>NC_137976.1:10000-1210000 GCF_963924665.1 Micromys minutus | reverse complement strand
TGACTTCTGGTAGCCTCAGTGAGGGCCTTGTGCTCCTCTGTGACCCTCTGTAGCTCCGTTGTGAACCACAGAAACCTAGTCTGTCACTTCCTCCTCCGAAGGTTGTTCCTTTGCCCCAAGTCCACCTGCAGAGCAGAAGGAACCACACTGGCTCATGTTCCTGTAATAATCTACTAGTGTAGCAATGGCTGTCCTGTTATTCATCCCACCCCTGTAAGACAAGGCTTGTTGTACTTTCTGAAGAACTTTCTGTCACTCTGAGTAGAGGCAATATCAAGCCTTTCTACTCAGGTCATGACTGTAACAAAGAAGGTGGGCTGTGGACTTACACAGGTCTGACGTTGGCTTCAGCTTAAAAGCGGATAGTAAGGGGAGTGATCACAAGTTTGACTGTATGTGATGTGGCTCTTCCTGGTTCACACCTGAGGCTAATGTTGGGACTTTGAAGAGAAAGGACAGATGGAGGCTGTGGTAGTGACTTCCACATCTTCTCTTCAGTAATGTTCTTGGTCTGGTTTGCTCTCTTTTTTGGTTTTCTTTAGTTTCTGTTTTCTTGTAATCACACAGTCCACAAACTTCTTTGTGCTGCCTTTAAACATCCCCAGTCAACACTTCTTAGGGGAGAAGATAACACAGTTCTGTTTTCCATGGCTCTTGCCTCTGTACCCTGAGTGACATTCTGAGTTATTTCCTCTAACATTACGGTGTGTACAGGAGGCATGGTATGAACCCTGGCTTCTGTTCTATCCTGAACTTCAGTTTCTTCTCCCCATCTAGTGTTACCCCTTCTAACTCTGAGCTCTGCGAGCTCAAGGTCTTGTAGCTGTTGTGTGCCAACTGTGACCATATGCCTTGTGCGTGAAATCACCATTGCTGCTCGGTTTCTGTGAGGATGGAAGTGCTAGGAGGGGCTCATTCTCCTGCTAAGAGCACAGCCCTTGGGTTCTATTTTTGAATCATTCTGTAGCAATGATGGTGCATTACAATGGGACCTCTACCTTCAGCTTTACAGACCATCGGGACTCAGATGAGGGCCAGACCTTGACTAGAGAACAAAGAAAGATGAGACACAAATCAGTGGGCTCACTTGGCCCACAGTGCTTGCTAAACTCCTGTCCTGGCTCACACAAAGAACACTAATTCCCTTGTGAAGTAGGGAAACACAAGAGAGGAAAGTGTCAGGCTTACAAACACACAGACATTTATGCTCTCTCACATTTAGCTTGAAAAAAAATAAAAACCTCTATGTCAAAGACCTATAATCAAGGCTACAAGCACTGTTGCTTAACTCTACCTAAAGCTCTTTCTGAGTACTTTAATCACAGGAAGCCTAGCCAAAGGTGGGAAATGGAATTCAGCCCTCAAGGGCCATTTAGAGGGGGAGAAAATGGTGCCTCCTACACAAGAGTCAATGGCTGCCTTCTATTCAGAGAGATGCTCTGTCCTCCTGACATTCTTCTTCTGTCTCCAAATGTATTGTCTGCAGGGTAGTTTGGCCTTGCTCCTGATGACAATGTAACGGCTGTTAATGAGGATGCATCAAGATTGTATTCCTTTTCAGAAAAAAAAAAGTCCATTTACGACAGACTAGAGGCCTTCATCATTATATAGAGAGCTTGCTCCCACCAGCTGTGATAAACATATGCTTGCCTCATTCATGAGGCTAAGGAAGAAAGATCACTGTTATAGGGTGATTTTTCAATTATTCCAAATAAGGGTGTTTGGCTCAAAAAGTCAAAATTCCCACAACCCCAAGTGATAAAGTACATCACATCAAGGGTTCAAACCCTGTGGTTTGTCATGCATTTCCTCTGTTCTATTTCCTCTATGTGAGTGTTCTTGAATACCAATTTGTTTCTTCCTATGTATAGTCTACAAAAGCACTCTAAACCTTGAACATGGCTGCCTGTGATTCCTGTCTGCATTCTCAAAACTGCTTCTGGACCAGGGCAAGTAGCAGACAGTTGTGTTCCATAGAGTATTTCAAACATCAATCCCAGGCCCAGCCCAAAGGGGCCACTTAATCAATGTCTGATGCCCTAATGACAAATCTGCCTTTCTATCCTTTAGGGCCCAGCTCCAGCTCCAAGAGCATCTGAGTCCTTCGTACCTTTCTGGATGATGCAGCCCTGTTCCACCTGTCACAGAGGCACCTTCCTGTTCTGGCCAGTTTCTAGCTGAGGGGTAGATTGTTAATTCAACACTTTTACTGAACTTCAGATTCTTTGAGGTGTTATTTCAGTTTGATGAATGTGGGGCCTGTGGCCAAAGCAAGGAAGAACTTAGTCCAGGGCAGTGAGGTACCCAGCAGGCTCCAGGGACTTGCTGCATGGAAAGAATTATAACTTTAGGTTTTAGGCAAGTTCTCCATAGCTCTCTGTTTCCTCATCTTTAAATGGAGTTAATAATTATACTCATGTCTGACAATGGATCTGAAGTCAGAATTTCTTGACATCCTTAGGCAAAAATGTGAGTCTGTTTACTGCTAACATGGGAAGTTTATTCAAAGGAAAACAAACTCCACCTCTCCCTTGGTGTCCCTGGAGGCCTCCAGCCTAAAACTGACCCACCAAGATTCACTGTGACATTCCACAGGATAGACCATGTCCCTAGAAAAGCAGAAGGTAGGAGACCTGAGCCAGACACAGTGATTTAAAAGTTTATATTATTTTATTCATTTCATAATGTGCTACCCAAGAAGCTTTTGGGGGTCTTAAAAGTCCCAAGTTTGAAGACTGAATATGTGGTTCAGTTGGTAGAGTCTTTGCCTAGCATGCACAAAGTCCTGGCCTTGTGGTGCCCAGAGGTGGGGGCAGAAAGATGAGAACCTTATGGGCCAAACCCACTACATAAAGAGTTCAAGGATATCCTGGGATAAACTTGAGACATGGTCTTTCACAAAACTTGTAAATTTTAAGTGTGTGTGTGTGTGTGTGTGTGTGTGTGAGAGAGAGAGAGAGAGAGAGAGAGAGAGAGAGAGAGAGAAAGAGAGAGAGAGAGAGAGAGAGAGAGAGAGAGAGAGAGAGAGAGAGAGAGAGAGAGAGAAGAGAGAACAAGCCTTCAATCTCATCTATTCCAACTAATTCAGGAAACAGAAAAGAAGACCTCAAGTTTGGGGCTAGCTTATGCAACTTAACAAGACCCTGTCCCAAAATACAAATAAATGACAAATAAAGAAGGCTAGGCTTTTAGCTCAGTGACACAGTGCTTGTAGAACTCAAGTTTTAGAGTTTGATGCCCAGAACAACAATGACAAAAAAATCACACTCAGCATATGTTTGCTCATATGTCAGAAAACATGTGTTCTGTATTCCCTTGTCATGACAACATCAGGGACATGTTAGAACCCTTTCTTATAGCATTAACTGGGGCAGGACTCAGTGGCTGACAAGGTCAGAGTCCTGTGGGAGAGCCTTTGTCCTAAATTGCCTCTTCTCTTCTCAACTTTATACCCATATTGGGTACATCCCTCAACCCTTGTCAGAGGACAAGCTTCTTCTAGAAGATGGTGATGAACCTGGTAATCCACAATAGGTCAGTGTGTGGAGAATACGAGACAGCAGCGCGTGTTCAGCTCTTCCCGAGACATCTGTATCTCACCCACCTCCAAGGCTGAGAGCCAGCGGGAGTGGGTGTCTGCTGTGAAGCTGAATTTGACAAACGTAACAGTTTGGTCACACATGTGAACTTAATGGCAGCCATGACTGCATTGCGTAAGGATTGTGTAAGATCAAGTCAGCAAGACTCCCAACGTGGACCAGGGAGAGACTCACTGAATCCCACCCCTAACTGAGGAGCTACTGATGGCTGCCGGAACATGGAGAGTCAGCTTCTTCATGCGTGCAGGCCTGAGAAGACACCCATGTTCCAGTAGATGGCCCTATACCCATGCACATATAGGCAGCACTAACAGGACCCAGTGAGTATCAAAAGAATGCTTTAAAAGGAAAGAGGGGGAGGGGAAAGAATTAAAGGAATGGCAAATAGAATTGATAAGAAACAGAGTGGTAATTGGAGGCTCCTGCCCAGTGCATCTTACTCCAGAGCGTGAACAGCAGAGCATGCTGTATGCTCACTCAGCCCTCTCGTCCTCATGGGGGACATGGCTCTGTACACAGTCAGACAAATGAGCTCAGATGTGGCAGTCCAAGTCAGGAAGCAAAATCTGGGCCAACCCATACTTGTGAGAGCCTCTTTGTAAGCAGTAATACAACAGACTTCAGTTGAGAGTTTCGGGGACAGGGCTGTGGGAGAGCTGGCTGGATGCTTCTGGGACATCCAAGCCTGCCAGCAATCAGCAGGGATGAAGGAAGTGTTTGAGTTCTAAACTCTAGCTGGCAGGTGGGCTGGCCTCAGTGGTCTCTGTAAGGAACAGGAAGCCAACAGATGCAAGTAAGAAAGATTTACTTCTGGTCCCTTCTCCACAGGAAGGAAATAATTTATATATGGTGCCCAAATAACAAGGCCACTTAGGCTGAGTCTCTCTTTTCTATGCCAAGCCCAAATCCAACCAGAAGGCCGAGAATCCCTAACCCAGACAACTGAACTTCCAAATCCATCTGGTCACGAGCATTTAGGGCAATGGCTACTCAGCTTTCACTGGCTTTTGCATGCCATGAAACATGGCTATTCTTCAGTGACATCCACCTGAAATGGAAGCACTGTCCCTGGGAAGATTAAAAGCCTTACCACAAGTCTCTGGAAGCTTAGCCCTTTCAAGCGATGGCATGCCTGTGCCCTCCTCGCCTGAGCCTCTGACAGTGATATCAGCCCCACACGAGGTGACAGTTCAACTGACTTCTGTTGAGAGAACAGCAATGATTTCTCTCTGAAGAAGGGTGGATTCATGATGCACGTGACAAGTCTCATTCACCATCTAATTGTCAATCTTTTAAACTCTCTCCATGAATGACTTCAAAGACAGAGAACCGTCATGTGTCAGTACAGAATCAAGCAATTATAATGGGTTTCTGTGGCTCCTCACCAGCCCTGCAAAATCTGTCTCAAAGGGCTTTCAGCTGAGAAGACTGCACCATTTCAGGATGTCAGATTCTAAAATCCCTGATGCTGAAAGGTTATTTGCTGGTCTTGTAAAAGAGAAGGAATCAGTAGATTTCCTTTTCCATTTTTTTTCCAAGTGAGACAAAGGCAGAACACACTGGAAACAGAATAGTGGGCTACATAAATCTCCCAGAATGGTTAACAAGGAACAAGAACAGGCAGCTGACCACTGCTTAGAGGAGAAATGGGTTTTTCTGCGCTCTGGTTTTGGAGATAAACTTTGTGAGTTTGTTATCCCAGCAACACTAAACCAAGGGACATCATTTAGGTTTTTTGAGGGACAAATAATTTGGTTTGGGAAGAGAAGAAATGGGATGTATTTCCTGCACAAGGAAGTCCAATTTTCAGGTAGGCAGGCAAGTGCTCTATGTGAGTAATAGTTTATTCTGTCTAGAATTCCAGAGGAAACTCCAAAATATCCCTCACAGAACTCACTAAGGTTTCCACAGAAGGCACGGTGAATGGAAACAGAGAACTCTTTGTCTGATGCTGCTTAGAGGGGAAGCCGCTGGTGCTGAACCATATCTCATCTGTATATCATGGTTCCATGGGTCCTTCCCCACTGGCTTCTTTATACTCCAGGCTCTATTCTCCCCACTGTGACCCTGAAGGTCAGACCTTATTACCCTATCTTAGGGCTGGAACTTTAAGTGTTCTGGGTTTTCTAGCCCATTGTTCTACAATCTAACCTGGGATTTTCATTCAAGCCTGTGCCTGGAGCACTACAGAAGGCCTTCTTGTTTGTTCGGGCCAACCTTAGAGACTCCATAAGTCTAGTCATCTTTTATGGCATAGAATTAAGGCAAGTGAGTAGCACAGAGAGAAAAAGAATATCACCAAGAGGTTATAGTTTCAGCAAAATAAGTGGTCCAGGGAGATGGCTCGGTGGGTTAAGGCCTTGCTCTGCAAGCATGAGGACTGTGTTTGTGTTACTGCTGCTAACACAAAAACCAGTTGTGGTAGCATGTACCTGTAATCCTAGCACTCCTATGGCAAGATGGGAGGCAGAGACAGGGGGATCACCAGAAACTCCTGGGCCAGCCAGCCAGCCAACCAGGCATGTACCGTGGTGAACAACAGAGACCCTGCCTCATACAAGGTAGAATATGTGGACCAACACCTGAGGCTACTCTCTGACCTCTACATGTCACCGGACTTTGGGACATATTCATTTGCATTCATGTGTGTGTATGTGTGTGTGTGTGTGTGTGTGTGCAGACTGGTGTCTCTCCTGAGGTTTATTTCATGTGGCATCTGAAAGCAGCAGGTACAAATAGATGTGAAATGCAGGCATGAGACTGTCTGTTGGAAATTACAAGGAAATGATAAAATATGGCTGTGTGTGGAGTCAGCATGGGTAGTTTCCCAGCACCGGGTTCCCGAGTGAGCACAGGTTACCAATCCATTCAGGATTCTAGACTCTCCTGTGTTTTTACATCTTGTTTCCGTATTCTCTCCCACCGCCTCTGAACAGAGAGAAAAGGGGGACACAAAGAAGGAACTCCCCTAGGACACCCTTTGTTATTTCTTACTGGCTCCTAGATACAGTGACACACACTGGTAGCACAGTGAAAAGGGTAGGTGGGGTGGCTCTGGAAAGTTTACCTTGTAATGGATATTGATTTCATCCCCCAGTACCAGAAAGCTCAGCGAAAGGGAAAGAGATGATGGATTTTAGATAGAACAAAGGAGATGCTTTCTAACCCACTAGACTGCAGGGAACCTGGCCACTCTCTTACTGTGGCTGCCATCTTCTTCATCACACATGTTGCAGTCCAGGGCTTATTAAAATTCACAATGGCACCACAGTGGACTATCCTCTCTCTCCTCATTAAGCCACCCGTGCCTCCTTTGCAGTTTATTTGTTATGACACAGATCTAAGAGGCCTCAGAGAGGAATTCCAGAGGAATGGCATGAGGGAGGGAGTGGGTTCTGGGAAAATGCAAGCTGCTGAAGGTATCCTAGACCCAACCTAGCCAGAATCAGTGCATCTCCCCTTAGAAATCCCTAAACACCCTTAGTGAGAGCCATGCACAGTTGGAGGTGAGCAAGGTGAGGCTGTGAACAAGTCACAGACCTTGGGTGCTGTCCTGAAGTCAGAGGCATGGTGCACAAAAGCAGCATTTATAGAAAGTGAGATATGAGATCGGGGAGGTGAGACTAGTCAGAACCCATGAAGTACATACATGGGCAAAACTGCTCAAGTCCAAAGAGAACTAATTTAAAATAAGTAAGCAAGCTCAGCGCTGCTGTGATTGCTTGCAGGAGGGCTAGATTGTGCCCTGACATTCTTCTGCTCCTCACTGTTGTTTGGCATCAGGAGAATTGATCAGGCATTAGGAGTCTACAGGAAAAGAGATCTGTGTGGCTGTGAGACTTATGCCCTGCCCCACCACTATCATTCCTGTCCATATGTTCAAAGGCATCATGCGGCTACAGCAGTGGCTCAGCTGCTAGAACACAGCTGTGGGGGAAACTCAGCAGAGGGTTACCCTAGCAACCATCAGTGATATTGATTGGCATGCATGTCATGGGTGCTACCACTGCTTATTGCAATGATGATACAAAGTCCCAAGTCCTCAAATCAAGGCTGCATGGATGGGTTGAAGTCATGGATGTTACTGAAGCCCCGAAGTGGAAGGACTTCATTCCTAAGGAGAGTGAGCCTTGTATTGGGAACACTGCCATGCTATTAGGTATTGACTTCACTCCTGTCCTCCCCAGCTCCCCCAGAGTAGTAGGCAGTTAGCCTGAGGCTTTTGAAACCCAGCTACACAGTTCTCTGTGACTACAATTCTGTTCACTGGGGGATGTTTCACCTGTACTACTCTTTATCTGTCCTTGCCCTTTTTCCTATACTCCCCACCTGTACCTCCCCCTACATGCACCCCCTCCCACCTGCACCCTGTCCCACCTGCACCCTGTCCCACCTGCACCCTGTCCCACCTGCACATCTAGCTACACCTCCCCCATCGGCACCTCCCCCCACCTGTACTCCCTCCCACCTGTATCCCCCACACCTGCACCTGTTCCTACCTGCATCCATTCCATTCTGTTTCTCCCCACCCTCCTTCTAGAGTAATAGACCCACATGGGGTGCAACAAGGGCTTGCACAGGAGCTTCAGTTACAAGCATCTTTTCTCTCTTGCTTTTAGAGTTGCTGCTGGCAGTCAGGGCAGATGGAGTACATGGGGCTTAATCTTCTCTTTGATTTGATCTCAGCTACTACCATACTAGACTCCTCAGTCTGGTCGGAAGGCAGACTGCTGCTTCTCATCTTTCTGCAGGGGCAGGGCCCAGAGGCTTCTATGCTACAGAGAGGGAGGAATAGGAGTAGTTGGTGAAGAGCAACCCTAGTGTTCTGGTGAGCTCCAGGTTCTTGTTGCCTAGGGTCATCAGAAAGTGTCCAGAGGCCAGAAGGAGCATAGAGAGAACCCCAAACTTTCATCAGGGCAGCAGGTGCCACAGTAAAAATGGCCCCTGGGGAGCAGCATACTGGCATGTCCCTGGTGGTTCAGCACCTGTGTGGGGAGAAGCACCTGATAGTGGAAGCAGGAGCCAAATCTCCTTTGGAGGAAAGAGGAAAGAGCCCTTGGTGTGCAGAGACTGGATGCGAAAAGAAGATTAAAAGTTAAAGTGGCAGGTCCTGGAACACTGAGGAGCTCTGAGAAACACCAAGAAGCACGGAGGAGCACCGAAGAAATGGAGGAGCATCAAGGAGCACTGAGGAGCACTGGGGAGCACTGAGGAGCACTGAGGAGCACTGAGGAAATGGAGGAAGTGGGCGTCTGTTTGACAACCAAGCAAGACAGATTGGAGGAGGGTTGGGACTGAACCCATGATAGCTGACAGACAGAAGGCACCCTGTCTTTTCTGTGTCCTTCTAGTGCAGCTAATTGTAGCCAACTGAACTGGAAGAAAGATGGCTTCTAACAGGAAGCTTCCACTTAGGATACCAGCCTAGACCACTTCTGGGGCAAAGAATGGGAAAAAACCAATCAAGAGCAGCTGCTAGAGCTTGGTGTCTGTGACAGGATTCATCCACTCCTAACTCGCGAGTGCATGGTGCCTGGAAAACACACGGCCTTCTCTTCAGGAGAGTCCACAGAGTCACACTGGCTTATCTCATGATAGCCCTAAGATTGAACCAATCTGAACAGACATACTGTGTGCTTGTTGAGGTCTGGATACAACCTTGGATTTCAGCCCTTACATATGTGTGTGTATGTGTGTGTGTCTGTCTGTCCATGTGCTGTGTGTGTGTATATGTGTGTATGTGTATATGTATATGCTCATGTATGTGTGTGCATGTTCTCATGTGTATGTATGTGTGTGTGTACATTTGTCCATGTGCCTTAGAGTGTTCTGTCACAGTGTGCTTTCGGCGTTTTGAGTACAACCTTGGATTTTAGCCCTTACATATGTGTGTGTATGTCTGTGGATGTATGTGTGTATGTGTTTGTCTGTGCATGTGTGTTTGTGAATGTATGTGTGTATATATCTGTATGTGCATATGTGTGTTTGTATATGCATGTGTGTGTGTGTGTGTGTGTGTGTGTGTGTGTGTGTGTAAAACTAGTGTAACAAGCTACCCAGCCCTTCAGCTTCTGGGGATTTTCTCATCTCTGTTTCCCATCTTGTCTTAGAAGCATCTAGACTACAAGGTGAGATGGAAAACATAAACTATTTTCACACAGACTTGGGGGACAGAAGCAGTGGATCCCTGAAGCCAGAGCAGAGCAGGAAGACTGCTGGTCTGGTGTGTAGCTCCATCCACATAGCCTCTTATCTGAAAGGGATAGTGGGATAATTTGACAGTTGTTGAGCACAGTTCTATGGGAAGAAGTCTCCATCCTGTCACCATGGAAGAATTGTTTAAAAGAGATAAGAACTTTCTGGAGCTTTAAGCTCCATCACATTTACCTTGAAAATTCCACAGTGACTGTGGCCTTTAAGTCTGTGACGATGGTATAGGTACCTGGTTGGCTCACACTCTTGGTGTTGTGGCCTGCAGCCTAACCTGGAGATCTGAGGGTTTGTGGGCTCTGTGGCAAGCTTGGTCCCTACCACACCTTACTCTACCACATCTTCCTGCATGCCTGGAAAAAAGAACACTGAGGGAAGGAGCTTTGCTGTTTTAAAGAGAAATCAAGGGCATGGATTCAGTTATGAGAAAAAGGAGAGGCTTTTGCCTTTAAGCAGCAACCAAAAAGGCCATGAAGACAGAGCAGGCGTGCGGTCCGCGTGGAAAGCTGGAAATAAATGTCACAAGCAAGGCTGATGTATCATCAGTGGTCCACTGTAATTGCTCTAAGATTGCAACACTTACAGTGGATGTGAACACTTTTGATTGATGGCTGCTAACGCCATGTAATACATGGACATTTTACATTCCCCAATGAAGAATCGACCCAGCATTTCTGAATTCCCTGATGGCTTCTCTGTGGTCTCCTTTATCTCTGCTGCTCATCAGAGAAAGGGCAACATGAGCATTAAGACACCCCTGAAGTGCCAGGCGACAACTCAGTGATGGCTGCTGAGCTGCACTGGGCTGAGGCTGACATCCCCAACCTTGCCACTAATGAGAACGTTTGAAAGATTACTGACATCTTCTGCCCACTGGAGGTTGCCGGAAGTAATTAAGCACAGCTTCCACAAAAGGGTTGCCTTGAAACGCACAGGACTTGAATGGGGAAGAGCAAGTGACTGGGCTGTGAGCTGGTGCTGCCTGGGTTTCCAAGTCCTACCCCAGTGAGTTTTCCCCCATGTCAGGCCAGCTCTAGGATTTATAAAACCATGGCATGTGCCCTCACTTTACACCTAGCTACACTGCGGGGAGCCCTGTGTGGGTTGCTAGGCTCCTGAGCTGCTTGGTCTGCAGGAAGCTGCTCATCCTCTCTCCCATCACCAGGGGAGCAGGCCATAGGATGCTCTACTGCTGAGACCTTGTAAAGGACCAGATGCACAATGGCAGAACTGTGTATTCCTGCATGTGGTGCCGACCACTAAAGGCATATGGTAGAGTGATACTTTATGTTATGGAAACACTCAGCAGATACAGAGAGGCCTGACTTGGGTGGGCTGTAAGACAGTATGTAGATGTTTCCAGTTAAGGAGGAAACACACACACACACACACACACACACACACACACATGTGCGCACACTGAAGATCACAGTCTTTGAAGATGAGTTTGTAAATTTGGGGGGCAAGGCAGTTCCTAGCATCTCATGTTTCTTCCCATGCGAGTCCACCCTCATGTTGGAGTTCTCTTTGCCTCTGTCTCTTGTATTAGATAATTCTTTGCATTATTATCATGAGATGTTTTTGAAAGGCTGATGGTATAAAGAACAGGTGATTAGCTCACAGGGCTTTAGATTCTGTGTGCATGCGAGGGGCACCACACAGAGGGCACAGCCATCTAATTCCATGCCCCTTAACTTGGGGACTGTGTAGCAAGAAGTTTGAGGTTTCCTTATCAAATAAGTCACATGTATTTGGTCATGTGATTCAGTAAGTGTGTATCTGGCATTTATCCTGGTTTCCTGGATATAGTTTCAAAATCCTCTGGAACTCCGAGATTTTTTTTTTTTTTTTTTTTTTTTTTTTTGCACCTTTGTTATCCCTAATAGCCCCTTTCAGCCATATCTGAGTTTGTGCTGTTGACAGGTTCATGATAGGACCACCTAGTTTTTAGGATGGGTTATCCATCCCAGAAAGAACAAGTCTGTGATTAGAGGGTTGAATGTTCAGCCCCACCCAGCCTTAATATCTGGGAATAGTGGCAGATGACATTCAAGTTCACACACATGACTGATGATTTATAAGATCATAGTTCTGGAACTTAGATAAAAGCTTTGAACAGGAAGACTCGGGGAGCTTCCTGGTTGGCAGTGTTAACAATATCTGCTCAGATAAAATCTTCCATTTTGGAGGGAGGCTTGTTGCAGTAACCTCTCTAACCCAAATAAGCCCATGCAAGGTAAACACGATACAATTAATATGAATACAAGCTGCACACCAAGATTGGGCAGATCTACCACTACACTACTCTATTCCCCAGCTATGAGTCTGTTATAACTTGTGGTTCTCCAGGCCACAAGCTTCAGCTCCATCTTCCCTCCACTTCCTCTTCTTCCATCTGCAACAGAGGCTGCTTAACGTAAACATTCAGCATGTTCTAAGTGGTAGTGAAACATTCTATCCTGCAGGGAAGCTTGTTAAGCTCAGAAAATCAACAGTATTTCCAGGAAGTCCCTGAAACTGACCAGATTCACACAGTCTGACAAGTTCAGCTGACTATGAGAGACTCGGATCACCTGAGCTGCCTAGGAAAAGCCTTTCTACCTTGCTGAGGTGCTGACAAGCTATTCAGTGTGCTCCATGTTCCAAGCTCTCCTAACGATTGTTCATACAGAGGTGGACTTTGTTGAGGTCTTTGAGTGACTTCTGCTCTGTACGTAACCCTTTACCCATATTTCTGTAAGTAACCCTAATAAGCTCATTGGTTCACCAAGTTGGACTTGGGTGGTTTTTATGTTTGTTTGTTTGGTTTGGTTTTTTGTTTGTTTGTTTTTTTTGTTTTGTGGCTAGTTGCCTATCTGTGTTGAGTAGAAATTTATTCCTGACAATCCAGGAACAGTGCCACACAACAGATAACCATATTGATGTTCTGGGATAGGGACATACCCAAATCTGTAAGCATAGAAGCTCCCGAAACTTTGAGCTTAGGAACCTTCTAGATGTCACATGTTCTCATGTATCTGTCTGCTCCTTTGGATTCTCTTTATTGGTGTCACTAAGTTCCATAAGTGTTCTAACAAATTATCAAACACAAAGAGGTTGTGTGACCTTTAGCTGGGAGCTGGCCAGGCAGAAGGGGAGGCCATCTGAGAACTCCAATTACTGCTGGTGTCTGAAGTGAGGGCAGTCTTACTGGGACCTGATGCTGACTCCAGATTGTTAGTGTCGGAGTAGAACTGAATCATAGGGTACTGCGGGCGTATAGAATGGTGTTTGGATGTAACACCATTTGTCAGATAGAGGGCTTTGATGGTTAGTAAGCATTAGAGAAATGGCCAGAGCCAAGGTGAATAAAAGATTCTTTGTCCCCTACTGTCTTCTCATATCACCCTAACATAATAGGAGCAAGCAGTCCTGAATAAAAGGACTGGATGCTCCAGGCCAGGGAGGGCAGAATATCACAATTTAAATTGGACTGACCATTGTGAGGGGCTAGAAGATAGCTCAGAGCACATTTGAAGTCAGTGACAGGACAAAGCAGTACAAGAACCAGACTTTTCAGTAAGTTTGATGTGTAAGAGTTTCTCTGTACTGATATCAAGGGTGTTGAATGTTTGCTTTATTCAAAGACCTTCAGCTGATGAGGTCTCTTTCATTTATGGAGGGCAAAAAAATATACTTTGTTCATCAGCTACCAACTTAAATGCTAATCAAATCCATAATAGACCTTCATAGTGTCATTAAGGATGGACCCTGAGGTAACACGCCTCGCAAGTGACACACAAGAGACCCAGAAGTGGTGTAGCCTATGAGGCAGGAAGTGATACTCACTAATGGTGCTGATCTGTTCACAGAAAGTATGGAAGTGAAGGAGATCTAATATCCACATCCCAAAGCTTCCTTGTAGTTTCAGCTGCCTCTCCTTCCAGTATGGCACACACTGGCTGGAATATGCTAGTTTTCCTTCTTCAGGGTAGCTGTTTACAAAGGGCATGAATGCATGACATGGTCTCTAGGATTAATGGATATAAGATCAGGTACAAATGATATCTAGTCATGGACTAAACACTGCACACCTAGCATAAAGACTGAGATGGAGATGTGTGCATTTATCTAGGAAGATAAGTAGGAGGAACCATCCATCTCCTGTTCTGTGGAGTGAAGAGTCTCCCTTTCAGGTGTGCTCCCATCATAGAGATGCTCCCACCATAGAGGTGCTCCCACCATAGGTGTGTTCCCACCAAGGTGACACACTGAAGACCCTCTCTTTCAGGTGTGTTCCCATCATATAGGTGCTCCCACTATAATAGATGTGCTCCCATCACAATGACATTTGCCATGGTGTGATAAAGTTTGGGACTCATAAACAGAGCCACCACCTTAGTGTTTGGACTTTCAACTTCCAAAACCATGACCTGACAAGGCTTATAAGCAGCTAGGCATTGAGCATTTCATTATGGAACACAAAATAAACTAGCAATTCAAAGATGAAAATTAGAACCACCAAGTACATTTTAGCTTGTAGCTGTTTCTACAGTGTAGACAAATGTCTCCAATGTAAAACCCCATGTAGGTCTTCAGGTTTTTAATATAACATAATGATCATGTAAATACACCATTCTTTGGTATGAAATGAGCTATAAATCAACTCATCAGCTTTGTAATGTTCTTCTTGGCCTATAAATATATGGGCTATTCTCTACTACTGTTGGTTTTACCATCAATAGCTGAGAGGCAAGACAAACATGTGGACATCATCTTGTCTTCTGAAATTCACTGGATCTACGGTGTGGGAATCTAGATAAACAGAGCCTGCATGTGCTGAGTTCTACCATCCCCTCCCTTGCCTCTGCCATTCTGTTCAGCCATGTCTGAACTGTAAAGAGCAGATGGCTGGTTCCTGCCCTGATGGCCTCGGACATCTCACCATGACTTGCCCTGCATTACAAAAGCTCGTCAGCAAATGTGCTCTGGGGATGCTGATTTTGAATATGTCCTAACAGGCAATCCTGATTATTCCTACAGAGGGTCACACCTGGGTGTCCTCAAGGGAGAGAGTCACAGCCTGAGTCTGTGCTCGACTCCAAATGTATTATCAGTGGCGGCTCTCCAAGTTCACCTTTGCAGGAGTGTATTGGTATGCTCACAAGGCCCACCACAGAGCAGATGATTAGACAGCTTTCTTTTTTTCAGCTGAATCTACAGAATAAAACTGGCTCAGTGGCCTTTGAGAGTGAGCTGGATACAGAACTGGCCTGCTACAGTCATAAGTAAAAGCATCCTTTCTAGGATGAACTAAGCTCAAATTAGAGAAGTGATTGTAAAGATTAAAAGAAGCAGGAATATAGAAGACTGACCCTGGCATCCACGAGCTTGCTAGGGAACACCACGAGCTACATCATCAGCATCAAACAAGAGCAGTTCCCTCCTTCTACCAGCACAACCTGCTGAAAATTCCAATCTTAGGACTGGAAAATGGCTGCCAGGCTAGAGTCAAGCAGGCAAAGCAGCGGCAGCCACTCAGGACAGCTGGGAAGCAGCTGCCTGGGCACACCTATGCCTTGTTTGAAGGTTTTCACATTATTGCCTGTGTTCAGACACAAAGATGAAAGGGCCTTCTTTTGAACTGTTTCAGCTACACAAAAAAGAGGACAAGACATGAAAACATTGTCAAATGGCATAAAATTAAATTATCTGAGAGAAATTAATGAACATTAGCTAAACTTCAGACAGAGCAAACTGTATCTCTTAGGGGGACATCAAGAACACCAGGGAAGAGGGAGGGAAGATTCATGTTTCGCATCAATTTCAAATAACCTTAAAGGCAAGAACATTAGTAAAGAACAGAGGTGAAAACAGCATATCTCAGCATGGCTTTAACATAAAAATGCAAGTATTTGAAATGACGTGATTCTGACACAGAATTAAAAAAAACAAAAACAAGAAGTTTCCAGGGTGAGCTCAGTGGGTAAAGGTACTGGCCACGTGCAAACCCTGTGACCTTAGCTGGGTCATGGGGAGCCACATACAATGGATGGCCAGAACCATCTCCCAAATATTTGTCTCCCCTCTACATGTTTCATAGCATGTAAGAACCTCTTCATTTCCCATCATGCACACACACACTAATAATACTTTTTCAATAAGAGTCTACACGAATGCTTTGGTTATGAATGTAGCGACTTCCACCAATGAAGGGAGGGCCATAGCTCTCTTGCTCTCCTGCCAGAGCATGCCTGCCATCATAACTCATGAGCATACGGGTAATTTTTCCCATTTTACAGGTGAACAGCATGGAGGTCTTGAGGGGCTATCACCAAGTCCACACAAGTTTCTCGTAGGCAGAACTGGGGAGTGAGACCAGATAATCTAACTGCAAACCCTCAAAGTATTAAGAACTGTTACAATCCATATCAGAACCAGCTAACTGTAACCATCCTGAAAATTATATCATGAAATAGGTCTATGGAAGCACAGTTTACAAAGACAACACAGTGGGGTTTGCATATTTACAGAGTTGGGCAACCCTTCCTGCTAAATCTAGAATATTCCTATTACCTGGACTAATCTAAGCAGGGACATCTGCTCTGTGGTGATCTGAGGGTTCCAGTAAGCAAGAAGGCCATCTAAGAACAGATGGGTGTCTGTGTGGAAGAGAAAAATGGGTTAGCTTATTTCCAGTCTAACACACCCATGAAGGCATGGTGAACTTCAAAAGTGGGACTGAGAATTGTGAAGACCCCAGGGTTCGTTTGGTAGAAGTCGGAGACCTGGTCTGAACACAGATGTGCACACCCAGGAATATATATATATATATATATATATATATATATATATATATATATATATATATGCTAGTCAGTATCTTGTCAGCTTGACACAGGCTGGGTCCTCTGGGAAGAGAGCACCTCAATTAAGAAAATGACACTGTAAGATTGATATGTAAGCACGTCTATGGAATTTTTTTTAACTCAATTATAATTGTGAGAGGGCCTAGCCTACTGTGGGCAGTGCCACTGCTGGAAATGAGGCCCTGGCTTGCATACAGAAAGTAAACTGAGCAAGCCATGGAGAGCACGCAGCATCCCTTCATGGCTTCTGCCCTGCTTTCCCACTGTGATTGGGTTGTATCAGCCAAAAAAACCCTTCCCTCTCCCAAAAGTTGCTTCTGGTCAGATTTCTGTTATAGTGACAGAAAAGGAAGGGGAGCATCATACACTCTGGCATTTCTGAGTTCTGCCCAGGCTGAACATGAGGTAGGGAATTGGCAGGTCAGGCTATACTGTGGCCTGTGGGTTGTTCTGGGGCTACTGGCTTCATCAGATTCCAAGGGTAATTGTCTCTCCAGGGATGCTCCTACCCCTGTCTGATAAGTGATGCTCTTTCATGCTGCATGAGGGGATCAGAAGAGACTGAAGCAGAGCAGCAAAGTAAGAGCTGCATGCTCTGTGTGAAATTCTGCAATCAGTGTTCCTTGAAAGATACAGTCAGCTGCAGGACTCTGGAGGGGACAGGAGCAATTTTGGCACCCGAGGGAAACATTGGAGTGACATTCGTTTGAGAGCCTAGTAGTTTGGGAAGTTATTTTCTTAGGGAAAAAAATATCACATTCCTAAAATTACAAACATCATTTGATATGGTAGAAGAGGCTCGGTCTGAACACCTGGCTTGCTTTTTCGCATTCGCTGCCCATGGGGTTAGAGGTAGTGAAGACCAGAGCCCAGGCTTGATCAGTCACAGGGCCTGCTGTTTCTGTCTTTGCCACCAAGGCTCTTCTGGTGTTTGATTTCCTTTCCTGGGAGGATTTTTGGTACAAGATAAATTAAAACTGAGATGGCATTGTAGACTTGGCAGCAGGAATACCAGCTGAGTTGGAAGGCTTTGCACAGATCAATCTTCTATTCTGTTGATTGCTTTTCCTGACAGTTCCCTATGGTCTGCCTGCTATCTGCCAGCAGCACCTTGTGCCTGCCTGCTTCCAAACAAAGGAGGGCTGCTGTGGTTGTATTTGTTGCTAAAATGCCCTCTTCTCTGACACGAGTCTCTGAAAGCAATGAGCAAACTGGACAGAACACGAGTTAGTGCTTATCCCAAATTCCCTGCAATAACCCCAATAACCCCCAGTAGCATGTATATGTTTTGCAAATGTGTTTGAAGCTTGACTACAACACTGTTCTGGGAGCCCAGCATTTGCCTCTGAGAAGCCACCTCTATCCCTGCACACCACCCAAGAAGTGATAAGCTCATTTGGTGTTTAGAAATATGTGCAACCCTTATACAATAAGGCCAATTAACTAAAATATATAAAGAGCTTGAAAAATCAATAATCCCCTAATTATCTAATCATTATCTAATACATTATTAAATAAGTAAACAATGATTTTTTAAGACAAAAAAAAATAGTAACAAATGCACAAAGAACATTCCCCCAGCCATCAGGGAAATGCCATTTAGATTGGCTTTATCTGACCCTAGACATGACAGCATGCTTCATGAAAGCCAATGACAACAAGTGCTGGTGAGAAGTTGTGGGAAAGGAGTCTTCATATAAGGCTAGGGAGGGTACAAACTAGTGCACCACTATGGAGATCTGTGTGTGGGGGGTCCTTCTAAAAACTAAGGACAGACACTTAAATGACCCAGCTGTACCTCTCCTGGGAGTGTGCCCAAAGGAGTAAGAGCTAGCATTCCATGAGATACCTCTCATTTATACTTGTTACAGTCACTACATCCCAGCTATGGACCCAACCTTGGGTCCATCAAGAGGTGAATGGATGAAGGATATGTAAAACACACACACACACACACACACACACACACACACACACACACACACACACACACGAAAGTTAAATTGGGCTGCTTGAATCGTTGAGAAGGGGAAGAGAGTTAGTGGCCAGGAGGATGGGATAGGTTAATTGGTATGGAATATGGTTAAAGCACATGCAACACTTGAATTAATTGTCAAAATGAAGCCCGTCGCTTTGTATAATAATTAAACATTAAGTAAAATAATGGAAAACTGAGTATACTTGGAAGCTTTGTTTGCAGCCATGCAATCTCCTTAATATTCATTTTTCTCTCATTTGAAAGTCTGTACATATAGAGCAACCTATGGTTCCATCTGCATATTTAGCAGAGGATGGCCTTGTTGGGCATCAATGGGAGGAGAAGCCCTTAGTGCTGTGAAGGCTAGATGCCCCAGTGTAGGGGAATGCCAGGGTGGGGAGGTGGGGAGGTGGGGAGGTGGGGAGGTGAGAAGGTGTGGATGGGAGGGTGGGGGAGCATTCTCATAGAAGCAGGGGGAAGGGTGATGGGATAGGGGGTTTCTGGGGGGAAAACAGGGAAAGGGGATAGCATTTGAAATTTAAATAAAGAAAATGTCTAATAAAATAAAATTGAGAGAGAGAGAGAAAGAAAGGAAGGAAGGAAGGAAGGAAGGAAGGAAGGAAGGAAGGAAGGAAGGAAGGAATGAAGACAGACCATCTCTGGATACTCGACTTCTTCTTCAAGGGTAGAAGAGGCTAGACAAGAGTCTGGAGGTATTACCTAGAGTTGACGATTGGGTCAGGTCATAGAACCATGTAAATGCCTCCCTCTTCTTTCCTACTCCCGTGCTATGCCATTTACATATCTAATTCTAGAATATTTTCTTGAAAGCTCCTTTTCTAAGGGCTCACATGTTTTCTTTATCTCAACAGCCCAAGATCATGTTGTTTTATAAACACACTGATTATATGGTTCCAGAGACCCTGGGACTTGGCTGGTTCTAAGCATGCTTATAGCCAACCTCTAACTCCCACCTCCCCCGGAATCACTCTTGTTTTGGTCTATGAATTGTGTGCATCTTTTTTTCCCTCCTTTCCTTTCTCCCTGTGGTACCCTTCCCTAGCCTCAAAACCTCTGCTTCTTAGACTCTCACATTCTTCAACATCAACTTTCAGCGGAGCAGGACTGTACTCCATAGCTCTATTATGACTTAGCTCCAGCTTCTAAGCCATGAATTAGGAGACTTATTAACAACAGACAATTATTCCCTCTGTTGTCTGTAGGCTGCAAATCTCAGATCAAGGCCTGGTTGGGTCTGGGTTCCAGGGAGGGCTCTCTCTCTTCTGCTGTGGAAGCTGCCTAACTTGAACTATTAGGACCTGCTCTCGTACTTACTCACCTTGTGAAGCCTTGCCTTCTAACACCATAGTAGTGAGGACTAAGATTTGACACTTACATACTAGTAAGGATGAACGTTGGGTACCCAGATGGTACATAGAAATCACAGAGAGTGGCAAGTATGCCTCGGCCTATGACCTACTCTAAGGGGTCTGCTGCAACCCCTGTACTATTTGCTGCTCAGGGGTTAAACACACATTCCCACTGCCCCCAGAGTGAGGGACTCAAGAGGAGAAGACACCGTTTTTCTGTCCTTCCACTTAGCTGCTAGCACCTACCACATGGCTATGTGAGGAGAGGACGTGGGGGGTGGGAATCTGCAAATTCTGTGCTTAACAGTTTTCCTATTCTTGAAGGTCTTTTAGGAAGCTGAAGTTCTGCCTCTCCTGCCACCAGCATAAACATGGCACACATTCCTCACTACCTCAGAAAGCTAGTTACTCTTCCATACTACTCCCCAGTCTAAAGCACAGTTATTTCACACACAAGGACAAACCCACGGCCAACTGATGTTATGTACTCCATAAGACCTTTTGCTGCTAGGTCTTGACAGACTTTTTTTAGAACAGAAAAAAAAAATGATGTTATGAATTAATGAAATACCTTACAAACATTATTTTCACTATGCGAAGACAAACTGGTGTCAACATGGCTTCTGGATCTTAGTTACTTGAGTAGCTCAGAAACATACACTTAAAAAAAAATTACCAATCTAAAAATTGTTGATTTCACAGTTTGTCTTTAGGTTCTTTGACGTTGAGTTCCTCCAGGATACAGAATCAGGAAGTTCAAAGATTATGCATTAGCTAGGTGCAAACTATATTTCAGAGCAACTTCATTTTAGAACTGTAGTACGCTTTTCCACTTAAAGATTAGAAAATAGCTTGATATTCCTATTTTTTCTGGCATAATAATGGACTAAAATAGATTCTTAGTGCATAGGTAGATACTGATCCATATGACAAGTTTTGAATTGCACACACAAATGGACACACATATACTTTAAAAATGGAGTCCTTGAAACAGATGTGATGTCTTAAATATCTGTAACAACCTTAAATCTCTTTAAACTGGGGGAAGTCTGGATAAAGCCTTGTTGCTAGGAGGAAACCAAAGCTTATCTAGTAGGAAACTAATCATAAGTGGACATGAGCCATGTATAGCTGTACAATCATTTGTTCATAAGCATTACTCGGGGACAGGTGATCCACTCAGTATTCTTGAGTGTTCAGTGACCAATGTGTAGAAAAGACTTCACAGTGAAGAGCCCTCTCCCACCTACCCTTCAACAGCACAGACCCTAAGTTAGCACCCTTGTGGAAGGGTGAGCACTGGGGTTGGGGCGAGTGTGTGTACCACAGCATGCATGTGAAAATCAAAGAGTAGCTTGCAGGAGTTGACCTTTGATCCTCTCTTTCCACCATGTGGGTTCTGGGGATTGAACTCAGGTTGTCAGGTTTGGAACAGAGTGCCTTTGGTAATGACTACTTTATAGAGGAAATTTATGACCCAGACAGTTTTCAGTGAATTACATAAAACAGGCTTTCAATAAGAATATCTACAGGGCCATGAGCTGGATTCTTTCACAGTGAGATGAATGTATGGAAGAGGAGGTGTTAAGGCTCACTGATCAATTAGGGTGTCAGAACCTGAGATTAGTGACCTAGGGAACAAGCTCAAGAACAATTCCCTTCTATACCCAGGGTGTGGGGAGCCCCAGATGGCTGCTCACAATTGGCTGGCCATTTCCCATTCTTTCAAAAAGCATTTCCAATGCTAAACACTGGAAACATCAACTACATCCAAACTTTTGTTTTGTTTTGATCTGAGACAGGTATGCATTGCACCAACTGAAGACCTTGCACCCCAAAGACCTTCACAGGTAAAACAAAGCGTTCTTCATCCTTACTTTTCACCGTGAGGTACATGGACTTGCTGACGTCTGCGCCCACATCGTTGCTGACCTTGCAGAGGTAGTAGCCACTGTCTTCTTCCACAACATGCTTGATCAAGAGTGAGCCATTACTCAGGACCTGGATTCGGCCATTCAGGGCAATTGGCTGGAACTGGGGGACCCCAGCACCTGGGAGAAAACCACAAAAAAGAACCATGATGCTGGGGAGTGATGATTCATCTTTACTGGACATGTGACTAGATTTAGAAATACCTAAGGCTTCCTAAGGGCTATGTGTATGGCACTGTTGTTCTATAGACTAGATTGAACACAGAGGGCAAAGGTCAGCAAGAGTGACAGCTATAGGGGCATGCCACGTCAGTACTACGATAGATCACATCTTGTCAAACTATGAGCAAAACTCAGCCTCCTTCTCTAACTTGCTGTGTATATTTGATTTCACAGTAGTAAAACAAGAGAATGGGGGCACAATAGGAATGAACACATGGATGTCAGATCAGGTTACGATACAAGGACACTGGATGCATCCCACCTGGGTACTCTCGGTACATGCCAAGTCACACCTTCTTTTCAGTAACATTAAAAGTCTTATTTGGAGTAAGCCATGCTTACTTAAAAATGACATTATCTCAGAGAACTAGATTAAGTGGTAGAGGTGCTTTTGCATAGTTTCCTCCATAAAATGCCAGATTTGATGACTGCTAAGCGGCTGATAAATTATTCAAAGAAATCATAGTTAGAACAACCCCAGAGTAGACATTGCTCATCTTGTGAACAAAGTTCCTTCTGTTCCCTGGATTTAATGTGGATGTAAACAGGGCAGTGCTCCACTGAGGACAGGATATTTCAGCCTTCACTTCCCTGCACATGTCGGAGGCTACCTCCTCAGTTTGGCTGTTACAGTGGAGACCCACAGTGCATTGTTAATATCCCTTCACTCTGAAGATGTAAGTCAGGTCATTGTGCAAAGACAACATGAAAACACTGCTCACTAGGAGTGATTTCAGGTGGATATGCTAAGACCATGGGTGTAAAATAACTCACAAGAAACATCTGGATGGAACTCTTTAGAAATGAAAGACTTGTAGGAGTAACACAGCAGAGGAAGAAGACCCTGCTGAATGTCTAGACAGTGACTTGGAATGACCTATTACATAGACCAGAAGCCTGAGGCAAGTGGAGGATGTGTCCCAGCCCTTCCAGACCTTTTCCTCTCCTCTTTTCCTAGCTCTGAAGAGGCAAAGACAGAAATGGAGGATCCCTGGGGCAGGCTGAGCAGCCAGTGCCTTGGGATTGGCCAATCCCATATTCAGGAAGAATATGCCCCTCTGGGGCAATAGGGTAGAGAAAAATTCAGAAAGATATCCATTTCTATGTGTTAGTGTGTGCCCACACATATGCACAGATACATAAATGTTGAGTAACAAAGTGAACCCTCAAATGACAGTGGTGCTGATAATGTCCTGAGATGACAGCCAAAGAACAACCCAGGCAGGACTTTAACTCGGTAAGCAGAAGGATTCTTAGTGGATAAACAAAAATCTAAACTCAGCATTCTTTAGGAATCTCATAGGGCGAGTTTCTGTTTGTCAGGAAAACCACTACTTTCCTTCTCTACTACCAATGATCAACTACCTCCAGCAAAGCACCTCCCAAGCCATCCTACACACACAGACACACACACACACACACACACACACACACACACACACACACACACGGTCACATACATACATCATACATACACACATGCATACATATGCATATACACACATACACTTACACACATACAGATACACACCACAGCTGAAAGCTGCTTTGCTTCTGCTAAGGATGAAGGAAGCCAGAAAAGGAAACTGTTTGCCTTGCTCAGCATCACAACTGTGTCTTCCTTCGAGCAAATCCCACCCAACAAGGTAAATAACAGTTGCAAAGAATTAAAATGCCACCTTAAAATGAGGTCTGAGCTTGTAGAGTCATTTTCCTTCAGCACAGGACAGAAGGAAGGGGCCATAGGTGTAAAATGGGTGGAAAAAAAGGACTGGAAAAAAAGCTGTGACCTACTTCAGTCTCCCCATTGGACCAGAATCTACTAGAAAACTATGTGACTCACCCCTCAATAAAGCAAAGAAAAGAGGAATAGGAGAAACACAACTCTACAGGAGCAGAGGAAACTACTGGGCAGCAGCTTAATAATAGCTTAATAATTTGCATAAACAGATGAGGATTCAGATAAAATATTTAAATGATTAAAAAGAAGCAAAGTAATAGAAAAGAAAATGGAGCCTTTATGTGGGTAAAGTATATTCACAAAGCTTATTAGCAGAGTGGATAGAGGAGGAAATGACTAGGTCAGCAAAATTTACCTGCAGCAAGACCAAAAGAATGAGGGGCAAATGCATGAACTCATGTGAGACTGTAAAAACTAATTGTGTAATCTGAGTAATTACAGTCTTAAAAGGAGGAAAAAGAAATGCCTATGAAACAGTTTGTCTTACTTTTATAAAAATAGTTTCTAAATCAGAAAAATTTAATACTATAATCAATCAGTTTTACTTAAAACATTTATAGAGCTCCACACTCAGCAACAGCAGGGCAGGTAAATTGCAACTGATTCTGGGTTGGTCACTGCAAGAGACAGAGTGCCTAAGTAAGGACTGATTCATATTTTGAAAGCCTAGTGGGAGGTATTGTAGCGGAGGTTGGGGTGGGAGAGAGGGTGGGTGGGGGGTGGGGTTGGGAAGTTTGTAGTTCAGGAGTGGGGAGCCCTTATGGATGGGATCAGTGCCCTTGTAAGAGTAACCCTGGGGAGCACACTTGTCCACTGTGAGGCCATAGCAAGAAGTCAGGAGTGTGAGTTCCCAGGGGGAAGCCTCATCAGAATCTGGGTTGTGGGTTGGTTCCTGACTCCAGATGCTCAGCTTCCTGAATTAATGGGAGAAAAGATTCTGAGGAATCTTGGATTGTGTAGAGCAACTTGAGTAAGTTCATCAGAAGAAACAGCCCTGTGAACTCTGAGATGAATCTCAGTGTTTTAGGATAAAAATAGCAGTGTGAGAAATACATCTGGACAAGCTCCAAACCTCCAAGGATTTGGAAACTAACAATTTGGGTTTTCTTTCCTTTCTTTTTCTTATCCTTTTTACCTTCCCTCTTCCCTTTCCCCTTCCTTCCTTCTTTCCTTCCTCCCTCCTTCCCTCCCCTCTTCTCTCTCTCTCTCTCTCTCTCTCTCTCTCTCTCTCTCTCTCTCTCTCTCTCTCTCACTGTCTGTCTTTCTTTCTTTTTTGTTAACTTATTATTGTTTCTTTGTGAATTTCTCATCATGCACCCCAATCTCGATCATCTCCCCAGCCCCTCATTCCTGCCCTTAACAGTGCATTTCTAACAATTTGTGAGTCAAAGGGAAAAAAAAAAAAAAACGATTAGAAATGTTAGAATTTTGAGTCAGATTTAATACAAAGTTACATTAAGATGTGTGGTGTGTGCCTTAAAACAACACCCTATGGTCATGTGCAACAATAACTGGCTGTATTAATACTAGAGAAGAAAAATAACAGAAACCAAGTGTTTTGCTTAAGATGATACTAAATGTAGAGCGAATACACACGTACACAAATGAGAAGAAAGAAACCATAAGGAGGAAAAGCTGAAATCGATGTGAGGAAACAGAAAAACACCAGAGAAAATCACCAGAGCTCAGCTCAAAGCTGGTCATTGGGAAGGACACAGAATCAGTCAAGAAAACAACAGAATAAGCAGAAACCACAAATGATTATAAGAAAAGACGTTGTGACTACATTTTTTAAAGGCCTGAACGTAATGAATAACTTAGCGCCAGTAAGTTTAGCAACTTCAGTTAGATAGACAAATTTCCTTAAGGAGTTATCAGCTCTCACTAATTAGTGAAAGCTATTTGCTAATTTACCTACACTTATTTTAAACACGAGAACTCTGAATGTTGCTTCATAGTAATTCAGTTAAAAATGAATGGAGCATCCTCACCCCCCCCCCCCTTTTCTGTGAGTGGTTCTAATCCTACCATCTGGAGAGATAACACCCTTCAAATTTTCTAGACTCACAGAAATCCATCCCTGTTTTCGCACAAAAGGAATTTAGGGTTCAGTTACAGAGAAGCTGTGCAGGTGCTAATGTCTAGCAAACAGTTATTAGTACAGTGATGCTTACTTCTTGCCCTCTCCCCTTGTCTCTCCCCCTCCCATTTCTCTTTCCTTGGATGGAAATGGACATGTTGAAAGTCTGCCATGGCAAGAGCTGTCTCATGGCAAAGCTCTGGTAGGAAGGCACAGAAGGACAACTCTAACCAATCATCAGTGACAAACTATATCCTGCCTATCAAGACATGAGGCACCATGAAAGACCTTGGTGTATAACTGTGACCCCCACCTAACACTCAATGGTGCTGGTAGAGGGCCTAATCCGGGGATGTCAGCTAGGCCTATATTCCTGACCTAAACCTGTGGGAGGATAAGAACCTTTTAGGAATTACAGGACTCGCTTGAGGGAGACAGTGAAAAGTTCGTTCACGGGGCAGAGTGATGGCTGATGCTCCTGAAATGTAGCTCAATGCATAGTGGGCATGCAGTCTTGTTGTGTTGATGTTTTAATTGTGCTATTATTAATAATATTATTATTATTTAATTGTCCTGGTGATTATTTGAGCTTGTTTTAGGGCCAATGTTATCAACAAATTGACTTCACACATAAGATGTGGAGCAATACACCATCTTTATGGCTAACCTGTGGAGTGACATTCTGAATCAAAAAGGGTGAGTATATATCATTAAATTGCTCAGGATGAAATGATCTGCTTTTACTTCTGTGAGTGCTGAGCAGTTTTACTTTAACACATGTGCACTATTAAAGCTCTCAATCTTTGCTAATGTGATGCTATGTTATTTCAACAGGCATCTCTCTAATTTCCGCTCATAGGTGATTTTGAGCAGTGTTTTTAATAAATTATTCAGCAACCTTGACTTACAGTGTGCAAACAATCTCTTCATGTCTTTTGCTCATTTTCTGCCATACTTTTGTCTTAACATTCCAAAGTACTTCAGGATTTAAAAAAAGAAAAGCCACATTCTTTTTTCACAAATTTTATTTTTGATTCTTATTTTAATAAGAGTTTGGTGGTGAATATTGTTCCCCTTTCATGCATGGAGATGTAAATTTTCTATGAAAGTCTATTGCATTGTAAGGTATTTGGTTTTATAAGTTATAGTGTATAGAGAATGTGTTTCTTTGTAAAAGAATAAAAGATTCTATTGAAACTTAAAAACAAGAGCATAAGCAGCACCAGCTTTTAATCCCAGTACTTTGGAGGAATAGGCAGGTGGTTCTGTGTGAGTTTCCCGAGCGTGTGTGTGTGTGTGTGTGTGTGTGTGTGTGTGTGTGTAAGAATGAGAGAGAGAGTGTGTGTGTGAGTGTGTGTATGTGTGTGTGTGAGAGATAGAGAGTGTGAGTGTGTGTGTATGTGTGTGTGTATGTGTGTGAGTGTGTATGTGTGAGTGTGTGTGTGTATGTGAATGTGTGTAGGTGTGTGAGTGTGTGAGTGTGTGTGTGAGTGTGTGTGTGAGTGTGTGTGTGTGTATGTGAGTGTGTGTGTGAGTGTGTATGTGTGAGTGTGTGAGTGTGTGTGTATGTGAGTGTGTGTGTAGGTGTGTGAGTGTGTATGTGTGAGTGTGTGAGTGTGTGTGTGTATGTGAGTGTGTGTGTGAGTGTTGTGTGTGTGTGAGTGTGTGTGTATGTGTGTGTGATATTGGGGTATATACACACATGTTTACACATATATATACACAAAGAAACATACATATACATATGCACATATGCATACACACCTACATATACACATACACACATATACTTATACATACACACACACACACACACACACACACACACACACACACCAGGCTCACAATTAAGATATCTCAAAGAGGTATGGATTTTTTAAAGTACATAAGACCTGGTTTTAAAAATTCTGAAAGTATAGTGAAATTCTTGTTGGCTTGGAGAAAGGCAGAAGGTCGTTGATAACAAAGACGAATGCTTTTTACTGTCATCAAAGAATCTTCACTGGAAAAAAGCACTTTAAGCAGTGGAGATGATCATAAGGAAGAATTAAAAAGTAAAATGTACAATACCGCTATGCTTTCTCAACTAAGCGGCAGCAAAGAACGATCTTTTAACTCCTATGTGATGGATATGAGCCTGTGCATTATTTGAAAGTCTAATGAAAATGGAAATAATGTCTAAATGCATCTGAATGACATTAAATCTTTTCTTCATTGGGGAAAAAGTGAGCCCATGTTGAAGGGACACAGCATGCATGGTTCTGACCAGGCCTGCTACAAGGAGCAAGAGCCTGCTGTTGGCCAGTCTATTCACCAAGAGGACCACAGACACAAGGATGACATGTGTCAGATATAAGGGATGTGGGCTCCATTAAATTCTCCCTCGGAGTCATGATTGCTCCAAAGGGTAAGGTTAAGCCAGTGCATGCAATATGCAGACCAGTTCTCTTAGCACAGGGTGAGCTCACTGGGCAGCAGCAGTTAATAACAAGGAGCTACCAACTTTCTGTGGCTAGCTGGGCTTGGGTGGGGAGAGTTCTGAACTTCATCACAAGAAATGAAATGTTAAAGCATTTTACCAGTGACGGCAACACAGAGAAACCTTCCCTGTTTTCTGGGAAGCTATGTCTCACTTGTGCCCAGGTGCTGAGGTTGTGAGAGTCACATATAGAAGAACTGCACAGGAAGCAGGTGGCAAACCAGGTACCTGTTTCCCTGTCTGAAGTTTTTCTGACTATAGAGAATGCATTTGGCTGAGGGTTAGAAAGATCCAGGTCCCAGTGGCCTCCGACCTAGCCAATGGGGCCTGTAGACAAATGGCTGATTACCTTTACATCTTCATACAGAAAATATTTGCACATAAGATTATGACAAGAATAACAGAGCTTGCAAAAATGTGAGTGCCAATACCTACAGAGAATAGATTGTGGTTCAAAGAGCATGTTCATAGTTAGCTATCAGGGTGGAGGAATAGATGAGGTAGATTGGAATACCGTGCAATGGGGGAGGGAGTTCCCCCTGTTCCCCTGACTGCTCTCAACAAAAGGCTGTAAGCAGCTATTCTTTCTCCTCTCCAAGGACCAGAGTGTGTCCCTCTCATCCTTGTGAAGAGGGGTGTTTTCTTGAAGAATGAGTGGTTTTTACTTCAAAGAGAGTCTCCTTTCCTTGAAATGAGCTGCTAGGCTTTGAGTGTCCCTCTGAAACAGACAGTAACGCAGAAGTATAAAATGAAATCAGTCCTTTCTCCCCAAGTTGATTTGGGTCACGATGTTTACCGAAAGAACAGAAAGTAAACCAGGACCTTGGCTGGTTTCTGTCTTGTGAGTGAGGGGCATTGAAAATGACTTGGGAGGATCAAGGAAGGAGAAGCCCACCATGTACTTTGCAGGGTGTGCACTGAGATGTGGCACACCTGGACACAGGATGATTGGTCCCCTGAGGACTGCCTGTAAACCACAGCTGCTGCAGATATGGATGTAAGCAGCTTCTCAAGGCACCTACCCTTGTCAATAACCACAGGACAGCTTTCTTTCTTCCCTCCACTTTTCCCCAGTGTCCTGCTCTCAATCCCCATGATAAATTCCTCCCTACTACTGCACCACCTACTAAGAGCAAGAGCATCCAGGCAGTTTTCCATTCCAATGTGAAGTTTTGCTCACTGGATAGTGCAATCACTCTTCTCTCCCCCTTAACTCCTTTTATTTTCTCTGAAGAAATCTATCCACTGGAGATCATGCAACTTCCTTGGAGCCTTCTCTGTGTTTCCTCTGGCTTGGCAGGTAGGGTGTGAGTTTGGCAAGTGGTTGTAATTTTGACCCTCATAGGAAGTAATTGTTCCTTTATCCCAAGAGTCAACACTGCACTCTGCACTGAAGTACCACAAGATTTACCCATGAGTTAATCGCATTCGGCACTTTGGCATTACAGGAAGTGGAAATGGCTAGATATATAGTAGGTGCCACCTATGCTTTGCAGTGGGACTCCAAGGAGCCCTGCCTCTGTGTCCAATGGCCAAGATCTACACACCATAAAAGATAATTCCTCCATAAGATTGGGAAGTAGCCAAGTCTGTAGGTCTTTTCTTAGTGATTGATGGGAGATGGCCCAGCCCACTGTGGGTGGTGCCATCCCTAGGCTAGTGGTCTCGGGTTCCATTAGAAAGCAAATTGAGCAAACCAGTAAGCAGCAGCATTCCATGGTCTCTGTGCTAGCGCCTGCCTACAAGCTCCTGCCCTGTTTGAGTTACTGTCCGACTTCCTCTGATGGTGAACAGCAATATGAAAGTTTGAGTCAAAGAAACCTTTCCCTCCTCAAGTTGCTTTGGTCACAGTATATCATTAGAGTTATAAGCCATAGAAACTGTAACTATGGCAACACTCCTACGAAAGGCTGTCCAAATATTTGTATTTGGTATGACTGCCTCTACTCAGAAGGAGACTGCTAGAGACTTCCTAGATAAAGAACAAAGAAGAGGAAATCCAGAGGAACAGGGAAGAGAAAGGAGGTAAAGTCTGTCTAGAGGCTGGGGCTGACAGAGTTGGGATTCTCATGAGGCTAAGTAAGTGCTGAAGATTCCTGGCTTCCTTGGCACAGAGTCTCTACTCATGTCAGGAAGGAGAAGACTTTCATATCTGCCAAGTTCTCCACCTCTCTCTTTTCTACTATCAATGGGAGGAGATACGTATGCCAAGCACCCTTGCATTCGCTATGCGTACAGCCCTTTGAAAGAACTCACTGCTTAGTGAATCCCATGGTTCCCCTACTTGGCAAGCAGACATGGTGGCTTTTACTGTGTGTGAAGATTCACAGTGGATCTTCAAATGAATTTTCTACTTGAGTTATAGAGTGATAACACCTATCCCTGTTTAGATGCTTGAGATACTCTGCCAGGTCATCTTAGGATTCACATGAAACAATCAGGCTTAAGTAGGGCACAGGTTTAAATACCTGTACTAGGTTAGGGTGTAGTGGTATATCAGGCATTGTTAGAAATGCTTTAGAGGAGTGTTCTGTTCCCAAGCAACTCCAGCACGGAAGAGGTCTGATCATCTAATTCTGGATCCCTGAGTGGTGATTAGAAAAGAGAGGAAGGTGAAGAGGAGGAACTCTGGCTGGGCAGTAGATTTCCTCAGCCAGACTTTGGCTAGTTCTGTGGTTCCAGATATCTTCATAGGAGAAAGAAGACAAGAAGAGGATTAGAGTGATTAGTTCAAGGATATGGCTACAAGACCAAGAAATGATGAAGTTCCAGAGCTTAGATTTGAAAAGGACACATCAAAGTAATGTCCATAGTGCTGGAGGTCAAGGTTGGCATGTGACTGGCCTGGAGGTAAAGAAGGGAGGTATAGTTTGTGACAATTAATAGGAAGAATGTTCATACCTGTGGCTAAAAACAGTAGAAGCTGGGAGGTGATAGGCACAGACACGGGAAGGGACAATGGAGGGCCAGGAAGCTGAGGGTCACTCTACCTGGGTCATATGAACCAAGTTTCCCTTGGAATTATCTCAAAATTAAGCCCCTGTTTCCATGGGGATTCTTCACCGAAGGTCATGTTTGCATGTGTGCAATTCTCAAATTCTCCTTTGGAGAGAGACAGATTTGTCTGTAACATGAGACAATCTGTCTCTTGTCCTGCTCGGAGGAAGTGATGTCAGTGACTCACTAAGGTCTGAAATTTGGGTGAGAAGAGACCCTGTCCTATAGCAAACAGGACAGGGGAAAGGGGTGAGAAGGAAGCTCTAGAGAAATGGGCAGGAAAGGAAGGGTCCCTGACAAGAACAACTCAAGAGAGAAATGATGAGATGGTTTATCTTGGCTCATAGTTTCGGAAGGCCAGAGCCCACCCTCACTAGGAAGGTATGAAACTAGGGAAGGGTGGCATAGAAGTAGAAGCAGGAAGCTGGCTGATTTGCTTTATCAATACTCAGGAGGTAGAAAGAGAGCAGAAAGTGGGATCAGGTTATAGGCCCTCAAACTTTACCACCAGTGACAGACAGCCTCCAGCAAGGTTCCCTTTCTTACACCCTCCCTGAACAGGGCCACCATCTGGGTACCATATGTCCAAGTACATGAGTCTGTGAGGGACATTTTACATCTAGACCAAAGCACCGTCCCAGTTTGAATGTTGCATGTGTGCCAAGGAGAGATGTGGGAGTCTAAATGAAGGCTGTGCTGAGCACCTTTATTAAGAGCAGGGAGATATGAGTACTACAGAAAGTTGAGGCCAAGGGGTCATTGCTGGCAAGTCATTTTACTCAGAGAGAGAGAGAGAGAGAGAGAGAGAGAGAGAGAGAGAGAGAGAGAGAACTGTAAGTAGAAGTTGTTGTACACACATGCCCTCAAAAACAAAGGAGAGAGTGGTGCAATGGTCAGTGCCTAAATGGAAATGAAATCAACAGCACCAATATGAAGTCTCTCTGTTCTAAGGATTCACTTGTCTTTTGAGTCAACCTGGAAACATACCAGTCTCCAAGTTTTCCAGAATCAAATTTTCCAGAAATGTTCCTCTCAACTTCCTGGGAGGCACACTGGAAGGAAGCAGACAGAAGAGAGAATGGTTCTGAGTTTTGAAAGAGGAAAACTCCTGCATTGTTGGTGGGATTTCAAGCTGGTACAACCACTCTGGAAGCCAGTCTGGCCATTCCTAAGAAAATTGGACATAGTACTTATTACCTGAAGATCCAGAAATACCACTCCTGGGCATATACCCAAAAGATGCTCCAACATTTAATAAGGACACGTGCTCTACCATGTTCATAGAAGCCTTATTTATAATAGCCAGAAGCTGGAAAGAACCCAGATGTCCTTCAATAGAGGAATGGATATAAAAATTGTGGTACATTTACACAATGGAATACTACTTAACTATTAGAAACAATGACTCCATAAAATTCCTAGGCAAATGGGTAGTCCTAGAAGCTATCATCCTGAGTGAGGTAACACAGTCACAAAAGAACATACATGATATATGCTCACTGATAATCAGATACTAGCCCCAAAAGCTCTGAATAACCAAGAAACAATTTACAGAATTTACAGACCTTATGAAGCTCAAAGAAAAGAAAGGTCAGAATGTGGATGCTTCAGCCCTTCTTAGAAGGTAGAATGAAGCACTCACAGGAGAAAATACAGGGATAAATAGAAGAGCAGGGATTGAAAAAAAGATCAATCAGAGACTGCCTTACCAGGGGATCCACTCCATATGTAGGCACCAAACCCAAGCACTATTGCTGATGCCAAGAAGTGCTTACTGGCAGGAGCCAGATATGGATGTCTCCTCAGAAGCTCTGCCAGAGTCATACAGATACAGTTGAGGATGCTTGCAGCTAAGCATTGGACTAAATATGGGGTCCGCAATGAAGGAGCTAAAGAAAGGACTAAAGGAACAGAAAGGGTTTGCAATCCCATGGGAAAAACAACATTATCAACCAACCAAACTCTCCAGAGCTCCCTGAGACTAAGAAACCAGCCAATGAGCACACATGGAGAGATCCATGACTCCAGTTGCATATGTAGCAGAGGACAGCACTGTCTGGCATTAATGGGAGAAGAGGTCTTTGGTCCAATGAAGGCACATTTTCCCAGTGTAGGGGAATGTCAAGGCACTGAGGTAGAGAGGGTGGTTGGGAAAGGGAGCATCTTCATGGAAACAAGTGGAGGGGGAAGGGATATGGAAGTAGGGAAAAGGGGAATAACATTTGAAATGCAAATACAGAGAATATACAATAAAAACAACAAAGGGAAAAAAAGAGAGAATGGCTGAAACTGAAAGTTTAGTTTGGAGAAAAAGAGCTATCATGTCAATGCTAAAATGGCAACATTGTGACCATTCATGTGTATTTTCAATGATAAAATGGCAACAGTGTGACTGTGTATGTGTATTTTCAGTGATAAAATGGCAACATTATGATCATTCATGTGTATTGTCAATGATAAAATAGCAACAATGTGACCCTCCATGTGTATTTTCAATGATAAAATGGCAACAGTGTGACCATCCATGTTTATTTTCAATGATAAAATGGCAACAGTGTGACCATCCATATATATTGTCAATGATAAAATGGCAACAGTGTGATCCTCCATGTATATTGCCAATGATAAAATGGTAACAGTGTGACCTTCACATATTGAGCAGAGCTGCAGGCAGTGAAACAGGAATGACAAGGTGGGGTCAAATGCCATGAGGTAAAATCTACCTCAAGGGGTAGTATGCTCAGGCTAGGTTTGACCTTCAGAGTCATAAGGGACCACATGCTTGTGTCAAGCAATTTCTTTCTAGCCACATGGGCTTTCTTCGAGTATTCCTAAGAATTACAAGGTCTAAGAAAGATGTTAAAGAAAAAAATGGAAAAGAGAATTTTTTAAAAGTTTCAATTGAGGAAATTTCATAAGAAAAAATGTGACTTAGATATGTACTAGATAGTCTTCTGTCTATAAAAAGTGAATCATTAAAGCTGTAGGGAGAAAGCAGAGAGCAAAACAATAAGGTGAAAGACGAGTTGAAGAGTTCACAATGAACAGAGGTTTTGTTAGAGAAAAAGAATGGAAGCTGGAAAATATCCAACAAATTAAAACAAGAACACATGAACGGTATGTCAGAGAGAAATGACAGCTACTGCTGACAGGAGGTGATGTCACCAATAGAACTGGAGAGCGTGAAGGAGAGGGTCGAAGAACATGAACAGAACAGATGTTTATAACAAAAAATTCACCAAGAAGTCTGGAAATAAAACAATGATATCAAATAGGCACACCACATGTACAGGAAAGTGGGCCCATATGAGCAGCACCAGGGATTACACTGCAAACATCCTGACTTCACTGACTCTGGGGTGCCTACAAGAAAGAGCTCAAGTCTCTTAAAGGCAAACAAGGCAGCCACAGCCTCTTCCATGAAAGGGTATGAGCCCCCAACTTCCTACCAGGCAAATGGTGCTTTGTGGGTGAAAAGGCAGAAGGAAGACTTGGTGCTATGAGAACTGATGTTGGGCTCTGTGCTGGCAGGGTAAGATTAAGAAGAGGGGCCCTTGGTGAGAGCAAAGTGCTCCTTAGAAAGAAAGAAAGAAAAGAGAGAGGAAGTAGAGAAGCAGAGAGACAGAGACAGAGGGAATGAGAGGGAGACATAGATAGATAGATAGATAGATAGATAGATAGATAGATAGATAGATAGATAGATAGATAGATAGAGACACAGAGAGACAGAGAGACAAAGAGACAGAAAGGGAGAGAGAAGAGGGAGTCAGACATACATATATACATACATACAGAGAGAGAGACAGACAGACAGACAGACAGAAAGGAAGAGAGGGAGACAGAGAGAAAGAAAGAGAGAGAGAGAGGCATAGAGGGAAAGATATAAAGACAGACAGAGAGGGAGAAAGAGTCAGACAGACAGAAAGGGAGAGAGTAGGAGGAGTCAATCATACATACACAGAGGGAGAGATGTGTAGAGATAGACAGAGAGGGAGGGAGAGAGTAGAGAAAGAGGAGGAAAGAGAATGATAAAAGAACAGAGAAAGAAGGGAGAGAGGACTGGAGGGAGAGAGATGGGAGGTGCATGGGAAGTAAGGGACAAAAGAGGGAAGACAGGAGGGAAGGGCACTTAGGACCTCAGAAATCCTTGCTTATTATGGGAACTCATGACTGGTTCTGCAAAGAGAAACTTCTTCCTTTCTAGCCCAAGATCTGCTCCTTGGATGGTCCATCTTAGTAAATGGCCTCTCTCTTCCTTTCACTGCTTGTGGCAAAGACCCAGATGCAGGTCCAGCCCCCTCCTCTCCCTCACAGGCACTTGAAGTCTGCCAGCTAAAGAAAGCCCCCTTCCACCTCCTTTTTTATCCCACCAGACTCCAAACCTCATTGTGACTAATGTTTCTGAGCAGGTCTAGTGTGTTTCCTGCCTTGACCCCATGTGCTATGGGTACACCAGCACCAGTGTGGCCCTGCCATGATTATCAGGCAGGTCACCATTTCACACTTCTTCCACTGCACTGTTTTACCTGCCTCTAACTTTGCAGAACACAGAGTACATATCACCACCCACACAGGGGCCTGTGCAGGCTGCCAAAGCCATGTGTCAATCACAGTGATTGACAGAGGAGTCTAAATACCTGCACAACATCCTGTCACTGACTACACTGGACACCATATCCCTCCTTGAGGTTTCTGAAATGTCCCAAGCATTACACCTGCGATGGTTAATCTTGATTTCCAGCACAATTACATCTAGAATCAACTAAAGCCACAAGCCTCTGGGCGTGCTTGTTAGAGATTTTCTTGGTCAGATTATTTTAAGTGGGAAACCCTGAGCTGAGCCACATCTGGTGGCAGCCTACATAAAAGGAGATGGAAGAAGGGAGCTTTTGCGTTTTCACTACTTGCTCTCACTCTTGGTGGCAAGTTCATCTGCTCTGTTGCAGAGGCATCCCTTTGCTGACATTAGAACCCACTTTTTTTTCATTGGATTGCTTATGTGCTTACATTTCAAATATTATCCCCTTCCCCAGTTCCCCCTCTCCCATGCTCCTTTCCCCTGCTTCTACGAGGATGCTCTCCTTCCCACCCACCCACTCCCACCCTCACCACCCTGGCATTCCCCTAACTGGGGAAACAAGCCTTCACAAGACCAAGGGCTTCTCCTCCTATTGATGCCAGACAATGCCATCCTCTGATATATGTAGTTAAAGCCATGGGACCCCCATGTGTACTCTTTGGTTGCTGTTTTAGTCCCTGGGAGCTCTGGAGGTCTGGTTGGTTGATACTGTTGTTCTTCCCATGGGTTGCAAACCCCTTCAGCTCCTTCAGGCATACTTTGTCTTTGGACATCCTGAATGATAGGGAATCTGTGGGCAGCTGTTAAGAGCACAGAATGCCCAGGGTCTGTTCTCTGACGTTAGCAGCATTCCTTCTGCTCCCCAGAAGCTCCCAGGGTACCAAGCTAGTCTCTGAGACAGTCACATAAAGCAATTTCCTTCTATTCTAAATGGGAAGTGCACAAAGACTTGTTTAGCTGTGGGCCACGGGAAGCACAGATCACCAAGCCACTGAGCCCAGGTTCTTTTAGATGAGATATGTCTTTTGCACACAAAGCAACGCCAGGAGGTGAAATGCAATATCCTCTGATTTGTATCTTCAGAACCAAGTTCAAGAAGTTAAGATGGTCATTTTTCAGCCAAGACTTTAATTTCTCCTGTAGCTGCCCTATTGAGTTCACTAATGAAGCCTCAGTCCAGGGACCAGTTGCAGGGCTGAGGCTGATTTATCTGCACTTGCTCTCTCATTTTTAGAAAATTGATATGTTTTTATTTTATGTGTGTGAGCATGTATGTGTCTGCACATCATCTATGTGCTTGGTGCCCTCAGAATCAGAAGAGGCATTAGATTGCCTGGAAGTGGAGCTACATATGGTTATGAGACACCTCGTGTGTGCTGGGAACTGATTTGGGTCTGCTCTTAACCTTCAAACCACCCCTCCAGTCCTGTGCTCTGTCATATTTAGGGGCACTGGAATTTTGCATGCCTCCCACACCTACTGGCTATCATGACTACTTGAAACATACTTCATTATCAACATAATTTGTAACATGTATCATCTTTATTGTTTCACTAAAATAATAATGCAAAAATTCTACTAGATTGAAAACCAGTAAGGACCAGGTATAAAATGCAGCATCATTTTGGGCTCTAGGAAGCAGAAACTTCACACCAAGGAACTCTGTGAAATGAATAAAAAGCTGGCAAGCTGTCAATGTGTCTAAAAGCTATAAAAATTGTTTACTCTTTGAGTCTGCAATTCTACTTACAGAAAATAATCCCAGGGGAAAAATAAACACATCTACAACGATCAATGTAATGGAGCACAGCATGGCGTTTTCTAAGAATAAAAAGCAGAAGGAAAGCAAAATACAGCGGACTGCCAGAGATGCCCGGGATCTGGGAATGCTATGGCAGGGAAGCATGCCTAAGTACATCACAACTTGCTCATTGCTTATGGTGGGGGTGAGCCGGTGGGGGGGAGCAAGGGGATGCTAGCAGGGCTGAGGGGTGCTGCAGCTCTGGAAAGATCTTTAAGGGAGCATACCCAGGCCAGAGTTCCAGGTTCCTCCAGCCCCTTCCTCCATGAGAATGTGGTGTTGCTCCCTAGCCCAGGAGTCTTCCCGTGAGCATTAGAGAGGGTTAGGAAAAATGGCACAATTCTTTTAAGGGTTTGGGGTTGTGGCCTCTGGTAACTTACGTGATCAAGCAAGAGAGCTTTGTCATTTGTGATAATGTAGACATGACCAGAGGACCAGGAGAGTGTTGTAGGGCTTTGTTTAGTTGTGGAGTATAAAACAGCTGACTTAGTAGAAAAGGTGGGCATCACAGGCTTGGGAGGGAGGCTAGGGCAAGGCTGGACAATGGATTGCAGATGTGATTGGGAAAAAGAAGCACTTTTGACTTTCTCTTTCACTGCAGGACAACTCCATAGCAATGATCTATGATAAATTTCAGAGCAACTAGGAGAAAGGACTTTTGAGTGTTCTTATTACAAAGAAAGAATGAGCAGTAAACCAGTTCCTCTAATATTATCATGCATGCAAGTCCAAAAAGCACATATTGTATGCTACATGTGTGACATCACCAATCAATCAAAAGCAAAATGGAAATCTAGCACAGGGATCTCTACATAAGGAGAAAAGTAACCCTTATCTTTGTAAACATTTTTCTTTCTCCTTTCATTCTTCAAAAGAGAGTTTCTCCATGTGCCTCTCTTTAACTGTCCTGGAACTCACTCTGTAGCCCAGGCTAGCCTTGAAACTCATTCTGTAGCCCAGGCTAGCCTTGAACTCAGAGATCCACTCTCCTCTGCCTCCTAAGGAGGCACTGGGTGTGTACTACCCCATCCATCCTGTAAACATATGAACTCTGGCAATAATTAACTGTCCCTGCTGATGTGTACACAGACCTGTCAAAAGACATATAAAAACATCAATACTTGGTGCCATAAAAGAGATCCATAACATACTGTTAACTGGAAAACCATGATTACAAGCCATGGGTGATCAGATGTTAGAAATCATACCTGCACATCTGCTAATGGGAACTTGCCTGGCAGCCTAGACCAAAAGTCACAGCCATCTTTTATCTTGTTGTTGTTGTTACCGTCCTGTTGTTATCTCACACTTTAAAGACTTGTTTCCATAGTTTCTTTTTCCCCCACCAATAATCTAAATTTCCATGTGAAATTTATAGATGAAAAGGCTACTATGACTAAATGTATCAGTGACGGAAAAAGATAAAATATATCATCCTTAACAAATACGGAACTATACAGTGTTCTTACAAACAAATAAGATAGACAAAGAAACATCAAGTCTCAGAAAGTCCCCAAAGGGGGAGCAGAAATGTCAGTTAACAAGGAATGAAATATTTTAAACAGTATTAGTAATCTAATATGAAAGTTAATTTTTACTCCTAAGAGTGTGATGATAGAGATCTTATCCACTGAACAAAGACACATATCCTGAGGGGACAAAGTCCACTCTGGTAAGACAAAGAGCCTTCCGTGAAGTCATGCTGGCTCACCGTTAGGAAGTTACCTGCACAAAATAATTACTCATATGCTCAATGAACTGGATGAATAGGGCTCTGTTGTAGGGGTGTTCACAAGGGTAAAAGCCTGGAGACAGCATTAGGGTGAAGCTGAGAATGTGTCGAGCAGCAACGTTGAAAGTAATTTTGATGGTAAATGTCACAGAAAATGTTCACACTATCAAATATGCTGTGGATAGGAGCTAAACTAAATTTGTTCTGTTTGTCCGTTTTAATATAATAGCACAACATGGGGCTCTAGATGGGGCTTAAAATAAGTCTCAGGGGAAGAAATTCGAAGTAGCAGTTTTTACATTTCAACAGGGTTGAGGAAGAGCTACAGCAAAGAAGGCTTTTGTTTTGTTTTGTTTTTTAATTATTCTCTTGCTCACCTAGTCACTGTCTAAAGCCCCTTTGCTCTCTCAGCCAGTCTATACCACTTGCTTTGCCTTCTACTGTGGTTGTTTTCATAGAAAATACTTTTATTGTAAATAAAAAAAAAACCTAGAATGCAAATTGGCTAAGTGAGCAGGGACACAAGCCTACACATGATGATTAACCATGAATGCCACATCTTTACCACTGGGGGAAGAACATGATTGGTCAACGGGCTGCTGAATCTCCCTCAGTGATTGGATGAATGAATTACTGAATGGGAATAGTTCTCCAAATTTGAAACAGACCATGGGTACCTTGTCCAGAAAAGACAGTGTCATGAACTGAAATGATTCTTCTGGGGTCTAAAATGGTATTTCCACTGGCTTCCAAGTGACACATCACAATTTAACAAATGCTCACTATGTAACCTACAAATGGGAGCCATCGCTCTCTTAAGAAGGAGGTATGGTGTTTTAGTTGTAAGAGCAGGAACCCTAGCCACCATCTCAGGACTGCTGTTGAAAGTAGCACCCATGGGTGATTGTATGTAGCACTTTATATTATCCAGATAAATCTAGAAAATCAAGTATTTTAACTCTAGCTCCCCAAAAGCACAAAGTGCCAGGTACTAAGGAATAATTCCCATCAGTGAATAATTCTAACACTGATGCCTCCCTCCTTGTATTTGTGTTGACAGGAGCCCAACACAACCATGGTCACAATGTAGACAGAAAGATAGCATTCCTCCAGGGGTTGAAACCAGTCTTTCCAAGGACATGTTAGGGGCACTTTCATGACAGGAATTTTAAGTCCTTCATTATCTACTGGAGCGTATAGGAGATAGCTTAGGGTGAGAGGGGATAACATATCTACCTTCTAATATCTCTAAAAGGACAAATATTGTAGACAACATACTATGCTTAGCACAAAACAAACAGTTTGAGCAACCTCATACCTTTTGAGAATTTCCACACAATTGTAGGTACAGGATAACCCTCTGCAGAGCAATTGAGAATCACTGCTTTGCCATAGATTCCATCCTGGTCCCGGGGCTGTACCACGAACTTAGGGGGAACTGAAAAGAGAAATGTCATTATTCAGACACGGCCAGTGATTAAAGTTGTGATCTTATAAAACAATGATCTTTGTTCACCTTCTAGTGAGAAGAATGTTTCACACAAACAAAAAGACAGACAATAGCTGTGTTTGCAGCTCAGGATAAATGGGAGAAATAGTTTAGGTGCTGGTGGGTTTTCTACATATGGGTTTTAGTGGAAATTGTGTTTTTATTTATTTTTTCTAAGTAGGGAAATTGCCCTCTCATAGATGTGTAGGCATGTGATACTCAGTCTTGTCAGAAATTCACTCCATACAGAATAGAATCACACCCAGTATGTAAAAGAAGAGGTAAAACATACATTGTTCCCAAAATTGTACTTATAAAGGATGAGCATTTTCTTGGTTAAGAAGTGTTCAAGGTACTTCTCCACTGTTGGTGGGGTTGTAAACTGATACAACCACTCTGGAAATCAGTCTGGTGATTCCTCAGAAAATTGGACATAGTACTACCTGAAGATCCAGCTATTCCACTTCTGGGCATATACCCCAGAGATACTCCAATATACAACAAAGATACATGCACCACAATGTTCATAGCGGCTCTATTTATAATAGCCAGAAGCTGGAAAGAACCCAGATGTCCTTCAGTAGATGAATGGATACAAAAATTGTGGTACATTTACACAATGGAGTACTACTCAGCTATCAGAAACAATGACTTAACCAAATTCTTAAGAAAATGGTTGCATCTAGAGAATATCATCCTGAGTGAGATAACCCAGTCACAAAAGAACAGACATAATATGCAGTCACTGATTGTGGGATGCTAACCCCAGAGGCTCGGACTGCCCCAGAAACAACTCACAGACTGTGTGAAGTTCAAGAAAAAAACAAAACAAAACAAACAAACAAAAAAAGTCATGTTCAATCCTTACACACCAAGAAAACATTGACTAATTCTGGGTTACACCCTGTTTTACATGTACTTTTTGCTCATTGTAAATAGTAAGACCTTAATGCAGAGTATCAAACCTTAAAAAAAAGAAAAAAAAAGCCAAGCACTGACACAATTGTATTTATATACATTTATTCAAAAATGTTTACATTTTTTTCTTTTATTTTTGTTTTTTAAAATAAAGTTTAAAAAAAAAAGAAGTGTTCAAAGTCTTGGTGAATTTCTTCTAGCAGAAGATGAAAGGATCCCTAGTTAGATTCATCCCAACCTCTAGAATATTCAACTGCCCACTTACAGCACATTGCTTTGTGCTAAACTAGTTGTAGTGTTTGAGTGTTAATGAACAGGTCACTGGTCTTCTAGAAATGATGGCATCTGACAGCGGCCTAATCTCAGCACATCTCAAGGAGAACCAGGTTACCCATGAGGTGGATTGTCAGTGAGATAGTCATACATCACTAAGATTCAACACGCAACATCGAAATGGTGCTCCCTTCCTTCTCACATCTGGTTAAATTAATCTTGCTTATTTTCTAACATGGGGACACATATATAGACCTTGAAGCTGGAGAAAGATAGTCTTGGGTTCTGCTGATTCATGCATTTATCCTTTTGTAGGTGTTACAAAAGGACTCGACTTCCCAGTATGCAGATTAGGGATAACTGTGGTACCCACTTCACAGGACAGCCTCAGGGAGAAAATGAGTTGAGATTCAGAATGGTCAGCAGTTCGTTGGAAGAAAAAACAATTCTAAGAGTCGGTCCATTTAGTAAACCCAGGTGCCCAGCTGTGAAGTAAACACTCCATTCAGCAAATGGATCTGGGACATTTGTAAAGTGTCCAATGATTTGACTGCAGGTAAATAATATTTTGAGAATAATGCATTCAATTGGTTGTATTTATTCTTGAAATAAATTAATAAAAGTTGAGTGCCTTAAGGCCAGGAGATATTCCTAGGAAAATAAGAGATTATATAGGGTTAATTCTTTTCTCTTCCTTCTTCTTACCATTCCTCTGCCATCTTTTATTCCTCCCTCCTTCTCTGTCTCTCCTCCCCTTCTTCCTTTCTTCTTCTCTTCCCTTTTGAAAAAGATTACTTTTTAAAAATTTTATGTGTGGGCATTTTGCTTGCATGCCATGTGTGCACTGACCAAGGGGGTCAGAAGAGGACACAGGATCCCTGGAATTGGAATTACATGTGACTAGGAGCTGTCGTGTGGGTGCTGGGAAGTAAACCTGGGTCTTTTGGAAGAGCAACCAGCCTTCTTAGCTGCTCTGTCATCTCTCTATCTTCTGTTGTTAGCTTTTTTGAGACAAAGTCTTGCTCTGTAGCTCAAGCTGGCTGCAAACTTTGGACCTTCCTACTTCTGTCTCCCAAAATTCCAGAATGACGGGTGTTCTGCCATATGTACCACCAAGCCATCCCAAATTTTCTAATAAAGATGGTGAACAACCATCAGGGTAGATTCAAAATCTAAACATCCTACTAGACCCATTGTCCATGGGGTGAGAGGCAAATCTGCAGCTAATTCTGACAAGAGGAAGAGCTGCTTCTTTACTGGATGAGACATTCAGTTGCATGTCCCCAGTTATCACTCATCCGTGATATTCTCAATTTGGTTTTGAGCTAAAAAATTGTATGCTCAAAAATTCATCAAAGATGTCTCCATGGCATATGGTTATAGGTATAAATAGTCCCTTGATTGGTAGAATAATCCTCCTAGGTTATTACTCAAAAAATTTTCAGATACTGGCAAGGATAGCCTGTGGGTTCCCTAAGCAGGTTTTCCTCTCCAATAATAGAATCCCCTCTTCTATTCCCAAAAGGTCTATGCTTTCATAAAATCCCAAGGTACAAGTGAGCAGGCTTCTGAGTTTTTATGGCAAAGAGAATATCTGAGGGCTCAGTTCTGTCCACTACTCATATACAATGCTACTTGAGACAATGTGGAAGAAAATATACACCACCAAGCACATAACTAAACCATATCATAACAAGTCCTGTCACATGAATAATGGGAAGCTCCTAGGCTTGAGGTGCACTCTCGAGTTTTGCTTTTCTTATGCGCTTCCAGGTGATCCTGAGGCTTCTAGTCCAGGTGGCATACTTCAATAATCTTTGCTCTGAATGGCTCCTTAGGAAGTGCCAGGTATGGAAGAGCTATGGCTGACCACAAAGGCAGCTCATGTATTAAAGCAACTTGCGCTGCTTTCTGCTTTCTTTGATCTCAGTCTTTCCTATGACTGTGGAATACAGAATTTACACCCCAGCTAAGTGACTTGTAGCCATCTCTGATAGCGTTCTGCTCTCAAGAGAAATAAAGCTAGGTAGGGTGAGGGTAATACTGTCTCTAATCTCAAACGGTCTCCATTTGACACTTATGTCTGGTGTCATTTCTGTCACTGGTACCCCATTTGAATCTCTTCTCTACCCAGTGACGGTCAGAGATGCTTGGGAAACCATCACATGCTCCTTGGCCATGTCCAGGTTCCTGCAATGCTTTGCAGCCTTTAGCAACTGGCCCCTGTCCCGTTCCTGCAGGCATTCTTGAAACCATTCCAAAGTATCTCCTATTCACTAGTTTTCAGGTTGGTCTTTCCCGAGTCTTCAGACTCCCCTGTGTGGCTTTGTTTGATGCGTTTCTACTTGTCGTTTCTTCTGCCTCGGCTGAAAGCCCATTTAACCGGGCACCTCTTCTGATGCTTCAGTGGAGATTGAGACCTTCTCCAAATCCTCTCCAAACCCCACTCTCCAAGCTATTGTTACAACTGCTTGGTGTTGCTTTTCTAACTGCCTGTCTCCCATATCAGGTTCTGCACGCTGTGAGAAGAGAATCCAGGTGCAGGGACTTGGGTGCCATTTTGATCACATCAGAACAGTCACTATGCTTAGGGGAACTAGGGGATTTTCCAGTAACCACACACTCCAGTCAAAACTTTTGGTGTGTTCATGTGACGGATTTCACCAATCTGATGTTTGGATCCTGCATGAACCAGGTGCCAGCTTGCATTCTGTAGTTAACACCTAACGCCCCCGTTTGCAAAGTGAATTTATCTCTTAACAGTGACAGGATTTCTCTCTGACAGTGAGCAGGAATAGTAACTAGTTCCTTATAATCCCTGAAGTCATCCCCACCCCACCCCCACTATGCCAGTCATGCAGATGAGAAAGCCAAGCTTCAGAGAAGTTGGTGATGTTTCCAAGCTCACACAGATGGTGAACGTGCAGCAATGTGGGCCTGGTCAGCCTTCAGAAAGTTCTAGCATTATGTCTGCACCTTCTTTTTCTTCCTGAACTGGCTTACATATCAAGGCAGATGAAGCTCACCCCTCTGTGAAGTCTGTGGTCATATCAAGAACACCAATCTCCCTGTTATCAAGGTATGTTTTGCTCTTGTAATTAATAGCCTGTCACTTGCAGACTCCCAAACCACCCTCTCAGTGACAGGCAATTTCAAGACCTCTAAACCACCCATTCATTTTTTGACATTTCCCAGGCTACATCTCAGGCCAAGACTCTGCAGCCTCTAAGAGAGGCACTTCTCAATTTCAGTGAAAGATTAGAGTAAAAGGTGCAGCGCAATTTGCTGTGTTTTGGATACTTTCATGTGATGAATTTCATTAATGCAATGTTTGGATCTTGTATGAACCAAGTGCTAGCTTGTGTCCTGCAGTTAATGGCTAAGTCCCCAGTTTACAATGTGTCTTTCTCTCTAAGAGGTGACAGTTAGCAGGGACAGCCCTAATTTTGCTTAAAAGTTACATTTCCATTTATTCAGGACAAGCAATTATTTAAAGGTTTCTGACTCAACTTGGACATTTACATCGAAGGCTAAAATTTTGTGGACAGACCTGGAAAGATGGCTGTCCCTCACAGCAGGTATGATCCTGAGAGCACACCCTTCCTCAGTTACTTTGTGAGAAGGACAGAGGGGATTGGAGCATCAGGAAGACAGCTCAAACAAATACCCACTGTAGTGGTGGCCTGGCTGCTCCCTTGGGGAGGTGGGTTTCTCATGCTTTCTCACACTGATTTGTACACAACTGGTCACTAAGGGCAACAAAGAACCTTATGCAAAGGGGCCCCTCCCGAGTTCTCCCTGCAGGCCACCACCAGGTGTCTCTGCTTCTCCTGCTGTAGGCTTCTATGCTCCCCAGCTCAGTTCATTCCAGTGACTCAAGCAAGTGATTGATTCCCATAACCTAGAGACTTTTCTTAGGACCCAACCCTGCAGCTGACCTTCCACACAGATCTCAGTTAGCTCCTTGTGCACTCTCCTATCTGCCCCCCTTAGAGCCAAGAGGATTTCTAAAGCTCATGGTCTTTCTTGCTCTTATCCAATCACACTGTTTGCAGAAGCTTCAGGTACCCTCCCTGTTCCCCTTGGGACTCAGTGCATGTAACATTCTTTTCTTTTTCAGCAGGGGGTCTGATGCTTGCCACATTGCTTGACCCATCTTCATTTCTGTCATCCCAGGGGCTATGTCAGGAACTATTCTTAGTATGTGTGCTAAGTACATGGTTGCTAATAGTAGAAGAAACGGAGCCATGAAATAAAATTAGAAAGCATATAGTCATTTGGAAGCATGTATAAAGTGTTATTCGTACAAATATTTATGGTTGCCCTAAGGATTTATAGCTAAGAATAGTTTTTTTTTCTCTTCAGAAAGTAAGACACAAAGACACTGAAAACATTGCTGGGAAGATTTTTTAAACAGAAGGCCATGGATAAAGACCCCGAGAAAGAGAGAATGCTCACTGAGCTGTTTATCCCCCGTATTTGGTATGTTCTTTTCATGTTAGCTGCAATCTTGCTGAAACAACAATAGGAAAAGCAGCTAGAAGGGACCCTGACATCAGTTACTTGCAGAGTTGTTACAGAGTTGTTATCTGTTTTTCTCTTCAGAGTTTGCTTTTCACTTATGTGCATGTGTTTTTGTTTTGTTTTTGTTTTGTTTTTACTGCATTCATGTTTACTGGCTGTATTTAGGAGATGCCTGTGAAGGCCAGAGAGGCATCAGAGCCTCTGGAGAAGGACTTACTGGTTGATATGAGCCTCTGCATGGGTGCTGAAAATTGCACATGTGTTTTTCAGCAAGAGAAACCAGTGTTGTTAACTGCAGAGTCATCCCTCCAGACCCAGCAGCCACTTATAAACTAGTTGAGTTGGTTTTCTGACAGGACAATTACCTGTCATGAAATATGTATGATATAAATTCCCAAACTGATTAGCTCTATATCTTAGTTCGATTTTAATCAGAATATGTTTTGGGGAAATATATTTTCACTTAAATGTTTTTAAGAATATAATATCAGTTCTCCCTTTCCTTTCCTCCATCTAAACCCCTAAATCTATAAATATATATGTATATATATACATATGTGTGTGTGTGTGTGTGTGTGTGTGTGTGTATGGCAACTATATATATCAAATATATATGTTTATATTCCCAAATATAACCTGCTCAGTCTATATAATGTTATTTGTATGCACATTTTCAGGATTGACCATTTGGTGGTATCACACAACCAGAGATGTGCTTTTCTTTGGGGCAGATCATTTATTTCACCCCAGCATCCCTGTAGTTCTTTATGTATAGTTGGGGCTTTATGGGCTTTCTCCTATCCACTTGGGACGTCTACTGTGTCTACTGCTGACCTTGTTCAGCTCATGTTCAGTCTGTCATGTTGGTGAGATGTTATGGGTATATCCTTATGACATTGCCAGGTGAACAATGGAAGCTGGAATGTTTTAGGATTATGCCCATTTCCCCCTCTTTGCAGGGCCTGTGGAATGCTCACCACCTTGTTATTAAATACATGTGTGTATGTTGTGGTTTGCTTATAAAATGTTACCCAGGTGCTATGTGCTTGGACACTGGAATCTCAGCTGTGAGTGCTGTTTTAAGAGGTTGTGGGGCCTTTAGGTCATCGGACAGGGCTGATAAAGGAGTGTTACTAGGAAATGGGTCTTGAATATCACTCCCCTTGCTTTATAGCTCAGCCAAACATTCATACAACTAGTATAATAATTAAAACAAGAATTATTGAAGCTTGCTTTTACATATGCATATATGCATATAAAAAGTTAAATATACTATGCTCTCACACAACAGTCTTCCTACTCTTTAGAACTAATAAAAAAAAAAAAAAGACAAAAACACAACACCAGGACAGGTTACCTTTTTTGGAGGTGTTAGCTAGTGAGGTTCTACAAACCAACAAATGTTATACATTTGCTATTGGTTGCTCTTCAGAACTTGACAATAAGACCTTATTACTGAAAACACCAAATATTTGACTCTTAGAGTATGGAAATAACAATCTGGCACAGTCCTGGAAGCTTCATCTTTAGTGGCTAGCATTCATTGTGCTAAAAATGCTATGAATGCTACCAGAGGGGAAAGGCAATTACTCTTACCCAGGTGTGAATCCCATAAGCTAGAATAATGACATGGCTGCAGACTGAGGAAGGACAGAGGTCCTCTGCTCAAGGAAGTCTGCTATCAATGGTCCTGAAGATAATAATGCACAGAGATGCTGGTGTTTGGGGATTTAAAGGGCGAATGATCAGCATTCATATAAACTTTCCTTTCCTAGTGACCTCCTCAAAGCACAAGAATATTGATCCCTTGAGAATCAATAAATCCCATGCATCTGTACTGGACAAGCTGGCTGGCAAACCACAGCCATGTCACACTTGTAGCCTGAACCACCACGACACTCAGGTGTCTGAAGCAAAGACATGAGGCAAAACCAGCACTCCCACAGAGGACTGAGACCAGTGCTGGTGTATTCCACATACTAGATCATCCTGTTTCAATCATCCATAGGCTCTGTCAGTGATCCTCAATTAAACCACTGAAAAATCTTCCCCAAACCATGATGTGTTTAACACTAAAGGGAAGTGAGGTGCAAAGAGTCTCACATCTAGAAATTCACAGTTCTATAGGAAAAGTTGTAGTGCAGGGCATCAGTAAATGTTATTATTATTTTTAAGATTTTACTTTTCATTACATGGGGGTTGGAGGCCAGGGGAATCTATGAGCACAGGGGCCCTCAGAGGCTTGATCCTTTGGTGCTGGAGTTACAGTTGTGGTTGTGAGCTACTGGACCAGTGCTGGCCACAGAAGTCAGCCTTCGGCAAGCAAGGTACACACTCCTAACTACTGTGTCATCTCTCCAGCCCCACAAGCATTCAACAGCCACCAGTCCAAATGAGCAGATGCGTGACTAAAAGCTTTATTCAATATATATAATATATTATATTTAATAAAGTCACCCCACAGTCTTCCCTTGCATATGTTTCTAGGCAAATATATCTAATTTGTTGGACATATTAGAGATTAGAGAAACAAGTTTGTTTCAGAGTTTAGAGGAACTCGTTCTTAATTTCTACAGCTGTGGTTCTTTTTAAGAGGGGGGGTAGTAAATTTCTGTTCCTGGATTCTTTTCAAGAATCACTGAACACCTCCATGTGGGGATACATCTCTCCACTCACCTCTTACAATCAGCTGACTCTGGTGTTCCACAGCTGCCGCCTCGTTCCGTGCGATGCACGTGTAATTCCCATTGTGCATCAGGGAGAGGTTGGAGATCCTCAGGGAACTGGTGAAGTCAATGTTGTCAATGGTTACCCCAAGGCTTGCTGGGATCGGCCGGCCATCTTTCTGCCAGGTGATGGTGATGGGTAAGTCCCCTGAGACCACCACACACGGGATGAAGACCCGCTGCCCGATGGAGAATCTTGGGAACTCAAAGGGTTGGATGAAAGGTGGAACTAGAAAGAGATGACAGAGCAAAGGCAATAATGAGTGGCTGCTGTTTTACACGTGCCTTTCTTTTTCTTAAACTATTCCTTCAAAAGGCGTGTAGTGATCCATGAATACAGCCCAGGATTATATGAGCTATGAAAGGCTGGCAAAGGGTAACCTTGGCTGAGATTTCCTCAGCACACTGAGTGCAAAGCATGGCTCACTCATCATTCCGAAAATGCAGTTCAATCTAATTCATTCCATACAACTTTAAACGGTGAAACTACTTTTGGTTGGCAACATTTAAGGTGTGCAGCAGTGTGAGAACCGTGAAAGGGCTTTGTGTGTGTCATATGCACTAACATTTTTACACATGGTACACGAGGGACCCTCTTGTTCTCCTCTCAGCTGCCACTGGCACTGTCGGGTACATGGGGCCGTGGGCTCTAGTGTTAGCATTCAGCATGTCCACATGACGTAACGAGTAACAACTGTAAACGCTTCTTAAGCTGTTGGGGTGATCCATGCCCCTTAACTTTGTAAGTTCTGCAAATAGCATTTTAATTTATGAATGGACCCATGACAAGGTACCTGAGTTGTTGGACCATGTTGATAATAGTGCTGTCAGTCTGGCCAACCAGAGACTAAATGGTATAGAGGGTTCTTTCATAATTTAATTCCTCTATAAAGTGCTCCTTATCTTTTTGCCTTAAGAGCATGCTTCCTTGGCTCCTTCTTCAGTGACCCAGGTGACTCTTTACATCACAAACTAGTGAGGAGAGACAAGGGAGCCAAGTTGTAACCCTAGGGGTGGGCAGGTCATTATTGTACTGCTCATGTTGGCATGATGGGTAATTATTCATGACCTCACTGTAGATGGGGAAAATTGTGCCTCCAATGTGTTGCTGTACATCTCGACTTGGAATGAGTTTATATTTTTGGGAGGGTTCCAGCCATTTCCATCTAGCTAAGGTTGGAACACATATTGCTAGTAATGATTGTATTTTTTTTTGCATGTACTATTTTTTTAAAGAGAAAAAACAACATGTTTTAAAATAACATATGAAGCAAACTTGATTTCAATGCTCAAAGCAACTTGTGGTAAAAAAGACATTATGCCAGATGAACTGATAGAAGAGGATCAAACACCAAGCTGATATCCACAGGGTCATCAATCTACTATAGTTATCAGCTTGAGGGAGTTATAAGAGACACAGCTGGGAAGACTAAGCATAGAACCATGTGCTCAATCATTCATTCAATCATTCATTCATTCTCCTAATGAAGTGTCCAAGCAGCACCTGGCATGTGCTTGTCTGCTATTGTATGTGCTGAGCCCAGCAATAATCACAGCAAATGGGCCTCTGCCAAGTGCAGTATTCATGAAGACATAGGCAGCAGCTAGCAACTCAGCAGGGTTGTGGCTACTTGGGGACTTGACATTATCACTGTTGCTACTACATGCTCTCAGAAGCAGCTGCCAAAGAACTCAGGACTGCAAACGCAGCCCGGAACTAGAAGGACCGGTCCTGAGGAGGCTTGAGTTTTATCTTAACCAGAGAAATTAGAAACAAATACTGCACAAAGCCAGTGCCCAAAGTATCACAGCTCTCAATACCGGGTCTTAGCTTTGGCTCTACAAAGAGCAGATCTGACACAAAGGACAGAGTCTCAGGAGGATGTGGAGCAGGACAGATGAAATTTGATGCAGCGCACCAGCAACCAGCTGGGGAGATGGTTCCTTCACATCTTGCTCCAGTTGGTGTAAATGTTTACTACATGTGCAAACAGTATCAACAGTGGCTGGATGTTAGTACTTTGTGAGATAAAGGATTACACTATTCACCCTTGGTTTCTTACACACAGAACCTGGTGATTTTTCATACTTAGACTGACACTGCACCTTACTGCTGGCTTAGTGCTTGCTGTCTGAATAGTAGATCAGTTCTTCAAGGTAAGAGCTTCAGAACTAGGCTGAGTAGTTTCCCACCCAGCCATGCTATGTAAGATCTGCATTTAACCAGTCTATATGGGCCTTTGTTCCACTGTGGATAAAATGACAACCAAAGCTAGAGTCCTTAATCAGTTGGCCCAGTGATTTAATAACCCTAGGCAGCATCTAAATGGGTTTTTAAGCATTTGGTTCAGATCATGTGTCTTTAAAAAAGGAGAGAAGCCAATAATAAAAACACAATAAAAGAATTAAATTTCCCTATGGGTTTTCATAGAAAGAAATTGTGTGTGTGTGTGTGTGTGTGTGTGTGTGTGTGTGTGTGTATGTGTGTGTGTGTGTGTGTGTTTGCACACGCACACATGCACATGTATGAGAGCAACTGTGCACATTGACTGTAGAGCAATCTAGGCTGTTGTCCCTTAGAAGCATCTTATCATTTTTGAGAGAGCCCCCCCACTTGGTCTAGAATTCACCAAATATATCAGGCTGGCTGGCTAGAGATCTCCAGGGACCTACTTATCCCCAACTCCCCAGTGTTGTGATTAGTAATGTGAATTTCTGTACCTGGTCTATTTCATGTGTATATTGGGATTGAACTCATGCCCCTGTGCTTGCCTTGCAAGATAGGCACTTTACTTACTAACACATCTCCCCATCCCAAGGAAGGGATTTTTATATAACTATTTAATGATGAAACAGGTTTAGAACACAAGCTGTCAATAATTGAGAGAGTTCTAAGTCAGAAGAATGATATGTGCATGCTATTTCCTAACAGTAGAGAGTGGAGATTGCTAGAGTTTCCTGGCTGCCTGGCTTCTCCAGGTTCAGGAGTGCAGCCCCTTTCTCAAGGGAATAAGATGGAGAACAGTGAACCAAGATACCCAACATCCCCCTCTGCTCACCCCCACTCCAACACAGAATGCTTTCCAAAAATCTACAATACTTTTATCAACACTCAAGGTTACAAGGGGCACCAAGACAGTTTTGTAAGTAATGGCAGACGTGGCCTTGAAGCCACACTGCTGAAGAGGTTTGCATTCAACTCACTGAGAAGCCACTCTTGATGAGATTCAGGCCCTAGCACCCATGTACTGGCTTGAAACTATCCAAAACTCCTGTTGAAGACATCATGGTCATGTTTGCATCTGACACTGTGCTGGTCACCTGACGCATTAGAATGGGCCTCCTCTTAAAAGCAGATTAAATGCCTGGACCAATTAACTTTCTTCTGACCTCCACAGTCACCTGGCACAGATGTGGTACACACACAGAAATGAAGGAATACACATCTACACAAAATAAAATAAATAATGATTAAAAAAAGAAACCTGAACACCAGTGCCAACAACTGTGCCACTCAGAAGATAAGCCTCTGCCATGAGCATCTTTAAACCACCATGGTATTCTTGGCTACCATTATTTACAATTTGATCTAGCTAGATGCTAGGGTCTGAGGCATCCTGACAAAGACTTAGTGAAAAGTGAGGTGCTAAAGACAGGGGAAAAGTCAGGAGTAGATATGAGCACATAATATGTCTGGCATTGGGGAGCACTGTAGTGGAGCACTGTACTGGAACATGCTGTCACCACAGTTAGTTTTTCTATTACTAATGTAAAAAAATCATACAATATGGTTGGGACTGCATTAGAAGTCATGGTTAGTATATTTTAGAAGGTTAAGAACTCCTATTTAAAATCTGAATGTATTTGTAGAAGACGAACATGTCCAGAATAGTTAACCTCCAAAGTTATATGATTAAATAAGCAACAAGACGAGGAGATGTCCTTCTCCAGATGGTTTCTTGGTCATGTTTGCATCTGATATTTTGCTGATCACTTGCCACATTAGAATGGGCCTCCTTTTTAAAACAGACTAAATGTCTGGGCCAATTAACTACCTACATCACTGGTGTGACCTCTTGCTTCAGTTAGAGCTACATGCTGGAGGACAAAATGTTGACATTCTCTCTGAGGCCCAAAGCAGAGGCATAAGACTCAGGTGTCCCTTGTAACTTAACCAAGTAATAATAGTGGTAATAATAAATAATGTCACACCTCCTTTCACGTTCTAAAATGATGAACCACACAATCAGACTACTCTGATCATTCAACTCATTCAGAATGTGCCTCTCAAAAAATTTAAGAGGCAAAGCTCCCAGACCCAGCTGACAGGAAGAACTGTCAATACTGCAGGAGTGGGGATTCTGAGTGTGATATACACTGGGTCTTGACATAACCTTTCGGCAAGAAGTATGTGAATAACTGCTGAATGTCACCCATTGCCAGGTTTGTGTGGTCAGGATGGGGCCTTTCTCTACGGGGCTGAGAGCCTTCCACTACCGCAGATGCCAGGTTCCACTCTTCTTCCTTCCAAACTTGCACCAGGAACATTAAACCAGGTTGATCCATTTCTACATTTTACCCCCAATAATTAAGACTATATTCCATTTAGAAAGGAGCCAGGGACATTGATGGAGGATCATGTGTTGACAGTGGTGAGGAGAGTAGGTGTGCTCACCCTTCTGAACAAGTGTGGAGCCAGACATTGTTGTTGGGATGCCTTTGTTCAATGGCTTCTCTATATCAACTTTGAGACAGGAACTCTCAGTAAACCTAGGACTTACCATTTTGGCTAGAGTGACTGGCCACAGAGCCCTAAGACCCACCTGTCTCCCTCACCCCAAACACAGGGCTACAGGTGTTGGTCTCCACACCCATCATTTTGTGGTTCTGAGCACATGAAGACTTTTGCCTTTTATATCTTCCAGGATAAAGAAATGAACATCTCTCTTCTCAGCCCTCTTTCTTCCTATTCCCTTCCTCTGCTTTCCATACCTTATTTTTTTCTCCTCAAAATATTTTCTTCATTCTCTGTGTGTGCAGCATATGTGTGTGGCATATATGTGTGTTTATTTCTGTGTGTACATGTGTTTGTGTGTGTGTGCATATATTTCTATGTGTGCATATGTTTTTGTGTGTATGCATGTGTTTCTGTGTGTGCATATGTTTTTGTGTATAGACATGTATTCCTGTGTGTGCATATGTTTTTGTGTGTGTGCATGTATTTCTGTATGTGCATATGTTTGTGTGTATACATGTGATTGTGTGTGTGCACATATGTGTGTTGGTAGAAGAACATGTGTGTCAAGAAGTGTCTTCTTAAATTACTCTCTAGTTTGTTTGAGACAGGGTATATCACTAAACCCAGAGCTTACCAACTCATCCAGACTGGCTGGTTACCAAGACCCAGGGGTCTTTCTTTCTCTGCTTCCTCAGTTCTGGGATTACTGCTGTGACAAGTTCTGAGGGCCTGGACTCAGTTCTTCTATTGTGTAGTAACTGCTTTGTCAGCTGTGCTATTTCCTTAGTACCCTACCCTGTCCTTTGACATCATCTCCTTTTGGGAGAACTACATCGTCCAAAATCACCTCCAATTCAAATTCTGTACAGCATAAGGAGAAACTCTCCCTGTACAGCTTATCAGAGTCTCAATGACACGCTGCCTGAAAGGCCATGTCCTCATGAGACCTGGTCAGGGACTGTCCAGACATCTCACTGGCCACTGGCCATGCTCATGCCAACTGTAGCTACTGAATGAACAGCATGGGGCTACTGACCTGATGGGCTTGCGGCCAAGTACACCAGCCCCCGGCTGTTCACAGAGAAGCTTGTCCTGCTTTAAATCTACCCATAGAATCCGACTCATTAGGACACGGCACATAGGGTACATCTGAGCCTTCTACTCACTACAGGAGCCTGTGGTTCAAAAGCTACTGCAGAGCACATCCTATTGGTGCTCATGTGGTTTTTGTGGTTTGTGTAGAATCACCCAGAAAGAAAGGAATTATGACAATTTTCTCTCTTTTAAATTTCCTACTTGTTTGTGGAATAAGTGTCTTACATGTTTTTGATTGTGTAATGATTTTTGGAAGAAAATTATTAGGGATGGTGGCAAACATGGGTTTATACTTTGAGTTGTGAACCACTCTGATGTCCTTAAGAATGACTTAAAATAGAGAATGGAGTTCATATGTCTGAGATGTTGTAGTCAGGACATAAATAGGAACATATACATAGGGCATTTATTTAACTTTTGGTTCTTCCCAGCTGTGAGGGAAATGATGCCAACACACGGCCTTGCTCAAGTTGCTAAGGCATTCATGCCATCTCTAACTTTCTACATGGGATTCACTCCCCTGACCTCTGGCCAGCAGCCAGAGTGGGTTCACAGTGAATTAGATCATGGTTGGGGTCCACTATTCTCCTGTGGCAAGGGCACCAAGCCAGCATTTAGGATGTGAGATGCAAACAAAAAGAAGTGTGTTGCAGCCAGAAGAACTCAGACTGAAGCACATGACAGAAGCTTGGCCCTGTGTCCCGCCTCCCACTCCGAGTTGCCCTTGGGCTTCACGGTGAACTTATATTAAATGACACTCAGATGTTGACCTAGAAAAAGCAAAGACAGTGAGAGCCGGCAGGGCATCCCGAAGTTCTGCTTGCTGTGGGGATGGCTGGGGAGGGCTGGGGAAAGAGGAGACACAGCTCCTGGAGCATAGTAGTGAAGCCCCTCGAGGGTTGAGTTGTAGGCTTTTCTTAACATGTCTTGGCACACATCTAACAGTTCAAAGTATATAGAGTATATGATTTTAATAATCCCTGCTTTCCTTAGAGGTAGGCATGACTCAACTAAGTAGGATTTGGGGGTGTGTTTAGAGAAATTTGGGGGTGTATTTAAATCATGTTTCTCACATGAAAAAACCTTATTCAAGTGAGAAACATTTCTCTGAAAGCTAACTTCTCAGAGAATCAGCCTACAAGAGGATGTAGTATGTAAAAGTGAACATATATGTTCATTAGTAACCACCCAGATGGGTTTGTAATGCTGCCTGTGGGTGCTAAATCTTTCCACTTTTGTTGCTTTTACTTGTTTTTGGACTATGGCTGAAGAACAATTAGCAAGTGGGTGAGCTCTCATTCAATGTGACCTTTCTGTACCTGAATAAACAATATTTTGTTAGCTTTTTCTGGAAAAGAAAAGATGCTGGGGAGGAGAACACAATTTTGAAGTTTTTGAGATTGTTTCTCATTACTTTAGAGGGAAAAAAAAAAACACGTGCACTCTGTTGGTTTGTTTGTTTTTACAGCTACTCTTGGTTTAGTTAGAACTGGAATACCACCTTTATCTGTACCATTTGAAATGAACATGATGGTGTTTTCTTTCCCCCAATGCCATGGGGTCCAGTGGGTTCCCTTACCATTGTGAAGATGCAGGTTTGCGCAGGTAAATCAGAACAATGATGCTGTCGCAGAGGAGGGCTAGGTTTCCTCCTCACCCATGGTGACTCTGCTCAATTCACTATACACATTCTCATGGTCTGAGAAGATGACATTTTTAAACTGGTTTGAAATGTTGTACATTTCAATGTAATCTGGTTTTACAAAAAAAAAAAAAAAAAAAAAAAAAAAGCCCACCACAACAAAAATAACCAAAACCAAACAACTACTCCCCCGAATTCCCCCGCCCACAAAATCCTGTGTGAGTGTGAGTAAAGGCACTGAACTTTGTTTAAAGTAAATATTTCCTACATTTAAACATGTGTGTGTGGGTGTGTGTGGTGTGGTGTGGTATGTGTGGGGGGGGTGTGATAGAGAGGGGGAGGGAGGGAGAAAGAGAGAGAAAGGAGGGGGAGAAAGAGAGAGAAGGGGGAAGAGAGAGAGAGGGAGTGACCCATGTTACTGGAATTGTAAAAGACAGGTTAAAAGAAGAAAAGAGAGGGGCTTTGTGCACACAGATGGCAACAGTGTGCCCTCCCCAAAGTTGACAAAACCTAACAAAAATCCCAGTGGGTAGCACTGTCAGGAACTCTGTTCATGAGTCTCAAGCCATGGCTCCACAGCTGGCTATGCCTTTCAACAAAGAGGCTTGATCTTCATGATGGGGGTGGCCCTTCCCTATTGATTCAAGGCGGGCGTCAGTCAAGGCCCAGGGGGCTGTATTTTCTTCAACGTCCTCACAAGGGAAAGAGCTGCTGAGCTCTGCAAAACACAGCACAGTGATAAACATGACATCTCAGGAACATGTCAGCTCCCTGATTCATATACAGATTTGGTTGATTTTGATAGACAAGGAGAAGAGCTGCCACTAGTGGCTTCCTACATGGGGACATTGGGTCTGGGAGAAGGGGATGTAGTACCCAGCAGAGGGAAGCATTACTGATGTCCACAGCCACATAGAAAGAGAGAGAGTACTTGGAGTGCAATGAGCCAACAGGAAGACCCTGCAGGCAAAGCCTAGAAACCCCAGGGTGCAACAGAAGCATCATGGAAGGCTGAACATCACCAACACCAACTTCATTAGCATCCCAAAGACTCTACTATGATATCTTAGTGTACGCACATAAGTACATATTAGATACAGTTCTTACATATATTGGCACATGAGTACAATGTACACATCCATAGTGGTATATTTAACCACATGTGTTTTATTAACACATTAATATATATTCATATTTAAAATTAAAACAATATAAATATTACTAGCCCATATGTGTATATAACCCACACTGAACATAGATTTAGATAATTATTTATATTTTGTACTAATTCTATGTATATACTATATAATTTTGAATCATTAAAAGTTTTCATTTTGATTTAAAATACCATTACTATGGTCTAGAGAGGTGGCTCAGTGGCTAAAAGTACTTATTTCTCTTGCAAAGAACTTTAGTTCAGGTCTTATTACCTATGCAAGATGGTTCAAAATTGCCCATAACTCCAGCTCCAGGGGGATTATGGAAGCCTCAGCCTTAGCTGTTACTCATACTCAAATGCGCACACACACACACACACACACACACACACAGAGAGAGAGAGGGGGGGGCATGGACACATGTGCACACACACACACATACAATTAAGAGTAAAATAAATCTTAAAAAAAAACAACAAATAATATATCCTCACCTGAACATGATGGTCAGTACTATCTGAATTTTTTATGGCATGTATATGAACAAATGAGCATAGGCATGTGTGTACACATGTATGTGTACATATTTGCAGAAATTAATTATGACTTCTACCAGGGCAACATAGTTTTATTTGTTTAATGTCTTTCTTTCTCATTACTAACTGTTCTTTAAAGGTTCTTATGTTCAGCAAGCATACCACGTATTGGAACACATTTCTCCTACATCAAAAATTTCCCATTAAGTTTGAAGACCTGTGTGTTCTGACACCATAGTGTACATAGCACATAGTGTATAGACGCCATGAGTGTACATACATGATAGTATATGTATCCTTTGTCTATCTAAGGGAAAAGTACTTGGAGACTATTTTAATGAAACATTTAGTATGTGTTCTCTTGGAAGACACCTGCTTTCTCTCCTAGATAAAGGAGTAGAGTCGCCAGTAAAGCTGCCTTTAGGAGGAAGCCATGGAAAGGGAGGCATGTGAGCTGCACTCTGAACTTGGCTCCAACAACCTACACTGACCAGAACAGTCTGTGCTGGTGCTCTGAGCAGACCTCCACAGGAGCTGAGGAATTGCAGCGGGTTACTCAAACACACTGGAAGAAGCCTTTCCCTGTGGAGTTAGAGAAAGAGATCTTGACAATCCCATCAGTCTTCTTAGACCACTAATTTAAAGGCAAAAATAAATCCCCATCTTGTGACACTAAACTACTACAGGTCACACAATGAATTTGCAACCTGGATGTTGCTGTCCTTCAGTGTTTCTTCTCCATTGCTTATAAAAGAAACTATATATTCCCTAAGTAGATGTTGGAAAATCAATAGAAACACTTAACAGATATTACTTTTTGGTTACACACAAATGACCTCTGCAAACAGGAATGAAGGTGTAAAATAACATGGAAATGCTGGGATGTCTGTAAAAGATACTATGCGTCTCTCTAGAATAGAGAGAGAGAGAGAGAGAGAGAGAGAGAGAAAGAGAGAGAGAGAGAGAGAGAGAGAGAGAGAGAGAGAGAGAGAGAGAGAGAGAGAGAGCAGAAGGTGGCAGTCATTGAGAGAAGAGTTTCAGGCCAACAGAGCTGAGTATGGACATTTGCAGCAGTTAATGGCGTTCAGGGTGGGACAGTAAATAAGCAATTGTCACAGATCCAGAGGACCACCTGCCAAAGGTATTTCTGTGGGCTCAGGAGGTCGTGAAGAATGTCACCATTAGAAAGTGATGTCCCAGTTGCTCACCAAGAGATGGAAGGGTGAAGATCTACTCTCAGTACTAGTTTGCTTTTAAAATAGTCTTGTTGTGCAGCCCAGGCTGACCTCAGCCTCTGTATCTTAATGCTCCTGTCTCCTAAGTGTTGCAGTGATAAGAATTCACCACCATAACCAGGCTCATTACTGTGGGTGGTAGAAGTGAGTTGTGCATGTGTATGTGTGTGTATGTGTGTGGTGTGTGTGTGGTATATGTGAATATGTCTGTGCATGAAGAGGCCAGAACATGTCAAGTATCTATCATTTTCTATCTTATTCCCTTAAGGCAATGTCTATCAGCAAACATAGAACAACATGGACAGTCAGCAAGTTCCAGTGATCCTCCTGCTTCTACCCTACAATGCTAGGGCTACATTACTGGTGTGTGCATCCATGGCCGGTTGCTTACACGGGTGCCAGGGATTCAAACTCAGGTCCTCATGTAGTATGATGCAGTAGATGTGATTATGTGTTGGTCTATTCACTAATTATGTCTCCACTTTAATTTTATTTTATCTCAGATTAGGTCCAAGTTTTCACCCAGTCTCGTCACTGTTGTTTTGAAACAGGGTCTCACTTTATAAGCCAGGCTGCCCTTTGACTCAAACCCCAAATTCCTGCCTCAGCCTCCCTCATGCCAGGACTTCAGGTTCTACGTTTTGAGTGACTATGAAAAGACCCACCATGGGTAGTGCTGGAGTCGACAGACTTGACTATACTCCTTTCCTTTCTTCTGATTCTCTGATTTTGTTTCAACTCCATGGCAGAGTCACTGTGAGAGCATTAATTAAGATGACACATAGGAAAGTGTTTAGTAAACTATGAAGCTTTATATCAATATAAATAGAAGGTGACTTTTTTTCAATCTAGCAGGCAATTAACTTTCTTGGCATTGTTGGTCTACAGCAATTAGAACTCTCAGTCGGGCAGTCAAGTCCAGGAAGGCACTGACTCGGGGGAAAAAACTGCTTTGAGATGTGCTACATATAAAATAAGGGTCCCAATATTTCCTTCTGCCCATTCAGCAGAAACCAGCAGAAACCAATACTAAGTATTGAACATATTTCAAAACTAGTTAGCTTTAGCCATGATCAGAAATTGATAGGTTATTTTAATCAGTTGCTGAGGGTTTTTTTCTCCCAAATGACCAGACACCTGTGACAGAATAAATCTCAAGGGTCATAACGATTATTTTAAAATAATAATATGAAAAGATTCTTTCCCCCATAGCCTCTAAATACACATGCATACATATATATATGTACATGCACATGTACACATGAATATAGCATGCATGTGCACAACTACATATATAGCTAGATAGTCAATGCCTTGGATGAGTATACTGGAAATGAGATAAAAATGGTTTGCTTTTATCATTTGCAGCAAAATTATAGGAATTGAGTGGGTCAAACCCTATTTCTCAAGGAAATTGATGTGTGTCTGTATATATGTGTGTTTGTGTATGTCTCTGTGTGTTTGTGTGTTTTTGTGTGTATGTATTTCTGTCTGTGTGCCTTCGTATGTTTGTATGTCTTTATATGTACGTATGTGTCTGTGTGTCTGTACGTGTTTGTATGTATGGCTAAGTATATGTCTATATTTCTGTGTGTTTGTGTGTCTATGTGTGCAGATATATATATATGTCTGGGTTCATGTGTGTGCAGGGGTGTATGTGTATGTGCATGTGCATGCAATATATAATATAAATATAATAACCTTGGTTATCTTCCCTCAGATGTTATCCAGTGTTTTGTTTTGTGAAAGGGTAGCTCATTACTCTAGATCTAGACAAGCAGGCTAGGATAAATGGTCAGTGAGTACCAGGTATCATCCTGTCTTCTCTCCCCTATTAAAAGATAACAGCATCTGCTACATACCTGATTGCTTTTATTAGTTCTCTGAGAATTTGTACAATGTGTTTTTAATGTATTCACTCACTCCCCCAACTCCTGCTGAGCCACCACTAGTCCCTAAGCACCCAAAACTGTCTTCTCACTTTAAAAGCATCCCCATGGAGTCCGATTTCTGTTATCCACATATTCATGGATGTGTGGTCTTCCTCTGGAGCATGGTAAACTCACCAGAGACTACAATCTTAAATTAGCAAACTGATTCTCTCTCGCCCAGAAGCTATCAATTGCCAATAGTTCCTCAGCTAAGGATGAGACTTTGTAACCCACTTCCCACTCCATGCTGACATTTGGTCTAACCTGAGCTTACTGTTGGTCTAACCTCAACAGTAGTGAACCCTTGGCAAAAGTCCACTGATGTAAGAGAGGCACTGACATCACAGGACAGCTTATTTTAAAGTTTGGGTTTTGAGGGTCTAAATGCGAATGCTGTGCTTGCAAAGGAAGCCATCTCCCCAGCCCAGGGCAGAAGTTTATGAAGCTACATAGTTACTCTTCTGAAATGATTCAGAAAAGCTCTGACCATGCGCTCATGCGCATAATAACAGGGCTGATTTAGACAAATGTGACAGCAAGGCTATCTTCATCAAAGCAAACACTCCTTTTGATCAACTCAACTGACTCTTCAGCTTTCTAACTCTAAAATCTCATAGCTGAAGGTAGTAAAGGCAGTTAATTTTAAATATGTCTTCACAGACAACAATCTCACTTAATTTGCACATTACTTTTCACAGTGTTTTAAATCCAAATAGGAAGAAGTTGATTTGGTTGGGCTCTCCCAGATCCAGAGTAAAAGCTAAAATTGTGAATGATATATAACTGTTACCTAGATGAGCAACTAAAACAAGAAATGCCACATTTACCTTCAACAATGAAGGCTACAAACATCTTGCTAGGGTATATACTTTTGAATAAAGAAAAACAACAAAAAAACCAACAAATAAACCAAGCAGAGAAAGCTCTTAGATATATTATCACTGTCCAGAAGTTTCTTTTTTGTGTCAATTTCTACATTGGCATACACAAGGTTGCCCTAGTCACCTAGACTTCCATTTTGTATTTCAGCCTCTAACATCCTATGTGTCGACTAGGTATATCCACACCTTTAAACAATGCAGTACAACACCATCATCCTCACATTCCACACATCACAGCTACACAACCAAACACCAAAATATTTTTTTTCAAAAACCTCTCATAACATTTTAAGTAGGCTTATGATTTTGCATGGGAGTGCATTCATTCATAACTGTTCTAGCCTATGTGAGGTTGCATGTGACCTGGGTAAAAAAGTAAAAGCAAATCTAAGCCATGTGGGATATTCTCCAGCATTGGTTGAAGATGGAGATGCCAATGTCTGCAGTGATAGGTACACAAATAATTTACAGCAAATACCCATCTGTCCTAGTTAGCTTCAACTCAATTGCCCAGATCATATATGCCTGTGGGCATACAAGGAGGGTATTATTTTGATCATTAACTCATATAGGTAGGCTAAGCCCACTGTGGGTGGCACCACAGATGGGATGGTCAGGGCTGTATGAGCAAGCTAGCTAAACAGGAAGGATTCTTTGAGCAGCGTACTTCAGGGTCTTCATGTCTTCAGTTTCTGCCCTGACTTCTCTCGATGCTGGACTGAGGCCTGCAAGTGTAAGTCAGATGAAGCCTTTCCTGCCCTGAGTTGTTTATGGTCTGTTTTATTGCATCAACAGAAAGGGAACTAGAATACCACCACCAGAATCCACAAGTTTCCAGCACATTCTATAGTCCTTGATTCCTGGAAAACACAAGTTTCTCTAACTCAGGTGTTGGAGGAGCATGCTATTTTCATTCTGTGGGGTCTGTTGGGTGACTTGACCTGCCTTCTGAGAGGCATTCATTCATTCATCAGAGAAAGGCCAGGGATGGTGGGGTTGGGCATTCACGCGTTGCTATCATGTGTCAAATACACTTTGGTTTTGGCAGAATACATATCTGAGAGGCATCTGACTGTTTGCATAGCCACAGTTGATTGTAGTGCTCTGTCCCACCAATCCCCCCCTCCTCTTACCATCCTAGAACCATGACTTCCACTTGGTTTCTGTTGCCTAGTCAGGTTCACTCTACACTCAGGGTTGGTTTCTTATGTGGAAGATCCTTCACCACTGAGTAAAGTTTATTTTCTAACAGATTGCCTGTGTAAGGGCTCTTCTTATTTGGAAGCTTTGAATGAAGGACATAAACAAATGTTCTGAAGTCCCTGTCTGTTCCTCCCAGGATCTTGCAACAGCTTCTCATACCAATGCATTTGTTCACACCTGGTGCACTTGTTCATGCATGGTAGATTTGTTCACAACCACTGCATTTGCTCTCTTCTCTCTTGGGAACTCAAGCTTCTCCCCAGTTATTTAGGTTGGGTGGAAGGGCATGGTCTATTGAGGAATTTTCTCAGTCACCACTGAGGAAGCCCCATGTCTTTAGCCTTGAGGAAACTCTGTTCCAAGGAAGCTGTGTTGAAGTGAGGTGGGGTTCATGGAAGAGCAACAGACAGAGAGCTGGAATCATGACCCAAGATCTAGATGAGGTTACCCAGTAGATTTGCCTTCCACCCTTATCTCCACTCTTCCATTCCTTAATTTAATGCCTTCATGGTCTCTGACTATAATCCTCAAGTGTAACATTTTAATTTTGGGTCCTGTACTTTCCCTAAGAGGGTTAGGGTGAGCATACTGATGTAGAGTACTTAAAAGGACCAATTTAAATTTCAAGGTCATGTGTCTGACCTTGGCCTCAGATGATTGACAGACAGGTCTTCATATGAGTCTGACTAAGGGGCCGATTTGTTTATCAGCCTGCATGAGGAATAGCTTGTCTTGTCAAGACTACTAGACTAAATCCTTTTCTGAAATCATACATTTTGGTTACAAGCCTGATATAGTATTCTTTGGGATCTAATATATTTTGAGTTGGTTTTTGACAATTAACAGAATCAATATTAGCAAGCCAATTTATGCTAGCCCAGCAAACTTTAAGACTAAAGTTATTTGTTCAATTGGCTTTTGTGTAAATTTGTGTATCTGAAATCTAGCATTAAAATATTTATGTCTATTTATAGCTAAATGGTCTTGTTTCTATCAAGTGCCCTTGAAGAAAAAAAAAAAATCACAGTAGTAATCAAAGATCAATGAGAAGGTCAGACCTAAACTTCATAATGATCAATCCTCAGATCAATAATTAGAACTTAGTGGGTGAATAATTGGCAGCCAGCTTCATTTTAAGCATATTGAAATGTAGCTTACAGTCTGGGGATGCCTGTGCAAATGGGAGTGTGTTCACAAGAAGAAAGCCTCCTCTGCTACAGTGAGATGTGAGCTCTCTGTCTCTCTGCCCTATTTGCACTATTGCCATCCGAGTGTTGGATAAAACACTGGAGCCTCAGCATCAGCTATGATGGTGACACTGAGATGCAACAGAGTCACCAAGGGGTCCCATCATGTGCCCTGAGGGCTTTGTTTCTGGATCTAAGTTGGTTTTATTTGATTGCTTGTTGAAAAAATGGCCTGAATCCCTAGTAGTGTGAGAGGACAGTCATCTCCAAGGCTCCAGAGAACCAAGGCTGTGGGAGTTCGAACCCCTAGCTGCTTTGCTCATGAAATTACAACATTTCCTACGCAGAATGGGTCCCTAAACTGATAGCCATGCAGACCTGGGCATGCAGCAGACTCTGTTAGAAGAAAGAAGTGGGAAGTTGTCAACTCCTGGTATCACAGTTGATGATGCCACAAATAACAAAACTCAAGTTCTAGTGCCCAAGAGATCATGTGATACTAATTATATGATACTTCAATGTTGTATGGCCAATTGTGTTAATATTCAAAAGAGTCTCCTCACATCTCAGAGAACCAGCCATATGCAAACAATCAGTCAATCAAAAGATGGTGTGTGGGTGGAGCACTTCTCTAAAGCTGTGGTGTATCTTAAGACAGCAAAGTAAAAACATTAAGTGATGCGGTTTCCAAGTCTCCATGGGAACACATCCTTACAGTACTGCTGTGACTTAAATTTCTGCATAGTCATCATATGCTCAGGTTGTCTAGTGGCTGCTGTATGTGTCTTGTTTGATTCTGTCTCTGCTGATGAGAAGGAGAGCTCAAAGGAAAACTCACACTCTCAGACACTATCACAGGCCACAGGGTTGGCACCCAGCAGGATGCTTTGCCAGTGATGGAGGAGAACCAGAAGAGGTCCTTGTATTCATCAAGGTTTTACCAAAGATGTATAATCATTTCAGGAAAATCAAGGTATGGGTAAATTTGAGAAAGATTAAAAATGCCTAGATACAAGTATCTAATATACAACATGACTTAATTCATAAGGAAGGAGCACATGTGTTTTTAGATGGTTCTTAGAATAAAAGTAAATCTGATATGTTTTTAGGTAAAGGAGATTAGGGAGATCCATGTGAAACTTACACAGCTTTGCTACCTGGTCACTAAAAGATTGCTCCTAGCACACTGGGAGAAGTCTTCACAGCTCAGAGAGGCAGCTCAGCCTGGAGGGTACTTCACACCATCTGCAAGCTATTTTAAAACATGCCAGAACCTTCTTTACAGTGTATTGCATGTAAAGTACATTACATTGAAGCGAAACCTTCATTTCATTCTTGACTGAGGAACCTGACTGTGTGTCCTTGGTAGACGCAACAATTTATAGCTTGTTGTGGGCAAAAAGGTCTTTTAGGTTGTAGTGCCAAAACCTCAGAGATCATCCTGACAGTTAGAAGCCAGGATTGTATATGACATGAGCCAGTGGTTAATTTAGTCAGAAAGACTGGAGAGCTGTTAGCCACAGCTCCTCTCTCCACTCAAGATGAGAACTTGGACTTGAAGTCCTTGTCCATCATTGAAAATCTCTTCCTCTTGGAATCTAAGGAGCTCACTGATGGGGGTCTTTAGAGAAAGAAAGATGCATGTTCTAAAATGATCTGATAGAAAACTAGATAGCCAAGCCAACAGTGTACCTTCTGAACACTTCAACTTTCAAAGAAAGCGGCATCAAGTTCGAGTCCCATGAGCAGCCAAGATCACATAGGCAATGTTTAGCACCTTTCCCATCTCTCAATGTTCATGACTACTCAACCCTACCCAGGTTCTGAGACAGCCCCATCTTAAAAGCCAGGCTTGAAAAGCAGTGGTGCGGTGCAGGTAAGGGGACAGGGTTACCTTTCACTGTCACGTGGACACTCTGGCTGGTGGAGAGCTGTGGCTGTACCAGCACGTTACACGTGTACTCTCCCTCGTCAACCTCTTTCTGCACATCCGAGAGTTTCAGAGTCCCATTGTTCTCAAACGCCACCTGGCGGTGGTTGAAAGGAAGCAGGTTAGCGTTCTTGTACCACTTGATGGAGTAATACGGATAGCCAATCACACGGCAGTGGATGTACGTGTCCCGCCCTGCTATCGCAGTGATGTTTTTCATTGGTCTGATGCTTGCCGGCCCTGGAGAGACACAAGAAAACTCTTGAAAATAATTTAAGGGTACATCTCTTGGAAATAAATGGGTACACTTTTCCTTTGGCGAAAATAAATTATTTTTATGTAAGCACACCTCTTTAGTTGTTGTTATTGTTTGTTTCGGTTTCTTGGCATTTGGCATTTTCTACTCCGAAGAAAAAGTTTCATTGTTCGTCTTACTACTCTCAAACGAATCAATGAATGTTTAAATCTTTTATTATCAGCTATGTCTATTAAAGTATTTTGAATTCCAAGATAAAAGGCAGCTTCACTAATTAAAAAAGAACTAGACTACTCTGCATGGCTATGGTCTTCTGGCAAAAAGGCAACTGATTGACTGTCTGGCGGATGATATAGACGGAGGTTATGGGGCTGTGCGCTATAGACTTGAGTTAGGCACCATGGATGTGAAGGCTTACATGAGATAGGAGAAACGGAGAGAGGAAGGAGCATGCAGAGCATAAACCAGGAAAGGAGAGCTTCAGTGGATAGATGTAAGAGGACAGAAAGTAGACAAGCTGACTACAGAGACCAAAATGCCATTTTCAACACTGCCGATCAGCGCCATTCCTGAGTAGGAAGGAGAGGGTGGGGGAGGGAGGAACAGCTCCTCCTTTGCGCATTGCAAGGCTCAGCCCGGAGCATGCAGCCCCCATCCCGCTACAATGATTTGTGTGTGTTTGTTCGAGGAGCTGATTTGACAAGCACCTCTTACGTTTATTCGAGCCTGGTATAGGACGACTCCAGCCGAGTTGTTGGCAGTGCAGCGGTAGACACCCCCATCCCGGACCTGGGAGCTGGAGATATTCAGGTAGCTGACCACGTTCCCCTCGGACGTGATCATTTGGCTGATGCGGTGGCCGCTGCCCTTGAGGATGGGGTCATCGTCCAGGGTCCAGGTGACCGTGGGCAAGGGTGTACCCTTCACATTGCACACAAGGGACACTGGCTCTGCCGGGCTCACCACTTTCTCGCTAAAGGCGGAAATTATTTTGGGAGTTCCGTCTGCAGGGAGACAAAACAGGAAAGGACGTGGTACATACATATGTTAATCTTCTGCCAAGTTCACGCACTGTTTGTCAACACTTTCCCAGAAAGATTTGTGTTTGAAAACAGTTTCCAAGAGACACACTGAATGCCAGCAAGGTGACATCCCTTTCTTTATGGACTTAGAGGAAGGAAAGGCGATGTGATCGAGAGCTCCCGTGACTGCAGTTGAAGACATGCATGTTCCTCCCCAAAGCCACAAACAAGGATTTTGCACACCCCAATGCTGCTTTGTCTATTTCCCCCTCAGTATGTTTAGAGATTGCTCACAAGGGAGCATTTAGAATAAAAAAGACAGGGGCTGGGATAAATGCTCTAACTTTTTCCTATACATTTTACTTCTGTGCATCCGGGTTCCTGAATCCTCCCTTCCTCACTCTAGCTCAAGATTTTACAGCTGGAGGAGGCCCTCAGACAAACTTGTTTCTTGGGTGTGCTGGTTGGTAACAAGACACAGCACCCTTGAGATTTCTGAGTGTTAAGAAAAGAACTTAGAAATGTTTAAAAGAAAATTCTGCAGTCTGTCAGCATCATGCCTATGTCTCCCTAACTACCAGGAACCTAGAGTATTTTGACTTAGATAATCTTGAAGGACATTTTTCTGGAACCAGTTGCAAATAACACACTAGTCTCATACTTCCTTGTGTTTTAAATACACGTTGTCCATTTCTGCCAGAAATAGTGTGGGAGCAGTTTTGGTTGGTTGGTGGACTGATCAGTTATGGTTGCTTTGTTTTTTCTTTTATTTTGTTTTATAGTATGGATTGAATCTAGGGCTGAATGTTCATTAGGCAAAATTATGGCTTTTTTTTAGAGTTTATTCATGATTTTTGTGTATTTTTTGAGGAGTGTCAATCAAAAAATTTTATTCATTCTTTAACTAGACTGACTTTGAGTTTTGGATTTGTAGAACTTTTAGGCTTATTCATTTTTATTTCATGTGTATGAATATTTGCCTACATGTACATATGCATGCCACATGTGTATAGTATCCTTAGAGGCTAGATAAGTGTGTCAGATCCCCCAGAACTTGAGTTATTGCCAGTGGTAAACCACCATGTTGAGTACTGGAGCTGAGTCCTCTGCAAAAACAGCTAGTGTTCTGAACAGCTGCTCTGCCTTTCCAGCCCTGACTTCTAAAATATATTTTGAATGCTAGTAAATATATGTAAAATAACCTATAATTATCAATGTATCAGGTATTCTTTACAAATTACACATGATATCTATCAGACAGACACACAATCTATATAATACCTGTTAGTGCATATATCTACCATAGTTTCTCCTAGGCTGTGTCCCCCCTTAATACTTTTGTCCTATCTCTAAATCAGGAGCAATGTTGTATTTCTTTAAGACATTTATGGCTTAACATTAAACATCTGAGTCTGAAATTTATACCAAAATGATTTTCATGTCTGCTCTGGATGTTGGTTGAGTCCCTTAATAGCTTTGGTATACACTTATTTATATGACAACTGGTAGTTAATTGAAAATATTTCCTTGACCTATTGACTATCCTGTATCCTTGTGAAACTCAACTGACTATGCACATGTGGACACATCTCAAGATAACACCCACCATGGTTCCTTGGGCAGTGTAATTTACCTTGGTCCATGTAGCTTCACAGTGAGGCCTCCTGTATTTATTCACATTGTAAATCAACATCCCACTCTAAGATGTCAGCTTCTCCATATATGCTTTATGTATCAATTTCTAGATAAGGTCCTCACTATGTAACCATGGTGGCCACAAACTTCGGATCCCCCGTCTCAGCTTCCTAAGTGTTAGGTTTTCTTATGTGTTCATCCTTTATAACAACATTTTCCTTTAAACCATTAAATGTATTTCAATAAATGGACTAATATCCCTTGACCATTGATCCTGACATATGCGTCTCCTCTAAGTCTTTTTTCTGTTGTCTGTTTTTGCTTTATTTTGTTTGTTCATTGGTGTTGTTTTCCTTTGAATATGTCTAGTGTTTTAAGCTAAAGAATTAGATTCCATCCACATAGCAGTCCACATGTCAACCAAGTTTTCCAAAGTGGTTCGAATGATGACTTGGGGATTCTCTCCTGGTGGCTTCCCTTTGTGTGCTCCACCCCACTCTTCCATGTGTAAGTTCCCAGCCCCTCTCTAGGCTTTTCTTCTAGTTTCAGCACCACCTGGCCTTGAAGGTGTCCTCAGAGGAAAGTCTAGCCCCCTGTCCTTTCCTCCCAGTGCCCATCCACCATTCTGTTTGCCCCAGGGCTTTCTCAGTTCTCTTCACTGAGTCTGTCTATCCTGAACTCCACCTGTGCTTGCAAGCTTGTCTGAATGGTGATGTTCTTTACTCTTAGAACCTGAGCCTCTCATTCCTCATTTTCATTTTGTGATTCCCAGTTATTCTGATTTAACTCAACCCCACTATTATGAGGTTTTAGGGAATTTAGCCTCCTGGCAAAGGCTCCCAGATTTTCCCACCCATCCACATTCATGGAGAGTCCACTGTAGGCTGAGATTATTATAATTTTATCTGAATCCAGCTCTTATAGCTGGGATTATGGGAGCTATCTGAGAAGGTGTTGGTCAGCATAACTGTGAATTAGGTACTAGATACATATTCTCTTTTTTGACATTAGCACCATTGCCTTTCTGAAGCAAGAAAACTAAAGTGAATCTTCTGAACAGGAACAGATGTGAGACTAAGTTGGAGGTATGCACTCGGCTCTCCACACCCATCTCTTTCTATTCAAGTTGTTAGCATTCTGTCTACGTTCCACCGCAGTTACCTGGCAAGAGCCAGGTGTGCCTGACACTATAAAGGGGCTGCTTGCCCCCTCCTCACTCTCTCGCTCTCTTGTTCTCTCTTGCTCTTACCTTCCTGCCCCTGCTTTCTTCCCACTTCTTTGTCCCCCACTTTCTCCATGTATTCATGGTTGGCCTCTACTTCTCCTCCTCCTCCTCTTCTCCTCATCCTCCTCTCCCCCTCCTCCTTCTCTCCCCCTCCTCCTCTCCCTTCTCCTCCTCCTCCTTCTCCTTTTTCCTACTCTCTTCCCCTCTCTCTGATTCTACTACTCTCTCGACTCCTCTTCCCATGTCCTGAATAAACTATTCTCTATTATAGCATCTGTGTGGCTGGTCCCTCAGGGGGAAGGGATGCCTAACATGGGCCCATGGAGCCACTCACTCCCCCCCCCCATGCCTCACCACATCTCCATAGACCACATTCCTCCTCTCTTTATTTTTTATAAACACATCACAAGTGACTGGTGTTGTAGGGATGAAGGTAGGCTTAACTTGCCCAGAGAGACCCAAGTGTCTTTCTAATCTATCCAGCTGTCATTCTAATAACAGAGCCCCCTTTGACATCAATGTGGATGATCAATATGCTCTTTAGGTTTTCTTAGTTACTTGATACAGTTGCCACAGTAACGGGTCCTAGACAGGTAATCTTCCCTCTTTCCTTAGCAAGAAGCTAAAAATAATGACTCTGGGAGGAGCAGGGTGCATCCTGACTACCAGAACCAGCGCCATGCAAATGATTACTTCTGCTCTTCATTATCATGTGTGAAGTGGTGCCAGGCATTTAACAGGAAGACTGTGCCTTCAGGTCATTTCTGCTCTGCATTGAGAACCTCACTGCAGAATTGCATGCATCATCTCTGCTAAGCTTGCTGCTTCTTACAAAGTAGCTGAGGTTAAAGGTTCCATAATGGACCTATTCTCTTAGCATGGGGCAGATTTAAACTCATTCAAATGCATTAATGGCTTTTACTTATTCTATTCCTGGGCTACAGAAAAAAAGTTTCATCACTTTCACCAGTTGTTAACGGATGGGTTTTAAATGATAGTCAATGATATAATTCCCATCAAGGCATACAAATACACAGACAGGAACCATTTCTATCATTTGGTGACAAATATATGCCTTAGTTAAATGTCACCTGTCACAGTTCCAGTCCCTGGATGATGGATGAACTCAAAGATTTAAGTACTCAGTAACCAATTAAGAAAAGCAAACGATCATGTTATTCTACCCCAAGGCAATTTCTCAAGTTTTCCACACACCTAAGTCTGGGGACATTTTGACCAGGCTACAGACAATGGCACCAACCACAAGTCATATTTTCATCTAAATAAACATTCTATTGAAATTGAGGTCATTACTATCTCTGACTTTCTTCTCAGGTGAGGGATAATTCTGTCTGTGCCTCCCAGCTCAAAGGATATTTGCTCATATCATCAGGAGACATTTCTGTGTGTGTGTGTGTGTGTGTGTGTGTGTGTGTGGTATGTATGCATGTGTGCATAATCATAGCTTGAAGGGGTTACTCTTGGCATCAAGTAGACTAAGGCTAAAGACTCCCCTAAATATCCCACAATATATCTATCAGGTAGACCCCAAACAAAGATCCTACTTATGCATCCCACACTTCCCAAACAAGACATTGCTGTATCTACACATATAGAGAATAATGCACTGACTCTAGGGCCCAAGGCTCTAGGTTCAAAGGTTGATTCATACAATGCCAGGCCACACTACTCGTGTAACACGGTTCCACCCTCTCTCATTAGAACACTGCTTCTCCCTTGACTGCTTTAGGGAGGTTATAGTCACCAGATGAAGAGACAGTTAGTGGCCTGTCTTCTCCCATGAGTGTCTCTGCATGGCCCTCTCCCTGTCCCATGCTCCACTGGATTCTGTTTGTGTGTCCCCCAGTGTTGCCCACTGACCTTCAAGGACCACCTGGACATAGTCTTGAGCAGATAGCTTGTCCTTGCGTACAAAGCACTGGTAGGCACCCCCATCACTCTTGACCATGTGATCCATTATAAGGTTTGCGTGGTTGAGTCCAGTGATCCTCACGTTTTTTCCAGGGTTGAGGATTTCGCCATTTCGGTACCAGGAGAGTTCCTGGTCTTCATTTCCTGTCACACTGCAGGACAATGAGACCTGGCTGCCCACGCTGCTCTTAACCTTTCTGGGACTAATGGTGGCTTTCAGTGGCTCTGAGAGTTAGATAAGAGATAGAAAGAAGGTAAAATGTCACAAGGTATTAACACTATTTCAATAGCATACTGGACTTTTGCTGAGGTCAAGTTCTTGCTGCCAGGGCTCTTCATAGGGTCCCATTTGGGGGATTCATGGCAATGGTTTTGGGGATGGCACAGTGATATTTGGGGTACCACTTTGCTTAGAAACATTTTTCTTGGTGTTTTCTCTGGGCCTTTTTCTGTATATATAACAAATAGCACAATGTTGGTCACACTTCTTCCTTAGAGAACATGTGATAGTTTTGATTTAGAGACACTAAGAAATGCTGTATGCTATTAGTAACAGAAACATGGGTATAGAAAAATTATAAATCCTATCGCCTTTGTCCCAGGGGAGTACTGATGGTCTAGCTTTCATCCATTACTATGTTTGGGCCAATAACACTGGTTACCAAGAGGAGGATTAGGTTCAGATGTGTGACCATAGATAGAGTTTTGCTTTAATGTAATGTTTGCTCACTGGAGCCAGGAAGGAACTTCAGTCTTTGAAATTCCTGTTTCCAATTCTACAAACCTAATTCAAGGGAGGAACCTCTACAGAACATTTACCAGATATCAAAGTTTATAGTCACAGGTGAGGCAACAAGGAGTACATATTCTGTGCTGTAATCAGCATGTACCCCGAACCAACAACTGTATATCCCCCATATATTGCTTATGGAAACTCCACATAGGTTTCTGTGGAGATTTTGTTGTAATTCTCACTGCCAGGAGAAGAAATATTTATTCAAGGATTTGATGTGTCTATTCACCAGACATGTGAATAGAGCCAACACATTCCATCTGTCTTGTTCCCAATGTCTCAGCTTCCCATGGTACAAAGTCTCCCATTCTCAACATTTGTGAATTAATCAAGAACTAGAAGATTGTTATGGCTGTAAAGGACATAACAGATATGTAGCAAAGACCAGGAAAATCCTCAGATGTCAAGACTGGCTAGAACAGAGACCAGAGAGCAAAAGACAGTTCCAGAGCGCAGGGAGAGCATGGGTTAGAGTGTGGAACACAGGTATGCCAGTGTCAGATTTGGTTGGGATGCAACAGAAACTCTTAGAAGTATAAAAGTGGGAGGCAAACTCGGAAGGCAATTTGAAGCAACTTTATAAAGGACTTCAATATTTTGCAATAGTTTTTAATGTGTATGTCAGTGTACCATATGCATGCCTATGGAGGCCAAATGAGGACACTGGATTTTCCAAAACTTAGAGTTATACATACAAGCTGCCATGTATGCTGGAAATTGGACACAGGTCCTTTAGAAAACTTGCTGGTGCTCATAACTGCTGACCTATTGTCCCAAATAAAATTTGATAAAACCAACCAAAGCATGCTTACAATCCCAGGCAATATGAAGGTTGTGGAAAGGAGACAACATGTTCAAGACTAGCCTGAGCAATTTAGTAAAGCCCTGTCTCAAAAAGTAAGATTTAACAGCAAGATTGAAAGAATAGCTGGCTGACAAAAAGCCTGGGTTCAAACTCCAGTGCTACAAACAAACAAACAAAAAACTACTTAAGACTGTTGACTAAGTGGATGGCACAATTAAATGTCTTCAGTAGAACTGATGGGTCACAGGTCACATGATGTTGAACACTGGGGTAGAAGAAGGTAGTCATTAAAAAGGTACTGTGAAAGGAGTGGAGAAGACGTTGGAGTTGGCCTCATAGAGGTGTAGCTGACAGCAGGGAGATTCAGTGTCCAGGACTTGGCCTGGCTGGGACAATGAAAGAAAGGCATAATGAGAACCCAAGACTTAAAACTTTGCCTACAGGAGTAAGAGGGGAAGGCATTCCTAATGAGAAGTGCTATTCGGGAAGCAGAGTTTTTAGTGACACTATTCTGGCTCTGTACAGCATATGGTTGGAATGTCAGCTGAGCACTTTTCAGAAAGCTCATACCTATACTTATCTGTCTCCTAAAAGAGGACAGGCATGCCTATGGACCCAGAACCCAATCAGCATTTTCCATTAGGAGCAGAGTCAGGATGGAAGACATGATCTTCCACATGCTGAATGAACCTCCCAAAGGAAGGAGGGATTGGTGAGAAGTCCAAAGGGTTCCTCTGGGTGTGGCAGAGAATTTCAGCTACAGAAGCAACACAGTAGAAATATGCATCATCCCCAGATACTGTTCAAAATGCAGCCTTTGGGAAACATCTTTAGAGAGAGGAAGGAAACAAGACTACGCTGGGAGTTAGAGCTGAAGATAGGTGGGAGTTTGCCTTATCAGAAAATGCTTTGTCCTAGAGGAGGAAAGATGGGAAGCTTTAGACACTTGGCATTAGAGATTGAATCCACATGGAGGAGCAACATAAGCAAGGGCACTTATACCCTGACACAGGAGGATTATCTACGGAATTGTAGGAGTTTAGATTCCTCAGTATATATTAGATCAAAAATGGGACACATGACCAAAGTTTCATTGAGATTCTCTGGACAGTAACCTAAGACATAAAGCTGCTTCAGAGTGGAACAAGGACCTAGAGAGCTATGTTAATAGAAGAGTGCTTGGGGACTATTGCCACAGTTCTGCTGGCCATTTGATATCAAATTGTTTAACCTAGATGAGATATAGCTCTTGACCCAGCTGTGGGGGGTGTCCAGCAACCCTTCCATTGCTTGACCACCTTGCTTTAGCCTGAACTCAAGGACTCTGAAAGCATAGATGGTTCCAAGCAGTCATTCAAGCCCCCTTGGTTTAAGCTCATTCACCTAAGGTGATGTTAATTCTGCTTAGCTCAATTTTTCCAGTTCAAAAACACACTTTAAAGATAGTCTTTTGGTTTGTTGGTTTGGTTTTTTTTGTTGTTGTTGTTTTGGGTTTTTTTGTTTTGTTTTGTTTTTTAAGGAAGAAACATCTCTGGCTGTGGTCTTGTTGCACCCTCCTGGGGAGATGTTGGCCAATTTATTTTGTTTTAAGTTCTATATTGGTAAATTTAAAGATCTTTGACTAGATCAAAGTGCACTGCACAGTTATACCTTCTTGCTACCCGACAGGCCATCAGAATCCCTGGCACATCCCTCATGTCTGTGGCCAGGGTGGAATGAAGAGAAATCTTAGGAAAGATGAAAAAAAAATTCTTGGCCACCAGGAACAGCAGAGATCCAGGAACTCAGGCCTGGTGAGACTGTGCTGCAAGTAGCTGGGGTGCAGAGAGGTCTGGGCCGAGCTGGCTGAAAGCACCCTCCCTCCCCCTGATTGGTTAAGGGGAGCAGGAACTTTGCTATAGGGACTCGGTTTCCACCCAGAGGGCCTGTGTGTGCGGACCAAATGCTCAGGGCATTTGCCACCAGGAACAGGAGAGATCCAGGGTCACAAGCCAAGTACACAGAAGAAACAGGAACCAATCACTGACAAGACTACGTATAATCACAGACAACAAGATGGCAAGAGGAGAGTGAAAGAAGTTACCCCAATGGAAATAAAGAAAACCTGGCAACATCAGAACCCAGCTCTCACTTCACAGCAAACAGCAGAATGCCAAACACTACAGAAAAAAGAAGATTCAAACCTGAAATCATACCTCAAGATGATTAAGGAGATCCTTAAACAAGAATGGGAGGAAAAGCATAAAGAAATAGAAGCTTTTAAAGAGGAAACAAGAAAAACACTCAAAGAAATCAAAGAACTAGAGTAAAAAAGAACCAAAGAGATGAAGAAATGGAAGAAGAAATTTAAAATAGAAACAATAAAGAAAACACTAAAAAATAAAATCCTAGAGGTAGAAAACCTAAAAAAAAAATCAGGAGTCACAGATACAAGCATCTCCAAAAGACTACAAGAGATGGAAATGAGAATCTCGGGGGCAGAAGACAACATTGAAAACGTAGACAAAACAGTCAGAGAAAATGCAAAAACAAAAAACTCCTAACCCAAAATGTCCAGGAAATCCAGGACATAATGAGAAGACCAAACTTAAGGATAATAGGAATAGAAGAGGGAGAAGAGTATCAACTAAGATGCACAGTAAATATCTTCAACAGAATCGTAGAAGAAAACTTCCCTACCCTTAAGAATAAGATGATGACCATGAGCATAAAAGAAGCCTTCAGAACTCCAAATAGAATGGACCATAAAAGAAATTCCTCCCGAAACAAAATAGTCAAAATGCCAAGTGCCCAAAGCAAAGTAAGAATACTAAAAGCAGTAAGGGAAAAAGGTCATGTAACATATAAAGGCAGACCAATCAGAATCACACCCGACTTCTCAACAGAGACTATGAAAGCTAGAAGATCCTGGACAGACATCATGCAAACCCTAAGAGAACACAAGTGTCAGCCCAAGCTGCTATACCCAGCAAAATTCTTAATTACCATAGATGGAGAGATCAAGATATTCCAGTACAAAACTAAATTTACACAATATCTGACCACAAACCTAGCACTACAATGAATTATAGGGGGAAAACCCTATACAAGGAGGAAAACTACATCCTAGTAAAAACAAGAAAATACCTAAGCAAGAAAACCAAAAGAAGAAAGACACAGACACAATTCTACCTCTAAAAGCAAAAATAGCAAGAAACAGCAACAACTATTCCTTAATATCTGTTAACATAAATGGACTCAATTCCCCAATAAAAAGGCATAGGCTATCAGACTGGATAAATAAACAGAATCCAGCATTTTGCTGCATACAGGAAACTCATCTCAGAGACAAAGACAGACACTATTTCAGAGTAAAAGGTTGTGAAAAAACCTTCCAAGCTAAGGGCCTCAATAAACAAGCTGGAGTAGCCATTCTAATATTGAATAAAGTAGATTTTCAACCAAAAGTTATCAAAAAAGATAAGGAAGGACACTTTTAACTGATTACAGGGAAAATTTGTCAGGAAGAACTATCAATCCTTAACATATATGCTCCAAATACAAGAGCACCCATATTCATAAAAGAAACCCCACTAAAGCTCAAAAAATACATTGTACCCCACACAATAATAGTGGGAGACCTCAACATCCCACTCTCATCAATGGACAGATCATGGGAACAGAAACTGAACAAGGATGCAGTGAAACTAGCAGAGATTATGAACCAATTGGAATAAATAGACATCTACAGAACATATCATCCTAAAACAAAAGAATACAACTTCTTCTGAGCACCTCACGGCACCTTCTCCAAAACTGACCATATCAATAGATATAAGAAGATTGAAATCTTGCATCCTATCAGATCACCATGGTCTAAGGCTGGTCTTTAATAACAACAAAGACAACAAAAATCCCATATACACATGGAAACTAAACAATGTTCTATTAAACAATAGCATGGTCAAAGAAGGAAGAAAGAAAGAAATTAAGGATTTTCTAGAATTTAATGAAAATGAAAACATAATATACCCAAACTTCTGGGATGCAATGAAAGCAGTACTGAGAGGAAAGCTCATAGCTCTGAGTACTTCCAAAAAGAAACTGGAGAGAGCATACACTAACAAATTGACAGCACACTTGAAATCTCCAGGAGAAAAGGAAGCAGATACACCCAAGAGGAGTAGGCAGTAAGAAATAATCAAACTTAGAGCAAAAATTGACCAAATAGAAACAAAAAGAACCATTCAAAGAATCAAAAAAACCAAAAGCTAGTTCTTTGTGAAAATTAACAAGATTGATAAACCCTTAGCCAGACTAACTAGAGGGCAAAGAGAGAGTATCCAAGTTAACAAAATCAGAAAGGGAAGTGGAGACATAACAACTGAAACTGAGGAAATTCAAGAAATCATCAGATACTACTACAAAAGCCTATACTCAACAAACCTGGAAAATCTGGAGGAAATGGATGAATTCCTAGACAGATACCAGGTACTAAAGTTAAGCCAGGACCAGGTAAACCATCTAAATAATCCCATAACACCTAAAGAAATAGAAGCAGTCATCAAAAACCTCCCAATCCAAAAAAGCCCAGGTCCAGATGGGATCAGTGCACAATTCTATTAGACATTTATTGATGACCTAATACCAATACTCTCCAAACTATTCCACAAAATAGAGTCAGATGGAACACTACCTAACCCCCTTTTTTTGAGGACACAATAACCCTAGTTCCTACACCACACAAAGACCCTACAAGGAAAGAGAACTTCAGACCAATCTCACTTATGAACATTGATGCAAAAATACTGTACAAAATCCTCACATACTGAATCCAAGAACACATCAAAAAGATCATTCACCATAATCAAATAGGCTTCATCCTTGGGATGCAGGGATGGTTAATATATGGAAATCCATCATTGTAATCCACAATATAAACAAACTCAAAGAAAAAAACCACATGGTCATCTCACTAGATGCTGAGAAAGAATTTGACAAAATTCAACACCCCTTCATATTAAAAGTCTTGGAAAGAACAGGAAGCCAAGGCCCATACCTAAACATAATAAAAGTAATATACAGCAAACCAATAACCAACATCAAACTTAATGGTGAGAAGCTTGAATCAATCCCACTAAAATCAAGGTCTAGACAAGGCTGCCCACTTTCCCCCAACCTATTCAGGAAGTCCTGGCCGGAGCAATTAGACAGCATAAGGAAATCAAAGGGATACAAATTGGAAAGGAAGAAGTAAATACATCACTATTTGCAGATGACATGATAGTGTACTCAAGTGACCCCAAAAATTCCACCAGAGAACTTCTGCAGCTGATAAACAAGTTCAGCAAAGTGGCTGGATATAAAATTAACTCGAAGAAAGCAGTAGCTTTCCTCTACTCAAAGGACAAACATGCAGAGAAAGAAATTAGGGAAAGGATACCTTTCACAATAGTCACAAACAATATGAAATACCTTGGTGTGACTCTAACTAAGCAAGTGAAGGACCTATATGACAAGAACTTCAAATCTCTAAAGAAGGAAATCGTGGAAGATCTCAGAAAATGGAAAGATTTCCCATGCTCATGGATTGGAAGGATCAACATTGTAAAAATGGTCATCTTACCAAAAGCAATCTACAGATTCAATGTAATCCCCATAAAAATTCCAGCCCAATTCTTCATAGAATTGGAAAGAGCAATGTGCAATTTCATCTGGAATAACAAAAGACCTAGAATAGCAAAATCCATCCTCAACAACAAGAAAACATCTGCGGGAATCACCATCCGTGACCTCAAGCCCTATTACAAGGCAGTTGTGTTAAAAACTGAATGGTACTGGTACAGAGATAGGCACATGGATCAATGGAATAGAATAGAAGATCCATAAATGAGCCCTCACATATATGTTCACTTGATTTTTGACAAAGGTGATATAAACATTTAATGGAAAAGGGATAGCCTCTTCAACAAATGGTGTTGGTCCAACTGGCAATCAGCATGCAGTAGAATGACAATAGATCCTTTCTTATCTCCTTGTACAAAGCTCACATGCAAGTGGATCAAAGACCTCCACATTAAACCAGGTACACTGAAACTATTAGAAGAGAAACTAGGGAAAACCTTAGAACACATAGGCACAGGAGAAATTTTCCTGAACAAAACACCAATGGCTCGTGCTCTGAGGTCAAAGATTAACAAATGGGACTTAATGAGATTGCAAAGTTTCTGTAAGGCTAAGGACACCATCAAGAAAACAAAACAGCAGCCAACAAGTGGGAAAAGATCTTTACCAACCCCACATCAGATAGAGGCCTAATATCCAAGGTATACAAAGAACTCAAAAAGCTAGACACCAGAGAATCAAACTACCCTATTAAAAAATGGGGTACAGAGCTAAACAAAAAGTTCTCAATTGAGGAATATCGAATGGCAGAGAAGCATCTTAGGAAGTGTTCAGCATCCTTAGCCATCAGGGAAATGCAAATCAAAACAACCCTGAGATTTCACCTCACACCAGTCAGAATGGCTAAGATCAAAAATTCAGATCACAGCAGATGCTGGCAAGGATGTGGAGAAAGAGGAACACTTCTCCACTGTTGGTAGGGTTGTAAACTGGTACAACCACTCTGGAAATCAGTCTGGCAGTTCCTCAGAAAATTGGACATAGTACTACTTGAAGACTTAGTTATTCCACTTCTGGGCATATACCCCAGAGATGCTCCAACATACAACAAAGACACATGTACCACAATGTTCATAGCAGCCCTATTTATAATAGCCAGAAGCTGGAAAGAACCCAGATGTCCTTCAGTAGATGAATGGATACAAAAATTGTGGTATATTTAGACAATGGAGTACTACTCAGCTATCAGAAACAGTGACTTTATGTAATTCTTAAGAAAATGGATGCATCTAGAGACTATCATCCTGAGTGAGATAACCCAGTCACATAAGAACAGACATAATATGCAGTCACTGATAATGGGATACTAACCCCAGAAAGCTCTGAACACCCCATAAACAACTCACAGACTATATGAAGTTCAAGAAAAACGAAGACCAAAAAAAAAAAAAAAAAAAAAAAAAAAAAAAAAAAAGATGAAAAATCATTATGCTTAATGTTTACACACCAAGAAAACTTTGACTATTTCCAGGTTACATCTTGTTTTACATGTACTTTATGCTCGTTGTAACTAGTAAGATCTTAATGCATACTATCAAACCTTTAAAAAAATCAAGTACTAACAAAAATATATTTATGTACTTTTATGCAAAAAAATGCTTTTAAAATCTACATGTATCTTTGTTTTTTTAAAACAAAGTTGTTCAATTTAAAAAAAGAAGAAAAAAGAAAATTCTCCTCCAAACAGCACAGGGCCAATAAATTGGATCACCAGGATGAGCCGTGAGCTTCACCCACCCCCACGTGTGAGCTCTGGGGTCAACAGGATGAAAATAGAGGACTAGTTTTTATAGCTTTTCATGTAACATCCACAAAGGAGCTATGGCATATAAGTAGTCCCACAGCATAACCAAAATAAATAAATGTAAAAAATAGATTGATTGAGGAAGTAAGGAAGGAAGGAACTGGTTCAAGCCTCGTATCTACATAATTTAAACCTATGTTTCTACTAATAGCAGTTTCCTTGAGAAATCTATAGTAACTTCTAGAAACAGACTAAGATTTGTGGGTTGATGTTGAGGTGATACATGATTAGACAGTTGAGAGGTAGGTGGGGAAAGGGTTAGGAAAAGAAAGAGAAGGAGAGAAAGAGAGGAGCAGAAGTCAAGATGCAAGCTGGAGCTGGAGAAGGAGGCTCTAGATCCAGGCAGACTTTATTGGCGATAGGTAATGGATATTTTAAGGGTTTCTATGGGTCTTTTCATGTCACATAGAAAGACAGTTTGTATCTTTGTCCATTAGATGTAAGCTTGTTGTGTAGAGGGTTTGTAGATTGAGAATTTAATATGTAAACTTGCTTCATAAGATAACAGACTTTGGAGTGATGTTTATGCTGAGCCTTGGAGGAAAGGAACACACTGGGGTGGGCAGCTTTCAGACCACGTGACAGAGTCTGTGTACTCAGTTTCATACTGGGGCAGCGTCCAAAGAGTGAGACTGCGGGGGGGGGGGTTATAAAACTTAAGCCATCCTTATAATATTTACCACAACAAAGATCGACCATTGTTCTGGCTTCTATCACTGAACTACCAATACCATCTTCTCCATTGTCTTTAGAGTTTGGCCATTAAGAACAGCAGCTGGGTAGTAAGTACTATCTAGGAAAGACATCCTTACTGAGGCCTCGTGAAATCCTCAAGGCAAACCCAGGCTGTGTAACCATGTGGACAATTTCCCAGCAGGAAATCATGGATGTAGGTTAGATGCTTTGAGGTCAGAAGAATGCTGTGGGGAGCGATGGAAATTAGCTTTTTTGGGACACCATCCCCACGGCCAATGCCACTTTTCCCAGTTACCATCCAACTTACGTTTCACGTACAGGCGGCCTATAACCTTGGCAGTGCCGTATCGGTTGGATACTTCACACACGTAGCTGCCTGAGTCTGAGGGGCGGCTGTTCTCAATGAGCAGCCCAGTCACGGTCTTTTGGAACCTTCCAGAAAGTTCCAGGGGCATGTTGTCTTTCAGCCAGCGGTAGTCTGGCTCAGGGTGCCCAAGTGCTTTGCAAGGCAGCTCCACGCGCTGCCCTGCCATGGCTTTGCGGTGGTCAAACCCGTCCAGGATGGATGGGGCTGAGTTTGCTGGGTCTGCAGAAGAAACATGAAAACTGTCAAAGGCTAAGAATGGGGAGTATGCATGGTCAATGAGAACCACATGTGGCCTTTATACATTAATCCTGAACCTCTTGTTCACTCTTGCTACGGATCTTTAAAACAGGACCAACAACTCTCTCCTGCTCATAACTTATAAAAGGCTGAACTCTGGTAAGAGCTCTGGCCAGTGATTCTTGCTTTGTGGAAATATATGGAGTAAGTATGCTTTGCCATAGTCATTAGCTCAGACAAGAAGATTACCTTAATGGAAGAAAGGGGGGGGGGGACTGTGAGTTCACAAGGTAAAGGGGCTTGGTATACTATTTCTTTATTCACTTTAAATGTTCTATACTTATTTACTTTTGGTTAGCAGGTATTAACTATATACTTTGGGGGTCTGGTATAATATTTCAATACAAGCATGCAGTTGGTACTGATCAAATTCAAGCCCTTTTCTGCTGCTTTTCAATCATCTTCTGATCACTAGTCGATGTTCAGGTTGATTTTGTTGTTTAAGAATCAGATATGGATGGGAACATGAGGGCCTTATCTTTCTCTGCCTGCTTGTTTTACTTAACACCATAGCCCCCATTTCTGCCCAAGGGACCTTCCAATAATGGGGATTTCATTTCTCTTCAATGGCTCAAGAACACTGTACTAGGTATACCACATTTTTTCTTGTTGGTTATTTTTTTATGTGTTAATGGCCTAAATTGACTTCACATAAAATCTAGTATAGATAGTTCTGGAAACAACATGGTCACGCTAGGCTGTGACATACCAATGCCATTCCCTTTGGGTCTATACACACAATATGGGGGAGTGGATCACACAACAGATCTGATCTTAGCTTTGCAAAGACTTCCCATGTTTCTCTCTGTGGTAGTTCTTCTTATTTACATCTCACAGTGGGAGGAGAGAGTTCTGTTTCTCCATGCTCTCTAACTGAAAGGAAATACTTCGGCTCTCTGTCTAACAAAGGATCGATGACCAGCATGCACAAGGAATCCAGGAAAACAAAACAAACCCCAAACCACTTAAAATGTTTTAAAAAATACCACCATTAATCAATTTAAAAGTGATCAGATGTTTATCAAAAGAAGAAATAACTAGGGACAGCAGGTATCATTAGCCAACAGGAAAACATAAGTCAAAACTGCAGTTGAATTGTATCTCACTTAGGCTGGTAAAAGAAAATTATCCCCTGTCTTCGCACCAAAGCCTTACCTGGGCTCAGAGTTACAGGGAGTCATATATTTGTACAGTTCCCAGAGGTGGGGAAATAAAAGCAGCTGACCTCAAACCCCAAAATAGACAATAGACCCATCCTTCCTCCTACCGTCTCAAAAATAGCTCATCTTAAGAAACAGCTTACTTTTTTTATTCTTCCCTTAAGGAAACCTTTCGACCTTCTTCACTCCTATCTACAAATCCCACTCAAATCTTGAACTACCTATTCTCTCCCACCCTGGCCATGCTGTGTCCATGCCTTGAGGAACCTCCCTTCAGTTTGCTCTTGCTGTTCAGGTTGATGTCAATTTTCATTTTTTTACACCCACTTCTAAACTTAATTCTTACAACTAACAAGAAAATAATATCAAAACATTTTGTCACCTATGTCTAGGACAAGCAATCACAAAGCTTAGGCCTGGAGACAGAAAAGTGAACAGGGAAGAAGAGGGAGCTCTTCTGTTGTATAGCTGTTAACTTAGAATTGAAACATTTCCTTCAAGAGGGAGGAAGGAGGCTTCTAAGATTGGGGAAGCTCATGAAACTTACAGGACTCAGGAAGCTCATGAAACTTATAGGACTCAGGAAGCTCAGAAGTCCCAGGCAGATTAAGAGCAGAAAATTAGCTGACCATGATCACTGGGAGAGAGAATGCAGTACATGTTTTTGTTTGTTGTAAGTGCACTCTGGAACCAACAGGTGCCTAGGCTGATCTGACAGCCTTGTTCTAGCAGGGCCCTTAAGATAGTAGCACTGGAAGCAGGGTGGGTTGACTGTGCCTCCTCAATGGAAAAACATACAGATATGTGGGACAAGGCCACAAGTGTGCCTTTCAAAACCAGCTGTCCTTTCACACAGAAGAACGTATCATCTCTCAAAACTGTTAAATGACTTGGAATTTGTGTTTATATCATTACACAGGCGCTGGCCTACAAGACACTTACGATCTATAAAGAGGCAGAGGCAGAAGCTGAAGGTTTCTGCTCGGCCCCCAGATTCTTCAGTTTGGGATAGGACCTCAAGAACTAACAGAGGGGAGGCCACAGGAGGACTGTGGTCCCGGGACCCATGCTCTCACCTGACACGAACAGCCTCGCGCTGTTGCTTTGTCTCGTCTCCCCCGTGTATCTGTGCCGCGTGACACAGCGGTAGTTGTACAGCCCATCTTCGTTCTGTACGTCTTTAATATACAAGGCTCCCGTGGATGTGATGAGAAATCTAGATCCTGGAATGGAGAGAAGCAATGGCTCCATGAGAACAGGCTAGAAATCGACCCCCAATTTAATGTTGAACCTGTAGATTAGCTGCCTTCTCAACTATCACCAGAAAAAAAAAAGCTTCTTATGCAGTCAACATGGAGGCTCCCACCCAGTCAAGGTGCAGAGAAGGAAGCACATGTTCCTCACCCCAGTCTCAGGGCTCAGGGATCTCTCCCAGAAGAGCATGCAGATAGAAAATTCTGTAAGAGCCGGAGGCAATGGATATCCACAAGGAAAAGACATCCCTGGATGGAGCAGGGCAGTTGTAGGGCAGTTGTGATGACATCCAGTATACAGAGGGGGAGTGGGTACTAGGTTTCATGATTAATAACTGCTGTGAGAGGGGAAAAATCAGCTTCCTCTAAGAGGGGAGCCTCTGTAAGTTAACCACTTCCTAGGGCAGTGATTCTCAATTTGTGGATGAGGACCCCCTTGATGGCTACACATCAGATCTTTTATGAAATTACATAACAAACATCATCTTATAAGTTCACACTCATGTCAGATATTTATTTCTCTTAAAAATGAGATGAAATTGTTATATACCCAATTTAGCTGACTTTTCTGGGACTATGCACCTTCTTTTAGAATGCTAATAAGTTAAGGTAAAATATATTTTCTGTTGCAAATTCCTCATGAAGGAGCATGCACTTTTTGCATCAATTTGAAATATGTCAACAAAACATAAAAATGTTAAACAGCAGGCAACAAAGCAGAAACAAATACCACACACTTTCCAGGGAAGTCTTAGTCCCTTACAGATATAGCTAACGTTCGTCATTACTTTGAGGTTAAGGTTCAGCTCTGTGTACTCCATGTTTGTGGGTATCTGGGTCTTTTTTTGTTAGTTTGAAATAATAAATCTAAACACCAGACAGTTACTGTTCTCGTCTCAGTGAGAGAGATTCATTCTTGGCGCCCCAGCTCTACATCCTAGCTGTGGTCTCTCACCTGTGTGATCCTGGCTGCACAGACAGACTGTAATATCAAACAGCAGAGATTCAGGAGGATGAAATTATCTTCCTTTTGAAAATATGAACTTCCAAATTTATAGCACAAAATTGTAAATTTCTAAGCACATCACACAGTTCAATTACAATTTAATAACAAGACATGCAAAGGTGTAGGTAGAATCTGCCCTTGTCATGAATCCTTGACTTCTGTGTGGAGGGTGGCTTGGCTACTTTTGTTACTGTTGGAATTGTTTGTGGAATATTTCTACATGAGGCCTGATTCTTCCTGAGATAAAATGTGATTTGTATCTGGAAAAGGCTAGAATGCAAATATATCATCTTCTATTTCTATTTTTCTGAGTTCAGTTGGAAGCTTCGGTGGTTTACCATTGTAGAATTATCAGAGGTCTTATGTATGCACGTGTGTATATGTATGCATGGTCATGTCTATCCAGGTATACATTATCTATGTACATTTATGTGTGTGGCATGCATACCTGCATCTCTGTGTCTGTACATATTCACATGAGGTGAGTTCACATGTATCTGGAGGCCAGATAGTATTGTCATTCTTTAGGCTAATCTTAGTTGTCAACTCAACTGGATTTGAAATCAATCAATGCAAGCAAGTTGGGGATTTACCTTTTCCTATTATCTGAAGTGGGAAGGCCTACTCTAAATTTAGGCAGCACCTTCTACCTGGATGAAAAGTAAACTTGGCTGTTTCTCTGCAGCTCACTCCTTCTAGCAAGCTCGTCTGTCCTATTACTGGAGTATTTGTTTTCTGATACTAGAGCCAACTGCTTTGAGATCCCACTGTGGGTGATACCATCCCTTGGCAAGTGGACCTCAACTGTTTCAGAAAGGCAGGTGAAGTGAGCCAGTGGGTAGCATTCCTTCATGTTTCTGTTCCATGTTCCTGCCTTGAGTTTCCACCCCGATTTTCCTCAGTAGACTAAAAGTTGTCAGCTGAAACAAATGCTTTCCAAAACCAAGTTGCAGAGAAAGTGAGCTAAAATAAGGGTTGTTTATTTACTTATTTTTTGAGACATTGTCTCTTATTAATTTGGAGCTCATTGTTTTAGTTAGGTGTGGCTGCAAGTCTACAACTTCAGTGTTGTGATTGTAGGCACGTGCCACCCATTACTGGTTTCTTTGATCTGAATTTGGGGGAAATCAAATTAAGCTGCTTGTGCTCATAAGATGAGTCTTTTATAGACTGACGATCTCCAGGTCCAGGGTCACTGACTTAGGGCTACAGGCATTATTTCCCCCAAATCCCTGTCTTGCAAGGGCCATATGTTATTCATAGTACATTTGCATTGGTAACATACAAATCATAAATTCTTATGTAAGATAAAAGCAATTCAAAATAACAGACTAAGAAGAGACCAATAAATACAAGCCTTAGCACTGAGTTTAACATTATTAAAACAACATCTATCATGCCATTTGTCTTAAAATGTGCTTAATGATAAAAGGCTATAAAACGTCTCCAAGTTTCATATAGTCTAGATATTACTTTTTTTTAAAAAATCTGTTCTTCCAAAGGAAGCAATGAGAAATCTTTTACCACCTGTCATGTGCCATTGTTTCAAAAGTATTTCTTATCAATATATACTATGTGGAACAAAAATATGTTTTCTTTTTTACTGTATTTCACATGGTTATATGATGCTACAATAACTTCTTCCTGAAGTGGCAGATAGAAAGGACAAGAAGGAAACATATACAGATGCTGTCATCTTTGAGCCTGGGACATTTCCTTGAGAACTGACAAGCCATCATCTTGGAATGTGTATAGTTGGCCACCTGTGATGGCTCTTTAGCAGGGCAGGGACGAACCCATAATGGGGGTGCCAGCCTTGCACTGGTCCTGTGTTGGGGTCATTTTGCCTTACGTTGTATGGAGGCGTGCCTCTGTATTTTCCATTGCTGATTGCTTTGCCTGTGGAAAACTAAGTGCTGGTGGGGTTTTGGTATTGCCATTTCTAGGGTCCATCACCAGTTTTCTACATGTAAATGCTGTCGTTCCTGCCCAAAAGCAGGAAGATTATGATAATTAAAAGCAGGCTGCTATCATGGTAAAGGTCTAGCAGTTCCCAATGCCTAAAGGCAACCCTAAGATACTACTGTTGTTCTAACTGGAATGTGGCTTTTCAGGATAATAAACAGCTGGGCCAGGGCAGGAACTACAGAAGCAGGACTTCCAGGAAGGGAGAGAAGCAGGGAACAGGGAGACTGTGTTGCAGGAGGAGGCTGAGGAGAAATGGTCAGTGCTGGAAGCAAGCTGTAAGAGCTACCACAGGGAGACAGATGGTGGATAAGTCAGGATAAGTTTAGACAGCTGAAGGAAAGGCCATCCAGAGACTGCCCCACCTGGGGATTCATCCCATATGCAGCCACCAAACCCAGTCACTATTGCTGATGCCAAGAAGTGCTTGCTGACAGGAGTCTGATATAGCTATCTCCTGAGAGGCTCTGCCAGAGTCTTATGGATACAGATGAAGATGCTTGCAGACAACTATCAGACTGAGCAGGGAGACCCCAAAGGAAGAGTTAGGGGAAAGGAATGAAGGAGCTGAAGGAGTTTGCAACCCCATAGGAAGAACAAAAATATCAACCAATCAGACCTTCCATAGCTCCCAGGGACTAAACCACCAACCAAAGAGTACACATGGCAGGACCCATGGCTCCAGCTGCATATATAGCAGAGGATAGCCTTATATGGCATCAGTGAGAGGGGTGGCCCTTCATCCTGGGAAGACGTGATGTCCCAGCATAGGGAAATGCTAGGTGGTGAGACAGGAGTGGGTGGGTGGGGGGAGCACCCTCATAGAAGCAAGGTGTGGGATAGGGTGTTTGTACAGAGGAACTGGGAAGGGGGATAACATTTTAAATGCACACAAATAACCAATAAAAATTTAAAAAATTTTTTTAAAGTTTAGATATCTGAGAGGCTGCCCCAGTAAAAGGCTAACAGCTTTATACTACATAGAAGTCTCCACGTCTCAATTAAACCTCAAGCAGGATCCACAAAAATACTGCAATAGTCCTGGGCATGCTCCCTCTAATCTTCTAACTTGGCACATGAAGAAGATTCATAAGACATCATTTTGGAAGGAGAAGAATCTTCTACTCCTGTGAAACTTCCTGAGAAGTTCAAAGGATGGAGAAGGAGCTGACCTAGCTTGCCTTTGATGACCTCTTCTTTGTCTCTGATTCCCATCTCGAAACTGGTCAACGTGTTAAAGAAACGTCTCAAGGAAGAATAATAGAGGCTTTCTTTCATCGTAGGTTATGGAAGCCATGGGCCCTGGGTCATCTCAATGCCAAGGTGTATGGAACCCTTTTGGGGTAATAAAAGCTGAGCAAAGTCATATGATGGGTCCCCCACTGTGTCAAGATCCCTTCATTGTCACCTGGCTTTCTGTGGCACTCCATGCCTCATGCTTTACGTGAGAGGTTCTTGAGTCATGTAGAACAGACAGTTTGTTCACAGTCTTACATGGGTTATAGACCCTCTTAACATAGACCAATTCTCAAATGTTTATTATTAAGACAATAAAATATGACACCCTACCACCACACACACATAACCTGACTGTCAAGAACTTCCCAGTAACAACTGCCCAAAGGCAAATTTTACAGGTGACATTATTTTGTGTGTAGGCTAAAGGGAGAGAGTATAGAGTTTTAAATGGAAATACTTTTTTCTCAGCTATTTTAGTTTATAGTCTTTTTAGCATGTTAGACACTCAGAAAATCAGAGTCACCTGGGTAATTGCAGTAAGTGACCTTTGAGATTGAGTCTGTCACTGTGAACATCAGTGATCACTGGGGTGCATAACTCTGGTATCATGGGATGTCTAAGCTTCTCAACAGATACTAAGCAGCCCCTGACTCTTAGGTGCTTAAGCTCCTCCACCTGAACTCCATCACTTCTCTGCTTCCTATTTCTGTGTCACCAGACTGTTGCCTGGGTTACTACTATTTCCGTTTCCATACTTGTGGGTGTGATATGTTTAATGTCCAGAGTAAAGAAACAAGTGGAGAGTCAGGATGCAGAAGGGATGAAGGGGTGGAGAGTTGAGCCACCCTGCAGTCAGGTAATGTGAGCACTATTGTAGGTCCACTAAAATAAATCTGTGACAAAGTTCGAGTCCAGCTGGCCTGCCTGCATGCACCAAATGGGTTGGTGGGGGGATTTTTATCTAGAGACATGGGACTATCCCAGAAAATGGACATTTACACAGTTGTGTCATGGTAGGTCATCTCAGGATGGGAGCGCTACAGCCACATGCCTCCCTGTGTGGTACTGAAGGGTGGAAAGTCCACAGCACAATGCCCCCTGAAGCTCAGCCATGGTTCAGTCCAGTTGCATCAAAGGCAGGGATTAAAACGGGAGATGCTTAAAGGCTCTGTTTTGATGTGGCCTGGGTAGTAGAAACCCTCAGGTTTAACAGCCGAGCTTCAAAAAGATGCTGTGCATTGAGCTGATTATCAATGCTTCTTTGATAAGTGAGCAGGTAACCAGGGCCCAGGATGAATTTGCTACTGCTGCACTGCTGAACGGACAGGATATTAAACTGACTCCTAATGACTCATCATGGTTCCTTTAGACTCCTACATCTCTCATCAATCACCTGAGAATACTGTTTTCAGTAGATGGTGATTAACACGGAGACCACAACTGCCCAAGATACAGGGGGAAAAAAGACTATAGTATGTTTAGTCCTAAAGGGAATAAATGTGTAGTGCCAGCCCAACCCTAAAGATTCAGGGATCATTGTAGAAGAACCTGAAAGAGTGTAAGAGTCAGAGGCAGTGAGTGACTACAGAAGGCATCTCACTCTGCAGGAGCTTCACATAGTAGCTCCCAGGAGCTCATTTTTAAGTTATGTTTTTAATTACAAGAGGCAATCTCTTAGGAAAGTCTAAGCACAAAAGTAACATGGGAGAGGCTTATGCCACAGTTCTGACATTTGACCATGTTGCTCACCAAAGTGCTGGCCTAGTATACATGAGGTCCTGGGTTTGATCTGCAGCATCACAAATGTACATGTATGTGTATATATGTGTGTGTGTGTACATACATGTATGTATACATGTACTTGCATATGTATATGTATATATTTCTGTCACTCAGTGTCATTATGTTAAATGTATGTCAAACCTTTGAGCCAGTGTTACAGACATGGCTGTGTTAACTGAGGTATGGAAAGAATAGTATATCTAAGAACATCTTTATACATCTTATGACATAATGTGGAGCAGGAAAGTCACACAGACTTCAATTAGACACTGAATGATTATCCATCTATCCAAAAGGCATACAACAAAGCTCCAATAATACTGTGTGAGAGTACTCAGAGATGGGACTTTGAGGAATTGATTAGTATATGAGATCATGTTGGTAGGGCCATATAATGGGGTTAGTTCCTCATATAAAGAGAAGGTAAAGCAAGTTCATTCTCTCTTTTCGGTGAGAAGACAAGTCAAGGAAGCAGTTACCGTAAGCCAGAAAGGGATGTTAAACAAGAAATGATTTATTAGACACCTTGGATGTCTGCCAACCAAAACCATGAAATGTAAGTATTATGTCACTATTGTTTAAGCCATTTATTCAGTGGAATTTTATCTCAGCATCTGTCTTCAGAAGTCTTTGCAATTGTACAGTGGGATCATGGTGGGAACTCAGGAACTTCCTTTGATGTCATTGTCATGTTGCTTTAACGGCCTGGCATGATGCTTAATATCTGAACGTGTAATATACTTTTAGGAGTCCTGAAAGTTAGACATTATGCAGCCTTCATAGTATAGCCAATAGCAAGGCTATCTCTTCCTAAATGCAGACTAGCCGTTGACCCATCTCCATGCCTGCTCTCCACTGCATGATGCATGTCTAAGGGAACTCAGTGTCAGACCTGTATCTCCAGTCCATTTTCCACTCAACATTCAATCTTGATGCAATCATAAGGACACAGCACCAGACATTGTTATGGAGTCCCACCACATCAGGTCATCTCCAGGTGCCAAGATGAAGTCCTACCATACCAGGTCATCCCCAGGTGCCAAGATGGAGTCCTACCACACCAGGTCATCCCCAGGTGCCAAGATGGAGTCCTACCATACCAGGTCATCTCTAGGTGTCATGACAGTGCTCCCACACTGAATAGCCACCAGGTGTCAGGACAGCCTCCCACCACAACAGGTCATATGTGCTGCCTATTAAGAATCATACAGTGATCACATCTCTGTAGACTTGCCTCTATCCCTCTCTCTCCTATCAGGTTTGAACACTCTCAGAATCTTTGAATCTCATTCTCTTCCTCAATTTCTCTTTTAGTACATTTCTATTCTCAGCTCCTAGATTTAAGTTTTTAGTAGAGCTGTCCACATTCTCTATTTCCTTGGCCTTGTTTTACCCAGGCCGAGCTTGTTCATACATGCAACACTGGTTCAATGTTCCTCTCGTCCACATCGTATAGCAAGACAACACTGCATGCTGCTCAACTTCTCACCCCTGTTAGTCACAATGGCTCATGATTATATCCTCCAGAAGCATTTGTTAAATCGACACGCATGTGAGGAGCTCGGTCATCAGATCCATGTTCAGGATGCTTTCCTAAATGTGGGTCGGCTCAGCCATGAGGAGCTTGCCAGAAAAGCATGAGGACTAGAGTCTGGGTCCCCAGACCCCATACCAAGCAGATGTGGTAGCTGCCTGTTATTCTAGCACTCCAAAGGCAAAGATGGGGAATCTCAGGCAGGTTGGCTAGCTTGAGTAGCTGGAATGAATAAGCATCAGATTCAGCAAGAGATTCTGTCTCAAAACCAAAATAAAACACTAGAGTGTACAGTGATCAAGGAAGACAGCATCAACCTGGAGGCTACACACATATGTACACACACATGCACCAGTGTACATGTGTGCCCACTATGTGCAAACAGGCACACATATGCCACATACACATACAAATATACATGCAAAATGTTTTCTATTTAGTATGGTAAAAAAGAGAGAAAGCTAAGATATAACATTTTAGGTTCCAACATGATTATTTCCTCATGTACAAACCATAAAAAGTGCTTTGCCCCTCTCCTGGAATAATCTCACTCTATTACCTGAAAGCACATTTTAGGATTTTGATGTTAATTCTTCTTTCATTAGACACTCTAAGTTTTTGCGGTGCAGCTGGGTTTGGTCTTCAATAGAGACTGCAGAATTTTCAAAAAGATTTTAAAAGCATGCTTGATTTTTTTTTACTCCAAACTATTTCTTCAGTTTTCTTTCTTTATCCCTTGCTACTTCTGTCTGAACAGAGCCAATAATAATTAAAAGAGCAGATGGCTCTGCTAATCAGATGTTGCCTGGTAACGCCACATAAAGAACCTGTCTAGGCTGTGCCTACCACCTCACACTGACAGCTGCACGCACCCCCACACAATGGTTCCTCAAGATGGCTTGCACAGCAGTGTGGGTAAGTCAGGAGACTGGAGTAGGAATCTTAGTTCTAAGTCTAGAGTGCTATGTGAGATGATCCTGGAAGTGAATATATAACATTTTAGAAACTGGAACGTTCAAATAGCATTAACTAAATTAGAAGGGGGAATAGGGCAACTTTCAAGCTCTCAATTTCTCTTAGCTCAGATGTAGGTCAGAGAGGAATTAGAGCTCCTGGCAGGGCTCTACTGTGCCCTCAGTTCTTGGAGTTAGAGACACCAGCAGGAGCTGCAGATGGGACCCCAGAGAACAGTCTGGGGACAATGGCCTCTTGAAGCACTGCGCTGGCAGCTTCATCTGAGAGAACTGAAGGAGGGGAGGGTTAAGATAGCTGACGGGAAGGTACAGCTAAAACATCCTCCATCTAACATATACCCTTAAGTTCTCTGCATATGACCCTATTTGGAAAGGAGGTCATTGTGGTGGATTACCTCAGGATGAACCACACAGAGCCTGATGCTGCGTGATAGGATAGAAAAGTTCAGCCACAGAAATACCTGAGAACCAATGGGAATCCCGAGAATGTGGCTGACTGAAGCAGGCTGCTCCGGAGCTGATCTACTCACACCATGGTGATGCTGTCTTCTTGGGAGCACTGTTGTATGAAGTGAGAGAAAAGCTGGGCTGTGTCACAATCTAACTATGGAAGATCCTATTTGAAGGCTAATCATGACATTAAATATCCTGCTGCAACAGCTATCAATGTACCAAGTAAGCTTAAAAGATACTCGAATCTATTCCCCCAGGACAAAATCAAAGACAAGGCTAAATGGAAAGATGCCACACGTTCCAAGAACAGATGATTTGATATTGCGAAAATGTCAATTTTCTGAAAATCAAAAAGAAAGTAATTCATCTTCCTCCATTTCTGGACAAAGCCCAGTTAGAAGTCAACTGTGTCGGTGCCAATTAGAGCATGCTGTTTCTACCCAGGAGACTAGAAAATTCAAAAGATATTTAAGAATATATAATCTTGGTGGGGGTATAGGGAAATAAATGTGTCTTATGGAGTACAAATTGGTGAAGTATTTCTGGAGAACAACTTGTATTATTATTTTGAGTTGTAAGTATTGTCTATACTTTAACCCAGTGGGTTCACTCCAAATACACTGTCCTAAGTAAATTCACAGATATAGCCAAATAATATGGCTCAAAATACACAGAACTATAGTGTCCTCTGATACGTCAGAAACAGTAAAATAAAACTTAGAGGCACTGAGTTAATTAGTGCGCCCAAAGTAATTAAAAGGATAGTGAGGTAGAGTCACCATAATTCTGTAAAGATCTCCAACACAATCTATAGTAATAACAATACATCATCATGTATGTTATTACTATATTGTATGTTATAGTACATGATACATACATCAATGTACTATAGATGTGCACATACAAATATAAATTTACATATGCAAATGAACAGGGAAGGTACTGAAGTGAGCTGGGAGAGAGAATATTACATTCTCTTTCTTATGCCCCCACTTCTTGCTGTCACACACACACACACACACACACACACACACACACACACACACAATTACCCTGCTCCAACAGGAATAGTGGGTGTGGCTCACGGCACATGCAGATGGAAGCACGGAGACACAGAGGATCAGGAAGGTAGCACACAGATGTGTTGACGGTGGCCTGATGTCTCTTGTTTTCCAGGCTAGTCCACTGGTGGTCATAGATGCAGCAGAGAGAGACACAACATTTCTTTGCCTTTGTCATCCGTGCTCTCCAAACACCTAACCAGCCACGTTCCCAACTCCTTGTCCTCTTTGGATGCTTCCTTCCCTCCTGACTTTGCACCTAACTGCACTCAGCAGTACGGTTCTTCAGTTAGATGTGAAGACAGCAGCCTTTCCTTTATCTCCGGTTTCTGTCCTTTTCCATTCACCTTGCATTAAATGACTGGGTATTCAAGAAGAACAAATTTGAGGTCCCTGAACCCCAAAATAGGAAATAAAGCATTCTGGTTCAGGCAGTAACCTCCCCTCACCAGCTTGTTCTAATCTGTGATATCAAGGGGGACACTGAGAGAGCCAATGCACAGCACAGCCAAGCTGCACTGAAGAAACCACTGGATAGGAAGTAACGGCCTGCCCTCTGTGGTTGGCAAGAGGGGAGTATGTGGAACCAGCTTAAACCCTATGCTGGCTTCTAAGTCCAGAGTCGTCTGGTTTATGTATGTTAAACACTCTGGGAGCAAGCTCACAGAGACATTTTCCTCCTGTAACTAAGATTTGCTCAGTGTACTTCTCCCACAGTTAAATGAGGCTCAATTACACTCTGCTAATTTAAGCCCGCACACTGCATTCAACTGTGCACCTAATTACCCTGTTTAGTTTGTTAATGATCAGAGCTTTGCCTGTGCAGATCTTAGAGGCTGCCATTAATCTTTACTCTAGTTAGATTTCTTGTGATTTTTTTTTCCAGAATAAATCCTTTGGAAAATAAAATAGCATTAGATTTTAAAGGGATTATTTAAGGATTAACAACAACCAAAGCTCAAATAACTTGAACAGTACTCACTTGTTTACACAATGAAGGGACACTTGTCCCTCATGATGGGGCCACTCCTGTCTAGGAAAAAATGTTCCAGTTAGAGGCGAGAATAGCAATTAGGCAGAGGAGAGAAAAGGAACAGGGGATTGCACCAAAGGACAAAGAAATGAACCTAGACAGAGGAGAGTGCTTCCCCAGGAGGAAGGGGGTCCTGTCTGGTGTCTGAGGATTAGACAGTCAGGTGAGACATAGACGATGAAAGCAATACTAAGAATGAAGAAGAAAAGAATGTAAACGTCCTGGTTGGAGAAAATTATGGAAGTTTAAAGGGCCTAGATTAAGATGTATTTTGAAAAGAGTCTTCAGAACTCTGGCTACTGGGATAAGAGAGGGGATAGTGGAAAGTTATCTACTGGGTCTGGTGAGGCATTCCTGCAGGAGCTTCAGTGGGGAACAGGACTGTCTCTACAGTCCTGTTTAAGAGTTACCTCTGCCCAGTTGGGAAGATGACAAGGAAGGACAGAGAGGAACTTGGGTCAAGTTGATTGGTGTTTAAAGATAGGCCATGTTTCCTGAGGCTATGCTGGAAGGACATGTTTCCTGTGGACAGTCTCTTCCAGTTGTAATAAGTGCTCTCCCATGAAGAGAGGAATCACCGACTTTCAGAAAATGGGTGAGGCTGGAGATCATGTGTTAAAAGTGCCCAGACACTGGGTGGATCTGGGAGAAATCAAGAGATGATTCAGGAGTAGATATGATCAAGATATATTGTGTGATATTCTCAAAGGATTGATGCAAACATTAATTAATTAATTTAATTAGTACAAATGTATTAAATAACAGAAAGATGGTATTATATGTTTTTTTTTTCACATATAAAGAGAGAATAAAATAAAACTTACCCAGGAGATGGCTCAGTAGGTAAAGTACTTGCTATGCATGAGTAAGAACAGATTTAGATCAAAGTACCCTATAGATTGTCCTGCAGCCCTTTGTATTTTGATGTTAATTCGACTTCCCTAAGAAGGGCTGCCTAGGTCTTTTATCTCATATGGAAGGGCAGTCTGTATCTTTGTCTATTGGATATAATCTTATTGTATAGAGGGTTTGTGGATTGAGAATTGAATATATAAACCTGTATGAAAAGCTATTGGGCTATAGAGTCATGTTTATGTTGGGCAGTGGGGTAAAGAAATATTCTGGGGTGGTAATTCCACCTGGGAAGGAGGCAGTAGGGCAGAGAAGGGAGCTATGCGGAGAATACAGCTTGCGGACCAAGTGATAGTCCATGCACCTTGCTCCATACTAGAAGCGGTGCCCACGAAGTCAATACAGAGATAAGCCAATTCTATTTTTAATATTTCCTGCAACAGCAGCCACCTACAAGCCCAGCTTAGTGACATTCATTCGTAACCCTAGTGCTGGGAAACAGAGACAGGAGGATTCCTAGAGTTCATTGGCCAGTCAAACCAGTGAATATGACACAATCCTGATTTATTGAGAGATCTTGTCTCAAAAACATAAAGTGGAAAGCTCCTGGGGAAAGCTTTTGGGGAATTCACTCAACATTAAATTCTGGTCTCCACATGCATACATTAAACACACACACACACACCATACATACATTCATACACACACATACATACACAGAGCGATATATATATATATATATATATATATATATATATATATATATATATATATATATATATATATAGAGAGAGAGAGAGAGAGAGAGAGAGAGAGAGAGAGGTGGTTTATTATGATGTGTGCCTTGATGGGAATTTGGTGGGGTAGAGAAGCGTGATGTAGACAAGGGAAGGAAACCATCTGCTGCTATAATCATACACTCATCATAATCTTTAAGAATCAATAGTTCTAAAGTACTTAGATCTAGATAATTATAACAATGAAAAGCAACATGTTCAAGAAGAATAAACAGGGAGGGAGGTGACATGACATGGGCCCTTCCAGATCTCAGTAAGTGGCTGAGCCAAGTTTCAAAAGACCCTGGGCTTCTGTGATGGAGATACACTGAGATCTAACTGTGACATCTGCCCACATGGTGCCCTTGTGGTTGAGATGACATGTGGGAATGAATTCTTTGAGAAAGTCTCAGATGAGGACAGAGATTGTGTTCCCAACACTCTATGCTATGGGGTAACCTGTGGATAGATTGTGAGATCAGCTTTATGGGTTGTAGCTTTGCTTTTAAAATATAAAGGAGTTCACCAGTAAGCATCAAACAACAGGAACATGTGCCTTGCCAAGGGTTTGCTTCATCGGGATATGAGAAACGGGGCTGTGCATTTCTGGGCTCTGTGTCTGTTTGAATATGCACAGAGGACTCAGTACAAACTGATTTAAATCGCTTTCCTTATGACTCAGACATAGAATCTAGAGACAGGATTTCTTTCTTTGCAGAAGCTTCCATAAAAGAGGAAATATAATCTTCCTCACACAGGTCCAGATTCTTCGGGATTATTTGTTTTCTCTTAAGTGGGTCTGTCACTGACTTGGCTGTGATTTCAGCAGGGAGCTTCAGAGAAAGCTACTGATATTGAGGGTTTTTTTTGTTTTGTTTTGTTTTATTTTTTTAAAGATTGTTTTTTACTTACATCTCTCTCATTATTAGCTATTTTAATGCAATATCATGTGAAGCCTTTGGGTTATGTTTATTTCCTGATCACAGAGGACAGTGTACTTAAAAAAATCATAGTGTGCATCTGTGAAGCCATCCACACAAGTATCTATGCAAATATATTACAAACATATTGGAGGGTAGAGAAATGCAGGTCTTGGGGTCACCTAGAGCTCTAGGATGCCCAATAACAAGGCTCCAGGGAAGATGCTTGAATCTTTCAAATAGATATCAAAAGTGGAAAGAGGGAGGGCACTGGGTGGGAGACGGGATGGGGCAGGGTTGAGGTAATAGGTGAAGGGAGTGCAGGGGAGAGCGCAGACATCAGCAGTAGTCAGGGGACCTGGGATGAAGGGAGGTCCCAGAAAGTCTGTGGGTGACTCCAGCTGAGACCTGGGGCAGTTCAGGAATATGGAGCCTGAAGTGGCTACCCTCAATGACCATGCAGTACTCCCAGTGGAGGGATGAGGACAGCAACCCACCCACAAAACCTTTGACCCAAAATGTGTTCTTTCTGCAAGATGTGCAGGAAAAAGTTGAGATAGAGATAAAGGGAATGACCAACCAACGTCTGGCCAAAATTGAGACCCATCCCGTGGGCAAAAATAAAAATCCCTGACACTATCAGTGATACTCTGCTAGCATAACTGTCCTGTGGGAGGCTCCACCCAGCAGCCCGTGGAAAGAGATGCCGAGACTCTCAGCCAGGTATCAGATGGAGCTCAGGAAGTCTTATGGGAGAGTTGGGGAAAGAACTGAGGGACTCGAAGAAGACAGAGACTCCACAGAAAGACCAACAGAGCAAATATTCTCTACACACATTTTGCTTCAGACGCTCAGAGCTATTTAGACGATGTAAAAGGAAGAGATGGAGTTAAGCGACGACAGGTAACCGTGAATGCAGTTCAAGAAGGGCCCAGGATTGGGAAGCTTTGCATCCATGTCCCTTCCAACAGCAGATAAAGTTTTATCTTCTTTAGTGGAGAAGGCAGTGACTGGTGCTTCCAGGAATGAAAGACGGGACAGTCCAAAAGGATGGGGTGATTAAAAAATATCTCGTTGTGTGCTTGCTGTCCCAGAAGGCCAGGGCTGCAAAGGCATGGGGAAGCCTGTGGTTGAAGCATCACCTCTGCCATGATGAACGGGTGGGGGAGGGGTAACTAAAGCCCCAGGTCTAGAGGCAGGGCAGAGGTAGTCAGGCTGCTGCAGGAGGGCTGCAGCTATTCCCTGATCCTGAGGTGGGAGATAAAACTCAGTGAAACTGGTGAAAACAGGTGATACAGATACAGAATCAACAAGGGGTCGGGGGTCAGAGGATCAGAGTGCATGTGGCCCACCCTGGAAGACAAAAGCAGAGGATAGAGAAAGTCTAAGCAGGTGCACTGCTTAGGCTGAGTTTTCCTGTAAGAGATCAGGTTAATTCCCAGTTGGTCCTTTAGGGGGAGCCCTGGGACCTTTCCCTGTCTTCCCACCTCCAAGGCTGTCTCCCATGAAAAATTATGGGGGCATTCTAAGAGTGCCCTCCTCTATGGATTAGTCAGACCGTGATCCTCGAGGATGTTTTATGAATCTAAGCACAGTGCGTCCAGAACCATCTAACCTGCCCCCACAGAGGGGAGAACGCACAAAGGCTTCATGAGCTCGTAGCTCTGGAGAAAGCCCATTCTAGTCTTTTGGTTTCATTCTCCATCTTTTTTTCTACCCCTATTTTTGTCCTTAGGCGAGTTTATGTATCAGTTTTTATACCAGCAGGACACACTCATTCTGTACCAGTTTGCATCGGCAAGTCTCATGATTAATATGATAGGCAGCAACGACACCCCCTCTCCCCACCCCCCACCCCCCGCCCATCATACTACCTCGGGGCAGAACATGGTAAAGTTGTTCACTCCTTTGATGAAATCCAACATGTGTTTAATAAAGGCAGAATTTCCCTACAGGAAATGTGAGTGAAAGTCCCCAGTGCTCTGAGATAATTTACCCTCTTCTTGAGATTGAGCGCCAAAGCATCTCCTCAGATGTACATCCTACTTTAATATCCCTGAAAATTACTCTCCTGTCAGGTTGGGAAAGTTCAGCTTGTCACTTAAACAAGAATAAAATAAAGCCATTTTAAATGGCCTACACCAAGGCCATCTTTCGGATATTAAATTTTAATTAGGGGATATCTTTTAAAATAACCAATATTTTACCCTGAGAAATATGAAGGCTACAGAAAAAAAGGTAACATTGTTTTTTTTTTTTTTTGTTGTTTTGTTTTGTTTTTTTTAAGGTGGGCACAGTTTTTTTTAAAAATTCTGAGTATCTGTGTATGCATCTTTGTCTGCATCAACTTCCTGGTATTGATGGTTCAGCACTGAACCCACCCTGATACACTCACTAAACACTTTGGCCAATCTTTCAGATCCCGAATCTCACATACAATGGGCAGGAGCCAACAATTGTACTCCAGCCAAGTCCTCAAATCATTTAACCTTATAGACCTAGCTGGCAAAAATCTCAACACATAAACTACAATGTCAGGATTTCCTGACATAGATTAATTACATAGAATTAAACCACACACCACATCCTGGTTCTGAAGAGATATGATGTGTTGCAGTCACTGGATGGATGACAACTCCCTCAGAACCTTCTCTTGTAGGCACAGATCATCCCTGCTGCCTACACCGCAGTTCAGTGACCTCCTGACAGATTGTCATCAGATGAGGGGAAACTTGAGAGCTCAGGTCTGGGAGGATGCAGGGGTGAGAAGACAGGAAATGAGAACTTTATATCCTAGGAGGACAATTCTGTTCATTCTCTCGGGTGGCTTAATCAGGTACCATTGGGAAGGAACCTTTGTCACTTGCCCACACTGACTCTACCTCCTCTCCATTTCAAAGTCTCTCAGAAAAGTGCATACGTTTGTGCTCAGGAGAGAGAACTGATGGAGCCTGGGTTGATATTTGCTCATCCAGGCTCCTCTGTTGTCTGTGCCCAGTCTCGTTCACACGAGAGCTCGCTCTCGGGTGAACAAGTACATCTCAGAATTCAGCTGCAATTTCTGTCATTTGTCTTCACTGCACAGAGTGAAAGCTCTAGAGTCTATCAATCATCACCAGACAGCGATGACTTTAGACAGAGCAGTAATAGCCAGGCAAGACACAAGACTCTCTGCTTTCCTCCTGACAGGTATGAAGGAAATTTGCATGAACCATGGGGAGAGGCTGGATGGACCCTGATGAGCTGCTGCTTGCTGTGACAGCCCCTTGCATGTATGCCACTGGCTTCTCTGTTCTCTATAGTGTCTGTGTAACTTCCCTCATGTTGTGGTAGCAACGATCTGCAGAGGAAGTGGTTGAAAACAGATATGCAGATATACATATTTCCGGAGGGGAAGAGTCGTGAAAGCAAGCCACACACAAGGATGTGTTCCTGCCAAAGCCTTCGGACACCGACTGATCCTTTCCAGAATCATTCAGCTTTTGGTTGCCTATCTTATGGCAGTGTAATGCTACCTTTACTGGGCTTTGCTCCTCTGCGTTTGTGTCCGACTTCCTCTCTCATAAAAACAGGATTCAGATCAGTGGTTCTCCATACCACTCCACTCACTCGTACTGGATAGGTAACATCTGCAAGGACAGTGAGTTTGAAGAGGCTAGCCTGGGTTAGCTAAAATAAAGTGCACGAGGAACTATAGTGATAGTTTTGCCCCCAAAGGTGAAAAGTGGGATTGCTCCAAGGAAAGATTTCATTTTAGAAAAATGCCTAAGAATATAATACTATTTATTAGATGGGGCACAGAAATCACCTCAGTCCTGAATTGCATGGTGTCCTAGCCCCTCCACAGCTGCTGTTCTAGCGCATGCATCTGTTGCTTCTGCCTTGTCCTGGTTACTGGGATGAGCAAAAGACAGGGCATTCTTCTTCAGATAAGCTCTGAAGAAGCCAGTTCTGCATTTAAAAACCTGCATGCGTAAAATTGAAACAAACATCTGGAAGGGTGGGGAGTGCTGCAGCTCACTTCCTACGATATTTGTCACTTCTCCAGCACTGTGACAAATGTCTGGGCAAGACAACTCGAAGGGGACGAGGCTGACCTGGTTCATGGATTCAGGCCGTCATGGCAGGGGGAGTATGGTGGGCAGCTCACAGCATGGTGGACAGGAAACGCACGGAGTGAATGCTGTGCTGTCTGGATTTCTGTTTTTATTCTCTCTCCCTCCATCTGAGCATTGGAGAGGTGGCTCAGGAGGGAGGCACGGTGTGTGCTAAGCCCTAGGTTTCTTCCTCAAAACAATAGGGAAACCAAACCCTTCTTACTCTATCCAGGATCTTCTTTACACAAAACCCGTCTATGGGATGGTGCCATTTACATTCAAGGCAGGGCCTTGCTGTCATTCTAGAAGCATACTTCTCAGATAACCTGGAGGTGTTTTCATCAGTCACTGTGCTTCTCAGTCAACAAAGTTGATCCCCAAGATTAAAAACACACAAGTCTCAATACAAGAGACAAGCAGCTCAAGGACATGGCTCAGCCAGTAAAGGCACTAGCTTTGCAAGCCTGGTGACCTGGGCTCAAGGGGAAAGGGGAGAACTGACTCATGAAAGTTGTCCTCTGACCTTACACATGTACCATGGTGCACACGCACACACTCTCACACATGGGCACACATATCCAAACATACACATGTATACATACACATGCATACACATATATGCACATGCATGCACACATGCATACAAGCACACATACACAGTCATGTACACACACAAGCACACACAACCTCATGCAGGATCTTGATCAACACGGTATAGTGACTCATCAAGTAGATGTACATATGATCTTTGCCTATATTTCTGATTCTCCTCAGCATGCTTCTGTGAGAATTCTGGGGGTCCAATCTTCATTTAAAGAAAGACATTAAATTGATTAAACTGATGAATTGATAGCATGAATTCTAGTTGAGTTAGTGATCTGTGATGGCAATCTGCTTAGGATCTAAACACTCAGTCACACACACACACACACACACACACACACACACACACACACACACGTTCACATTGCTCACATTGTCTACTTCAACCATAACATTCATGAACACAGGGAGGAAATAAAGAAGAGCTGTGATTGCCACACACCAAGGACTTGTGTCTTTGAATGCCCTGGTTTTGTAATTCAAGCAGGATATTTGAGGTACTTGATTCAATCATCTGGGGACCCAGGTTACACAATCTAGGTTCCCCTGACTCTCAGAGACATTATTTACTGCATCATACTGGATGATTCATAGGGTCCAGGTGACAAACTGGGGCATTCAGCTCTCTTTGGTCAGATCCTCCCTGTTCATAGACCCACAGGGGATAACCTAACCCTGAAGATGAATTGGGTCTTGTACACATCAGCTAACTGGGAAGCAGTGAGGGCCGAGATAAATGATAGGCGGACTAGGAGGAGAAGGCTTTACACTTGGTGGCTTCAGGGCTGCGTTAATTATATAGGTATATATAAACTACCGTTAGGCTAATTTCCCATGAGGTTTTCTAGACTTGTGAAGAAAAAACCTAGATCCAGTAACAAAGGCCACAACATTAAGTTCTTGCTTCCTCCTCCCTTCTCTTCCCTGGATAGATCCAAACAAATAATTTCATGTGGGAGCAGATTTTGAACCTCAGAGACTATTCTGGGACATTCTTTTGTTATTTTTATTTTAATGAAAGTCAAACTTGAAGACCAGAATTTTTCCTCTTCAAAGGTCAGACCTATTTTTACTTCCCTTCTGGATATGTTTTTAATCAGAACTTCCATTCTCATTGGTACCCAGCCTTGTTACAAAGCCATTTGTCCACCTGCAGAGTTTAACATTTTCTCTATTTTAAGCTGATAGCCAAAAGAAGTTTGAAAATGAATGAATTTTCTTAGTGCTCTGTAGAATGTGACTTAGAGGTTTGGACCTAGGATCCATAATCCCCCAGGAATTTTGTTTCTTTTCCTTTATCTTTAATCATAATACTTTTTAGAAATTAAGTCCTGAGATATTTTTCTCTATTTTAATGAACTTTTAAAAACATGTTCATCAAAGCCATTTTGCAGGAATCTGTTTCTGTGAACAGAGACTCATGGGCAACACCTTGGGCTAGCCTTGATCTTGATAATTTTGTCTTATTCTTCACTCTGGGGCCCTCATGTGGAGTGAAGGAATGAAGATGTTATCATTTGCCATGTGACTCTTTGGTCTCACCATCTGTTGTGTGAACAGCTGTTGTACCAAGCAGGCAAGACGGCTCAGAGGACAGAGGGAGATTGCCACTGGGCCTGACACCATCTTTGAGCCCCGGAAACTACATGGCGGAAGGAAAAAAGCCCCATCCTGGCAAGTTGTCCTGACTTCCACACACTCACTGTAGCATGCTAAGAGGGCACACAGATACTCACACTTAAACTCATACACACCCTTGTCATTAGATTCAGGGTGTGAGCAGGAAGTTTGAGGACTTGAGTTCCTTGTAGTTTTCAAATAAGCCCAGGGCTTTTTGGGGATTCAACCTTGTTAATCTGGAGTACGAGTTTATCAGGAGCTATGGCTGCTAATGGCTTTACAAAGCTCCACCTTTGTTTAAGACTTGAGATGTTGACTGACATCATCCATCTATCCTATCAGTCTAGTGACCTGCTGGTCATTTCCTTCTTCATTGCTCAGAAGGCAATTTACTCAGACCTCACAATTAACAGAAGGCAAAGCTCTGTGTCACCCATCATCATTGTGGTTAAGATCTGATACACAGGTCGGGCAGGGTGAGGAGGTGAGACTGTGCTCCGGATTCCTCTGCTCTAGAAAACATATTTCTGAATTTTACATTCATGAAGAATGGATTCTAACATCAGGATTTCTCAGGCTTCATGAGACTCCAGCTTAAACAAAGAGCATAGGGAACAGTTCCACTTTTAGATATTGACCTCAGAAAATTCTAACACTGTGTAAAGTCCATTTAATAAAGGTGGCCCATTATATACTAGCTCCATGCTAGGCCAAGAACAGCCCTTTCTCTGTCTCTCTGTCTCTGTTTCTCTGTCTCTGTGTGTCTCTGTGTTTGTCTCTCTCCCCCCCCCCTCTCTCTCACACACACACACTGTGCAGAGAATATAAGAACATGTTTACATGCCCTCCTGTGTTCACTGCAGAACTACCCACAGCAGCAAAGTCCACACATAACAGTGAGCACAGTACAGAAGAGCAGATAAATAAACTGCATGTGCACACACAAGAGTGCTACTCACCCTTTACATGTGCACACACAAGAGTGCTACTCACCCTTTACATGTGCACACACAAGAGAGCTACTCACCCTTTACATGTGCATACACAAGAGGGCTACTCACCCTTTACAAAGACACAGGATGAATTTGGAGGATCCAATGTTAGGGAAACACAACAGTCACAGAAGTAAACACTGTCCTCTTGTAAGAGCTGAGAGTGAGGTCACGGAAGAAAGGAGTAACTTGTCTTCCCTGGGATACAGCCTGAGACTGAGACATGGGGTCTTGCAGATCAAAGGACACAGCTTTTAGCAATATGGGAGCAATAAGTTAATAAATTATCACTCAATATGATGATTATAGTTAAATAAGAATGTATTGTAACTTGCCAAGGAGCAGATCTTGTCTGGGATGAACTCATATTTTAATTAGCTTGACACAGGGATTCCACAGCATATACATATTTCAAAAATTCATTTTATGGGATATTCAGACACACACACATATATATATGCACATACATATATGTGTGTATATTCAGATTAGATTTGAATTAAACTACCTCAAAGATCCAGATTAGAAACAGATCCTTCCCACTTCAAATTAAGCAGCAACCCCTTACAGATGTGCCCTCTATTTTTAGGCTGCAGTTAATTCTAGATGTAGTCATGCTGACAACCAAGAATAGCCACCACAGGCACAACAGTGGCACTTACCCCTGTTGGAAAGTTCTAATAAGGAGACCACAGGTGACAGTGACTTTCCCAGTCAGCTACGTCACTATTTTTCATGAAAGCATGGGCCAATTAAAAATCTATGGCAAAATCATGATTCGGTCATTCAGTTATAATCACAGCCTCAGACTTGAAAAGTCAGTCTCCTTTGACAATAATATTTACCTTTGATCTAAATAAATAAGCTGCATTGAGCACTAGTCATGTGCAAATGTGTCCAAAATGACACCATGTTTCTGTCTCTGAAGCCCCTGAAGTTGTCGCTGTGGGTAAATGTGATTGAAGGTTAGAGCATTGTGCTTCGTATCGAATAAAGCCAGACAAGTCAAAGTCTCCTTCCCTTGTGCCACATCTGGAGAAATCTCTTTAGCTTTGAACCTGGTGATTTACCCAAGTGCTTTGTCAGGGAATTTTGTAGTAGTCAGATTCTTACTGGCAGGTGAATGACCTCTTGAAGACCTCTGCACTTTGATAATTGGAGCCTGTGATTTTTAAGATGTGCCCACCCATGTAGTACCCTGAATCTGTGTCCTTTAAGCTGCAAGTTGCTGCCTATTGTGGAGTGATGAAATGAACACGGTGGTGATTTCAAGTCTGGCGATCCAGAATCAGACGCAGAAGAGGAGCCTCGTGAGCCAGTCATCAGAGTGCACTCTTAGTAATGAGGATTTCTGTGCGCTTGCTAGGAACAGATGAAAAACACAATGGTCTCCCTCTCCTACTGATACTGCAGCTCATCTTGGAGGCAAGCAGTTGTATCTACAGGATTGAGATTACAGGAGGAAGCGAGGAGTGAATATTCAAACTGACCTCAGCTCGGGTAGACTTTTAATACCCTGAGAGGTGGTGACTGGGGCTGGTCGGGGCCAGTCACAGAGACAACCAGAGCACTCAGTATGGGATTCGAGTGGGCTTTGTAGCTAGGAAAGGGAGGGTGGTTTTAATAGAGAAAGAATGGTATACAGTTAGCTGCTTCATTTTGTTTTATATATTTAAAATTTTTTCTAAGAAAGCTGTTTCTTTTGGAGGGTCTGTTTTGGTTTTGGTTTTGGTCTTGGTGTTGGTGTTAGACTGTTCAGGCAGGGATATCATTGCTACCTGCTATAGTGGCTGTTCCTGGTTGTCAACTTGACTATATCTGGAGTGAACCACAATCCAGAATTGGAAAGCTCACCTGTGATCCTGATCTTGAGGCTGGGAGATAAAAGTTTCTGACCTGGATCTTGGCATGGAGATCTCAAGGCTTGGTGGCTATGAATCCCAGGAGACAAAGGAAAGCAGATCTCTGAGTTCAAAGTCAGTCTGGGACAAAGCAAGTCCCAGATCTAGGTGTGGTGGTGCACACCTCTAATCTGGGAATTGCCTTGTGGGATTGAGCAACTGCTGGATCCTTGGATTTCCATTCACAGCTGCTGCTGACCATTGTTAGGGAGTTGGACTACAGACTGTAAGTTATCAACAAATTCCCTTACTATATAGAGACTACCCATAGGTTTGTGACTCTAGAAAACCTTGACTAATACACCTATTTTCATAACCATTGGAATCTAGTGTTGAGGTCAGCTGTTTCTTGTTATTTTTGTTTACCTACACAGGGAACTGTACAGATAGCTGGGTTTCTGGACCCCTAAGCGTAGTTTTTTGGGGCCTTGGTTTTTGGGAAAGAGGATTCTTTTCTTTAGTATCTGTGGTTTTATTATTCATTTTTTATAGAGATGCTAGCATTTTAAATATGTTCATAGTCATTCTTATATTTTCTTTTCTTTCTTTCTTTTTTTTTCTTTTTCTTTGATGAACTTGAGTGCTCCTTTGTCCTTGGACACTGAGCAACTCCATGCTGGGAAGATAGGGTGCAAACTCACACACCTTCCGGATAATGTCCTGCACAAACTTGGTGTTGTTGGTGAGGCGCCAGTGTGCTGGCTATGTCTCGGCTTGGTGACACCCTTGTTGAGGTCCACAGTCATGGGTTAGTTAGCACAGGGCCATGGCTGTAGGATGCTGCTCTCTGATGGCAGCTGGGACCATTCTTCTATTTTCTTTGAAGTGTCTCTTCAATCTCCCACTGGTCAACCTGATCTAGACAGTCTCAGAGATACTTTCTTCCCAAGTGTCTATAGGTTGACAAATCTATTCTACTTCTCAACTGCTGAGGTTGTCTTTCTGTAGGGACTGAGGGTTGGTAGTTTGTGCTATTGTAAGAAACTGGTCTCACATAAGGTGTGAGAGAAACAGGTCCATCTCATGGTCCTTCGAGGAAGAGTGACTCACACTGCTTGGATCTTCCGATACCCAGGGGTTTGAATGGGATGATGCCCTTGGCTTTGGAGATGTCATATCTTTGCATCTTTCCTGTTCTTTGGCTTGTGAGTCTTGCTCTAACTTCATCCATACACCCGTATGTCTATTTTATATAGATAGTCTTAACTATGTGGCTGTTGTGTCAAATAACTTCTGCAGTATTTGTTTACTCTTCTCCACACTGTCTGAAGACCTCCACCCATTGTACTGGGTAAAGAAAGCACAAGGCACAGGCCATTTGTTTTCCTTTGTTCAGACAGTGTCATGTGCTGCCTGGTCTCCAAAGCAAGAGTTTCATGAAATATGTGCCTTCCCCAAGTTGTTTAAGATGGGAGGATAAATACAGATGGGGACCATGTATTCGCATAGAATATCTCGTGTTCAATCTACAGAGGAAGACTAGCATGCTATGCTCAGAACCTAAAACAAGCAAACAAAAATTACTAGGCCATAATACTGTTTTTCAAATAAATGTTTACTGATTACTCTATGAAAAACCAACAACACATCTATATGGGCAAGATGGTTTTTCAAATGTCGTTCAAGGTTCTCTGGAATTTCTATATGATGAAGGAAAGATGCTTCATTATCAGGAACATGGGAGCCTGAGAATGAGTTGTCTATGATTATGGCTATACTCATTGCTTTTATAATCACTGTAACCAAATATCTTGCAAAAGCAACTGTGATGGTTTGCATATGCTTGACCCAGGGAGTGGCACTATTCGAAGGTGTGGCCTTGTTGGAGAAAGTGTGTCACTCAGGGGCTGGGCTTTGAGACACTCCTCCCAGCTGCCTGAGGATGCTTAGTCTGTATCTGGCTTCCTTTGGATGAAGATGTAGAAGTCTCGACTCCTCCTGCACCACACCTGCCTGGATGCTGCCATGCTCTTGTCTTGTACTTCTGAACCTGAAAGCCAGCCTCAATTAAATGTTGTTATTTATAAGACTTGCCTTGGTCACGGTGTCTGTTCACAGTAGTAAAATCCTAACTGTTCAGTGGGAGAGAACCCTGTACCAGTGCCCACCACTAGAAAACAGGGAAGGAAAACAACTATAAGCTAGCATTGCAAAGCAGTGCCTGATAGACCCTATGTAAGATTGACAGGACCCTTAGAACAAAAGGGTCCTACTGCAGGAAATATCAATTAAGACTGTTGATGTTCACTGGTATGTCAATAGATGTTCAGCTTTGAAGTTGTTGGTGCCCCTGCCTCTAGTGTGTACCTGAGACTGAGCACACTGTCCTGCTATGGCCTTCTAGCACGTCATCAGAGAAGACCCGCTAAGTACTGCATCAATGGGATCTCTGCTCATGTGCCTATAAGTACTTTATCAACTCTGAAACCAATGTGGGTCTAATAGCCTCTTTAGCTCTTTTATTGAGTGTGCTTGTTCGTGTACATGTGTGTGTGCATATGAATGTGCATGTGTGTGTATTTCAGAGGGTTGGGAAATTGAACAGAGGCATGTAGCAATGGGGGCCTGGGGGACTGGGACAGCCAACAGAGAATCCTGACACCAGGAAAGCAAGATGCTCCCAGGACCCAGTGGGGATGACATTAGCTGAAATACCCAACAAAGGGAAGGGAGAGAACCTGTAGAGACCATACAGAGAGGTTAGGCATGGCCCCTGGTTGAGGGAAGGGGCCACTCACCCTTTTCAAACATTTTAACCCAGAATGGCTCCTATCTACAGGAAATACAAGGATGAAGAGCAGAACAGAGACTGAAGGAAAGGTCATCCAGAGACTGACCCACCTGGGGATTCATCCCATATGTAGCCACCAAACCCAGACACAATTTCTGATGCCAAGAAACACATGCTGGCAGGAGCCTGGTATAGCTGTCTCCTGAAAGACTTTGCCAGACCCTGACTATTACAGATTCCATGCATGCAGCCAACCATTGAACTGAATGGGGGACCCCAATGGAGGAGTTAGGGGGAGGAATGAAGGAGCTGAAAGGGTTTGCAACCCCACAGGAAGTATAACAATATCAACCAAACAAACCCCCTCACCCTAGAGCTTTCAGGGACTAAACCACCCACCAAAGAGTACACACATGGAGGGACCCATGGCTCCAGCTGCATCACATGTGGCAGAGGATGGCCTTATCTGGCATTGGTGGGAGGGGAGGCCCTTGATCCTGTGGAGGCTTGATGCCCCAGCATAGGGGGATGCTATGGTGGTGAGGTGGGAGTGGATAGGTGAGCACCCTCATTGAAGCAGGTAGGGGTGATATGGGAGTTTGGGGAGGGGAAACCAGAAAGGGGGATAATATTTGAAATGTAAATAATAAAAAAAATAATTTAAAAAAATGTCTTTTAACTCTCATCTGTACTTGTCCTGTCCTTATAATGGGCACCCAGGTAACCCAGGCTTTTATTTAGCGTGTGTGTCTGTCTCTCTGTGTGTGTGTGTGTGTGTGTGTGTGTGTGTGTGTGTGTGTGTGTATTTTCCTGGGACATTTTGGCAGACTTCAGAACAATACAGTTTCACTGATTATTTTAGAAAAAATCTGATTCATATAAGAAACGGATGAGTCTATTAACAGATGTATGAAGTCACCCTGTCTAAGCGTGACTTTATGTGACTTTATACTCATTATGTAGCTCATGTTCTGTGGGCAGGAAACTAAGCTGGGCTCTGAGTGGGACTTGCCTTTGCTGCGGCCCCTGGACTGGGGACGAGGCTCTGAAGTGTCTAATTGCACGCTGCTGCCCAGGACTCCGGGTGAGACTTTCCAAAGTGCCAGAGTCAAATAAAATAATAAAGACATTATATGGAAAATGATACCTATTCCAGTTCTGGTGATGTGGAACTAGACTACTCTCTAGTGGCTGGCTACAGAGCAAGAATTTCAAAACAAATTCCAGATTTCATAGAGATGGAAAAGAGGAACGATAAAAACCATTTATGAGGTGGGGGAAGTTTTTTACTGAACGCTTTGTGAAAAATACACTGGAGAATTTTAAAAGTTAAGAATTTATATAACTAGTCACTCCTCTATCAGCCAGTCAAAAGATAAGGGGAAATCAATTTTGTCAATGGAAGAATGGAAAAACCACCCTGACTGTTAGGTGCTTTAGTTATGAAGCACTTGATTATTTCTACCAATTGTGACACCCATGCTTTTCCTGTGACGGTTCCAAACCCACTGGCCAATATCCCCAAACTGAATAGAATCTTAAAGTTTTAAAGGTTAAGTAAATGTCTTTAATATCATTTTTTTGCTTCTGATTTCCTTTGTTGATGTATGATATTTTATACATTGGTTTTTTATCTCAATCCTTTTTGTTTGAAATAATTTTTCAAAACTCTATGAGCTGGGAGCAAAAGGGTAGAGAGGTTTTGCCAAGAAATCATTAATTTCTAAATACAATAAAAATTACACTACACTGCATTTCAGAAATCTAACTGGAGACTAAGTGTTGAGGCTAACATTATAGAGCAATCCATTGGTATTTGATTAAAACAAGAAAAATATAAGATACACAGAGCTGGGTCCACTTTACACAGGAGGTCACTCAACTTTTGTGATACTGTTTTAGCATTAAATTAATCTGTGGTAATCATCTGACTATTTCTACTACATTTCTGGAAGCATAAAACATTTTCAAATCACTTTACCTCAACAAATAGCAGTGTTCTTTAATTATCATTAATCAAAAGAAAGATGGGTTTCTGAAAGTAAGTTCTTTGCTAAACTGGTCACTGGAAACAAAGGCCATGCCTTATCACCACCATATAAATCTTTGGTCACAGACATGATCTCATTCACTCCTAAGGGCAGCAGCTCTATGTTCTCATGACTACCATGTATGAATACACAAAGTGCTGTTTCATCTGATCCAGTCTGCTCTCTAGAACTCAGTGAGGTAATGGCTCACAGAAATGTGAAACCAGGACCCTCAAATGCACACCCCTTTTATTTCTTCTACACTGAGGATCAGGTTGTCTTACTTTTGTGGGGAGGAGCAGAACTAAGAGGAGAAAGCCTCCAAATAGGTCCTACTTAGCTTTAACTGTCAATTTGACATAATCTAGTGTACCTGAGAAGAGGGGTTACCCAGGTCAAACTGTCCTGTAGACGTGTCTATGGGAAGAACGTGTCTGTTTTGTTAATGACATAGGCCTAGCACAAGATAGGTAGCACCATCCCTAGGCACATGGTCTTGGGACATCTATGAATGCTAGCAAAAAGGTTGGAGAGATAGCTCATTGGTTTTGGAGATCTGGGCCTGGTCCCCAGCTTCTACATAATGGTTCCCAACTACTTGTAACTCCTCCAGTTCCAGGGCTCTTAGCATTTATTTCTGGCTTCTGTAGGCATAAGGCATAAACATGACACACAGACATGAATACAGAGAAAAAACATATATACAGAATAAAAATAAATGCATCTGTGAACTTTTACGTGGCATAGTAGCCATAGGATAAACTCAGGCAGCCTTCTCTGGAGCCAGCTGGTTGCTTTGTGGGTATGAGGCTCTCTCTCTTTCCCATCAGAGCTTCTACAGTACTTCAGTGGTTACTCCCAAAAAATCCACCAGTGTGCATGTGGGACAAATAAACGGCATAGATGGACTGATTGGGTAGTGATGGGGAAACGTAACTGAGTTAAACATCTTAAGGAGGAGAAACAGTACTGAACAAGACGTACAGGACATTATAGCTTTAGATATTCAGAGTGACAATGTGAGGTGAAACAAATAAAATGACACAAAAGAAAATTAAAAGATGCTCATCCAATTCAGTTTTGCCAAAAGTTATAATACCTAAGAAGCAAATGAAACACAGGAAAAATACATAGGAAAAAAGAAGTATGCAGTTTTTAGGCTGCTAAAACAGATTTTATATAAACAAACAACATTGGCTTTAGTGTCTAAGGAAAACATGCCACCTCCCAAGTAACTTCTATGCCCAGCCCTCTTTATTTTGTATGTGAAACATAAGGAAGAAATTTCCCAACATCAAAGAATGGCGAGTTACATCATCCCTGTAAGCAGAAAAGAAAATGTTACTCTCATATATTTGGCACTCTGTGGAAAGATGAAATATAGTTACCAAGAATATATAACATTATTTAAAAATGACTAATCTCAATGTAACTGTCAAAATATGTGCTATGCTAAAACTAATAGAGCTTAATCAAACCAAGCTTACCATCACTATCACCTTTATTATCACCATCAACGATGGCAGCCATAAACTCACCATTGCCATAATTATCAGCAGCAGCATGATCACTATTGCCACCACAATCACCCAAATCAGCATCATCACAACTACCACCATTATCGTCACCATTAAAACACCATTACCACCATCAGCTGCCACTGAAGTACCGTTATTAGCACCATTCTCATGTAAAGCTCCACATACCGCTACTGAACGTCCCAGGAGAATATAAGAAGCAAATTCATATGGGGCTTCTCAATGCATATGTACATGCTCTGGACTCCTGGCTATGAGGGTGAACAAAGTGGCCATGTACCCAATGTTTGGTTCAAAGTGGCACTCCATACCCCTAAAATGGTAGTGCCACTGATGAGACCATGGGTTGTACAATGGGTTTGGCTCCCACTAGATTCTGATGGGCTAAATAGCAGGATTGCTACTTACAATTAGCATCCAAGAAACCTTGTAAGGAGGGGTTTTGTCTGTCAAGAAAAAGCCATCGTTAACCTTATTCACCCCCTACAGCCAACTACCTCTGGGAGGAGCATCCAGTTCCCTATTAACTCAGACAAGCTCTAGTAGACCAAACCCTAGTTCCCAGGAAATTCTAGCTAACTTGCCTCCCTCCTACTGCAACACAACCCTCTATAACTGGTAAGACTCTTACCATTTTGCCTTTTCTGGGATCCCAAGAGGTAGCCATGGCAGCTTTGAATCCCCCAAGGTGAACCTTTTTTTCCAACCCACAGTGTGGTCTGGCTTGGTGGTCTCACTGTGCTTTCACTAATGCCTGTGGAATTTGGGTAGTATTTCTGTAGATTTAAAACCTACCCTGCAGATCTTTTGGGGGGGGGTTGTGGGAAGTGCAGTCACAAGGAAAAGCTTCTATGAAGGATATGTTAAAGGAATAAGAGAAGAGAATGAAATAAAGCCATTATGCTTAAGACAAAATCACAAGAAGTGTATTGCAGTGACTTCATAGCTCAGCACAACTCATTTCAGTAGCGTCAACCAGTTTGATGAAATGACTATAAATAACATCACAGTTGGTAAAATTATCTTGGTCATAAATTTTACATAAAATTTCATTTTCAAATACATCTATGGCTATTATAAAAATGGTTAGACATGAACATATAGAGGTTTTGTGACGGTGGCTGTGGTTGTGCTTGCTGGAGTTAGCACGCATCATAGCCACAGGCAACCATGAAACTGTGAAGGAAGAAATAGTGATCACTAGATTCTCCAGTTCTAGTCAGATCTCACAACAAAGCCAGCTTAGAGGGATGGGCAAACCTCATACTATGTAACCTGACCTGAACTAACCTCCACACCAGGAGTCAAGAAGACAGATAAAGTCTACCCATAGCTGAAGGCTGTCTCATAGCTGCAAAGAAGATGAATGATACATCTTAAACACTGGGTCTTAGTTCAAAGACTGTGAGACTGTGATGTGATATATTTCTTTAAGTTCTTTAAGCTGTGATGTCAATCACTCCTGGAGTCCAGTAAGACCCAGAGAATAGAGAAAGATGTCCCTCAGTAGGAAGGGGGGTACATAGGTACAAAGGACAAAAGGCCATGGAGAGACTGAGACTACAGGAATATGGCCTAATATCTGGGAGAGAGAATAGCAGTTAGATTATTTGTAAAATAACAAGAATAAAGAAAAAGACGTGGTTTATTCAAACATGGAAATTGTTAAGGATTGAATTATATCTTCCCAAATTGTATACACCCATGTCCTAACTCATTATTTCAGGATGCAATCTTATTTGGGAAGACTGCCCTTGTGGGTGCAATTATATACACTGCTTAGGATGAAACCTTATACCAAGAGAAGTTTGGACACTAAGTATTAGGTATGAGGAGATGAAAATGGAGATGGAAGATTCCTTGATTGCAGGAAACCCCAAAAGCTAGAAGTGAGGCCCTGGACAGATTTCTTATATTATTTTTCTGGTCCAATGACAAAATAACATGATGAAATGCAACCTAAAGAACAAAGAGCTTGTTTGCGCCTATAATGCTGTAAGGCATGGCAACAGGAAGCCGGAGCAGGAAACTAAGAGGACATATTTTCAATAGCTAAGTCAAAGCAAAAAGAACTGAAAGTGGGGCAAGGCTACAAAGTATCAACACACCTCAAGTACTTTGTATCTTTCAACAAGACCACATTCTCCTGAAGGTTCTATAACCTCCCCAAACACAAACTACTAACTTTGGAGATTAGGTGTTCAGATACGTGTTCCTATGGCGACATTTCTCATTCAAACCTCTACCCTCTCAGAACCTCAGGCACAACCAATGCAGTTAACATCTTAACTTCAACCTCTAGGATCTAGAATCATGAGACAATGTATTTCACTCAGCTAAACTACTTGGTTTGTGTTATCTTGCTGTGGCTGGTAAAGCTATACCCTTGGGCCTTGAAAGTGTGGTTTTCTACATAATACGTTAACCTGACAAGCACTTCAGCTGTGGAAAAATATACAGGGAGGTGCATATGATCCGGATGCTGAGAACCAGGGTAGTGGTTAGCACCACCATTGCCTACAGCACAGACATACTTCCTTAATTCTTACTTGCTTCAGCTGGGCACTGACATTAGAAGCTGAGGCACCTTGGAAACATGGGCAGTACTTGGAAACAAGTACCCTTATCAGTACTTGACAGGAAAAATTCAGCTTACTTGGATGGAGTGTAGCTTCTTTCTCCAGGTTTCAGAAAGGCCCAAGCTTGCCTGCTTTGTGCGAAAGTATGTGTGTATGCATAGGTCTGTGTGCCCTTTACAGTATCGCCCTGGCTAGAAAAGCATGCATTTCCAGCCCTCTCACAAAGCTTCCACTGTTACAGAAAGCACTATCAAAACTAACCCTGACCTAACAGCTCTAACCCACTGCCATCTGGTGTTTGGATTTTCATGTTGATGCAAGAGAAGCTGTCATCTTGTGCTGTAACCAATCACCACTTTAATCGAGTTGTTAACTGTGGAAAAGATGCAAGAGTGGGGAAGAAAATTGAGAGCACGTGAATCTAAAGGCAAAGGTTGCTACAGTTCCTCCGGTGGCCACAGGAGACCGACAGCTCTGTGAGAGGGAGTACTTTTATTTTCCTGGGTTCCTTGCAGAGAGGTAGGATGGTCACAGGTTAGAGAGCTGCCTCCTTCAGAAACTTAGCTGTGATTTCTGTGTCAACAAACAGAACAGCTATGTCTGTGCATGCACAAGTAGGGCAGAGGGATTTCAATACATAGTATGCACCCTACCTGCACCAGTCCATTCTCTTTTACCCTTGGACTTGGACCAAGAGTAATTCCTATGGCATGAGCATGGTCACATGACCTGCTCACTCCCAGGGCAGCCATTGATAATCAGTCCTTTTACTCCTTTTGGTGGGCTCAGATAAGACCTGCAATGGTTTGGATATAGCTTAGATGTATCTCCCAGGGTTTTTACCTGCTGGCAATTTGATCCAAAAGTGGCCACATGAGACATGATGGAATGAATTTTTAAGAGATGAAATCCACTAGGGGGGATGGGTAATTAGGTCCCTGGAGGCCTGTCAACCTTGGAAGGGATTAATGTGAGTCTTGGACTTTCAGACTCTGTTGGCTCTAGGGTAAGTGTGCCTCATCTTATAACATGCTTATTCTCAAGTGGATTGCCTTAGTAAAAGAAAATGGACAAACTCAAGGACCAGAGGATTTCTCAGCTTTTTAGTCCAGTGGGGTAGATCTAACATTTAAAACAATTCATTTCTAGTATTTAACAGCATATACCCCAAAGGTCAAAAATGTGTGTTTCTATATTTACATACTTTAACTTCATGTATTTGAAAACCTTATTTGAAAGTTCATATGTGAAGTCTAACTTTAAAATACCCTTTACATTATTATTTTAAAGATTTTATATAGAAAATTGTTAAACACCACATTTTTAATTTTTTTTCCAAACATGTCAGCCTCAAGCTAAACTCTCAGTGTTGCAGGTTTTAAGTCTTGCAGAAAAATCACACTTTCAAATATGCCATCCACATAACTGGTGATAAACCCCACACACGTGTCTGTAGACATAGGACACTGTGGCCTAATCAGGTCCTTTGCTAAGTAATTATGGTGACACAATTTTAGCAGCAAAGGTTAAGCATCTTCATCTGAGTAGAATCTGAAGAAGAAATGAATCTTGCTGTGGTAACTGCCATTTGTCAGTATTCTTACAGAGGCTGTTGACAGGCTCTGGTCTCCCTGGCAACATCACAGTTCCTTTTCTTTTCCAGTAACCTTAGACATTAATGATACATGCAAGTCCAGAGGGCATAAAAGGTATTTCCAATCTGTTTCTCCTTTTCTGACTTGACCAGGCAGAGGCAAGAGGCTCAGCTGGAAACATTTGAAGCAATGAGGCACTTGCTCTCCAATTCTGATTCTGTCTATGAACATATTAAGGATATACACGTACATATATATTATATACAATGAAGATACATAAGCATAAATATACACACACATATGCACACATGTATACACACATATATGCACACATGTATACACACAAATATATATGTATATATGCTTATACAGCTTCATTAGCAAAACACAGTGAGAGAGATTTAAATAATAAATAGTATTAAAGGAAATGAGTAAATTAAATGGAGGCCAAGAAATATATTCCTAATTAAAAGTAAACAAGTAAGAGGAACTGTGTGGGATCTCAGCATCAGCCAAATGTACCTCGAGCATCTGACACTGATGTGCCACCAAGACTAAACTAAACAAACAAACAAAAGACCCAAACAAAAGCCTGAAACCATCAGGAAAATAAAACACAAAGATAATTTAAACTCATCTGAGTAAAAGCCCCCAGTGAGCTCTGCACCCCGGGTGCTGGCACAGGCCAGACAAGTCAGCTTTAGGATTGGAGGTATTGTCTTTACATCTTCTCTTCACTTGCAGCCTAGAAAGGCCCAGGCCATGTTCCCTCCACCAAGGTGGGACCCACATCTCTTTTGAAGCAGTTTAATTTACAAAGCACTGTATGGTCTTTAAACTCTTTAAGGATTTTAATTGTGTCTCAGTTTACCCTGCTAAAATTGAATATATACATTTCTTCATTTTCTGTGTTTATTGCAGCACACACCCAATACCCTCTTCAGATACATTTCCATCTCAAATGAAGACTTTGTGAAACCAAGCATTCCTTAAAAAATTATGTGAAACCTCTACCTTCAGTATCTTACTCAGGGGTTCTATTTGGAACCAAGGAATAAAAGACTTTAAAACACTGAGAAACAAAAGTGAACTAAATACTGGAAGATAGAGCCACCCTCCATGTGCATGGGTTGGTAGGACTAATGTCAGGGCCAATACCAGTCATGGTGAGACACACCTTTAGTCCAGCACTCAGGAGGCAGAGGCACAAAGATCTCTGTTGTGCCTGAAGCAAGTCTCTAGTAAGGCAGTCAAATTTCAGCAAGGTTATCAGGTGCATTCTAATCCGATGAGATTGGTGTCCTTGGAAAGGTCTCTCTCTCTCTCTCTCTCTCTCTCTCTCTCTCTCTCTCTCTCTCTCTCACACACACATGTTATATATATATGTTTTATATATATATAAAATCTCATATATATGTTATGTTATATTGCTATATACACATATATGCATATTTGTGTATACAAGAGAGAGAGAAAAAATGGCTAGAAAAGGTATATCCAGCATGGCTGTGAAATCTTGCTCTCAGAAGATACAGTTTATTAAACAAAAATCCCAGTTCAGGTGTGGGGCGCCTCCCCGTAAGCTGTCAGTCCAAAAGGGCCCATAGGTTTCATCTGCTAAGCAATACAGGATGTTTGCATTCTTCTTGATTGTCCATGAGAACTAGATGGCAAGTCCTCATAGCTGAGGCACCACCCACTTTGGTTGCAAGATGCAGATAAAGCAGTCTGAAGCCGAGCTGGATGCTTACCCCTTCTGGCTAGCTTTCATAGTGCCATAAAGTTCTATAAGACTTGCTGTGAGGATAAAGGCTGTGCCTGCCAGTGCAATGGTGGATTGACTGTTACTGTGTAACCAACTTCTCTCAGCTTGTTTTCTCAGGCTCAGTCCATAAGAGGGAGAGCATGCCTGGTACTGTAAATTCAGCCAAACACCCATGGCTGGAGAGCTCATATCTCCTTGAGGGACATAACCATTCCAAAGTGTCAAAATACCTTCTATTTATTTCCTACTAGAGATAAAACTGTTCCCAGCATTTGCCAGAGAAGCATCCTGTGGAAGCTTCCTGTGGTGGACTTGTGCCTGTTCAAAGAACTGAGAATTAGTGAAGCTGTGCACACAGCCCTAAAGAGGACATTTATGCTTTCTCCTCTAGAGTTCAGGGAACAGCATGAAAGAAAGACTGAGAAGAACAGAAGAGCTCAAAGACAGGACAAAGAGATGCAGAATTCTATCCTCGTGGCATTACAAGCCCACCGCAAGCGTGATTTCACATCAGCTGCACTGGGCCTCAAAAGACTGAATTTGAAATGTGACTGGGATAGTGCTGGGCATAGGAGGGAGACAGGAGTGGGTCTCCCCAGGAGACCATGAGACAGGAGAGCATGAGAGTTAACAGCACACTGCATGCCTGTCCAAGAAGAACTGCCAAAGAGCGAATTTGATCAACTAGAGAAGTCTGGGGTCAAAATGTATTTTTTTTAAAGGTGCAGATGTGCTGAGCATGGGCAGGCTTCCATTTGTATCATTTTCTCACTAAAATGCAGTATAGAGGGCTCTTTGCATGGCATTTCTCTTGTATCATGTTGGAAAAAACCCAGAGCCATGGAGGTCTAACAGAGTGTGTGTAGGTTCTAGGCTAATACTGTGCCACTTTATACAGCCGATGTTAGTGCCTATGGACTGTGGGCATCTCAAGGGGACCCAAAGCCACCCACTGTCACAGATAACCACAGAAGATGTGGTACCAATCATTATTACAGGAAAATCATACAGTTTGTTTCTTCAGCAGGAATATAATGAAGCTGTCCCATACTCTTGTGAATAACACAACTGAGGATTAGGGTCCTTAAGTGAATGTAGCTTCAAAAAGTTAACAGCGTTGAGAATAGTATGCAGAGTAGAGAAATCTCAGCAGTTGGTCCTTGGGTAGCTGAAGCCAGCCATGAGTCCAGTGGAAATGAATTTATTGGCTAGCAAATCACTAAGCACAGCCAGCAAGCTCTGAGCACAGCCAGGAAGTACTGAGCACAGGCAGCAAGCACTGAGCACAGGCAGCAAGCACTGAGGACAGAAGGCAAGCACTGAGCACAGGCAGCAAGACTGAGCACAGGCAGCAAGCACTGAGCACAGGCAGCAAGCACTGAGCAGAGAAGGCAAGCATTGAGTAGCTCCCTTGGAAAACCGTTTTCTTATAGTCTAGTCAAGCACAAAGGAAGGTAGGAGTTGGGAGAGTTGGCTACCCGTGCTGTCTGCTGGCCCAGGCATGGGTTGGCTTTAGTCTCCCTCCTCTTCCCTCTGGCAAGGAGAATAATGAGTGAAGTACCTGACAGTGTCACCCAAGAAAGATGACATCATCTGAGATGGACTCCATCACACGATGTCAAAATTATCACCCTAAGTAGTTGGCACCCTCTAAGGAGGACATTTTCTAAGGTAAATGATGTCACCTAAAATAGATGATGCCACCTGGGGTAGGAAAAAATGCTAAGTGATCACTGCCATCTGGGGTAGGTGATGTCACCTTAGATGGATCTTGTCCTCCGAGGACAACAGTCATCTTGGTGAAAATAAGCGAGGAGAAGCCAGGTTCTGGCATCCTCAGAACATGGGACAGATGAAATTCCCAGACAGACAAAAGATACAGAATCACCATACCAACCCTGGGAAGCTGAAGACACAGCCACAGCAATGAAAAGAGCCTATCCAATAACTAGGGCCTTGGAGTTTAAAAAAAAAGTTTATATACACACACATATAAAGGTATTTTGATTTAGGTTTGAAATCAACTGGCTGGACTGTTTAGCAAAGCTACCCTCTGGGGTGTTAACTCCATGGTGGAGAGCCATCGTGGAGATGCAAACTCCGCTATAATCGTGCCTCATAATGGAACATTATACGGGAAAAACAACTCAGGCAATGTTCCCTAATCAGGCTGCCGAGTGGAAATGATTAAGCAAAATAATGCACACTAATCACAAAACCCAATACTGATGTGCCCTGTGTTTGAGGAAGTAAGAGTGTGCTTTTGTTTGGACAATTATGGGTTATTATAAATTCATATTGACTACCAGTGATATTCTGTCACAAGAAAACCCCTGACTCAACAGTATATACACACAGAGACATGGAGAACACCCTCTCTCCACATCTATAGGACACCCCCCTCCCCTGCTCATCTCTCAAAGGCTGACCGGCTTCCAAGAAACCTGAGAGCAGCTATGTTGTACTCATTGCAGAGGGAGGCTAGGAGAAACTGCTGAAAACTTTCCCTAAAATGCCAGCCTTGGAAGACCCCCAGTTACCTTCTGCATATGCTAGGAAGTTTCCAAATGATGAACCGGATCAACCACAGGCAAGTGTGAAGGGCACAGGGGACACCTTCCATAAGGCCCACAGTGGGTCAGACAGATCACCACGTTCTGGTATGTAGGTTGCAGCTCCCAAGAAGAATCAGCATAGCTCAAAGGAACCTCTCAGTAGCTGGCTGGTTCCTGTTTCTGTCAGTCCTAGTCCTGCCCCAATCACTCTGACTTCTGTGAAGTTTACAAAGCCCTTTCTGGTTTTCAGCTTCTATAATTTCATTTCGCTTATTTGGTATGACACACTTTTAAAAAAAAGAAAGAAAACAGCATGCTTTGTATTTTTATATGTTACACTTAAGTCTATGATGCATTAGGCTGACTTCTGTATGGGCATAAGATAGAAGGCCTAGATGAAGGCTTTTGCTTTATCTTCTTATACAGGTATGTCTGCTTGCCTACATCATTTTGCCTTTACTTCCTCTCGAATGTTTGATTGATCTCACATGTTTGTTAGCAGTGGCAGGGAACCATTGTGTATGCTTTTTCTGGAAATATCTTCTTTGTGTATATCCCCCTGCCTATTGTGGAAACTTCTAGTGTGCTGTGTCAATTCAAAATGCCCCTGCATCCCCAGAAATAATGCATCTCTTCATCACCACCCAGGAACCTACAGAAAGACTCGGAGAATTGTCCCTGAAATCTTCAGATTACCGCAGAGACAGGTCATCTCTTCATGTTCACAAAATCTGCCTTCAGAACTCTCTGAAGCTAGAAGACCATGGGCATGCAGGAGCCTTGTCTAAAAATTCATGTAACCTATATATACCATTTCATATACTTAGTTGTCTCTAGATGAATAAAACTAAATGCAATGAAAATGCTGAATTAAAAAAAAAAAAAAAACATTGTATTGTATTGTTTAGGAAATGGTAAGAAAAAAAAGTTTGTGTATTTTCAATGTCCCCCTGCCAAATGTTTGGACATAAAATTTGTGGGATCTCCTGACACCTATAACTGACTGGCAACTTGTATTTTTTGATTGCTGTATGCTATTATAATCTTGAGCTTAAATGATGGAACTCTGGTCCTCTAAGCAGGGCAGCTGGCTGCCTCGGTGAGGCTGATATGCAGTGGTGTGTGTACACATGAGATTCCATCCCTCACTGTATTTTCCTTCTGTGGAATGGGCGTTTAGAAGCAGGCCTGGAGCATATGCCACAGTCATGTTGGGCACATCAGTGGAACTGTGAATGAGAAGGGACATGAAGGCCAGTTTATGAGCCTAGAGGAACCAGACAAATGCAAGACTGCAGCCCCATGGGAGAAATCAACTAGCCATAGAATGTCATGCTCAGCATTAGCTTCACAGGAGAGTAATGCTCTGTGTGATGGTGCAGATTTTACATCTGTGAGGATGAGCTGGATGTTTCTGTTGCTCCTGCCACATGGGCTGAAGAAATCACCTTTCATTATGGTAGACTTAAGTTATAGCACATATGGTATTTCAAGAAAGGACTAGTTTTCAGATGGAGTTGTCTGTGCCTGTGTGCCTATGTATGTACACACATGCATGTGTGTGTGTGTTAACTATATAGAAAAACAGTCCATTATACTCAATGTCGACATTTATGAACCTATATTAAAATCCAATAGACACAAAAATGGATTCTACTTAAGTCAAAAGAATGAATATTTTTTAAATTCCTTTAAAGGGTCAAAGTCAGGAATGTGGAAACAGGTTTTTAAAATTAAATACCAATATTAGAGCATGTCTGTAAATGAGCCATGAAGACTCCCAAACTTAGTAAGCCCCTGAGGTGAGGTCTCTGAGCAGGCCCATTAGCAGGGGAGGAGCAAAGGCACCAAGAGCTTGAGAAAGTCCCCAAGTTTGAATACCTAAAGGGAAGAGTCAGACTGAAGCAGTAGCCTGGCCTGAGTCTCAAATCTTCAACCCATTCGGGTCTCAGCTGATGCCACACCCAGGGTGGGGTTCATATTTTCTATTTCACTGTACAGGATGTTAGGTATGTTACACTTTGTAACTTACAAAATGGTAATTGTGTCCAGTTTATATTTGAGAGGAAAGAGCCTTTTAACTGGACAAAAAGGGGGAAATGTGAATTGCTGTCTATATGCAGGTAAGGACAGGTACAAGAAAAGTCGAGAGCCTGCGATTAGGCAGTGGAAAAGGCAGGCGGGCTAAAAGTTTTACAGACAGTACAGAGAGACAGAGGAAGAGATGAAGAGGAGGAGACAAGATGGACCCTATAGGAGAGGAAGGGGAGCCAGAACCACCCAGTCCTGGGAGCCATAAATATTGGGGATTTCTTAGATAGATGATTAAATATAAGTAGGATGTGCTTGTCACCGCTAGGTGCATAGCTTGTGTTTATATTGAGTTTTGAGTTCATTGTGCAGGCATTTTGTGGGTTGAGAATTTACCAGTAAATTTGACTGATAAATTACAAGCCTCCAGAGTTTTGATTTTACCAGGTTACAGGGATTTGTGACAGCTCACCACAGGGGACAGATGGCTGGGAATATGACCAGAATCTGTAGCAGGAGAATCTCGAGTTGGGTGGTCTCTACATGGGGCTAGAACATGGAGGCTGCAAGATTGACAGAACCAGAGAGTAGCAAGTGTTAATGTGGGATGGTGCCTTATTTATATCACATGAAACAACAGACTATAGAATGTTGTCTCTCATACTCCTCATGAACTGTAAAGTCATATTGACTCTAGTGATTTGTTATGGTCTCAGACAACCCCGATGACAAAGGTCTCACCACCATTACTGGCTTACCATTTCAGACAACATTCTACAGGGTTCCTGGGTGAATGGGCATTTTTGGATCAGTCAGTCTGAGGAAGAACTTTAATTTGCTGTCGTTTGGTGTCAGCAGCATAAGGAGGAGGGCTGGCTAAGTTGAGTGACATGCTTATTCTCAGAATGCTGTTAGAATAACTGAACCTTGATTCTCCCAATCCCTAGAGGGGGCTGAGGGTAGCACATGGCCATTGACAAGCTATATGACTTGAGACCTCATTATATTATAAAATGAAGTTGGCAGGCCACATCTTGTCCCCAGTTTGTTTTAGGAACAAAAACAACAAATGAAAAATGTCCCGAAATTCGGACTCAGTATGTAAGGGTGGATCTATCATTAACAAAGAAGGGCCATTCCTTTCACACTTCAGTCCTTCCAGTTTCCTTCTGCTGAGGTCACCCATGAGCTTCTTGTTCTGAGAGCTCATGACCTTACTCTTGCCTAGAAGACAGTAAATGGGCTACAGCCTAAACTGAATTGGATGTCCTTCTATGAAACCTCCACAGAGCTTCTGTCTTTACATTCCTGTCTAGCTTCCTGTTCCCCTTGGGCCTCTGGACTTATGTGCACACATCTCCTCTGTGTGCACACATCTTCTCTCCTTCACTACTGGTACGTCTCCTGACGGCTTTGCTCGTGTGGGTCACTTGGCCTGAATTATTCTCCAGCTCACTGATGCCTGTTTCTCTCATCTTCTCCAGCACACCATCCCCTGCATCCTTTTACTTCATGTGTTCAGATTTCACAGCATTTCATACACATGTGACCATGTAGCTTGTTTGTTTGCCTAATGCTTGTCCTGTCTTAACCACAGGACCAGGGCATAGAGATCATGAAACAAAATTAATTTTACCTCCAAAGGAGTAAGAGCAAAGGGCACATTTATGCAGAAGTTGTTGATATAAAGAGTGATTCACACCATGCAGATAGGAAACCGGTGTGTTTTAGGAATTGTCAGGTTATATGCACTCATGTTAAAGACATAGCATGAAGAGTCTACATATAAGACCAAAATATGAAGCTCTACAAGAATATGTGCAGAAGCAGCATGAAAAGATGGAGACAGCCTTGAAATCTGTCTTAGGTAGCAACATAAGAATTCATTTGTTAATTAACCTGCATGGGAACATATGGCATGTGAACGTATGTGGTTGTGCATGTGCTCAAACATGTATGAGTACATGTGTGAACATATGCATTTGTATGCTCAAGCATGCTTGTGTTTCTGTGAGTATGTGTGTGGGCATGTGTGTTCTTGGTGTGTATGCTCATGTGTGTATATATATGCATGCATAAGCTCAAGTATGTGAGTGCATGTTTGTGAGCATATGTATGTGTGCATGAACAAAGCACAAAGCCAGTAGGTGCAACATGTGACACTTCCTTTTGTCAGTATCACGTGGTTGGTGATGAAACGCTGAATTCTGAAGCAATGTAGCTGGCTTCTCATCACATCTGTGTGAGCCATGCCATGGGGGTGAGAAAAGGTGTTGTTAGGGTTGAGAATAGTCTAATTTATGCATGCTACTTAACCACTTGTTTTACCAGCAACAATGCTTGCTCCTTTCAAAACAAGAGTTCCAAGCAAAGTTTTAATTAACTTTATATCACTGTGGGAATAAACACACATAACGTTTCCGGATTGGATTTATGCTACATTAGAGTGTCCATGAAGCCATAGAGAAGTCTTTTTTTCTCTCGGCAATATTCTGTGTCTGGCAAACTGTAACATCTCCTAATTAAGAAGACTGCTGCATATGGCTTCGCTGAAAGTTAGAAGGTTTGGAACTCCAGCTGCATTCTGGGATGCCAGTCGGGTGGTCTGTGCACCCATCTGTGTTCCTGCTGGGGAAGCCAGATCCCTGTGGCATCATGTCTCGTGATTAGGGTCCTCTGTCACTGAAATTAAAGTCAGGTTTATGTGATCAGGCTTTACATCAAAATGAAGTTCATCAGTAGTGTGTCTGTGTATCTGTTATGTGTGTGTTTGCATGTGTGTGTCTGTGTGTATCTGTTTGTGTGTGTGCTTGCATGTGTGTGTCTATCTGTGTGTGTCTGTATATCTGTTATATGTGTGTTTGCATGTGTGTGTCTATCTGTGTGTGTCTATGTGTTATGTCTGTGTGTATATGTGTGTTTGTGTGTGCATGTGCCTGTGTATGTGCCTATGTGTGTGTGTTTTTATGTGTGTCTATCTGTGTGTGTCTGTGTGTTTCTGTGTGAAAATGTGTGTGTGTTTGTGTGTATGTATGTGTCTGTGTGTGTGTGTATGTGTTTCTGTGTGTATATGTGTGTGTGTGAATGTCTGTGTGTGTGCGCGCGCACCCTTGTGTATGGGGGAGTGTGCATGTTTGAAGAATATGCATGAATATGTGCACAGGTGGTCAGAGGTGCACTTACACTTCAATATTTTTAGGGTTTCTTTTTATATTAAATTATGTGTATGCATATGTGTTATTGTGCATGGGATTGGGGGTACATGACCATGAATGTAAAAGTCAGGGCATCAGAATCTCCAGAGCTGGGGTGACAGGCATTTGTGAGGTAACCAACATGGTTGCTATAAGTGAACCCTAGTCTTCTGTCAGAGCAGTACACACACACCTAATGGTCCCCACCTCAGTTTTTGAGGCAAGATCTCTCACTGGTTTGGAGATCACCAAGTAGGTGAGTCTGGCTTACTAGTGAGCCCAGGGTTCTGCCTGCCTCCACAGCCCCAGGGCTGGGCTGCCATTTGCTACCCTGATTGGCTTTTTGCACACAGGCTGCATAGGACCTCAGGTCCTTATACTTGGGCAGCAAGAGCTCGACTGACTGAGCAATATCTATATCTATATCTATATCTATATCTATATCTAATCTATATCTATATCTATATCTATATCTATATATCTATCTCTATCTCTCTCTCTCTCTCTCTCTCTCTCTATATATATATATATATATATATATACATACATACTATATTTAAGCAGTAAAGCTCATAATACTAGAGCTGGAGAGATGGCTCAGTGGTTAAATGAACTGGCTTCTCTTCCACAGAACCTTGCTTGGTTCAATTTACAGCATCCCCATGGCAGCTGACAACAGTCTGTAACTTAGGTTCCAGAGACTCTGAGGGTACCATATGCATATGATGCATACATATACATGAGTGTACACAGAGAGAAAAATGAATCTTTTTAAAAAACATAAAATGTCACACTAACAATCCATGGCATGCTGGGTCAGGGTCATCCCACTGGTGGAACAAATAAAACACTGGTGTCCCACCACAATCATCAGCGGAGGTGACATGTTTACTATCTCAGAAGAGCCTCGTTAACAATGAAAATACAGCTTAAATAGGAACATCAGTCAGTTTAGAATCCCATCTGAGGCCTAACTATCCAACAGTCACTGAAAGTAACACCAAGATGCCCTGAAGTCCAATGTCCTGCATGTTTCTGAAAGATTATTTGGCTCCCAGAAGCCAATAGTGCCTGATGGATTCAGATGGATCTCATCTGGAACCATGAACCAAAATAAATTCTCTCTTCCTTAAGTTGTCTTGGTCTTGGTACAAGAGAAAAGCAACTAATATTGAAGTAAAGGAGAGTCTGGGAAGATGCCCAGGGACTACATCAGTCCAACGTGTGAAATAAATAAATGTTCAGCACTCAAAGTTAATTGCTGAGGAATTGTTACATTTCATAAGCTGCACTGTGAGAAATACATGTAGGAACAGGAGGAGGTTTAAGCAATTTGTTGAAGTTGAATTTTAAATACTCATAACACCACATTCAGCTCTTATTTCATGGTGTAAATTTTTTATATTAATCATTCAACCCTCATCAGAGATGCTTCTTCTTGGAGAATATGGTTATTAACTCAGAGATCCACAATGAACAGCTTGCAGGGAGCGAGAGACCTTGGAGTCCTCAGGCCTGAAAGTTCAACCAAACCAAGATCAAACCAGACAAAACCAGCATGAAGGAGGGGAGGTGGGCACAAAGTCCCACCCCTAACCAAGAAGCTTCACAAAGGATAACTGCTGGAAGAGAAAAAAGATCTGCTTCTCTTCAGTGGAGAGGCACTGGGGAGATGAACCACACTCTAGGGCAGACGCTGTGCTCAGAAATAAATGGCTGCACAGATTGAACTACATGTTTTCTAGTGGATTTTCTTCTCTTCCAGAAACAGAAAGAACATGAAGTTGGATGGGCTATGGGGGAAGATCTGGGAAGAGTGGGGGAATGGGAAAGAATATAATAATAATATTGCTTGAAAAATAAAAGAAAAAATAGGGACTGAGGAGATGAACCAGCTCATAAAATGCCTACTGTGAAAGCACAGAGACCCAAATTCTGGTTCCTAGCAGCTATGAAAAATTTATTTAAGCCATGTGTATCTGTACTCTGAAACTTGGTGCAAATACAGTGGATCTCTGGAGTTCTCTGACCAGCCAGACTGGCTGAATCAGTGAGTTCCAGGTTCAGTGAGAGACTCTGCCTCACAAACGAACACGGACAGAGACAGATATCTGAAATCAATCTCAGTCACCACACTCGTGCACATGTACCGCCACATATGCACACATATATGATCATGTACACACATATAACACACAACGAATAAACTATACTTGTCTTAATCAGCTTAATTTTATTCCAAGCATGAAATACACTAGGTGACTGCCCATAGAACATTCCAGGTTTTATTCACATTATGCCGCATGGTGTTCGTGTTCCCGCAGTCAGTCTGGGTCACTCTGCCTAAGGCCTCGATCTGTGGGAACCTCTGTTAGTGGGAGAGCAGTGAAGAAACACAGGCCAGCATTGTCTTGACATTTGTTTTTCCTTTTTCCTTTTTGATGCACAAGGCAAACAGTTTCCTGTCAGAGCTGGACTGAGTAACCCAGCTGCAAAGAACGTCTGAGCTAGGATCTGTGCCAAATGTTAGACTAGATGCAAGAGAAACGACAGAAATCTGCAAAGTCCTGGCTTGGGCTGAAATTAGTAGCTTGCATTTTAGTTGAATTAGATATAATCAGATAATTCCATATTAAACTCAGAGTGAGATTGGAAATAAATTCTGATATTTGTAACATTTTCTGTATTAGAGAGAAACACGGCTTTTCTACCCAATTCTGAATGCTAAGCTTTGTGTTGTGCATGTGTATGAGTGTGTGTGCGTGTGCATGCATGTACACACTATCAAACATATTACTGTCATGTAGCATGAAGCTCAGTATGTCAGCTGTGTATCTGGTTTCTAAGCTCAACTCACAGATGATAAACATTCTTCCTGAGGAGAAAAGAGGGCATCCACTGAAATGTAACCCTCAAGTCCTGTCCTGTCTCAGTGTGACAAAAATTCCCCAGGGAGTGTTACTCTAGAACAGGCCACTCTGGCAAACTGAACCGTGCAGTGCTGGTAGATTTTGCATTCTGACTGATAATGACTTCTTTTCTCCTATGGACAAAGTTCCAACAATGAAATGGAAAGTTTTTTTTTTTTTTTTTTTTTTTTTTTTGCATTTTCAAAACCATACCAGAAAGTTCTGATTGCCCTCCATCAATTGCTGCTGCTCTTGCCATTCTAGTTTCATTCTATGGCTGTGATTAAGCACTCTTACTAAAAATATCCTGAAGGGGAGGGTCTTTTACTTTACGTTTACAGATCACGGTTCATCACTGTGAGAAATTAGGGCTGGAGCTCATGGCAGGAACAGGAGCAGGGGTCACAAAGGAAGGTTTTTTTATTGGCTTGCTCCTTACTCAGCCTTCCTTCTTATACAACCCAGGACCACATGCCTAGGGGCGACACCACTTATGGCTACTGGCTCCTCTTCATCAATCAACAGCAAGACAATCCCACACACATGCATGGCCACAAGCCAATCTGATCTGGGCAATTCCTCAATTGAGAATCTCTCTTCTCAGATGTCTGGCCCAGCCCTTTGTGAGGAGAACTTGGCAGCCCACTTTGGTTGATGCTACACTATTGACACACTGAAAATGATAGATACAATCTAAAATTATAACTCGGAAGTGCAATAGCTGGTTCTTCAAGACTGTATCACATTCCAAGAAGACACATTTAAGGACAGGTAACCTTCAATCAAGAGCTACTTAACATTTGAAAGTACTCATTACATAGAGAACAAACCATTTTGTACTCCTGAAAAATGATCACACTTGAAAAGATCAGACAAATTGATTGCTCACTAATAGGGCAGAAGAACAAGAAAAGTTGGTCCTCAGATGACCCAAGGTTCCCCATGCTGTACTAATATAGTAAAAGGAGTAAGGAAAGGTCTTGGCTGGAACTATTCACATCTCTACTCTCCACAGCTTCCAGTGCAAGATCAATGTCCATAAATGTTCATCAAGGACCTACACAGTTTGGAGCAAAGACTTCATGTAGCAAGTACAATTGTAGACCAAAGCGAAAGCCATTTATGAGACACTTAGACTGCCTTAACACCATGGCAAAGCCAACTTGTAATACATAAAGGTGATTTTCTATTTTCTCTGATCTACCCCAGAGGTCCAAGTGCATGCTATCTTCATGATATTAGAGCTATGATGTGAACAGCATGCTAGCAATGGAGCCTGCTGCCCTGTGAACCACAGGACATGTGCATGACCTCAAGGGCAGTGGTACAATGGAGCTGGCATTGTGTGTATATCTGTGATGCCAGCATCTGATGAAAGCCAAGGCCAGCTTGGGCTGCATAGTGAGTTTAAGGCTAGCCTGGGCTATGTCATAAAACTTTTGCAAATGTGTAATGAAAGAAACAGGAAAGCAAAGCTGAAGGGAAAGATGAGAAGCAGGCCAAAACACAAGGAAGAGGAGCTAAAGGAGATGGCTGAGCTGAGAGGCATATTGTAGTGAAAGAAGACAGACTGAGATTGAAAGAATTGGAGCAGAAAATTAACAATGGCAAAATCAGGAAGATGGGTGATAAATTGATAGATAACAGGCAGATAAAACAGATGTCAGGGAGCAAGATATGATAGATAATAGATGGCCGATAAATGGATGATGACGATGATGAAACATAGAAAAATGATAGATAATATATAAATGGTAGATAGATGATAGGTAGATTATAGATAAATAATAGATAATAGAAGATATATGGTAGATGATAAAGAGGTAGATAGATAATAGACAGATGATAGATGATAAATGGATGATAGATAAATGATAGGTGAATAGATAGATACTGTCTTAGTTTGGCTTTTGCTGTTGTGAACAGACACTGTGACCAAGAAAACTCTCATAAGGACATTGAATCGGTACTGGCTTACAGGTTCAGATGTTAAGACCATTGCCATCAAGGCAAGAGCATGGTAGCATCCAGGCAGGCATGATGCAGGAGAGGCTGACAGTTCTATACCTTCATCTGAAGGCTGCTAGGAGAAGACTGGCTTCCAGGGAGCTAGGGTGAGGGACTTAAAGTCCAAACCCACAATGACACACCCATTCCAACAAGACCATGATTAGTAATAGTGCCAATCCCTGGGCTAAGCATATTAACATCATAGATAGACAGATACATACATACATACATACATACATACATACATACATACATAACATACATAGGTAGGTAGGTAGGTAGGTAGGTAGGTAGGTAGGTAGATAGATAGATAGATAGATAGATAGATAGATAGATAGATAGATAGATAAGTAGATAGATAAGTAGATAGACAGGTAGGTAGGTAGGTAGGTAGGTAGATAGATAGATAGATAGATAGATAGATAGATAGATAGATAGATAGATAGATAGATGAATGATAAGTACATGGGTAGAAAAACAGATTATAGGTGGGTAAGAAACAGAGATAAAAAGACAAAAAAAAAAAAAAACCAACTTGGAAGCCTGGAAAACAGAAGGCTGCAAAGCAACTATAAAGCAGTTACTGTTACTTTACTATCATACCCACAGACTAATAGACACACAGTAGTGCTCACATACAAAAAGATACAAACATGCAGATGAAATGGCTCCAATAGGCAAAGTTCACATGGAAGTAAAAGCTGTTTATTATTGTGGGAATGGATGTGTGCCACATAGAGGTCAGAGGACAAAACTGTAGGGTTGATTAGGGTTGATTCTGCCCACATACCTTCTTGTGGGTCCCAGGGTTTAAAATGAAGTCAACAGGTTTACTTGGTAGATGCATTGCCTGTTGAGACAGCTGCCCTGCCCATAAGCAAAAATTGTCATCTATATAATCAGAATTATTTTTCTTGGACTTTGGTAGATTTAAAATTTTTTTATGCTCAGAAGAACTAAGGAAAATCTAGAAAAAAGTCAATAGAAATTATATAGGTCTCAAAATTACATAGATCTCATATTTTCTCACAATAGCCTTCAACTGTGACAATACTACAAATTCTATAAAAAGCCTCAGATATGTTTTAGTCAGTCTAACCATTACTTGGTTATGACTACGAACTGTATGTTCAAATGGGGAACACTAATGTTCACTGCAAGTCTAACTGAAGATTTTGGGGAAACTAATAGGAAAGCGAGAACCACACATATTATTTTACATGTATGAGTGTTTTGCCTGCATGTATGTAGGTGTATCACATGCATATCTGATTCCCACAGAGTTCAAAGATAAATATCATTGAGAAGGAGCTCCAGATGGTTGTGAAATGTCACATGGGTGCTAGGAATCAACCCGTGGTGCTCTGCGAGAGCAGCCAGTGTGCTTAACTGCTGAGCATCTCTGTAGCCCTGACAAGTAGTGTGAAACTCTAGGTAGCAACAGGTAGACCAGTTTCTCAGGATGAAGGCTGGAGATATCTGAGATTTATTTCAGAATGTATCGAGACATAAGATAAACGAGTAGGGGATTGATAAATGGGTATCTGGCAGATAAAGGAAACAGCAAATATTGACTGAAGAATATAAGCAGCAGTTAATGGTTGCATGTTTTCTTATTTTCATTTTTATGTCTTTTAAATATTTATAATAAAAATGAATTATGGAGCCCAATGAAAGAACTGGCCGTCTCCTGGTAGGTTACCCAACTCCAAGTGGTGAGCCCAAAGCACATGTACATATGAGTAATACTAGAGGAACTCAGCAGGTATTAACTGTTGCACAAATATATATGGATGATATATATATGCATATATATAGTATATATGATATAACATATAATATATAACACATATTGTGTAATATATTATGTAATATGCAATATAGCATATACCTTATACAATATATACATATATACATACATGTATAATATAATATATAATATACATTATAATTGTGTATGTGTGTGTACTTAGAGCTGACCATTTGGAATTAGGTATAAACATAAATATGTAATCATAATTATGAAAGAAAAACAAGTCACAGGCTTGAAAAGGAATGGTGAGGGTTGTGGGAGGAATTGGAGAGAAGGAAGAGAGAGGGGTTGGAATGATGTAAATATAGTGTTCACTGATGAAATTCTCAAAAATTTTAAAACTTAAATGAAATAAATGAATAGAGGAGGGAAATAAGAGATGGGTCACAGAGGGATGCTCATAACGAGGTATCAAATGTCCTAATCATCAAAGTGCAGATACAAGTGGGACAGGAACCAGTAAACTATCCCCAAGGAAAGCCGGGTGGAATCCACTCCCACCACCGCTGCACATGGCTGGTAGCCTAGAGGTGAAGGGCAAGTACAGCCTATCACCTTGCAGTTAGAGCTAGCGGGAACAACCATTTAATCACACGTAGTCCATAGGGGACACATGCTGCAGCACAGAACAAAAGAGGGGAAACAGGAATGGAAGGCAGGAATGGAAGGCAGGAATGGAAGGCAGGAATGGAAGGCAGGAATGGAAGGCAGACTCGGGTGTGGCGTCCTGCAAGTCTGGAAAATCCCCTCCTATACTGAATGCCTGATTTCACGTTGTTTTGTTGTTTTAAACTGCTTGAGCACTCCATTATGTGAGATGGGCAAAGGCATAAGAGGTATGCGTAGGTCTAGCCGTGCCCTGCATAGCTCAAAACAGGATCCAGAGCGTCCATGTGACAGGGGACAAGATGACAGCCAGCCAGAGGAGGTGTGGCTGTCCCTCTGCCTCTCAGAAAAATCAAGGTTAATAAAGCAAAATGTAAAAGAGAAAGGAAGAGCAGGTCCAATGGCAGAAACAGCAGGCTGAGCACACAGCTGCGGAGACAGGAGAGTGCTAGCCAGCACAGTGAACAAACCTGCTTGTAACCTGAAGACAGAGCTCCCCCTTTCCTTTCCTTAAGTGTGGGGGGGGAGGGGACATCAATCTTGGAGACATTATGTCAGAAAGATTCATTAAACATTTGCAAAGGAAGAGGTAGAAAGCACACTACACTCTCAACCTGGTGTGATGAAACTAACTTCATGGGATTTTTCAACCTGGAGTCTCAAAGGAAGCCAAGATAGAGATTTAAGAAAATCGTTCACAAGGACGACTTATATCGGAACCCATGTGACGCAGCAAACACAGTGCTCAGAAGAAATTCTGCCGCCTTGTACATTGAACAGATAATGTGGATGAGAAGAAATGGTGAAAGCAAACAGACTGAAAGATGAAAAAACTCCACACATAACTCAATGCCCTTATAGATGGCACTTAGAGTCATCAAAGACACTGGAAGCCAAAGGAAAGCATTAAAAACACAAGTCCCTGAAGTCATGTGAAATGGGCTGAACAGATGTGAAAACCTATATAAACACATCTTAAGTTTTATAACAATTAACAACATATATGCATTCCTGGCTAACCCTGGAGAGATCAACACAGGAGCTGAGAGAAAGTAGGGAAAGGGTTAGATAGTGTGGTTGTGAGAGGATGGGATGTTCCAGAATTCAGCTTGATAAGAGAGAATTCGAAGTGTGCATATTTAAAAAAAGAGGGTAATTATCGTTATTTACATACAACAAAATTGCATATGAAAAATGCATGAGCACCAACTGGAACGCCATCAGAGACAGATAGTCCTGTGAAGGGACTGAAACGGTCAAATTCAGAACTGGGCTGTGGGCTGTCCATCTGTAGACAAACACCACTTTGGAATCTGGAGTTCTGATTTCATTCCCAGTGGGAAGCAAGTGAACGCACATGAGAAACTTGTAAGAGCCGTGTGAGCACCAAACACACACACCTTTGTTAATGGGACTCTGGCTGAGTAGAAGCCTCCGTCAAAAATAAATACATAGAACCCCAATATTATAGCCCAAGAAATCCTAAACAGGCACATGCACCTTTATGTTTGGCCTAGCTGAAGTCACTGTCTGAGGGAGCCTATGGAGCCTTCAGCAGGTGAGGCCTCGCTGAAAGAATAGGTCACTGGGAGTCAGGTGTGGAAGACCTTAAGCTTACCCCACTCCTTACCCCACTCCATCCATAAGTCTGTTTACTGGCCCACCAAGGTGTAAGCAAGCAGTCTCCTGCTCCAGGTACCCTATCTAAAAAAATAAGCTCCAGACTCATGCTTTTGGGCTTGCTATTCTTCCAAAACAATGTCTGCTGCAAATTTCTTTATGGTTATTCCCTTCCCCTCTGGTTGAGCTTCCTTCCAGGGTCACCCATGGCGTCACTCAGAGGTGACAATCATCTATGACTTCATCATGCAGAATGAGTATGCAGATAACTCTAACTCCCTCCCTGACTCCAAGTTCCAATCACACCTGCTGCCTGAGCACCACCACCAAGAGCTCTGTGAGGTGGCTCTGAGGTTCCAGGGGATCTTTGACCACAAGGATGAGATGGAATGAACAAGAGGAGAAGTAAATTAAGTCACCCATCTGGGGGCCAAGACAGAGGACAGGGTCTGGATAAGTCCGTGAGTCCCTCACTGCCCACCTACCACACTGCCTCTCTATTTGACCTGCATGTGCTATCGGAGCACTCCATCTTTTCTCTGCTTTGCTCAGACTCTCTCCCACTCTCCATCCTTACAGGCAGCCCAACTCTAGCTACACCCAGACTCCCTCTTCCCTCCATTCTCATGTCTTCATTATCACACCCTGTAACTAACAACTGGAACCAACTTTTAATCACGTAGGTAAGAACAGTGATGGGTCCCCTCAGTGGCACCTAAAACAAGCAGGAACAGGACTCTCTGAGCCTTTATACATCAGTCCATATACCCCATAACAGGCTTTCAATATGCTGCTGTTCCTCGCTGCTATGAAGAATTAGATTTTTTTTTCCTGTTGTTGTGATAAGACAAAAGCAACTTGTGACAGGGGGAGTTACTCTGGCCCACAGTTAAAGGGTGCAGACAGGCTCACATGCAGGCGGGGTCACATGCTGACAGGGTCACATGCAAACAGGCTGACATGCAGACAGGGTCACATGCAGACTTGTGGAGAGGGTCACATGCAAACAGGCTGACATGCAGACAGGCTCACATGCAGACATGTGGAGAGGTTCACATGCAAACAGGCTGACATGCAGACAGGCTGACATGCAGACAGGCTGACATGCAGACAGGCTGACATGCAGACAGGCTGACATGCAGACAGGCTGACATGCAGACAGGCTGACATGCAAACAGGCTGACATGCAGACAGGCTCACATGCAGACATGTGGAGAGGGTCACATGCAAACAGGCTGACATGCAGACAGGCTGACATGCAGACAGGCTGACATGCAGACAGGCTGACATGCAGACAGGCTGACATGCAGACAGGCTGACATGCAGACATGTTCTCATGCAGGCAGGGTCACCTGCAGACATTGTCACAGAGCCAACAACGCAAAGGCAACAACAGACTTCCACAGGCCTATGTGAAACTCCAAACAACTTGGTGGCTGAGCAAAAGTAAGGCCAACTTTTGTGCTCTCAGCAGTGGACACAGGCAATGTGCATCCTGGATCCAGCGGACTTGCCGGGACTCAAGTCCACACCTGAGTCTCCTTGTGCCCCTCTCACCTTTCCTTGCAACGTTTGGATTTAATGAAGTTTCAACACCAGAGATTGATGGTCACAGCCCCTCAGCCCCAGGTGGGAGGAATGGAAGGATCCCACTTGAAGTGTGAGACCCACCCTAATTGCTTCTGAGCAATGGGTTCTGTCCTTCGCTTCAACATTCAATCACTATCTCTAAGCAGTCTATGTCCAAGCTTGAAATGTTTTTAATGCTGATTCCTTCTTTCCACAGACATAGATCTTTTGCCTGCCTTCTCTTCCTGCTTTCCTGACCTTTCTGACCCTGCAGGTAGCCAGCATACTACTCTGCATCTTCCCACTCCATTCAGGGACCTTCAGAGATAAGACCACATCCTCTGTCCTCCAAGGATGCTGTGTTCCTCTAAGACCCAACACGTGGCTGTCACCTACCTGATGGGGACTTGATGCGCTTGCAAAGGCTTGGCTATGTTGGCCAAGCTCACTGACATTCCCTATGCAGCTGCATTAGTTGGCTCTGTTCACTCCCTTTGCTGTCTTTTGTTCTTGTGTTTGAGCTGGAGCCCCCCCTCCCCCTCCCCCAGCATGATAGGCAAGCTCCCTACCCTGAATCACAACTCAAAAGATCGCTGTTGTTGTTTTAAGAATACATTTTCAGTAACTTTAAAAAATTACTGGATCTTAAGGAAATGAGTAGTTAAGCCAAGGATGAAATATCTAGTCAGCATCTAAAGCCATTTTCTTTGGCCACCAGAGGGCTCCCACATTTATCCTTAACTCCTAATCTGCACGAGACAGCCAAGAAATGACACTCTGAGTTTAGCAGGCTCATTAGAAAGGGAGATGCTGCCTACCCTGGGACACATGGTTTGTATAAAACTACTTGATTTGTCTTTCCCTCCGTCCAATGCAAAGCTCCTTAAAAATGACCAGCAATTCACACACACAAGCACTTAATCCTTAAAATAAGGACTACGGTTTAATTATCTTCATTCATATACTGATTAAAACCTTTACTACTCACTCTTGGCTGTTTCTTTGTATGTATGCCATCAAACAACTATGTGGAAGAGCAGGTGCTTTATTCTCAGAATTATGTGCTTTGCTGAAAGTGGGAACTTAGAAGCCTGAATGAAAGCATGAAATTCATTTTCTTATCAAACTGAAAATGAATTTTTTCAGAGATAATAATTAATGTAGGGGGGATAAAGCAAAAAGAATCAATTCTTTTGTGCATACTGGAAATGAAGTCTGATGGTCTCATGTGTTTGGAAGAGTAACTTGTTAATTTTGTAGTAAGACAAGTTTTTAGCAAGCAGTGGCCTGTGAGGAGCTGAATAAAGAGAAAAGGAAAATATTGGACTTACCAGGATCGTTCAAAGCAGTAAGAAGGAGGAGAGGACTCTTGGATAAGCAATGACAAACTAGTTCACCAGTGAATTCCAAAGTCTTGAAACAGAAGGGCAATACCACTGATTCTGAGTTACTATGAAATATCCACAAACAGAAACCCCCTTTTCTGAAACCAGGAACTAGAAAGGTAACTATGGTGACCTACTTGGTTTGGCCCACAGAACCTTAGAGCAATACAGGAATTGGAGGTAAATTTCAGTGTGAGGTAAGAACTGAAACCCAGGCCCTCACTTCCCATGGCCTATGGCCATTCCTCACTCAGAATCTTAGGATTGTGGCCATTTGTGTGGGAGCTGAGAAATGACAGATGAATAAGAAGCTTGCCACGCAAAGCATAAGAACCAGAGTTCAGATCCTCTGGTCCTGAGAAAAAGCTGTGCACATGACAGCTTGACTGTCCTAGCTCACAGAAGGTAGAGAAACTCGATCCCACACCAGGCTGCTAGCCAGAGTAGCCAAAATGTGAGCTTGTGTTCACTCTCAATACGGAACAATTGGAGGAGGCATCCAGCATCAACCCTGGGCTTCCCTGTACATAAGCACACAGGGAAATGTACACCTGCCTACGTGAATGCAAGCACGTGTGTGTGCATACAAGAAAAGGAAAAGAAAGGCTTAATTTGGCTGACAGAAGGCTCAAGTTGGTAAAGTGTCTGCCACATAAACATAAGGTCCTGCATGAACATTAGTCACCAGAACCAACACATAGGTGGCAGAAGGCGGGGCTCTAGGAATATGGGACAGGAGTATGTATCTGTGACCCCAGTGTTAAAGAGGTAGAGCCAGGAGGGTTAGGTCAGATGTTCAAGGCCATCCTCCATTACTTAAGGAGTTCAAGGTCACACTGGGCAGCATGATATCCTATCTTAAAAAACAAACAATAAAACATGGTATAAGAACATTAGGTTTTTGGTGGGGGGTGGTTTTGGTTTTGGTTTTGACTTCAGAGAGTATTCCACCTTCCCCCTACAAGATTTATATTTAGCAATAAAAATTCTAAAACATGTGTCTTAAGCATCCTTTTTCAGAACAACAGTGTAGAAACTGAACAGTGCTGACAGGAGCCAGCAAAGGAAAAGAGGCAGGCAGCTATAGGAAAATGGGACCTTCACCCAGGGTTGGGGAAATTTTCATGGGTGTCAGAGGCTGGGCTGCAGGTGTGACCTGCAGTGTGCCAAGCATCCCTGACACATTTGGTCTGGAGTGCTCCCTTCCAGGAAAACAAATTAGAATTGGTATATCTGCCAGCGAATGATCTCACAGAAAATTAATCTGTGCTCTGGAACCTGAGTGCCTTAGATGCTCAGAAGGAGAAGAGGGAATGGAGTCACCAGATATCATGTGACCAGAATCAAAGAGCATTAGAATGGACTGACGTTTTAACACATGAGGAAGGAGATATGGGCCAAAGGACCTGGATATGTGAAACTTTAAACACCACTGTGTTTTAGAAACATCAAAGTAGGTGCCTGAAGAGATAACAAAGAGATGGCAATAAATTCATGGAAGACATTTTAAATTTTGTTGTAAGTCATTTATAGCCACATGTCCTAACAGTTATTAAAAGGCGGGAAAGTGAGCAGAGAGCCCCCATTCACCCCCCTATGCCTCTTCGTCCCACCCCAGTGTATCCAGCTGCCTCAAGCTTGGACACTGTGCCTGCCCTTCCCAGAACAATGAGGCAAATTCCATCATGGTATGAGCCAAAATAAACCATTTATTCGTTAAAAACCGATTCACAGACAGCTCTCCATAAAACTCAGGCATAGGGGCTCTATGAGAAGATGCTCTAATGGACTCCTCGGGGGGGAAAGTATTCTAGAAACATATAATTCTGTACATATAGGAAAATAACTGAGTAAGTCTCTTCCAACATGTTTAAAATTCTCATTCCCTGGGTTAAGAACTATTAAAATATTCATTTCTACTTTCTGAACTTTATTTTATGTTTTTTGATGGTGTGTCCGGATAATGTCTGCGTACCATGTGCATCTGTTGTGCCAGCAGAGGTCAGAAGAGAGCATCAGATCCCCTAGGATTAGAGTTATACACATTTGTGTGTGCACCACATGGATGCTGGGAATCAAACTTGGGTCCTTGAAAGAGCAGTGTTTTTAACCACCGAGGCATCTCTCTAGCCCTGAATATTTTACAGTAGATTCTTTCTAGCTTATCCTTTTAAACCCCACAACAATGTAATTGTTACACGTTATAATTAATATAAGCTAATTAAATGGGTTTAATGTATTTCAGGTTTAGATGGAGAAAACAAGGGTTTTCACTCAGTGCAGAAAGCTTTCCAACCAGGAGAAGGTCAGTAGCTATAACAAGGTTAAGAATTATTGACAAATTCAAGTTTCTCTTAGGAAAACACCAGAACAGAACCCCTGAGAGTCCTCACAGCACTGGAGACAAAGCAGCCAAACAGAGTCACACTGAAATCACCGTTGTTTGTCCACTATCTTATTTAGCAACATTGCTACATCCACAGGCAAACAGAGAGTGCGAGGACTTCCATCCTGTTCAACCCCTGCATTTTGAGTCCAACCATAAGGTCATTTATTTATGCAACTTGAAGGGAAAATTGTAAACTTAATGTTATTGGACTGAAGAGATGGTTTGGTGGGTAAAGTGCTTACACATGAGAGCCAAAATTTAGATGCTTATCCCCCACACCTAAGCCAGGTGTAGTAGCCTCCTCCTGTAATTCTAGCCCTAGGGGATTAAAGATAGTCCAGCCAATCAGTGAGCTTCAGATTCTGTGAGATACCATGCCTTTAAAAATATGGTAGAGGGCAATTGAGAAAGATGCCTGATATTTACCTCTAACCTAGGCACATATACACATGCAATATATTACACACACACACACACACACACACACACACACACACACACACACACACACACACACACACAAACTTTATTAATTAAAGTTAACAGAGACACTTGGAACCTAAACTCAGTCATTATGGGATGGAATGTGTCTTTGAAAATCAATCACCATGAATTCTCTTATTTCATCTAACAATGTAAATCTTTATTGATGCATCTGCCTCTCAATGTATCAAGTGGGTGAGGTAGAAATGGTATGACCCCCATGAATTGTATCCTTTTTTAGAGGGAAGGTTCAGAGGATGGACACCGACTCTGAGTGGGAAATGCTCCTATCCATGTAGAGTTTCTGTGTGTAGTCTTTGTGTGAAAAATCTCACCTTGTGTATAAAATGGCAGGCAGCTTGTTCCCAGGGCAGAAGAAGGCTCTCATATCCAAAAATGAGAAGCCATTTTCCTCAGCATGCTGGGACAGATAACTCAGTGAAGTCCAGGTCTTTCAGGCTCTATCATTTCCCATTGTGATGAAGGAGTTATTTTTCCCAGGAAAAGTGAAACTAACCCACAATGCATGTACAAGATTGTTTTCTAATCCTCTGCGACACGCTTCATGGGAATTTACTAGTTTAATATTCCACAGCCACCTGATTTGCTGGGTCCTATCTGTGGAGCTCAGGGAAATAACGAGACCACCAGAAGCACAATGCAGCCAAATGACAAAGCTTTAAACACAGTGTGTGGTGTCCCTAGGGAAATGAGAGAACAGACCCACTAAAAGGGGCATTTGGATTTTTATACAGTGGTTTTTGTTGGGTGGGGGAGTGGAAAGATAGCATTATAGGTAAAGGAACTACTTAATGGCCACGGGCACTTTTGGCCATTAAGATAGCAGGATATTGTGAGATAAAAGTCAGGTGACTTCTGAAAACTGTAAAACATCGTGTTTCCATTTCCCATGGATGGAGGCTGATTCCCACACAGGTACATCTTGCTGTCTTAGGGGACTCCATCTTGGGCCAGCCTGACACTATTTTCCCCTTGGTTTATTGGTGAGAGAAATGAATCTCACCAGATCAAATGGCTAAAAAACTCTGTGCCGATACAGATCCACAGAACTCCATACCAGACCAAGCTGCCGTCTTGGATAAAGGGGAACCTGCTGTACTTTCCCCAGTGTGGCTGTCCTGAGAGGAGGGCAGATCTTAAACTGTGGGGAACTGATCATCTGTCTCTTTGTGGCTGCTTTTGGCTCCATTATGTCATTTGCACGTGTTGAGAGAATGACCTTGTGTGTGTGCACATTCAGGGAATGTGGACACTGTGTCCGTCCATGCCCAAATTTAGAAGGCAGGATTACATCACATTTCAAAACATATGTTCTGGAGAAGATGGGTGAGAAAGATTTTTCCCCCATATTCTATATTTTAAATTCACTAAGAACTATTTAAAGCAGTTCTAAAGAAAATGGTTTCTTTAAACAAACAAAAGAAACATTAGGGGAATCAATCATGTCTTATCATTGTACAAATTTTAATTTTCTTATTATTTTTTGAGATGCTGTGATGAAACCAGGACCAGGAATGTGAACTTAAGCACTCTGCCCCCTGGTACATCCCCAGCTGGGAGCCTAAATCTGCCTAAATTTATTTTCTCTACCTGGAGACTCACATACTTGATTGTATTAGACACATTGTTTCCTCTTTAAAAAAAAAAAAGGTGGAATTATTTTGAAACAGTTCCACCTTTGATTTTAGTAACCAGATCACCTTGTGGACTCAGAGATTTGAAAAAATTCAGCAGATAGTTCAAAACAGATATGTGGACCATTGATCTGTAATTGTATATGTGTGTATATATATGTATGTATGTGTCTCCGTGTGTTTGTGTATGTGTATATGTGTATGTAAGAAAGTATGTTGTGTATTTGTGTGTGTATCTTTGTGTGTGTGTATGTGAGTGTGTGTATGCTTAAGTGTTCATGTCTCTGTCCAGTTATCTAAAACCTTTTATTCTGTTCAAAGATAACTGACTTCCCTGATGTGGATTATGGTATAGAACATGTGGTCATAGGAGAGATATAAGAAGAGTGTACAGTTTCTCACACCGATTGGAATGGGCATAGGAAGGCACTTGATGTGCTCACTGCTGAGGTCACATGGGTCAGTCTTCTGAGCTAGTGTTGAGGCTGGTTCCACAGATAATAAGACAGCCATTAGGAGCACTGGTTTATTTGGGAATACCCATGGTTCTAGGAAGAAAAAGGCAGAGACTAAATCTCAACCATAGCAGCTTGATTTACTTGCCAGCAAGAACTGTCAGATACATCTTAGATATAGACTTGGCAGCCAGACTGAAACACAAAAGCAGGTGATCTGGGAGAGTGCTGTTCTCTTTGGACCAGAAGCTAGAATCCTCAAAGGAAGGATAGACAGTCTCCAGGAGCAGGAGGAGGCATGGAACTCTACTTCTTACAGGAAGGACTAGCCAAGTGGCTATCAGACTTCCTGACATTCTGGAGGGGGTGCTCTGACTCCTTAGCCAAAGTATACATGTCAACTTCACTGACTGCAACTGTTGGCCAGTAGGTCAGGAAGAGAATCTGTGAAGTGATCTTTCAGGTCTGAGACTGTGTGTGTGCCCTGCTGTTTTTAAATTATGTTACATGTGAAGCCATGCCCTTCAATCTTAACATACTGAACCCCTGATGCCCCACAATGCAGCAGCATTTGGAGCAGGTCCTTTAAAAAGGTGATCAAGGTTGAATGAGGCCACAAGAGTGAGTCCTAATCTGGTGGGCTTGGTGTCCTCATCAAAGGGAAAGAGTCTCAAACACTCAAGAGACAATCATGTTAGACACAGGGAAGACATAGCCATTGCTGTGCATTGGGTGTGGTTTACACTGAGGTCCCTGTCAGGCTGATGGATGATTCTGAGATGCTATGACCCTTAAGAGAGTCCTTGGGCTGTGTTCTTGATAGGAGTCCAGGTAGCTTTAAAGGAGGGTTTTACTAAAGGCTGAGCCCAACCTTGCCCAATCCTCTCTTCCTACTTCTGTATGGCCCCTACCACGGGAAGCACCAACACCTGGCAGATCCCAGAGGGCCCAAGTGGTAACTGAATAAGGTAGGAGCCAGCCTGAAGTGCCACTACTGTAAGAGAAGTAGGTCGGACTCTGCTTCCTCAGAGGCCTGCCCCTGGGTTTTCATTATAGTGCCGCAAAGCTGACTAATACAGCTCTCTATCAGCCAGAAAGGGGGGCCTTGGAATAAATGAACCCCAACCCAGCTCCAATGTCCAAGTCCCTGTGGAAATAAGTTCTTGTTCAGCCACACATTGCTGTTGTTGTGGCAACCCTCAAATGAGTGTAGATGACCCTCAGAACAGACTCACAAGGTGTGCGGTGCAGCTAAGTGGCAAAGCACTTGCCTTGCATGCACAAGACCCTGGGTTCCCACTCAGACCAAAATAAAAACAAATCAATAAACAAAAACCAAACAACAACAAACCAAATCAAAAGAAAACTCTAAACATGCACGCATGCCTAAGAGATCAAATAAGGAATTTTTTTTTAAGATTGCATTTATTTTTATTGTCCAGGATTTTCATAAGAGTGAAAGACAATAAAAACAGAGAGCCAAGTAGGCTAAGACAGGAGTCTGCCACAAGAGTTCCACCCTCTTCTGCCTGGAATCCCCACAGCCCCTGGGGCTCCCAAGGAGCAGGGTTTGAAAAATGCTGCTTCCATTCCAGAGCCTTGCAGAGATCTAACATGTCAGCAAATTACCTCCAGTTCCCACATTATCGTTAATCATGGGCCTCCTGAGATGACAGTATTCCCTTAGACATGATAAATAACAATGACCTGGAGGCTCCTGCATGCAGATATGTGCCTGTGTGCCTGCAGAGGGGTCAGCATCCAGGAGAGATAGGGAGAAGCTTTGTTCTTAATGCCTCCTTTGGGGCTTCTTGCAAGGAAGACAGTCAAGGCAGACTGCATGCAGGGTACTAAGAGTGTCCTGCCCAGAAATATTTCCAGTGCCCTTGAGATGCTCAAGGACATTTGAAGATTCCCAGGTCTGTGGAGAAGAAATGCCCATCTCACCAAACAATGAGTCATCCTGACATCTCACCTATTCTGGGTTTTACAGAGCACTGAAGAGAGGCCTTCGAAGTTCTCCACTGTGCAATCTCTGTGTCTCCCCCACAGCCCGCCCTGCAGTTAGCTAACAATAAGCTTTCTTTGAATATGTGCTTAGCACTTCAGTCAGCTCCTCAGGGTCCCTCACTTCTGGGTTGACCTTGTGGTAGATTTGGGTCTCAGTCAGGCTAGTGTCCTTCAGAGGACGCTGGGCACTTGCTGACACATTTCCCAAAGCTGGATACAGCTAGCCTAACTGGGCTGTCGAGAGAGATGGTCCCCAGGCTCCTGCCGATCCTGGGTGGGCCTCCCCTATGCCAGTGCTGGCCTTCCTGTTTTCTTCATTCCCTCCTGACCATGTGCTCCCTTTGGTCCTGTGAGTACTGTTGCTATTTGTCCAGTTGAATCAAGTGTGAGGTTTATCTCCTATAAGTCTGAGGCTTGATCAGCTCTCAGCCATGTGCTCTAGACTTTGGAGGGTATTTAAACTACACATCATGTTTCTGTTTATACCTCCCCCCCAAAAAAGAAAAACCTACCTGATTCCACATGGGCCTCATCTGTGTGGCTAATTTCCTCCCATGATGGACTGGGAACATTGCCCCCAAAGTTCTTTTGTTTTCCTCCCTGTTTGCAGCTTATTTCTCAACATATGACAATTATTTTTCGGTAGAAAACATGAAGGGCAGGCAACTCTGAATCTTAGCTATTTATTACAAAATGTGAACTTTCAAAAATGTACTTTGAACTTTAAACTGTTGATATTTATATAACATGTAAAATTATACAGATAAGTATCTGGCACAGGGTAATCATCTCATAAGGATAACACTGGTGATACTGATAATAATTACAAATACTTCATGTGATGAACTCTCAGAGTAGAAGGGGCTCACACTATGTCAGTTAAATGTGTGCACCCTTAACTGAGCAAAGAGCTTGGCCAGACCAATCACCATGAAAGCCAGAGACTGGGGCACAAGGTCACCGAAGGCTCAGAGGTCGGAATGAGAGGAGTTCTTTTGTTTCCTGAGACAGGGTCTGGCTATGTAGCCCAGGCTAGTCTTAAACTTACCTGTTTTAGTCTCTGGAGTTGTAGGATCACAAGGCAAAGATTTAGGACAAAGAATCAGAACCCTAAGAACGGCCCTATTTATATCATTGAGAGAACTAGAGCTAATTATAACTCCAACCCAACAGATAAACCCTGAAACTTTTGCTTTGCCCGGTGGGCTAAGCTTTGTGCTACAAGCAACATTGACCACTCCGAAAAACCCCTGAAGACCTTCCCTGTTGTTCTGCCCAAAGTGTAATGAAGCTAGATACAGATGCTGGGAAGCATTCTAGAGAATGGCAGAACTTTACATACACACAGACATGCACATACAGATAACACACACAAACATACACAGGGACATATGTGGAGATTCACCAGGATTATGGGCACACCAAACAAGTCTTTCATGTGAGTGATGGAAGTTAAACTCATGCCCCTGGGCTTTTGTAGGAAGTGCTTCACTGACAGATGCAACTACTTGGTCTCAGAGCCACTCTAACATCACCAACAGTAAAATTTCACAACAAGCCAGTAAGCTCATACTATAGTTCAAGTGCAGTACCATGCTACTTGGTACTTGGGAAATAGTTCGAGCACCCCATTAGGCCTACTGGAGGAACAGGAAGCAGAATGAAGAAGGGATGGGGTTCAGGAAGCCACCACCAGATGGCTACTAAGCCAGAACAGCACATACACACTCTAGTTTTTGATGTATGGTAGGTCCTCTCAACCACCCCATGGGCTGTTGATGAATGGCCAGTTCTCTCGCACACATACTATCAATGAGTGGGGGGTCAGCACTGGATCTAGAACATCTCATTGTCTCTGTTTATGTTACATGAGAGTCCCCTTGTGTTTCCCCCATAGAGTTTCAACAAGACAATTTATAACTTTTAGCACTTGTCCCTGTCACTGGCAGAGGTGTAAAATGAAGGGCTGGGGTAAGAGGGTGGGGAGATTCCCTTTCCACAGATACATACTTGCAAATGAGGTGAGGACATGGGAGAGCTAATCTCAACTGTCCTGAAGGCAGAGCATACTCATCAAGCAGGTAATGGCTTTTAAAAGTGTGTTTGACTTGAGTTTTTCTGTAGATTGTCTGTGCCAGTGAAAGAAATGGCTAAGAATATTTGACAAAAAAGATTTTTTTTTTCAAAAAAAAAATCACACAGGATTATTTATGTCTTTAAGAAGGTTAAAATATATTAAAAGGCAGAGGTATGGATGAGCTAACATACATGTGTGCTCAAATTAGCACTGATTCCTAATGATTTTGCCTTACCATAAATTAGCAAATATTTAGCCAAAATTTTCTGAAAGGTTTCTCTCTTCCTTTAAATTATTGTTGAATCTATTCACATAGTAAGTAGGAAAACTAGACCCTTTATCCAACCTGTGGTAGATAAATGCGGCTCGAGACCCTTAATTATTAATTGCAGAAGAGTCAATTTATGTATTCAGTTATGATGTTTTTTATTTGGAAGGGGAAATCGGGCCAGATGGTCAGTATGTTTATTTAATAGGTTAACTTTGCTCCATTATTTAATTTAAAAAGGGTCCCAGCACATGAATAGCAATGCCTGCCATGTGGCTCGAAGGGCTTGCTTCAAGACCAAAGGCTGCTAGTTTTCAGTTTTGAGAACAAGGTTGCGCAGTCAACCTGTTGAGGGAGGCCTACACTATGGTGGGATGCTTAAAGGAGAAATGCCATTCATAGGGACTGTCACTCAACTTACTGTTTTAATAAGTACTTCTGCCAGTACCATTAACGTGCTTACCACACCTGCTCTGTCAGATAAGTATTATAGGTTACACACGTAGGAAGCTGTACATACACACAAGGCTTCTGTAGTTCCTCCGCCCTACTAATACAGCAGGTTTCTGGAAAGAAGAGGTCTTGAAGGTAGCCCCTGCAGCATTTCTCCAAACAGTACAGCTTAATTTTTACTGAACTTTGCAGCCAGAGAAGCAGTCCTAGCGGATGAAAGATACAGGTCTCCTTTTAAGATACCGTCTAACCTTTGGTAGCTTTCCTATTTGAAAACAAAGTCCAAACCCTAAATTGAGAGTTCATGTTTTCTGGGCTGATGGCTCTGGTTAAAAGCATTGGCCATTCTTCCAGATAACACATTTGATTCTCAGCCCTACATGGTGGCACACAATTGTCTACAACTCTGCTCCCAAGGGATCAGACACCATCTTCTGGCTCCCGAGGCATCAGACACACGTGATATATAGGCATAAAACACTCATGCACACGGAAACAAACAAACAAACAAAAACGTTCCTTCCTGCTTTGCCACCAGAGAGAAAGATTACAGGATCTTTGATGGGCCAAGCTTGCTAGGTGAGCTTCCATGGCTTGCCCAACATGACTCAGCAGAGAATGGCTGGGTGTGGTTCCATTGTTCATCCATCCTGACTGGGTCTCTTGCTCCTGGGACTACAGGGAGAAATTGCTCACTGGAGACTACAAACCTTTGAGAGTCAAATCCTGAGTGGGAGCATCTGCAGTATCTTAGTGACTGACTCCCTCATTAGTTAATGAGTTAAATGGAAAATGAGTTAAATAGAATCTTTGACTAATAATGTTCCATTTTAAATTTGGTGCAAGTCACCAGGTACCTTAGCAAGCCCAGGCAGGCTTTATTTACGGTTTGCTGCAGGATGTCATCTCTTGCAGTTGGCTCCTTCCTTGACTGACCAAACTGGATGCCAAGCAGGTAACACACACCTTTCTTCACCCCTTACAGAACTTCTGACATAAGGCCATGATGGCTGCCTGACTTTGTGTGGCAGAGACAATAGAAAACCTGCTACACTTAAGAATGCAGAAGTCAAAGGGCAGCTGTCCCAGGTGTCACCAGCACTGGCTGCTGTGTCATTTTCCTAGTGTTGAAACTTCTCTTTTCTGTCTTTCCACTGTGGCATGTCCTTTGAATGACCTTGAAACTTCCTGCTTTATCTTTACAGACCTTGTTTCGAATATAGAATTTCACAACCAAATGTTGGTTCTGGCCTCGCACCCATCCTGGGCTAATCTACAGCACTCATCGAGATGCCACACCGAAGACAAAGAGCGAGTATTTCCTTTCTATCCAACCTTCCAGAAACAGGATCCGCCACATTCATTTCTTAATTTTCATTGTCACAGAAGGAAAAATGGAGAAAGCCAATCTTTATTAACTTTCATAGAGACTTATAATAAACAAATGAAATTAGCTGGAGAGATGGCTCAGCGGGTAAAGGATCTGTATAAACTTAGGGCTCTGGGTCCAGATCCTCAGAACTTGCATAAAAGCTGGGAACAGTGCTCTGGGATTTGTAACCCCAGTACTCTGTGGAAGCAACATACAGATTGATAGAGTCTAGGGGCTAATGAGCTCTAAGTTCAGGGAGAGACCCTACCTCAAAACTAAATTGTAGCATAACAGAGGAAGACATACAATGTCAAACTTTGGCTTCCACATGTACACACATGAGAGAGCTCACCCACACAGCCATATACCATACACACATATACACACACACACAAAACCAATTTAAAAATATATATGTAGACAAATTTAAAGAATTAGCTACACTGAACAGTTAATGCAATTGAGTATAAAATTTGTTTATTATTCATATTTATACATTTAATTTTAAAAAGTTTTGAACATGTTTATTTAAATATAAGGTATATGAAATTTGAATAGAATTATTGTATATTATATACTATTATGTATCTATATCTATTTATCTATACATACAAACATACATACATACACACATACATACACACACATACATGTGCTCACCTCTCACACATATACACACAGAGCCTATAAAATATCTTTTGAAAATTGACTAAATTGAATGCTATGATTATTAAATATTTTAAGGTAGAAACCTTGCTAAAATCTATTGAATATGCTTTTATCTTGCCTGTATATCAAATGATTTAAGACAACTTACAATTATGTGTCCTGTAAACTCACTGTAGCGGAAATAAAATAAGCCCTGAAATATGGTGGGTGTTGACAATGCAGCTCTTAAGATAACCATTCAGTTTCTAGAAGTCAGCCCTAGATGGATGCTGGGTGGTCACCTGAAACCATGCCTAGTCAGTGGATCACACACCCTGAAAACAAGCTTAGTTAATGGATCACACACTCTGAAGCCTTGCCTAGGGAGTGGACCACACACCTTGAAGCCATGCCTAGGGAGTGGACCACACACCCTGAAGCCATGCCTAGGGAGTGGACCACACACCCTGAAACCCTGCTGGGTTAGTGGATCACACCCTGAAGCCATGCCTAGTAAATGAGTCACACACCTTGAAGCCATGCTTTGATGGTGGGTCACTCACCCTGACACCATGCCTAGTAAATAGATCACACACCCTGAACCATGCTTAGTTAGTGGATTACACACACTGAACCATGCTTAGTTAGTGGATCAAATACCCTAAAGCCATGCCTAGTGAGTGGATCACACACCCTTAAACCATGCCTAGACAGTAGATCACTCACCCTGAAACCATGCTTCCTCAGTGGATCACAACAGTGTGGGCCATCTCACTAAATCTTAGCACGTAGGGTGCAGCCTAGGATGAATAAGTTTTCCTGACTCATACTATCCTCTTACCACTTGCCCTTGCCCTGCCCTCTGCTTCTGGCTGGTTCTGCAAACTCAGTGTCTGGCTCAAGGCAGTTTGTGTTAAATGCACAATGCATGTTAAATGAAACACTATGGTGACGCCATTTTGCCCTAAGTCTACTTGGTTTCTGCCAAGATATGCTTTAGCCTCTCATCCCCCAATAGCCACATCCATGTTGGTAATGTGTAGGCCTATCTATGTCCTGACTATTGTCCAGACCTATTAACCAAACAAGTTGATATCTGTGTAAGCTAAAACACTAAACTAAAATAACTAAGAAAATTGTAGATTTAAAAAAAAATGGTTGTCATTATGTAGTGTTTGGAAAATACTGGTAAGCTTTGCAAGAAAACAGATCTCACTAGGATACTCCAACCCCTCCCTGATGCACCCCTTCCCCTTGAGCACTGGTGTAATTGTGGTTTTTGTCTTTTAAAAGGCTGTATCCCAGAATTTGGGCACCAAGAACCTCTGAGGCATAAGCCTGTTCTGGGTGTTGGGGTAATAAAAGAACTCATATACTTTTAATTGGCCTAATTAGTGTGGGTATCAATAACAATCTCCTGTGGATTGTTTCAGTTTAAAAAAAAAAGGAGGGAGAAAAAGAAGGAGAAAAGGAGAAAAGGGGAGATGGCTGGAAATACATGACCTTCAGCATCTGGCGCTGGAGTGTAAGAGGCCTTTTTCTCTACAGTACCAGCTTATACTCTCTGCTTCACGAATGAGCCTAGAAGAGCAGCAGGTCTAGCTTTCTGACCTACAATACAACATTGCCCTGCATTGAAATGGCTTTGTAGGGCATGATGTAAACTAACATTCCAGAAGGCACGCTGAGCCTTCCTGAGCTGCGTTTCTGCAGTCATTCATCATCAGGCAGAGTTGAAATGAGCCTCATCATTGTGGACGTTTGTAGGGCATCAGGACCCAAGAAGGCTCCTCTGAGCTAGAACTGATACATGGCTCCTCAGAGGATGCCTTTCTGTTACTGCCAACCTGCCTCGGGCTTAGGAGCACTGGACTGGACATAAGCAATTGTCTCCTAACAGGGTGGGAGCTCAGGGTAAACAAAGAACCAGCCACAAAGCTGAGAAAATTGATATGTTTAAATAGAAAAATCTTCGGTTAGGATCTGTCCCTCCCCCACCTCCACCCTGTGTATGTGTGTGTGTGTGTACAGGTAGCAGGGAAGTGTCGAGTGAAGGGAATTACTGGTTTATCTAAGTGGGCCTGGTATTGCAAGAAGTAATATAAAGGGCTTCACATGGGTAACATTCTGAAGGCCTTGAAGGGTGGAATATATGCCTGGGAATGAATGGTGAGAGCCACTCAGGCACGTTCAGAAGAGGGATAACGGAAGCAGATTCAAACCTCAGCAAAATCAGACTGGTGGCAAGGGAGGCAATCCCCTGGAAGAGAGTTTGCAGAGAGGCATAGGGGTTCATTCCACAGTTAGAAATCTGAGCAAGCCAACAGGAGCTGATAGTGGGGAGGTTGGGAAGCCTGTGGTGATGCTCAGTCTTTAGGGGGGGGTGCTGCCCTTATTTTCATAGAAATAAATTCCCCCTGTATCTGGCTTCAGTGTTAACAAGTGGGTGTGCTGCTCACAGAGAGAAGAAACATGGAAATGGAACTGGGCTATAGTGAGTGCACCATAAAAAGAGCCCACTCCATATATGCTTTGGTTGGTATGGGTGCTAGTGGGGTTTCACAGGTACATTTGAGTGCCCTGGATGTTTCTTAGTAGAGATACAATAACAATTTTAGGAGACAGGTATGTTTAGCTGGCTGTAAACATTGCATGGTGGCTGCATGCACTGAAATATCACATGGCACTCCTTAGCTATCTTTATGTGCATGTTAATATAATTTTAAAAAGGCTTAACTTTGCTCAAAGCACTGTTCTGCTGAGAGCTGCCCACATTTCCATGGTGCACTTTAACCTGAGAAGATGGTTGGAGCTGGAGCAGTGATGTAGGAAACCTTCATTTCAGATTGTCTGCTTTAACATACCCATGGAAAGATCACGTGCTCTAAATCCCCTTGGTTTCATTTCTAGAGATATAATTGCCAGACACAATTGAAATTCTAGTTATTTCTCCAGCCAAACAGCAAAGGCACATTCAAGAGAGCTCAGAAATTTCAAAGAGAATCCATAGTAGTGTTCTAGCCAGAAACAAAATCTTTCCTGAGATTCATGGAAGCCAGCATGGATTGCAGAAATAAGGTCTAACATGATAGCCACAGAATAACGGCCACTGTTTTCTAGATTCACACACCAAACATAGTACATTGAATGAGGTGACACATACCTATAGACTGAGTACTTGAAAGATACAGGCCATCTGAGGCCAGCCTGGGCTACACAGGGAAATACCAGCTCAAACACAACAGAACACAACACCAGTTAAAACATAATTGGTGGGTGATTTTAAAAACTACCGGTGACACATACTGGCTTCATTTTCTTTCCACATTTCTTAGTTCAGACATACTGTTTCTGAAACTTATAAGATCTGAGTCTCAGCCCTTCTTATTAACATATTTGTAAATCTCAAGGGGCTTTATCTAATGACACATTAAAAAGTATAGTTTTAAGCTGAAAACTAATTGAATTACACAAACACCAAAAGCAACTCTCTAAGATAAATGTTTTATCAGAAATCTATTTTTTCCTCTTGGTATGCTAACGTCCAGATGATTGGAGAATTAGTAATAAACTTTAATGCTTTCATTCTGTATAAAGAGGTTGAATCAATAACTAAAAGGCATTTCATAGATAGGTAACAAGTCAGAGAGCTAAAAGAGAAAAGAATGAGTCTGAGGCCTGAATACGACATCTATATAAACCCACCACTGCCCAGGCTCAGAGAACAGTACAGGAAATGGAAAGAATGTGGAAGCTGGAGGGTGGGAGAGGAGCTGTCAAGTGTCCTAGTCTAGGACTGCTTGGCTATTGCACTCATGAGTTCACAGTAGCTACAGCTATCTGAACAAGATCAGGCCATTAAAATCCCACCAAGGCCAGGGTAGGTGATCTTCAGGCCTCACCCTGTGGAGCTACGGAAAACAGCAAGTCACTGAGGGAGGAAGAAACATTATTACATGTGGATGTGACCACATGTAAGTCATCCCCGCTCCTGTGGACAGCCACACAACATGCACATGTGAGCAATGTTAACCAGACTTAGTGGGCTGTCTAAAATAACAAATAAAAGATGAGAGACATGAGGTTAGAACAGGATGTGTTGGGAGGGCATGACAGGTATAAGAGAAGCTGGGATAAAAAGTATAAGCTCCCCTTATGTATGTGTATAAAATTCTCACGGTGTTTTTGAGTTTCCCAGCAAAGAAGATCCTGGAAATGATCATTGTTTGAAGGTAAATAGGTGAAATCTATTATGTAAGTTACCTTGTGAACATGTCACTTGGTACCTCATAAATAAACACAACTCTTATGTTTGTACATGTTAGCTGAGATGGGGGGATTTTTGAGGACAGGGTGGACAGATATGTACAAGACACAATGAGTACACATGTGAAAATTTCCAACAATAAATAAAAATTAAAGATTAATTTAAATATAGTAAGGAGACAGAGGAAAGTCTAGGAATGCAATAATGCCTCTTAGAACATCAATGAAGAACTAACACAATTTTTTTCCTCAAACTCTCCCTAGAAAATGAGAAATTTATTTTCCAAGGCTAGCATTAGAAAGAATACCTCAAGAGGAAGTTGCATGCCAGTATGATACAGTGAAGACACTGAAGGCTCCAACAGATCCAGCAAACTGAATCCCAGAGCAGCATACCTCCACAATGAGGTGGGATTCATGTCTGGAATGGAAGGAAAATCTGACATAATGCACATCTGTAAATGTGATGCTCAGAAGTCTTAAAATGAAGGGACAAGACAGGAGACCTCGACCACTGGTTATAAAACAGATCACAAAGCAACAACTTTCAGAACAACATGGTTTGTTTTTCATAAAAACAGAAAGGTCACTGGAATGGAAATACATGAGATCATTTCTATCTATGTTCAGTTGATTTTACATAAAGATTCTGAAAACGCAGCTAAAATAAAGGGTGGTCTATTCAAAGTTACCAGTAAAGGTTAAAGAAAAAACCTTTCTAATACACTATATGCAAATGTCACCACAGAACGGATGATAGACTCAAATGTAAAGACTGAAATTAGAACATGCCTGGAAGAAAGTATCGAGGGGGGCTGAAGGGAGGCTTAGTCAGTAATGTATTGGGTGTGCAAGCATATCAGGAGAGCAAGCATATCAGGTGTGCAAGCATGGGGACCCAAGTGTGGCTCCTGGGCATGTGGCGGCAAACATCTGTAATACCAGGGCTGGGAAGTCAGCGACAGTCAGATCCTTTGACCTTACTGAGCCAAATCAATGAGATTCGGATTCAGTGAGACTGTCTGTCCCAAAATTAGGTGACTGATGATTATTAACAAACCTGGTGCCAACCTGTGGCCTTCACACATGTGTGTACATGTAAACACATACATCCATCTCCCCCCAACACAAATGAAAATAAATCATAAACAGGAGGACCTGATTAGACATGTCTAAAAGTCAGATATAAAAGTGGTCAATGGGTATATGAATAAATGTTCATCACATTTAATTGCTGAGGACATCCGAGTTAAAGCTATCAAGAGATGCCACATAACAGAATGTGTTGAGAGGCAGAGATACAAGAGTGTCCTGGTTCACTGCCCTTATGAGGGTGAGTTAGAGCAGCCCTTGCTATCATTTCATCACTTGAAGGGGGGGTTCTACATTCCAGGCTCTCCTATAGAACACAGAATCTGGGACCACTCAAATCATGTATGAAACGCCCTAATGTCTACACAGAGCTCACTCATCTGACTGATTTCAACCAACTCCAGCTTACTTGTATATTAACCCAAGCTGAAGACTGTGTACCTAGTTACATTATATTATTCAAACAATAAAGATGACAGAGACTGATGCACATTCACTTCAGAGGCAACTCTTTTCTGACTTGTGATTAAGTCTGTGATTTTAGAATATGTAGGTATAGAGGGACAACTAGTTCTCCATGTTCATCTGCCTATCTATCTCTGTCTCTGTCTGTCTCTGTCTCTCTCTGTTGGTCTCTGACTGTCTGTCTCTCTGTCTCTCTATCTCTCTGTTTCTGTCTGTCTCTATCTCTATATAGATGTGTGTGTGTGTATTTATACAAACACACATATATATCACTTATATGGGTATATATCTATATATTATTACAACTAACATAGAAAAATATGCTATATAAAAGGGAAGCAAACCTAAAATGAACTTTGTGAATCCATAGAATTTTGATTAGAACATAGGATGACTCCCTTCATAGCCATGTGACAAAGGCCACTCTTTAAGTATAACCCCACCATATACGATGAATCATCACTCTTTGGAAAGTTAACCAGGAAGGAAATAGATTGCTGACATGATATTAAATAGAATGCCCTAAGCTTTTTTAGGCCAAAGACTCCATCGAGATGGACACATCCATGCCTGGACTGGAGGGTGGTATAGGAGAAGGCAGTTACTCTAGCTGTGTCTGTGGTTATGAAGTGTGCAGGACTGAAGCCCAGCATGCCAGACATGCAGACAGCTGGAGTGGAGGCCCTGCTCAGCAGGGCCAGTCCTCCCAGCCACAGAGCTCCTCATACTTGAACAGTTCTGACAAAATCCATCCATCTCTTTAACTGGCTTCTCTTCTGCCTTCCTCACACAGATTAAAACAAACAAAACCTGGGACAGAAGAACTGGGCTTCAGAGTGTGGCAGCGCTCAGCCGAACGGCTGGCTTCTTAATTAAGAATCTTCCGACTAGCAAAGTTCTCGTCCTGTTTAATATGTAGGTGACACCATGCTTCGATATGCCTGCTAATTCTCTGGGAAAGGTTTAGAGAGATAACAAGGAAATTTATTCCTGGTTGTTTTCCCCCTACCAATCTCTCAGACAACTAGGTCAAGAGAGCAGAAATACAATTAAATTTAGCAGATACTCCTGGAAAGCCTAGTAAAACTGCATAGAAATAAAAACTAGGCAGTCTCTGGGCTGGAAGTAAAGGTCTGTGCAGAGAGCTCATTCTGAAGACAACTCAGAAGCACTCAGAGAATAAAACAGAGCAGGGACAGTGGGAAAAGAAGCTACAGGACAAATATAGTGGAGATTTTATTTCTGTTCTCTTTCTTGTCCCTAAATATTTGCTACATGCTAAGTATACTGATACCTAAATTTTCTGACTAAATAAAGAAAATGATCCTCACATAGGTCTTTCCTGTAAAAACAGGATTTACTGCTTTAGTGAAAGAGATGGGAGCATTTCAGCGCAGAGTATTCCCCAGGCAGTTTCTCCATCTCTTTTCAACTAACCCAGAGCCTCTTCATTAGTCCAGGAACATTTCCGGAGCAGATGGCATCTTATCTACTGGACAAAGCAGCCATCAGGACCACACTGTTGGAACGCCAACTGTCTTCTTTCCAATGCGACTTTTTTCCCCATGCCCTCATGGATGTAAATGTGCCTGACCTTGGGCCTCTGTCTCCTTCCATCTACAGGGACCTGCAAGCACCTGACACTGGGGAAGAATCTGATAGAAGTGGCAGTTTTACAAAGCTGGGGCAGTTTGCTGGAATCTGCAAGCAGTTCAAAGTTATTGCCTTCCCCCATGCTTAGGGGGTGATAAGAGGAGGCCAGGGCTTGCAGAAGCAGATGACATAAAATCAATGCCGGCCAGCCCTGCCTGTCCTTCTCCAGCCCTGCTCATTGACTAAACCCAGTGGGAAGTCCCTGACCAAGAGCCCAAAGCAGAAGACACCCAAAGGATGTGCCCGGAGAGGCACATGACGCAGTCTGTTTGGTCCACTGAGCAAGTTCAAGAGGGAAACAAACATCGATCACAAACAATTTTTCAGTTCAGAAGAGAACACACTCTGTCTCAAACAAATAAACAACAAACAAAACCACAAAAATATGACGTCCTAAATCCAGAGAACAGATACATTTTGGAGTATTATCCCACAAAGTATTTGGAAAGATAGTGCATATTCCTTGCTCTGTATCTGGAAGTCACACTAGTGCCCTGTATCTCATCTGGCAAGCCTACCTACCTCTCTGAAATTGCTATTTCTATCCCACATTGAGCTTCTGCCAGGCCAGCATATTTGACTTGGGGTCAGGACTATGGGTTTCCTATTTTTGCTGTCCTTTCCATTGTAACCTTTGGCTCCTCCCTCTTAAAAAACTGGTATTTCTGCTTCTAGCCATCCTGGTTCTTAAATGCCATCTCTGCTGGTTGGGAACGTATTGAGGTCATTCACAAATCACCTTCATTCTTGTGAGCACACATTTTTATAAAAAGCATGAAGTCCAGAGCTCCGCAAGCCTACAGGGTTCTCACCCTTCTCCTGGCACAAACAGGGCCCAGGGTTTTTACAAATGAACATCCCCCTGGGAATCTCCAGTAAACTGTGGGATTCTATTCAGTGAACTGTGGGAAATTAACATGAAGCAAGTAAATTCGTGGTCCCATGGCTTTCCCAGGATTATGGCTGTTATCTGAGGAAAGACAGCCTTTCTGAGAAATGGTGTGGGATCTGTGCAGACCCTGCTTTCATGACCTGCGACCTTTCTTTTCCTTGTTCATAGTGGAGGATGCTGGGGCCGATAGGGGTCTTGTGATCAAGGCTGGATGGAGAAGGAAGAAGTGTGTTGGGTCTGAGGATATGTCTGTGTGTCCTGCCAATGTGCCTTCTGTTTTGTTCCCATCTCTCATGGTTTGGCCCCTCCTCCCTCTTCTTCTATGCCTCCATTTCCATCCCCTTCCTACATCTCCCTTCTCCTCAGTTCTCTCACACCAACCTTCCCAGAGTCTACACATTTGTAATTCTTCTCCCCATTCTTGCTCATCCGCTTGCCGTGACCTTCCCAACCATCTTTATAAAACAGCACTCTCGTTCCTTGACTCATTATCTCAGTTCATCTTTATTAGTGCCAATCATTCATCCATATAAAATTACATAAATTTAAAATTAAACAAGAACGCCATGTTTTGTTCTAAGCACCATTTTTTCCTAAACATGAACCCAGTACCAAGAAGTGAGAATAATCCCCTGTCCCAAGATGAGGGAATTTATACCAATAGATGTAGACTCAGCCACGTGGTTCTATGAAAAATCATTTCTTAAAATACCATTTCATGTCACACTGGAGTGTGTCAATTAACATGACTGAAAAGCAATCAGTCCTTCGGAGAAGTGATTCTTTAAGTCTGAGGTGTGATATTTATAGAGGACATGGGATGCACAGAGGAAAAGCAACAGAGCAGGAGTCTTGAGAGGTTCTACAGACTTGGGGTGAATAGGGGAGCCCTGTCTGTCCAAAGGAAGGTATGACTCAGCCTACTGAATCACAGCACAGGAAAGCAAGAATGCATGGGGTAGGTAGAGGGAAAATAGAAGGGGTGAGGCCTGGCAAAATTCCCCCATCTGTACTGGTATGTTAACTGGTTGTGGTCATTATGTAGTTCTTGTTTAGGCTCAGATATAGTTGAGGTTACATGAGTGCAGCTTCCCTGTCATGTCTAGGAGACATTATCTTACAGCAGACATCCTGGTTCATTGTGCATGAGGGAAATCTCAGAGGCCCTGCCCGTAGGTCAAGTGCTATAGGTAATCAATGACTGAATAAGTCTTTGTGCATAACAACCAAAGCCATGGAGCCAGCCCAGGTGGAACACATGCCATACATATACAATGGAACTCTTTCTGGCTGTGAAAAATGATATTCTGCTGTTTGTAGAAATAAGAATACAAACAGATATAATCAGATTAAGTGAAAGAAGACAGTCTCCGGCAAATAACGTAGTTCCTCCACATAGCTATGTACAGCATTGTGTCTTGATTAAATAAAAGTAGAAATGAAATTGTCTACAGGAACAAACAGGTTAATGGGAGAGAGAGGGTTGAGAAGAGGGATGGGGTAAAGGAACTGGACAGGGCATATGCTCAACAAGCAATATATGCCTACTGATTTTAAAAGTAGAAACTTGAGCTGCAAAGGCACACATAGAAATTAGCTCACTACCAGCATACATGATGATGTAGACCCACACTGTTTCAGGCAGCTGAGTCCACTAACTGCCAGAAATTCACAACAGCTTTAAAGTAACATTTTTTCTTTTAATTTTGCAAAGGAAGATTGATAGGATATAGCCACTTCCTGTTGAGGAGTATTCTTAAGTATATCTGCATGCCCAAACTTTCTGGTGATTTTTTTTTAAGTGGTTTATTTTGTTATTTAGTAAGAATGGAAAATCCTAAGGAATGTATTCATAACATCTGGAAAGATAAAAAGTATCTGATCAACAATTCCAAGACAAAAGTCTCTGTTCATGTCTTTTCTTGGATTCATTGCACCCAGATTTCTGTCTCTTAGACTCTGGAGTATCAGTGAACATTTCTAGGAGGAAAATGCTGCCATGAGTTCTCTCTGCTGGTGTTGCTCTTTACCTTTTAAAGCCCCGTCCAGTGCAGAGAGATTCTCAGGCTATTATTAAGAGAACTGGACATTGCTAAGGTTTGGAGCTGCTTCTAGAATCTCTCAGTTTCAAAGACATCTATTCAATTGCTCTCTTGGGACCTCCACTTATCCCTTGAGCTTACTTGGGAGCTACTTTGTAACTGTGATGCCCTAAGTGCCTCCCTCCCCACCCCACCCATAGTGTAATTCCTTAATACCCTATGCTAATATATGCTCCTCTGTACACAGCCATGACAGCACTCTTGACTCTGAACATTACACCCATAAGTATTAATTAAAATGTGGCCTTTATGAAATGAGTACAGTAGCTGACCTTGGTTACTTTTTATTATGCAAATGACAAGATGTGAAGTTATAGCTGCAAAGCAAACATTAGAAGGAAGCTTTGAACTGTTTGAGCTTCCCTTGCTTTCCCATCTATTTGTAGGGGAAAGGAGAGTTCAAGTGTTATTCCCCATTTTCCATGTACCATGTTTTCTTTTTGAGACAGGTTCTCTCACTGGCCTGAAGCTTGCAGCCTAGGCTGGCTGGCTAGTGAGTCCCAGGGATACTCCTGTCTCTCAACACCCCTGGTACTGGGATAACAAGCAGATACCACACTATAATGTTTGACTTCTTTGGGTTTTGTTGTTGTTGTTGTTGTTTTGGGTTTTTTTGTATTTTTTATTTTTACATGGGTATTCAATACTAAATCCCAGTGCTCATGTTTGTGGGACAGGTACTCTACAGGCTAAGTACCACTTCAAACCCATCTTTGGAGATTGTTAACAGTTAAGTGGAGAGTCCTGGTCTGGTTGTGACGCTTCTAAGTTTAACCTGTTAGACCATCTCCTCTACTGCTGTCAGTCTCCAGGCTGCAGGGTGCCACAGGATGTCAGCCTTCATTACAGTCCCATGTGGTGGGCTGGAAGCAATACTAGTAACGCTGGGCTTTGAAACATGCAACAGATAGTGAGTGTCCAGCTGTTTGAATCCTCAGTTTGAAAGTTTGATGCCATTGTAAGGAAACTGCTCCCATCTGGAACTTACTTAAGAAACATAAAGCTGCCAGATCCACTGGTAGAAAATCATTCAGAAAGTGGTAGAAAATTCAAAAATTACTAGAGCCCAGGGATGTCAGAGCCCCCTTTTTATACTTTCTTGAAGCATGCAAAAAAAAAAAAAAAAAAAAAAAAAAAAAAAAACAAAAAACCATCAAGTTGATGAAACAAGGTTTCTTCAAATACAAAGTAGCAAAGGGTGTTTAAAAATGAACAACCAGACCAAAACAACTTTTAGGAAAGGTAGTCACCCTTCTCAGTGAACCCTCTGCCATTTCCCATCTGCTCATCACATGGAATCTGTAGACACAGGCAAAGGACGTGGTGCTATAGCAAAATCTACATGTCCCAGGACTTTACAGAAATTCAGTAATAACAGTTGTGCTCCAGTGAGAAAATTCTAGAATTCCTGGGTATAGCCAGGAAGATGAAAAATGCTGACATTCCTTTAAATATAAGAAAAAAATTCCCTGTATGGGGACTATACAGAAGGATCTGGAGAACAATTTTACTTTGTTCCACATTGCCTTGTTCTAGTAAATGCAACAAAAAATTTATATGGTGTGCTAAGTATCTGTGACAATTAGCTTTGATTGACAGTTTGACTGTAACTAAACTCACTCAGGAAAAGGGCCTTAAGGAGGTATTGATTGCCTAAATCAGGTTGGGCATCTTTGTGTCTGTCCTAATTAGTAGCTATGGAAAGTCTCAGCCCACTGTGAGCAGCATCATTCCCTAGGCAGAAGGTCCTGTATTGAGTAAGAATGGAAACCTTGAACTGAACACAAGCAAACAAGTGAACAAACTGAACCTCTGAGCTACCCCTTTCACCCCTAAGCTGATTGTTGTCAGGGTATTGATCATAACAGCAGAAATGGAACTAGAATGGACAGAAGCCATAGTTATTCAACTATCAATACCTCAGGTTTAGCAACAGATTTTATTTGAAGTGAGCATTCTCCTCCCAGCCATCCTCTGAGGAGAACAGCCCTACCTTCTAGTATGTGATGTGGACTTGGGCAGATGAATATTGCATCTCCGAGAGAGAAGGATGTGGTCTTAGATGAAAAACCAAATATACCTCCACTAGTGCTTTCTAGAAGGAACTGCATAAAGAATTTTTTTTCTCTAAAGAATTACTTTCTAATCTTTTAAAATTCTAACCCCAAGAAAAAATTCCCCAGACATACTATGAATTACTATTGTTGTAAAATACAAAGTAGCATTTTTCAAAAATATCCCTTTCTAAAACCAGAATTTTTCTAAAGCAATGATTTTCTTAACTGTTTCTAAAAATTTGGGAACTATACTGGGAAGATGACTCATGACCTGAGTTTGATCCTCAGAATCAACATAAAATACTAAAACAGACTAATAGTGAGCACTTGTAATCCAGGGCTGGGAAGGAAAGAGAAGACAGGAGATCCTTGGAGCTCTCTGGCCAGCTAGGGCAGTCTTATTGGTGACCTTGTGACCAGTGAGAGTTCCTGTCTCAAAGAAGGTACATGACTTTTCTGGACATACATGAAACACATATGAAAACACACATGCATACACATGTACATGCCCGAAATTAAAAATTATTATTTAAGCAAAAGCTATATGTTACATGAAACTTTAAATCAACATTAAAAATACAAACCAAATTAAACAAAAAAACCAATGACCTACAGACTCCCAACTCTGACTGTGCACTTGACAGCAACATCACATTTTCTCTGGAGTCTCACTCTCTGTCTAATAGGAACAATATCTTGTCACTGCTGATGAAAGAAAGTTGAAAGAAAGCTGCATATTCATGTTTCCTTCTCTGTAAATATTAGGACATAGTTGTCTAAGAACTAAGATGGCCTTTTATAGACTATGGAGAAATCATCTGCTTTAGAAAAGCCAAATTAAACTGCATTTGTCTTTGATTTCCAAGAACCCCAGCACATGAGCATTGCAAAAACCCAGTTGAAGATAACAAACTTTTTCTTAATCATATACATGGTCAATCTTACTTCTGATTCCAAAGAACAAAAAAAGTAGCATTTTGGGAAGTCAAAGACACATTGTAGTTCTAGGCACTTAGTATGGCTAGGAACCTCTTGTGCTACACAAGGAAATATATTTTATGACTTGGAAAGTGATTTAATGGTTGTCAGGAGTCTTCTGGGTCTTATACAGTATTTGATATGGTTTCTGACAAAATTTATATCAATGTGCTGTGATCCGTGTATTTGGCAGCAGGCCATATTTCCAAAGGGTTGCATTGAATATTGTTTTTGCTTCCATTGATGAGCTAGCTAACATTTTGTGGAGATTAGTAGAATGGCTGATGACATCATCTATGAACTAATGAAAAAAAAAACCAAGACCCTCCAAACTGACTTCTATTGAAATTAATTTTTAATAACTGCTTGGTTTGTATCACTACTTCCCCAAATGCTAATTAATTCTAACTCTAAACTATGTAATTATAATACTTCTGCTGAAATACAAATTATCTGGTGCCCCGGGGTGAAGAAGTTAGAATACATTTCATGTTCCATTCAATAGAGGAAACATGCTGTTTCCTCAACCATGGAAACATGGGAGACACAGAGCCGCTGGCTCCCCACCCTCAAACCTCTCATTTCCCTTCCTCTCCATTTAGCAGGAAGACAGACCCAGGTTGACAGTTGGCATCCAGCAGGCTTAATGCCTCTTTCCATGGGGTGGTGAGGAGTGGTGGCCTGCCAGGTTATTTTTGGCCAGGCACTGCAGCATGGAGCCTTCAGCAGCCTTCATTCAGTCAGTGGCCTTAAGTGGCAGTCCCTGTACCTGCAGAATGTGAATTGACGTTGCCATGGAGACAGAACAATTCTTCCTGGTTCTGTCAAAATTCATCTTTCTCTGCGAGTAGGCAGGGGTCAGGAAAGAAACCCCAGTAGGTGCCTGAGAGAAGATGGGGGGAGGCGAAGGACTGCATGGTGCTTTATGGAATGGGAGACACTCCAGGGGCTTTGTGTGCTAAAAAGATCCATACAAATCTCTTTGTCTTTTTGACTCTTAGAATCCAAACAAGCCCTTGAAGGACAAAGAAACATTTTAAGGTCTCTATGTCCTTAGCTATCACTGATGGACCTGGAGAATCTCTCAGCCCCGAGTGTGTGTGTGTGTGTGTGTGTGTGTGTGTGTGTGTGTGTGTGTGTGCACATTGGTAGAGACAAAGGACACCTTTGATGTCAGGAAGCCTTAGGCATCTGCCTGTCTTCACCTCCTTGGTGCAGGGATTATAAGCATGTGTTATCACATCCAACTGTTTTATAAGCTCTGGGGACCAAACTCATTCGGATTGTTTCCAAAGAGCACTTTACCCACTGGCCTAACTCCCCAGCTCTTTACCCTTTCACTTAGAATCAGGAATAAGTTTGTTTTTTAATTAAAAGTCTGAAAGTACCATTGCTTAAAGCTGAATTCATGACACTCATGTCTATTTCCATAGCGTTCTTCAATGCTAACATGCACTAGGCTAATTCACCTATAGTTTTAGCAAGAATATTGAAGTAGGTTGTACACACAATAAGAAAAAAACACATGAGAGTCTTAAGAGAAGCCACAATTATTCTCACCCATGTCCCCTTGGGAGTCAGCTCCTCCATGTTTCTATGGACTGGCATGCAGGTACATAAAGCATTAGCTCCTGAGTCTCAGGAAGTGAGTCAGAAGTGTGGTGTTCATGCAGCCAAATCAGAGTCCTGTTTTCCAGGCTCTGCTCATAAGCAATTTATCTCTGTTGAGTATTTTGGTCTGGTTCTGGGTTCAGCCCAGTAACCTCTCTCTTGTTCCCCTTTTGGTCCTGGACATGGCTCTGAATGTAAGCTTCAGTTTACAACCCCATGCTCTGGTGTCTCCTATAGATTCTCAACTTGTAGGAGCAGTAGAGGGAGTATATCTTACCTGCCAGGATACAGGGACCAAGATGGGAATATGGAACCTTAATGCTGGGTTCTAGATGAATAACCAGCATTCTGAATAGGACTCTGTGCAAACATTGTAATATGGGGAGAGGCATCAAGTTTATATTCTAACCCTTTCAAGAGCCTGTACAAGTTTAAACATTCACAGGGCAACTCCACAACTCCCTGTCCTACAACAGAGAATCACCTTGCTCTAAATGTGAAGGTGTTGACCTGTAAATCCTGCTCTAGGATTAAAATTCACGGGAAGTATGTGCTTCTGTGGGCAAGGGGCCAAGCTAAACTACACAGAAGCTGGTCCACAGAAAGACTGAAATGGCAGTCTGCCCTTAGGATGAGAGCTAGCAAGGAAAGGCTACCCATTCACTGCCACGTGCCAATTCCAATCAGCAAGAAGGGACCCTGCAATGCAATTTGTTCTACTTGATTATAGCTCATTTGACTCAGAGCCCATGTTCATGATGATCAAGTGCAAATCCTACAAACTGTGTTTAACAAGAACGTGGTGTCCATTAATGCCTTCATTAATTTGATTTCCTCCTTTAAAACAGAAACTGTTGATAACTAAATCTAAGCCACGCCATGTCTTTGGGCTTCAATTCCTCAGTTTTAAAGGTAGAGAGGTTCAAAGAAAAGCCTGCACATCCTCTGGATGCTCAGCAGCAAGAGAAAGCCATCTTTTCACTTCCTACCATTGACATCAGGGCCTAAAACACACGGCCAAATCTTCTTTACCCATTACGAATTTTGTTTTGTCCAAGAGAGGCCACAATACTAGCTTCTTATGTTTGTTCATCTATCCTTTCTTATTTTCTGTCTTTTTAGCCAGGGAAAACATCTATGGTGCATCTGCCAGAGCTTGTGAATTTCATGGGGCTGTGTGAACTTGGGCACAATCCTTATAATTGTTCTGTAACATAAAGATAACCAACAACAACCCAATGACATCAATAAGCAACAAACACTGATGGACAAGTACACTATTAGTTTTAATGTCAATGTTCACATAGTGTGAGGAACTCTTCACTAGAGAGAGACTAAGGCTCTTAGGAAAGATTTTGTATTATTAGCTGCATGTGTTTGAGTGTATGTATGTTTATGTGCATACTCGCATTTGTGCATGTGTTTGAATGTGTGCGTGGTGTGTGTCTGCATGTGTATATGTATGTATGTGTGAGTGTGAATGTGTATGTGTATTTGTACATGTATATGTGAGTATGTGTATGTCTGTGAGTGTATATATGAGTATGTGTGCATGTATATGTGTGCAAGCATGTATATGTATGTGTATCTGTGTGTGAATGTGTATGTGTGTATGTGTATATAAATGTGTATGTGCATTCGATTGGGTACATGAGTGTGTTTATGAGTGTGTGTGCATATGTGTGTATATGTAAGAGTATGTGGGCACACATGTGTATGTGTGTGTTGTATGTGTGAATAAGTGTATATAAACACGTGTGTATGTGTTAGTGTGTGTACATATGTGAGTATATGTGTGCATACTGCATGCATGTGTGTATGTGTGTACATATATGTATATACATAAGAAGACCAGAGAATAAATTCATAAATGCCATCTACTTGACTGTTGAGACAAGGCAAATTAAAATTAAATAAAACAGAAGTACACAATTTCTAGTTGACCATGGTACAGTCAGTCCCTCAGGAACTTCTTGTGATACAGACTCACACTATTTAAAGTAAAATGATCTATCTGTGACATCTGGGTCCAAAGAAAACTATAAATATGCAATTTAAATATAAAAGTAGAGTATTCATCATTAGAATTTTTAAAATGGTTATTTTTATTATTTGTCATCCTTTGATATATTAGACATAGATTATGTGTGTAGACAGACAGACAGACAGACAGACTGATGTAAATTGGAACAGTGACAGATACAATGTCCTCCTGCCTCAGCAGTACAGGAATTGCTGCTCTGGTTCCCAGCACCCATAAGCTGTGGCTTCCAACTACCTGCTCACTCCAGCTCCAGAGTTTGATGCCCCCTTCTGGCTTCCATGGACACTTACACATGCAAATTAATACAAATAAAATTTAAATTAAAAACATTTTAAGAGATGATCTAAGATTTGTTGTTAGTTTATAGGAGTATAGAACCAAATCTTCTATTTTTCTGGTCCTGTGGCTCGATTTTTAACCTTTTCCACCAATGTTACTAAAACTGCACAACATTGAGAGAAGCATGGCTAATGAGATCTCTCTTTTTATTCATCAAAGTAAGTAAATTAATCAAAATACGAAGGCCTAGAGCTATGGCTCAGTGGTTAAGAGCAGTGGAGCCATGGTGTGAATTCATGGCTGCTCACAAATGCATGGTAGAACCCTGCTGAGAGAGAGAGAGAGAGAGAGAGAGAGAGAGAGAGAGAGAGAGAGAGAGAGAGAGAGAGAGAGAGAGAGTGAGTTAGTTCAGCCCAAACTCCCAACCAATAGAAGGGTAAGCTCCATCAATACCTGTGGATGGAAGGTGCTTAGTTAGCTACACAGTCATTGATATTGAGATAGGCTGAAGAAACCTGATGCAAATGTCTCATGGTGCAAATCCTATGCTACAGTTAAAGTCACAAAGCAAATAGGAATCCTGCCTTGCCTCTCAAGGAGGGGCCTGTATGCAGACTTGAGACACACACCTTGTGTGCACCTCTCTTTTCCTTATCCTAAAGTCTGTACTGTCCTGAGCTGTAGAGACCTAAATCTAAGCTTTCTGAATCATTCATGGGCAGTCAGGTGACAGGGACTGGTGGCTATTCTTCATCTTCCATCCCTCAAATTGGTATGGCTCCATTTCAAAATTATTCGAAGTCAAACACAAAAGCAGAGCACCAAGAAGCTTATATGGTCATGACCATTGTATTTCTCTGAATTCGTGGGGGAGGTTTTACACGTTATAATTGATTTGACTTGATAAAGCCCTCCATGATGTTTGTGGTGCCAAAGCCAAAGTACAGTCAGCTTTGACAACCTTGGCTCAAATAAAAAGTTGGGGAAAAAGGGGCAGGGCTGGAGCTGCCACCCAGTGGAAGAGTATGTACAAGGTCCTAGAACAATCTCTAGTAAGTCAATAACAATGATAGTAAATAATAATAATAATAATAAATAATAATCACATCAGAAAGATTGTATTATGTGCTAGAATTTTCCTTACTTGGTGCTCTCTATTCTCTAGCACAGTGCTGACTTAAGCCATCCCTGCCCACTGTATACTGGATGCCATTCTTCCTTGAGAGAAGGAATTGCCTTTGGTAGTCTCATCAGATCAGTCCCAGTCCCTTCTCTATGTGTCATGAGGCCATAAACTTTACATGCTCACTTCTCTCTTAAGGGGTCAGTTTTTGCAAGCTGAAATGTCCAAGGGCTGATTTCAGAACCCTTCACAGAGCCCTCCCTCCTCATCTGGTCCCACCTGCTGAGTGAGCTATCTCTGTTTTCAGAAATGCAGATAAAGAGGAGAAAGTGCCCTCCATCACTTTTACAAAAACCAGAATATAGTGAGTTGGCTTAATGCTGCTTGTATTCTAATGCTAATTTAGGGCCCCCCAAAGAAAAGAATCTGCACATAAGACATTGTGTGGCTTCGCCCCCAGTTAATTGTGATTGGTAAAGGAAGATCCCAACAGCCAATAGCTGGGCAGAAGAGACACAGGTTGGGTTGAGGTTCTGTGGGGTTGATAGGACAATGGTGAGGGAAAGAGAAGAAGGAAGCCACCATGGAATAAAAGAACTTGCAGGAGAGGAGGAAGGTAAAGCTGCCACGAATTAGCTGAGCCATAAAAACATGTCCTTGAAGGCTGCCCAATTAAAGCTAAGAGAATCTCAGATGGAACATAGTAAATCGTAAGTAATAATTCTGGTTATTGATAGGAAAGTAGGTTCTAACAACATGGAGGGTAGGGAGCTGCCCAGCCATTGTGCTGCTTAAGGAATATTGTAAATATAAAGGCTGTGAGTGTGTGTCTTTCTTTCCAAAACTCAATAACCAAAGGACGGGTAGAAGCCCCAGGCTGGGATTTTTAATAATTATTCCTACACCAGAATCCTCACAAGATGGAGGGAGGTCATGTATATCATTGGTGATGTAGCAGATTTCTGGTTTAGCCCCTCTTCTTGCTCAAAATATTTTATAGCTCCTGTAGAACATTCTCCCTGCCCACTATTGCTCAGAAGCATCAGCATACTATCCAACCTTGTGTCTGCAAGCTTCCAATATGAGACCATGCCGGGGTTCTTGCTGGGGGTAAATCAACTTTGTTTTTTATATGAAGATAATGCTTATGGTATTGTTAGCTTGCATTCATTAAGATCTGCTTTATCTTTAGGCTCCCAAACATTCCACTGTCTTTTAAAATGACACACCTCCAATACTCCAGATTCAGTACTTGTAAACCAAAAAAGTTTGTGTCCAGTTTCCCCGGAGACCAGTCTCTTCTTTCTAACAATAGTTACAGTCATTTCTCTCATCTGAGCTCTCACCTGGACCCTGATCTGCCAGGTAGGAAATGCTCAAGTTAAATTCCCAAGTTTCAGTGGAGCCTTTCAGTATAAGTATGAAAGCTGCAAGAGTATTGCAGACAGGCCTTTGAGTTTGAAAGACTTCATCATCGGCTGCAGGGCCTACCTTCATATAACAAAGCTTTCTTTCATTATAAAACATCAGAGATACGGGATAAATCTTAGCCACCTATCCCCCCGGGAACATTCTTTCTTTATTGCCTGTAGGAAGAAGAAATGAAGATTGTTTACCTAGAAATCACAGTCAGAAGAATCAATCAGGTTGGTGAACCTGGACTTGCTATTCTCTCTCCCCATCCCCCTAGCAGCTCTTTGAAGCAACAGTTTTGATGTCACTGACAAATGCTTTAACTCTGACGGTACTGTTAGACCCAAGAACTGGCTTCACCCGAGGAAGAAATGAGAACCAGATATTACTTCAAACTCCCAGCCCCACTTCTCTGCTGCTCCCTGGCTCAGCCTGAACAATGACTTGACTGCACAGAATACTCTAGAATGCTGAGATACAAATCCAGCAAAAGGAGTCTAAGCCTCTCCACATAAAAGTCATTGTTTTTAGAATCATCATACTTTGTATGGGAAGCAGACTCACATACATAGGTTCAGCAGGCTCTCCTCTGTCTATATGGTACTGAACAAAAGGGTAGGGTTAAAACGGTTTGCAGAAAATCATGGACAGAGTTCCTGGTCTCTTGGTTGACCAGTTGTCTACAGTGTCTACTGAAAAATAAAAGGACAAAGATGTTTCACTAATTGGAAACTATAAATAACTTAAAATCCCATTTCTTTGTCTTTGAAATTCCCTATTCAGAGACAGTCTTTCCTCTACCTGGAAATCCCAAAGCCATTCAAAACCAGTCAGGGCACTGAAGCCAAAGGCTCAATCACACACCATCTTATAGGAGAAGTCGGCACTTCCTATCTCTCCTTGTGCCCCACCTTCTCTTGGCATCCACAAAGTCTCCAGATCTATGTTTCTATCATATACCTCACATTTCTGACATTCTTCTGCCATTCCCATGCTCCTCCACCTGAGCTTCCTGACTCTCTCCCTTGAACCATGATCAAAGGTTGGCCATTTCTGTTGCTTGCTAATCCTGCCACACATCTTCAGAATGGCACTGCAGAATGTACTGCAGATGTGATTAGTTCTCTACAACCACCAATACCTCTGTGCATTCTCCCATGTACAAAGATACTGTATCTTGTTACCTGCTGAAGATCATAGTTCAGCTTTGGCCAGCTCCTGCAACCACACTGCTTAACTAGACTCTACCTTCCTATCTTGTAGGATGTCTCCTACCTCACAGGCCCCCATGCTCTCCTCTATTGGCACACTGTCCCAGAACTCCTACCTTCTCCTATCCAAAAGTCCCTGCCCTTCCATTAGTGATAACTTGACCATTTCTTCTGTTCTCAACATACTAAAGCCCCTCAGTGTCTTGTCACAAGCCTTTAGCACCTGGAGCACAACATCCCTGCAACTGCTTCCCTCGCCAGGCCCACTGGCAATGGCTCAATAAACTGAGAGGAGGCCATCAAAGAAGAGGTGGATCTACCAGGAGATTGAAGTCTAGGATTTCCCACTCAGCCTCCAACAAGAGAGTTGTGTAGGCAAAAAAAAAAAAAAAAAAAAAAAAAAAAAAAGAGGTTTACTTCTTATCTCCTAAATATTCCTGCTGCTGTCGGAGCACAAATTCAATCATGTTATGCAAAACATGGGTGGAAGGTTAGTTACAGGCAAGTTAGATGAAGTCTCGCCAAGTATGTTCAAAGAAAGAAATCATTTAATTTACTTAATTTATAAAGCAAATGGAGAAATATCTGCTGGTAGATGATAAGAAAGAGCAGGAAAACTGAGTGAAAGGGGAATTCATTGTTTAACTGATAAACAATTATCACTTACACCTTGGATAAACAATAAATAGTTATTCCTGTCTTGACCTAATAGTTATTCAAAAGCTTATGTGCAAATAATTTTCTTTATACTGGGTTACACAAGTATTTAAATATATGGTGTTTGCTATATAGAGACTTAGTATTCTGTATTTTACATTTACTAAATATTTTACATTTTCTAAATTCATTAAAAATGGTTTTTTTTAGTTGTATTCAAAGCATAAAGCATATCTAAATATACTAGTTTGCAAAAGAAAATTAATCTAGTCCACTGTGAATTTCCCCATCATCCATACATCCATTCGCCCACCCACTCACAGATCTATTCATAGATCCATCCATAGATCCATCTATCCATAAGTCCACCATCATCTGCTCATCTATTCACCCCTGTATTCATCTCTTCATCCATTCAGTCACCTGTCCACACATCCATTTGTCCTTTTATTCATCTATCCATCTGCTCATCCAACTGTCCATCCATCTAACCATCAACTAATTCATCCATTTGATCATAAATTTGCTCACCCATCCATCTGTCCATCCACTCATACATCTACTAGTTTGTGCATCCATCCATTCAATCTACCTGTGTGTGCACATCCATCCATCCATTTCTCTTTCCCTTTAACTAAATATGAAAATAAAGTACTCTCTTATTTAAGTGACTGCAGCATGTGATCACTTCTGATATCTTAGCTGTTTAAAGGATGACATCCTGAATTAACTTTTCTGAAATGAATCCCTTCAACTAGTTTTTATTTTTAAAGATTTTATTCATTTTGTGTGAATGACTATTTTGCTGGCATTTGTATGTGTACACTGCATGCATGTGGAGCCCAAAGTGTCCTAATAAAGAGTAAGGTCCCCTGAAACTGGAGTTATAGTTATGAAGAGTCATGTAGGTGTTGAGACTGAACTTGGGTCCTGTGCAAGCAAGTGATTTTAACCTTTGAGCTATCTTTCTGGCTCTTAGTTGTTTTGATAAATATTCAGCTATTGATACCTGACAAATCAGAAATTATGGTCTATTGTAAAGTATTTTGTACTATTTTAAAACTGAGTTAAGAGAATTAGCATCACCTTTGCTGCTATGGACTATCAGAATGTTAGGAAATAAAAAGCAATGCTAAATATTAAAGCTTTGCATATAAAAAAATCAACAGTGAAATGGGTGGTTGTATAGTTTTTATCCCTTGAAATTAGGGTATTTCCCAAGTTAGACTGTAAATTTTCTATGAAAATTGACTCATGACTAGAATAGAAAATTTGACCCCAGGTGGCAAAATCAATTCAAATTCCTTTTGACGCTTTCTAACCTTGGAATTTCTCCAGGAGCAAGGAGCTGTATAAAGATGATATTCTTGGATATTAATTATTTCTAGGAGTTTCCATTGGGGGGGGAAAGTCAATGTCATTTGTGACAGTGCAGAAGAAAGTCACACTTTCCTCCTCTCATCTATAAAAAAGTGCGGAAATAGAAGACTGACTAGAAAATGCACATATCTTGGCATAGCTGAGGGGAGCCTCATCATCAGTAGCAGTCTCGTGGAGAAGACAAGTGTAGACCTGCTCAGTAGGAAACCTGGGCCCTGAGGGCACCTTTCCAGCACTTGCACTCCCTCCTCAGGGCAGTGACACTCCTCATTAAGTGCGTCTGGTTATGAATATACTTAGTACCTGCTGTCTTGGAAGATATGTTCCTCCTTCTTTCTGTTTTCTCTCTCTCTCTCTCTCTCTCTCTCTCTCTCTCTCTCTCTCTCTCTCTCTCTCTCTCTCTCTCTCTCTCCTCTCTCTCCTCTCTCTCTCTCCCCCCTCTCCTCTCTCTCTCTCTCTCTCTCTCTCTCTCTCTCTCTCCCCCCTCTCCTCTCTCTCTCTCTCTCTCTCCCCTCTCTTCTCTCTCCTCCCCCCCCTCTCTCTCTCCTCTCTCTCCCCTCTCTCTCTCTCCCCCTCTCTCTCCTCTCTCTCCCTCTCACTCTCTCTCTCTCTCTCTCTCTCTCTCTCTCTCTCTCTCTCTCTCTCCTCTCTCTCCTCTCTCTCTCCCCCTCTCTCTCCTCTCTCTCCCTCTCACTCTCTCTCTTCTCTCTCTCTCTCTCTCTCTCTCTCTCTCTCTCTCTCTCTCTCTCTCTCTCTCTCTCCCTTCTTTCTTTCCTTCCCCTCTTTTCCCTCTTCTTCCTTTCCTTCTTATGCTTTTTGTTTGCTTTTATTGACAGGGTCTTATTGGCCTGGAGCTCACTATGTAGCCCAAAGTTGGCCTCAAACTGAAGATAATCTTGTCTTGGCTTCCTGCATGCAGGGATTGCAGGTGAGCACAGCCATGCCAAGCATGCCTTAACATTTCTTTCATTTAGAGATAATTTTACCTTGCTTACAGCCCAAGCCAGAAATACATGGGAATTATGGACCTCTTTAAAACTTTTCTATCATGTAACTCCATACCTTGGTATAAGGTAGTTGACCAGATTGTTTCCTGTACTGTGTAATTCAGTGGTATAAGCCATCTGTTATCCTCTGATGTCAAATGATAAATAAATATCTTGACCTCTCTCAGCATTACCTGGAGAATCGTAGCTTTTAATTGGGTTTCAGAGCAAACATGGAACAATCTAAAGAAGATAAGAAAAACTAAGATCTTTGGCTAGAGAAGGAACTTTTGTGCTTATGGCAGACACATCTCTGAGTCATGTCTCCAAGAAGTGGTTATCTGCCTCAGCCTCCCAAATTGCTGGCATTACAATTAGATATGTGCCACAATACTAGGTCTCTCCATTTTTACAAGACGCAAGAATTTAGGCAAATTAGATTTATGTTTTAAGCCATAAAATAAGGCAAAAACACAAAGTCAGGGCAAAGTTTACATAAGATAAAGCATGATAAATTCTTGGCAAATCTTCACTCCACTGTATTTCAGCAAATATGAGTCTCCCTCTAAGTTCTGTTTTACATTTACTAAGCAGTAAGATTTATGATGTCCAGTGGGATTACATAGAAATTATTAACAACATGAATTCTGAGGATTGCCTTTAACTTTCTATATGCAATACTATACTCATCTCCTTTATTAATGCATGTTAGAAAAACATTACACATACCTGCAACCTAAGAATACAGAACACATAACAGTCAGCCCCTGACTTCGAAATGATCAAAACCTAGTGTGAATAATTGGCAGACATGAGGCATGATGACATGATGCTAGAGAGACACCAGAAGGACCCTCTACAAGGTGACTGACTGGGTTTAAAGGGGGTGGGGAGGTGACTTTCAAACAAGTAAACCTACCAGCCTAGAAGGGATTTAAAGCAAGACTCCCCAACATACAAAGCACACAGGCGTCATAATGATTCAGAAGCAAAGCATTTTCATAGTGAGTAGCACTGGAGAAAAGACCTGAGTGATGTGGTCCACCCTCCAGGAACTATACCAGCCCTTACTCTGCTGTCCTGCCCTAAGAGGAAGTACTCCATCACTTACAAGTTCAGTCTTAGGGTTTCCTGTTCATCCACCTGAGTGGATGAGGAAAGAATAGAAGCCAGTGTGAGGATGTTTCACACATGAAAAAGCAGCAAAAGTGTACTGGTCTGCAGGAAGCTGGGTCAGTGCCATGGTTTGAAATGGGCCTCATTATCACATCATATGCTGTGAGTCCTGAGTCCTGGTGTCTCTTAAAGTGACCTCTTTACAGTAGAATCTCTGCAGAGGTTACTGTAAGTCAACCAGGACTTGAAGGGCTTTCCCAAAACATGCAGATCAAAAGAAAGCCGAATTGCTAGATAATAATTTAATTCAAGGTCAGGATAAACATTTGAAGATAGGACACAACTTAGGTTCCCCCCTTACTCAGGTTTTTGATTCTCGCAGTCTTATGGTCTCATAATCAAGAATGGTTTGTGAAGACTACAGAGTAAGTTCCAGGAACAATTCACATTCATATTACCATGGTTACAGCTTATTGCTACACTTCCTATATTGTATTCTGTTGGCTGTTGTGACTAGTTTATAAACAAAATGTCACAATAGGCATGTGGTCATCTATCTAGGAAAATTCATCTATACATGTGTCTGTTGTCTATGTGATTGTAACAGTCTGACGAGGGTCTTGCAAGAGAGGGAGAACTATTATATACCTGTTACAGACTATGCTCTTAAGATAGATAAAGATGACATAGTATTAATCACAAATCTTTTTACTTAAAAATTTAAAAAAACAAATGATTAAAGGTAAGTTAGCCCTGCCAGTTACAGAGGCAGGATGCTAAACACTGCCGCTTATCTCCTGTTCTCAGAGTAGCACTGGCTCCATGGAGTCTGCTCCTGGATTTCAAAGCTCTCCGTTGATAACCAGCATTTTGTGTGAGTATCTCTTCTGCTGTTCTGAGCATCAGTCTTCTGTACAGGGGAGACTACTGCTTGACCTGACTCTCCAGGAGGGTACTCCCTGGCACAGTGCTACCTCAGAATGCTCAGGCTTGAACCCTTTGAACAATATACTATCTAACAGCTCAAACCACCCTCTCACACTGAACACAGCTCCTTGAGAGAGTCCCTGAAATATTCTATCTACTCAAGGCAATTTATTCTGGAAGTGTTGAGGAGGTAAGGGGGTTGGGAGAAAGACAGAGTGAGAGACAGAGAGACGGATGCTACCTCCTGTGAAACTATTTTGAAATGGACAGTGCTTCTGAAACCCAAGAGAACTCCAGGGGAACTGATTTTTGAGATCTATGAAGAGAAATTGAACTGGAAAGAATGAGCCATTTTATGAGTGAATCAAGAGTTTCTCCAGCCCCAGTTCCTCTCCAAACACTCCTATGCTGATGTCTTTTTCCCCAGGACCTTTGATCTTACTAGGAAATAGGGTTGTTGGAGATGTAATCGGTGGGGGATGCTGGGGAGGGGTGAGTTTCATCGAACATAACTCAGACCCTTACAAATAGAAGAAGCTTGCAGGCAGAGATAAACATACAAGGGGAACAACATGTATGGAAAAAGGCAGGGATCTGTGTGGTGCTTCAAGGAATTACTAACTACTCTCCAGAAGCAGGGGGTGGGGGTTGCAATGCTGAAAGAGAGAGAGAGAGAGAGAGAGAGAGAGAGAGAGAGAGAGAGAGAGAGAGAGAGAGGCTGTACTCTGAGCCTGAGTCAGCTGGGTTGAAAATTTCCACCTCAGACTTGCCAGACCTTAAGAGCACATAGCTTTCTGTTGCATGACCCAAGGCCCTTGCACCTGGAATAAAGTGGTCCTCATCTGCCCATGTGGCTTTTCTGTTCTTTGAGGGAAACCCAGGTGCTGAGTGTCTGAATTTCAGAGTTCAATTAATACTCAGTAGCAGTGAGGAAGGGTTTTCTGAAGTAGAGGGAAAAAAAAAAAAGACCGGATATGGAGAAGCAGAGTAGGAGACCCAAGGAGGGTCTGTGAGGCAGCTGTGTAATACAGAGCCAACCTTCTGCCCTCCATCCTTCATGGAGGGTCCTTGTACCTCTCAACCAAGGGACCAGTGTTCCACAGACACAAGGAGTTGGTTCTCTTTCATTTCTAGGTGAGAAAGACAAGAGGATACTTGCAGAGTCCTAAGCACATCTCAAGGAGTAGTCGGTGCCTGAGTAGGGAACTCTCCTATGGGAGTGTGAGGACACATACACACCTTTTAGATGTGTTCCTTATTATAATCTCCACAGATCTCTAAAATAGCATCTAAAGCCCTTCTTGGGAAACAGTAGATATTTGGGAAAGAATAGCAATTTCCTCTTGATTTTATATAGAATATGGCCCAAGCTTAAAGAGAGAAAACACCAATCACAAAAATCACAATTTGCTTGGCATCTGGTTAACCTTGTTTGCTCACCTGTGACTTCTAGAGGGAAGGTTTATTTAATTTTATTTATTTTAACTTATTTAAACAAAACTTTGCAGTCCTGTAGGTAGAATTCAGGGCTTACCATGAGCTAGACAGCTGCTATTCTTCTGAGATGTTTCTATAGTCCTCTTTCATTCTTTATTTTGATACATTTTTGTTACATGTTGCAAAGGACTCCTGGCTGGCCTTACTTTCTCCAGTGGATTTATTAGCACATAGGTCATTTATTCATAAGTATTTTATGTTCTTACTTTCCCTATGTGCTATATGAAGTATAAAAGAAGTATTGTCCCTTGTTACAAATCCTATCAGGCTAGTACAAAAAGCCTTGGCCAGAGCCATCTTTGAGTCCCACTCTACCTACCCTGGGGATGCTTGGTGCCCAGTGTCATCATGTCCCTATCAAGTACTAAGAGATGAGCAGCTGTCAGACGTTGGGGCTGTTCCTCACACTTTTGAGACCTGCCTGTCTCCATTTTCCATGTGGCATCAAGGGCTGCAAAGCAAGGCAATCTCATGAGTGTGTTTACTCACCATCACTTCAAGCTCCTCAGGAGGTAAGCTGCTGGTCAGTTGGCAGGTCCTCTAAGAATCCACATTGATTTCTCAAGTATAACAAATTTCTGTCCCTTTCCCACTCCCATGGGACTCAGAGGTTCTATTTTCATACCCTGCATAATCTACCCATGGTCGATATCAATTTCCTGTGGCTCTGCAGCCCCCTACACATACTGGAAAATGGACTGCTCAGTAGCTATAGAAACTGGATATTTGGGGAATATTTAAATATATACTTCTGATACTATAGGTATCACAATGGACAGAGCAGTGTTTGGCTAAGAGTCTTAAAGCATGATAGGTAATAATAGGAAACTGTGGAGTTACTGCTACCTTCAAGAATGCCACCTGCATAGAAAAGCCACTGGACACAAAGAGAAAGCCAGGTGACACTGTTCTAAAACTAACAAGTCTCTAAAGACATGCTGGTCATTCAGAAGATGTAGGTTACTTCCACAAATAAACAATTGATCTCAAAAACAAACAAACATAAAAAGAAAGGCAAAGGTTGCTAACGGTCATGATATTAAAGGACCCACTCCATGTAGATTAGAAGAAAGGGTATATTTCCAGGAGCACATCTGTGAGGCTCAGGTTCCTCTGTCACTCAAAAGTAATAGCAATGGAGCTGAGAGATGGATCAGCAGGCTTGCTGCAAAGCCTGACTGACATCCTGAGTTCAATTCCCTGGCCCCACATAGAAGGAGAGAACTGACCTTTCTTACAGGTATAGCCCCACATGTAGAAGAATAAGTAAACATACATAATAACTTTTTAAAAGTATATGTCTTTCACAGTTCCCTCCTTATCCTTGATATGGTATGTATCCCCCCCCCCCCCCCAAATTCCTGGGTTGCCACTTCTCACCCTCAATTGGACAGAATCAGGATCCTACAGCCTCTGGCATATGATGATAGAGCCCTCAAAAGGATCAATGCTTTATATTCAAAAAGACATATGAGCTCTTTCCCCTCTGTCTGCCCTGTGCCATGGAAGGGCACTGAAGTGAGCCCTGAGTATACATAGGAGTTATCATCACTCTGGATATAACAGTCATGCCTGTGAGAAGCCACTGTTAACAACCATACAGTCTGAAGCACATAGTTCTGTAACCCAAGGCCACATGTTTCCCAATAAGGAAAGATTCAGAGCAAAATATTTAAAAGGTCGGCCATCATATATTGCATCAGAGCTAGAATTTGTGCCTTTTGGGCCTGGGGGTCTTGTTCTGTTGTGTGACTAATCTTTACCAACCATTCCAAGAAAGATCATGGAGGAGAGGGTCTATCTCTTCACTGATAGACACCCTGCCCTGATCATACAGTGTGGTACTTTCTTTACATGCTAAGCTCCCTAAGATATCTCTGCCTGACCTAATCCTAAAGATATCAAACTGAAGTTACAAGGGGGAAAAAACAACAACATAATTTAGGAGATTTTAAATGTGGCAGACCAGAGCCAAATTATCTAGCGCTGTTCTCAGTCCCATTTAAAGCCATTCATTGGCCACCCTGTGCTTGCGCTAATATCCTGATAATTATCAAAACCTTAAAGTAGACTCTGAGCAGATCTTAGATCCCACCAAACATAACCTAATAATGTTGCCAGGCAGGGTTTCATCTATAGAAAGGCTTTTGTACTTCACTGTAACAGCCTATCTGTGTGTTTGAAAAATATAGGTACAATCATTTATCTATTTTCACAAAGTAGCATGGTGCAGATTTATGTTAAGGCAATATATGATTGGACAGCGGAGACGTAGGTAGAGAAAAGGTAGGAAAATGGAAGAGGAACAGGGATTGATGGAGGAGATCAAGATGGAGCTGGAGGAAGCTGACCTGAATCCTGGTGGCCATAATTGGCATTAGGTAGAATTGAATGTTTTTAGGGGATTCTATAGGTCTTTTATCTCTCATAGAAGGGCAGTTTGTATTTTTGTCCATTTTATGTAATCCCCCGTACAGGGGGTTTGTGAATTGAGAATTGAGTATATTACCCAGCATGAAAAGCTATTGGTCCGGGTCATGTTTGTGCCAGGTGGTGGGGTAAAGAAACATGCCGGAGCAGAAGCACCAGGGTGGGCAGAGTGAACCCTCTGGGAAGGAAATTGTGTCGATATTGTAGCCTGTGGACTGAGTGACAGAGTCCATGTGCCGGGTGCCTGCTGGGTGAGACGGGGGGGGGGGGGGGGGGGGCTGGGGGGGCTGGGGGGGAAGGGGTGGGGAGGAAGGAGAGGGGGAGGGTTAATAAAGAGATAAAGCAACCCATTTTAAATATTTACTGCAACAACATGGTCTTTGGGGCAACCCAAATCTCTGTTCCTAGAATAAATCCCTGCTCTAGAATAAACACTCCGTTAATTCTGTTTGAGGTGAGAGCTGTGATTTCACAACCAGGTAGACAATCAGGAAGTCAAATAAAATGCATCGGACTCACTGTTAAAAAAAAAGAATTCAGGAGGCATAGCTCTCTCATAAAAATTAGGCAGAAGAGTGTGCATAATATTTCATAAGCCAAGAAGCTTAGACAAAACGCATTTCCACATCTGAGAGTATTTTAATATACAAACTGTAAAATATCACACACTTACCACTAATACCCCAATAGCCCACATGTCTTTATCTGGAAGAGTCCTGCCTAAATCAATGAACCAAAGAGGCAGGAACAAGGAATAGAATGGTGGCCCCTTAGAGCAGCCTCTTGATGTCTAGTTGGTCTGCAGTCAGCTGGAGTGGGGCTCATTGCCCTCCAGACTCAGACCCAGAACCCTAAGCAGATCATGGCTGTCTACCAAAGGCCATCTGAAAGAGCGGAATGAGAGGGCTTACCTAGGGAAGCTACTGGGAGATGAGATGTTGCTTTCTCAACCTCAGTAGCTTTTCTGAATCTTTATCCATGTTAGCCCATCATGACCAAGCTCTTTTGTATGCTACCCTGGCAAGTCTAATGTCCTAAAACTCAGTTTCCACATGGGGATAATTGGGGAAAAGTAAAGCCACCACTGCAGAAGGTGTCCTTGGGAGCAGTCCCTGACACAGAACAGCAAAAGAGCAAGTGACGAGAGGGGTTTCCTTCCCAATCCATTCGTGTTTGGTGGGGTGTTTATATAACTCTTCATTTTAAAATTACAATTGACTTAATTTAATATAAGTCTCCAGGTGCATTTCCCAAAGTTGATCTGTGACACTGACCTCACTCAAACCACATTCATGAAAGAGAGATTTCTGGGACAGTCCATGGGGGGTCATGAGTTTTCATCTACCTTTTGGGGTTGGGCTGTGAGTAGGTGGCTTTGCTCCAGCTAAGGTTCAGCAGGGACTGGCAGATCCCTTAGAGAGTCTGACACCCATCATAGGAAGAGCCACTGGCCAGCATTTTTTTCTTTCAGTCTAACGCAACCTCATCAGAAGACCTCCAAGCCTCCATTAGAACAAAATGATGAGTCCAGATCTTGGTAGGACTAATCCTGCAGTCCTCTCTCAGCTCACAGCCTCATCTACCTCAGAGGGAACAGCCCACAGACCACCTCACAGACCCTATGCCATGAAGGATAGCTACTTCTTTAGGGGCTTCTTTTGCTTTGCAATTGCAAGCCACACCCCTCTGCAACCTCCCCCTTATCTGAGGCCTGCCCTTGGGAAGGTCCCAGACCAGGTGACTAGGGGTTAGTGGGGGCTGAGAGATTCAAAATGGTTTTCCTAATCACAGGGGCCCCCATCACTTGCATGTTCCTGAAAGCTAATTCCTCAAAAATCAAAGGCGGTCCACTCTTCTTCAAAGCCTTGGGAACCAGCTGTCAGAACACATGAAAGTCATTTTCCTCATGGTTAAAATTTTAATGCACCGCTTACACAGGGAAACTAAAGGGGTTTACATAATTAACAGTGCAAAGAAATCCACAAACACAAACCACTGCCTAGAGGAAGGAACAAGAGATTTGAAGGAGAAAGACAGGCCCCTCCCCCCACAGCTTTCCTACATATCATCTGGGGTGCCGCTGTGGAGCTCAGCACAGGGGACCCCACTCCACATCCTGCCCAGTCTTGCTCCCTGGACCTCTGCTGCTCAGTTTCCATGGCAACACCCCCAGCATCCTTCAGAAGAGCTTCACACTGGCAGACCAAACTCAGGATGGCTCTGACACATTCCTTGCACAGCAGGTGTCTTGACTGAGAGAAGTAGGGAGTTGGGAGGCAGAAGGGGCTTTTCCTGGCAGCCCTGACTCTGGGAGGAAATCCTTGGCTTGTCATCAGCAAGGGGCACTAGCTCCTACCCGATTGCTCAGCAGAGCAGCCTGGCATATGGTGCCTCTAATTTTTCAGTGACAAGTGGTATGTTAGCATCACTGGGAGAGGGAGAGAGAGAGCCAGTTGGCCAATCACCCCCTGTTGCCTGCACCCTCAGGCAGAATGGGATTGCTTTACACAGATGAGTTCCTAACAGTTTCTTCAATTTGGCTTTTATAGAAAAAAAATAATAAAGCACCATCTCCTCTCGCTCTGTCAACAGCCACCCGAGGGCGTACCACTTTACAACACTAGTGTATTACTATTTAAAGTCAGGCTTTTAGCTGAGCACCATTGCTGTCTTTGGAGCTTAATTACCACCCTCCCCACGGGGCCCAATGAGCCATCCATTCCTCCCGAAGGGCTTCTGCTGGTAGTAATCTTTAACTAAGTCAGGAAATTCAGCCCCTCCACCCCCTTAAAGCACCCTTGTCTAATGTAATGCCTGCTCTGCTGCAGGACTGTGGATGACAGTCTGGGAGTCCCAAGCTGCCAAATACCCAGCCCAGGGAGTATTTTTCAACTGGAAATGAGCCAGCAGAATATCTGCATGTAATAGACAGAATATATAATCTGATATTATGTAAGTGTATTCAACCTACATTTCTTTGAGTCACCAGGAAAGGGGTTCAAAAGAAGAAGCAAGCTTCTGGGTCCACAACCAATATCATTAGGCAGCCATTTCAGTCTGACAACAAGAAGGTCATTCGCTGTTCTCCAGTATGTTTGGCTAAGTAGGACTGTTCAAAAAGCCAAGGTCTTCCCACTTCCTAAACACTCATCAAATCAGACCTTTCTTCTGAAGTATCATTAAATAGGCATGACTTTGAGATGTGTAATTGGCTGGAAACAGAGTAAGATGTCTGTCAAGGGTCATATTATCTGAGATGGGTCCAGAGACTAAAATCCACTGCATTTTCCAAAACCCACAGAGAATTAAACACAGTAGATGCAAACACTGTCACTCGTTTGCTTTGAAATAACACATTTATAGCAATGTTAATGAAAAGATGTTGATAGACTGCACTTCAGGTGTTGACTGAACTTGTGCCTTAGTGAGAATTCTCAGATTTGTACAAATAACTGGCCTAGGATCCCATCACCCACCAAGGGTCGAGTGTACCATAGCTGTAAAGAACCATTCTGCACAGAAAGTGGTACCTGAAGAGTGGGAACAGAGATGTCAAAACTTCTAAGGGTTGCAGGGCCCAGCAGGTTCTATGGCTTCTCTTCTTGTCCATTACTGAGACTCCATATGGCATATGACTATCATCGTGATCACGTCAGGGCAGGGGAAACCCCACTTTTTATTATTTTAGCAGAGAATAATGAAAATGTGGTGCTGGGAAATTGTTAGAAAGTGGAGAATGAGAAAAGGAGACCTTGGAATTTGTCATCTGGGGAACTGAAAGCATCCCAGAGAACAAGGTTAGGTTATCAGAACTAGAAAGGGGCATGGAAAAAGTGCCCTTAGGGCTGGGGGACCAACCTTTTGGACGTGGCAGTTGAACCGTTGTAGATGACTGATGTGCTAACCTCGGGGCTGGGGGGGACCTTGTGTGACCAAAATTCTAAGCATAGTTGCTACAGGCCAGCACTGGTGACAATTGGGAGGTATGAGGAGGCTTGGAAATATTGACCTTGCAACCTAAAGCCAGATGGGGCCTGGGAAACACAGTGAGGTAAGGAGGCAGTCTTTCAGGTGCTCTGTAAGTGGGATGGCCATGTCTTCCTTTAGTCTCCTAGCCATTCTTAGGTCCCTTCTTGTTGTGTGTGGTTTCTGCTACCCCACTTTAAGCTTAGGGTAGACTGCAATACCAGCCCCACCCAGGTTTCCTCAGATCCATGGATAAAACACACACACACACACACACACACACACACACACACACACACACACACACACACACTTATTTTCAACCTGCCTTGTTGGCTTAACTGCTGGGCACGTCTAATCTCCTGTGGTAGTGTGACCTTCCAAATATTCTTAGCTCAGCACCTTTTTTATTATTATTACATTTTTATTGAACATTCTCTGCATTTACATTTCAGCTGTTTTCCACTTCCCCCAATCCCATCCCCCACCCCTTCCATTACCTCCATGAAGGTGCTCCCTCTCCCAACCATCCTCTCCCAACCACCCTCTCCCAATCACCCTCCCCCCTGGGAAAATGAGCCTTCGATGGACCAAAGACCTTTCCTCCCATTGATGCCAGGAAATGCTATCTTCTGTTGCATATGCACCTGGAGCCATGGGTCTGTGTGAACTCATTGGTTGGTGTTTTAGTCCCTGGGAGCAGTGGTGGGTTTGGTTAGTTGATAATTTTGTTCTTCCTGTGGGGTTGGAGACCCTTTCTGCTCCTTCAGTCCTTTCTCTAGCACCTTCATTGGGGTCCTCGTGTTCAGTCAGATGGTGAGCTGCAAGCATCCTCCTCTGTATCAGTATGGCTCTGGCAGAGCCTCTGAGGGGGCATCCGTATCATGTTCCTGCCAGTAAGCACTACTTGGCATCATGGGGTGGATGATGTTCACTACCCTAAATCTACCCTCAGCTTAGTTATGTCTCTAACCTCCCACATAGAGAAGGGGTCAACCAAGATCTCACATGGCTGGTCACCTTTTCTTCCTCTGAAGCATGGTAAATTTCCTCTTCCAGTTCCTACATCTCCTCACCTCCTCCCAGGACCCAGAAGTCTCACCTCTTTCCTTCGGCCTAGCATCTTTATTGATCGATCACAAACCAATTGTAAAACAGGACCTTAGCAACAGAATCACCCTCTACACCTTCTGACAGAAGCCAATGGATCTGAGGAAGAATCCTACTATGGTTCTTATGGCACAGGGAGGAGGGAGTGGGTCTGAGCTGACATAATAGTCAGGAAGGGTCTACTTGATAGCCAAAGGGCCTGCAAAGTCCTTTCTGTGCCTATGAAACAAAAGCTGAGCCATTTGTTTCAAATAGCATCAGACATATAACTCACAACTGCATCTATCAGATGTCCAACACAGAGACCCAGTTCTCTCCCTGCATCTCAGAAGCTGGGTTCTCATATCGAAGGCTCTCAAGAAAGCTTTAGTCTGATTCCAACTCCTTATTGGTATAGGGTGTTTGGGAGGGGACCCTAATTCTTAGATGGCTGTTGGAGGCGGTTCTTTCTTTAGAACCATCTGCCTACCTTGACTGGGAGCACCCTTTATCCGTCTCTTTTCCGGCTTTGATTTCTCCACACAGGTCTGAAGAGTCGGTGTGCTATTGCTGGTAGTACAGGTTAGGTGTTTTGGGACCTTAAACATCTGTGAAGTCTCTTTTGCATGTGGATGCCACTCAGTTTATGAGAAAGTTACCTCCTGATAGAATCATTATCAATAAAATCAAGTCTATGCTGACAATGCATCGAATACCCATGATGAGCCTGCTTTAAAGCCTAAAGCTTGTGAGTGAATTAAGCCCTATGCTACTGGACACATAGGCTTCTTCCTTATCAACCCGTTTGTAAGCCCAGCCAAGAGACTTAATGCGCATGCACCACATAAGTCACAGCCCACTCTTGGGGCACGTGATTAAGCTACAGGAGGATGCACCAATCAGGTAGCAACACGAGTCTCCTAGGCATGTATAGCAGTGCATTTTCTCCCCCACGTGAGGAGGAGAGGAAGACAGTGGAGAGATTGCGGGAGACCCCACGTGGAGGGATGGCAGAGAGGCACCACGTGGAGAGGGACCCGATAGGAGAGATTGTGGGAGATCCCGCGTGGACAGAGACTGGACAGAGAGATCGCTCGTGGGGGACTGCTCGTGAGAGGTCGCCTAGACAGTAGAACTCGGTAGGGAGTCCCCAGCCCAGAGAGAAATTTCCTGCTCAAGAAGCCTCCTGCGCAAAGTGCCGTTCAATAAAGGTTATCCGCAGAAGAATCTGTTTGTTGCACGCCTGTTCCTAGTGGTGGGAAGCGTGGGCGCGTGACACACTCATGCAGCATTACCATATGAACAAGATGTCAAAAGGTCCATGTTTGTCCTACATGCCAAAGAGAGGAAATGGCCAGACTAAAGATCCTAGATGACCATCTTTGAAATTTACTTATTGTGTCCAGCATAGATGAGGCACTTTTAGTTCTTTGACTTAAAAAAAAATCATAAGTTGTCAGGGAATGCTATTACAACCTTTAATCTCAGCACTGGGAAGGCAGAAGCATTGAGTTCTAGGCTGGAGTGGTCTATATAGTGAATTACAGATCCTGTCTCAGAATCATCATCATCATCATCATCTAATAGGATTTTATTTTAGATATAGGTGTAGGTTCAGAATCAGAGCTGTTCAAAAGGTATTTCCATGTTCTGAGAAGAAATGCACTCATATAAAGCTTTAATGGTTCACGGTATGTTTAAGAAGTTAAACTTCACAGTCCCTTCCCATGAACCCCTGTGGTGACAGCAGTCTGTGCAACGGAATGCTCATGCTTGCAAGTGAGACTTGAGCACTGCTCATTGCAAGCTCAGCTGCTGGACCAGTTTTAAAAGGGCAAATCCTAGTGCCACAGAGTTCCAGAGTGAGCTGCCCTACCCTGTCCAAAGAAGCTGCTGCAACTGAGTGATGGTACCCTCCATGAGAAGTCTCAGGGAAATATTCCCAAGACCAGTATGAAGAGGTCTTGCTCTCATGGAGGCATATGAATAGGCTCATGGTCATAGTGAAGGAGCTTGAGGTTGAAGGGAGCCTCTCTTGCTCTGTGTCCCATTTCATCCTCCTTGTGGGGATGGCAAACCTGCCAAGACACTGGTCTCAGACTTGCCAGTCTTCAAAAACATGACAGATACAATTACATTGTTCATAAATTCCTAGTCTTCCATTCAAGGCCTGAGCCTGCTCAGCTTTGGAGATCAGGCGAGATGGCTAAGTTGTTTGTTTGTTTGGTTGGTTGGTTTTGCGGTTTTTAGTTTGTTTCTTTTTTGTTTTGTTTTGTTTTTTGCTAGATTTGTTGTTGTTTCTTTTACTTATTCATTTATATATTTAATGTGCTTAATTCTTTTACAGCGTCATACATTATATACTTTAACCATTGTCTGTTTTGTGCTTTGCTTTTGAAGTGTGTGTGTGTGTGTGTGTGTGTGTGTGTGTGTGTGTGTGTGTTGTATGTGTGTCTGTTGGCATATGTGTAGAGATCAGAGGTCAATGTGATGGGTCTTCATCTATCTTTCTCCAGGTTGCTTCTTGAGACAGGATCTCTCACTGAACCTAGAGCTCAACAATTTTGCTAGACTGGCTGGCCAGTAAACTCCTAGGACCCTTGTATTACTTCCTCCCAGAGCTTTAATAATGGATGTGTAGTGCCGTGCACTGCTCTTTCCTGGGCACCGGAGAACTGAAGATATGAACTCAAGTCTCTGTGTGTGTGTGTGTGTGTGTGTGTGTACACATGCATGTCAAGCACATTCCTGACTAACCCCCCCCATGGGATAAATTACCATCACACCAGGCTCTAAAGGTGGGAGAAGTAACAGCTTCACTACATGTGGCCTAAAGTCACCAGCAGTTCCTGGCCATTTCCCACACAGTCCAGTGGATGAGACAGACCTCAGATCATGAGGTATATCAGCACAGCACATTCCACAATTCTGACTCTACCTCTTAGGCAGGGAGGAGTACCTCTCTCTAGAGTCACCCATCTCTGAGGAACCCCTGCAGGACCATCCACTGTTCTAGGGTTGGTATCATGAGACTCTGCCACATTCTGCACATTATTGATAGCTTCATCTTTTTCAGGAACCTAACAGTCTACATCAGCATTGCCAGCTGTCATGGGTTAAGTGACTATACCCACCTGAAGCAGATCTCAAACCACATTTAAATTTACCACGCCCAACCAATCCATAGCAATCGTCCTTTAGCTTTTGCTGTAGTGAAATTGGCACTTATGCAAACTTAACACATCTTTGCCTTTTGGCCCACCTTTGTGAACTAATTTCACCATGATTTATGCTGCATAAATTGTTTTGAGATGACTGTTATGTGTAGAACCTAAAAGCTTTCTCTCTCTCTCTCTCAACATCACACACTCATAGGCATCAATCCTCCACTCCAGGACTGAGGCGTAGCTAGACTGTAGTTAAGGAACAGGAGGGAACATCTGGAGAGGGCTTCCTAATGCTTTTAGACCAAGATTAGGATGTAAATCCAACCCGGAAATTGAACCCTCACTAAGCATCTTTGTTTATCTGATTACCACTCAAAACCATCTGTGCTTAATTGTAAGATGACAAATTATTTCCCAATCATCCAGGATTAAAGGACCTAGCTTCTTGTGGATGTTTTTCTATGGGTAGCACTAAAACTAAAAGAAACAGCCGGTGTGTCACTCTTATCTAAAGTTTAGAAATCCACCAGGCATTTTGTTTGCATGTCTGAGTTGAGAAAGAACTGGTCCTAAGGCTCTCTGGTCTAACAAAGGGCATGTACACTGAGTGGGGACCTACTCCTCCCTTCTGAGAATTTGTTCTAAGAGAGGACCACAGAGATGATCTTTCACATCAGCACTGGGGTACTTGCAAAAAAGCAGAAAGCCACAATACCCACCACTGTGGGAGTCTGCCAGGCATACTATGTCAGGGCACATCCTACTAGCACCCTACAGTACTTCTTTTTCTTAACTCTTGGCAAAAAAACAAGGCTTGCACCCATCTATGTCATGAACCAGACCCATGTTTGCCCCTTTCTTAAACAAGCCTTCAACCAGGAACAGAGCCAAGGCATCTAAATGGTGTTCCTTGTTACTTGTCAAGATATACTACTTTGGACCCCAAAAGTACCATTTATGCTTTAACCACCGCACTTGCTTCAGTTCTCACAGCTGTTTCTACCTTAACTATTTGTATTATTTCTTCTTACATTCTAAGACAGGATCATGGCATCACTCAAAAGTACACATAGGGGGACCCCTGGCTCCAGTCGTATATGTAGCAGAGGATGGCCTTTTCTGGCATCAATAGAAGGAGAAGCCCTTGGTCCCATGAAGGTTCATTTCCCCAGTGTAGGGGAATGCCAGGGTGTTGTGGTGGGAGTGGATGGATGGGATGGGGAGCATCCTCATAGAAGCTGGGTGACGGGGTATGGGAGAGGGGCGAACTGAAAAGGGGATAACATTTGAAATGTAAATACATAAACTATCCAATAACAAAATCAAATAGCATGATATAGCAGGGCAGTTGCACATATAAACTCACAGAGACCGTGACAACATGCACAAGACATGTACAAGATCAAGCCAGACAAAACCCTAGCATGGTGCTGATGGCAGATGAGGTAGTAGTCTTCAGAACGAGCCACTCCTAGCTGAGGAGCTGCTGGCAACTGATGGCTACTAAGAGAGTGGGCATTAGGATGGGGCCCCAGGGAGCCAGAGGATGGTCCCATACCCATGTGTATCCTGACAGTGCTAAGTGGATTCCTTAAGTTTAAAACAATAACAAAGAAAAATGTGACATTGTAATAGTGGTGTGTAAGACAGTGGAAGGATCTGAAGGGAGGTATAGAGGAGGACTTGATCAGTACCATTACATGTATGTCTGAGATTCTCCATCAATAAAAATAAATATTAAAAATATCAACTTATAACAATAACCGAGGCCCAACAGACTACCTGACTTGGGCAGAACAGGTTACCAGGCTCTTCCCACCACAGGTGACAGAGCTACGACTGGAGACAGGATGCCAGAGGGAGAGGCAAACCCAGGGCCTCACACCCCATAGGAAGGTGCTCTCCATTGCTGTCCTTGCTGTGGATTTTTTTGGTCATTTTTTCTATTTGGTAATTTTTTTAAAAATACAATGATGCAGCTTGATACACTGAACTGGTCAAATGGCTTTCACAATGTAATTGCAGTAGGAATTAAAGTATCCTGTTTTCTGGAGAAGTTTCAAATTTCAGGCTTAGCATGATTTGAGTGTTATTTTCATGAAAATGAGGGTCGTCTGATTACAGAAGAATCAAATGGATCCCATCTTCTGTGGCTGCATGTCTGTGAACCCTTTTCCTGGAACTCTTGGTGTTTTATCTACAGGTGATAGAAATTAAGGCCAATCTTGAAAGCCATTTATGCAAGGGCAACAGAAATACCCCTGTATATGGTACTGAAAAGGAAGTATGGATAGGGGGTGTAATCAATACTCAGAAAGTGGCACATTATAGAGAAGATTGCACGTGACCTTCTCCTGGCTATACACCACTGAGCCTTTTTCTCTTTGCAGGTGTTCTTAGGAGATGGCAAATCCAACTATGTAAACACATTTGGTGGCATTCAATGGGGAGAGAAAAGGACACTCCTTGGTCTCCTTAATTTTTCAGTGTCTAGTTCCAAGCTCAAACAGAAACATTTGTAAAAGATTGACAAAGGTACACAAGACCAAAGGCAAGAATGAGTGAGTCAATGAGAAAACACATAATTTACATTCCAGAGACCTACAAGGCTTATTCTTAGTCACACGGATACTTTCAAACCCACTAGCAAGTCCTTGCTATTTCCTTTTCCTGTGAACATGATGAGACTAAGTACCCAGCTCAGATTGGTAAGCATTCCAGACAAAGGTCAAATCCAGAATATAGCCAGGCACTATCCCATATGCATCCAACAGAAGGGAAAAGTATACATGGACTTAATTGCTTAAAACACATGGACCTTTCCTCAGGGAAGTACTTTACAGATGTGCATAAACTCCCTTATGAGTAAAAATCTGAAGAGTAATGGTCATTTCTCACTGCCAGAATTGATGATGTATCACCTTGACTACAGGTTCCTGAGGACCCCTTTAATTGGCTTCTGAAATCTGTTCAGAATCAAGGTTCACTTGAGGTAGTACCTCTCAGCGATGCCAAAAGAAATATAAATCAAAATGAAATTGTGATCACAGAGCCACAGAATACTCTACTTCATTATGGAAGATGACACATTAATTTAACTCTCACATATAAAATGATTGCTTTTTAAGTGAGCTCAGGACACTCACTGATTAATTTTAAGCCAACTTCTCTTCCAACAGCAGCAGATTTATCAGTCAGATGAGGGACACTAACTGAAAAATATCATAGCATTAATGTTTAAGAAGCATTTATATGAGAAAAACAGGATTGTAGAAGGAAGAGCAATTGATTGCTTCCTACCAAGTCTAAGTCCAGATTATTCTAGAATCACTGCCTTGGGGTAAAGGCATGGGTTTGATGCCATGGTTGACATAATGTCCAGTAAAACATACATATATTCATATACATCAATGTATGCTTAATATCTCACTAGAACATGCCAGAGAGATGCAATACCATGAGATTTTCACTGCCAGTATTAAGAGTTTATGTTTTCTGGTCCTACTGTGTTGTGGTTTGCAGGTTTATTTTAACTTTCATACCTTGGGAATGTACCTTGGGCCAGTGTTTCTTAAAGGCCTTTTGTGTCTGTACCATTGATATTATTATAGCTGAGTAGCCAGCATCTAAATAATTTTTAATTAGCTTTCATTTTTTAGATTGTGTATATATTTATGCATGCATATGAGTACAGTTTGCTGTAAAGACCAAAGGAAGGCATTTGCTTTTCCTGAAGGTGGAATTATAAGTGGTTGTTAGTCTTCTGACATGGATGCTGAAATCAACTAGGATCCTCTGCAAGAACAGTAAGTACTCACTCAACCACTGAACCACCACCAAGCCCCCAAGGAACTAGGGTCCAAAGAGCATTCATAAACCATTGATTAACTCTTCATTTCCTCTCAGAGACTCGACATCATGCTATGGATGTCACTAAGAAAGTTACCACTAAAACAACCTGCGTTGGTTTCACCTCTAAGTACAGATCCTTGTTCTGTATGTCAGTTTGTAGTGACTCTGTGAGCAAGTAGAAGCCAGCCTGTTCACTGATGGCTGGATGCCTTGGGGTCTGCTCCCAGGACATGTCAATCATAACAAAACAGAGACACTGATATTCTCACCACAGCCTCACAAGACCCAGCACGACACTGCTTCTTGCCAGTCTACTTTGCAGGATGTGCGGCCATTTTCTTACAGGTGGAAAGCTATTACAAAGAGTGTAAGTACACTGTATGTGCTCACATCTGTGTGAGAACTCTCAGTCCACAGTGATATCTTATGCTCATACCTGTCCCTGGAGACTTCTTTTTTTCCCTGACTGTCCATCAGACTTTGCTCAATGAAATGATGCTTATGTTTCTCCAGCTTTTCTCTAAATAGTCTGATCTTAATAACACATGGGTTAGGATGCAGTATGACCATGGCATGGTCTCCCTTTTTCCTTCAGTTCAAGACATAGGCTTCTCCATGACTGGCATTCATGAATCTTTATGACAGGGTGAAGGATGAAGCCGGCTGCAATTTGGGAGATGCAAAGGCAGTGCAGGGAGTCAACAGAGTTCCTTAAGGAAAAGATCAAAGTCAAATAGGGACTGATGTGGGAGCCATCTATGCATATCCTAATCTCAGGTAACATCTGGGCATGCTGCACCCTTTAAACTCTTCAAAGCACATACTTTTTTATTATTAAATGTGATTTGTGGGCTCAGTAACTAAGGCAGAGACAGGGATTGCCAGCACAAGCTGGGTAAGCTAGAGTAGAGAGGCATCAGTAAGCTCTGGGTTTTATTGAGAAAGCCTGACTTAATGAATAAAATGGAAGTGTAATCAAGGATGACTCCTAACAGCCACCTTAGAACTACATCCATGCTCATGCATGCACAAGCATGTACAGTCACACACACGTATGTGAAGAAGGGAAATGTATATGGCATTAATGATATTTTCAAGGAACTTGGCCCTCTGTTCATTTTCCTGACTGACTTCCCCATGGTGGCTCTTCCTGGTGGCTGTGCTCTACTCACCTCAGGTTCCTCTTTGCTGACTGCTTAGCCTCCTTTGTAGCCCTCACTCCACACAGCTTCCACGTGGAGAAGTTTGGCCTGGGTTGCTGGTTGCTCCACTCTGCCAACCACTCAGCTGTTTATCTTCCTACATCATCATCTCTCCCTGAGCTGCTTTTCCTGACACCTCTGAAAATAACAGCTCATTAGAAAGTGATCAGAGACTGAGTGAGCAATTGAATGTAATTACAGAAAATTACACAGATCTTAACCCAGGCACTCTACTGTGTCTCAGCTTGAGAAAGCCGAAGGCCTATGTTTACTGGCCAGGCCTATGGAGGTCACCTCTGTAGTCCCCAAAGGGAAGCAGGGATGACTCCTGTGTGCAGTGTAGGAACCTAAGAGTTTCCTACTCTAGGGAAAGGAACAGAGGCAGGAAGAGAGAAAGGGATGCCTGGAGGTGTGCACAGAAAGCCAGCACAGGAACAACATTTAAAGAAAGCTTGCAGCAACCTTGCCTGGGAGGCAGCAGGAAGTTCCACAGAGACCACTGACTTCAACCCAGGAAAAGGTTCATAGAATGGGTGGAGACATCATTACCCCACAGGAGCTCAAAATCAAAGTAGCAGCTCAACCAGGTTACTCTTAAATCCTACACATGCCCTGCCCAGCCCCCACATTAGTTGGTTCACTCTCCCAGTTTGTCCAGGGCAATCAACATTTGTCTCACCATCCAGAGCCATTCAACCTGGTTAGCTGCTGGACCCCTGCTGAGCCTGGTTACCCTGCTTACAGCCACCTGAGTCCTTGCAAGCCATTTTCACTCCAAATGCAAAACAGGTGTTGGGAAAGCCATTCTTAAGTTTATGGAACTTTGCTGAATGGTGGATTTTACAAGGAAGCACCCTGACTCACAATGCTGAGTTCAAGAGGTGTTTGACAGTATGGTGTCTTCAGACTTGAGAATATGGGCACATACACATCTTCAGGCTGAACCCCAAGTTTAAATATAAAATTAGTTTGTATTTTGAGTCTACCTTATGCCCAGAAAGTAACTTCACACAATATTTTTAATAATTTTGTGCAAGAAAGGGAACCTCACAGTTTAGGTTTTCCTACTTGAAGGAACTTGATGGTGCTCAGAGATTTGGGGATTTGGAAGACTTCAGATTTAAATTTAGGAATTGGGGTTGGTTAACTTGTGTCACCTGGCATTTGGAACACTCTCTCTCTCTCTCTCTCTCTCTCTCTCTCTCTCTCTATATATATATATATATATATATATATATATATATATATATATATATATATACACACATATATTTATGAATATATACATAATCATATATATACACATCATAAATATTCCATATGTAAATATAAACTATATATGTGCTATATAGTGTATATTTTATTTACATACTATATATTTCATTTACTACCCAGGCTTGTGTGGTCTCCTAAGTAGCCCCAAGTAGAAGTGGGATGAGCCATACATAATTTGCTTTTCATGATACTTGGGATCAAGCCTCAGACTTAGAACAGTCTTTATCAAGACCCCAAGATGCTGAGTTACAGGAAGAAGCCACCTCCTTCCCAGGCCCCTATGGTGGTTATCTGGGTGCTGAAGATCACCAGTGCAAATACTATGTATACATTTCAGGATGCAAAGGATAACTTCAAAATATTTGCTAAGGAAGGAAGTGGGGTTGAGAATGCTGTGGATAGAGGAATAACTGCTATTATTTCATTAGATCACCACAGGCAGTCTCTCTCCTTCCTTCCCTCCCTCTCCCCTCCTTCCCTCTCTCCCTACATTCTTCCTTTTGTGTGTATGGGACATGTGTACACAGACACTTGTCTTCTTGCATATAACATTGTGTCACTTTGGACCATGGAGAAGTGGCCTAATGGCCCCAGTTCTCACCTTGATACATGGTCTTAGGAATCTATGCCCAGTTTATCTGTTCCTGAAACTTCTTCACCTCACTAACAGAGAAGCACTGAGCTCGTATGTATCCTAAAGCATGAAGCTATCTCCTGGTTTTCACATTTGACTCTTGAAGCTTATTTAGAGGAATATATACATATCCCCTGGTTGGAATGCAAGAGGAAGGATAATGGGAGAAAACTGCACAGAATGGAGGGAGGGAGGGGAGGCCTTGGAAATAGAAAGCTTTGCCAAGTAGAATTACAAATTAGAATGACCAAGCTACTCTCGAGGTCCTTATCTCCCCATTCCCATCAAGATGGCCCCCTCCAGAATTTCCTTTCTGAATAGCCATGCACTAAACTTGGACACAGCTATTTGACCTGAGCTGGGTCACTGAGGGCTTGGAGGATGTCCTGTCCCAGAGGCTGAGCAGTACACCTGTGCATGGGAATTCTGAATGGGTGACAGACTCAGATATGAGCAAAATGAAGCTTGATGCAGAGAGAAAGGAAGAGAGATTTTGTTGGCAGTGAGAGGTAGGGAGTAGCACAGAAAAGCTGGGGTGCCCCGAGGGCCTGGGCCCCCTGTCATTCTGAGATGGTTATGGAACCTGGCAAAGACAAAGACTCTGATGTCCTAACCACAGGTACTGGATTTCTGGCTGTCTTAGAACTTGCCTTTTAAAATGAATGAAATCACATACAATCTGCAACATGTGCTATATGCAAGTTTATTCAAATACATGATTAGGATAAGAGGCAGTTTGGCACCAACACAAGGTGACATGACACTAGGCTGCTCCACGTGGATCCAGTTAGCTAGTATTCAGGAGGCAACCCTGGAAGCTGGAGGTAAAAGAGGCAGGGGTTCTGCTTCCTACCCTCACATCCAACCTGTGTCTCTGGAATGGCTTCTTTAGGTAAGATGACAACATGAAGACACAGGCAGGAACCATGTCAAACATGCTCTGGTGGTGGTCCATGGTGATGGGCATGTCAGACTGGGTTACTGAGTAAGTGGGTGCTGAGACATACAGCTGGACAGTTTAGCAGCCATTGGGGACAACTGGACAGGACATACCAGGACTCACAGGAGACAGAAAAGAGTCATTTACTGCTATTTTCACCCCACCAAAGAGCCCCCCCACAATGTAGTAAGTAAGCTCTTTGTCTCATTCTGACTGTCATGATATATAAGCTATATACTATATACAATGCAATCTATAATATGCACTATACACCATGTTCTAGATACCTATTATATACTATACCCTCTATACAAAACTATATATACTATACACTGTGCTGCATATTATACACTATATCTTATGTACTATACATCAAACACTATACACCACACACATAATCTGTATACTATATCACTGTACACTAAGCTCTACCCTATTATCTCTTATTCTGTATTTACTCTTTATTTGTGTATATCTGTAGTGTGTGTCTCTATGTCTTTCTGTGGTGCTGGGGTCAGTGGGTGTGTGGGTACATGGATGTGTGTGTGTGTGTGTGTGTGTGTGTATTTATATGTGTGCATCTGTGTGTATATGTATATATATATATATATATATATATATATATATATATATATATATATATGTCTTTGTGTGGTGCTGGGGTCGGTGGGTATGTGGGTACATGGATAAATATATGTGTGTGTGAGTGTGTGTGTGCATCTGTGTGTATCTGTATATATGTCTTTGTGTGGTGTTGGGGTCAGTGGGTCTGTGGGTACATGGATAAATATGTGTGTGTGTGTGTGTGTGTGTGTGTGTGTGTGTGTGTATGCATCTGTGTGTGTCTCTGTGTGTGTCTTTGTGTGGTGGTGGGGTGATGGGTGCAGGGGTGAATATGTGTGTGTGCATCTGTGTGCATATGTTTATGTGTCTTTGTGTGGTGTTAGGGACAATGGGTGCATGGGTATGTGGATGAATGTGTGTTATGTGTGTGTGTCTCTGTGTGTACATGTATGGTGGTGGATGTGTAGGTGTGGGTGAATATGTGGGTGTGGTAGGGTCAGCTATCTCCCTCCATCACTCTCTATCATATTTATTGACAGAGTCATTCACTGAATTCTCTACTCAACAGCTGTCCAGACTCACTGGCCAATGAGCTCTGGGGATCTGTCTGTCTGCACACCCCATACTCCCTTCCCTGTAACCCATGCTAGAGTAAGGGAGCCTTGCAACCACGACTGGAATTTTTATGTGGAGCTGTGGATCTGAACTCAGATCTTCATGCTGTGCAGCAGGCACTTTGATCACCGAGCTGTCTCCCCAGTCATCTAACCCCTTTAGCACATTCCCTAAGTAGCTTGTTCATCAAACCCCTCTTCCATCTCCCCTATGAAACTCAAGTTCCATAGGGCCAGCATCTGTTGGCCTGGGGTGAGGAGGTAGAGCATCTTCAGGATGAGACAGAGACCAGGGATAAGGGAGGTGCCCAAGAATCAACGGATGTGTCCTTTGCTGTGACTCACTATACTGGCAATATAGAACCTGAGAAGCCCACCTCCTATAGTGGAGCAATAGAGACACCAACCCAACCACAAAACTTTCAACCCAAAATTTATCCTGTCTATAAGAAATACAGGCATGGGGGATGGAGTAGAGAAAGAGGGAATGACCAACCAATAACCAGTCTAACTTCAGACCCAGCTCATGGGCAAGCACCAATCCCTAACACTATTAATGATATTCTGTTATTCTTGCAGACAGGAGCATGTTGTTCTCTGAGAGGCTCCACCTAGCAGCTGACTTAGACAAATGCAGATCCCACAGCCAGTAAATGGAGTGTGAGGACTCTTATGGATGAATAGGGGGAAGGATTGCAGGCCTGAAGGGGATAGGAACTCCACAGGAAGACCAACAGAGTCAACTAATCTAGGCCCTTGGGGTTCTCAAGAGTCTGAACCACCAACCAAGAAACATACACAGGATGTACCTAGGCTTCCCTGCACATATGTACCAGATGTGTAGCTTGGTCTTTGTGTGAGTCTGGAACAACTGGAGCAGGAACTATCCCCCAAAAGCTGTTACCTGTACATGGGATATGCTCTTCTAGCTGGGCTGCCTCATCTGGGCTCAGTGGGAGAGGAAGTGTCTAGCCTCACAAAGACTTGAAGTGCCAGGGTGGGGAGATGCCCAGGGGTGCCTCACCTGCTTAGAGGGAAGGATTGTGGGAGGGGGTGACCAAGAGGGGGCAGTGGGTGGAATGTAAAGTGAATAAGCAAAAGAATTAACTTATAAAACAATGAACTATTTATTCAAAACTCGGGTTAATTCATGGCATCCCATAAACATTCAGGAACCACTACTCAATAAATTAAATAAATTAAAATCGCCACAAAGACTCATTCAAAAATATTAGAATTTGTCCTTTTAGATACTTCTTTCTTTCTATGAATCCAGAACTCACAGATCTCACTAGTCTAACTATAGAGCTTGCCGAGGGATCCCTCTCTCCTCTAGCACCGAAGTTACCAGTAGACCACATACCTGTCACATATTTGCATGGGTGGTAAGGATCTGAATTCTGGTCTTTCTGCTTGCAAGACAGGTGTTCTACCCATTGAGATATCTCCCCAGTCCATAGCTGTGAAGTTTTGAGCATTCCATATTTTAGGTTTTTTAGGGGTTGTGGAGAATCAACTTACATTCATAACATAAAAATTGAAAAATATGGAAGATTAGAAAAATAAAAATTAATTGTAATCCGTAAGAAACAGTATCTTTTGTCATCTGATGTCTCAGTCTGTTCCATTGGCAGTACTCTGAAGAAGTACGAGTCCTGGACAGCAGAAAAATCCTTCACATGGATGAAGATCGGTCCACTGTCCAGAACTGACCCAGCAAGTCTGGGTGAGAGAACCAAGAATCTTTCTATTTCTTTACCTGCATTTTTAAAGCATCTTCAAACAGTCCAGATTGTTACAGATTGATTTGAGTTTTCTTAAGTCACTATAATTTATAACAAAGAAACTTCTTTAAAATTGTAAAGGGAAGGGCTGGAATGGTGGTTGCTCTTCCAGGGGTCCTGGGTTCAATTCCCAGCAACCACATGGTGGCTCACCACGATCCATAATGAGAACTGGAGCTCTCTTCCAATATGTAAGCATACATGCAGGCAGAACACTGTATACATAGTAAATAAATAAATCTAGGGGGGGATTGTAAATGAAAAAAGGGAAAATGGGGCAGTCAAATCTCGGCAGCAACATGGTTGTAGTGCCTCTGTTCTCCTTTAAATACATGTCTAAGCTTCTCAGTTCTTTGCAGACACTGTGGCTTGTCTTGACTCTACAGTGAACACCATTTTAGGACTCAGGGAAGAGCTTACCTTTTGAGGTGGGCACACCCCTTTCCCAGTGGCACAGGACTGGCGGTTCAACATGTACTCATACCTGCCTTTGGGTTAAACAGAAGATCCCGGAGAACTTAGACCTTTAGCTAGATCCAGTGGGCCACAGGTGTCACACTTAGTGAGAATGGAGTCAGAACTACCTTCAGAGGCCTCAGGATCTGAAGCCCAGCCAGAGTCTGGGCGTCTCTTTGGGTTTCCTGTGCCATCCACCAGCTTTGTGAACCATGGGAGAGATCTTTCCACTGTGCAGCCTGCAGGCAGCTCTTTGACTCTCTAAGCCTGTTCCTGAATCTCTATACCTGGATGGGGTTAGGATAGAAGTGGAATCTTTTTGGTCTCAGTTCACTGCCTCTGCCTCACCCCAAGCATGGTGTGCCTGGTGAGTTCCGCTTGGCTTTCCTGTGAAACCCTCAGGTATTGGGGAGAGGAAAAAAATCTCTCTCTCTCTCTCTCTCTCTCTCTCTCTCTCTCTCTCTCTGTGTGTGTGTGTGTGTGTGCGCGCGCGCGCGCGCGCGCGCGCGCGCGTGCGCACACGCACATGTATGGATGTCCCTAAACTCAGGTACATACAAGCATGTGTATGTATGTGCCTAAACTCAGGTACATACAAGCAATATTAAAAGGACTCATAGATTGTGTGTGTGTATTTCAGTAAATTTTTAAAAGGTCACAAACACTATGGTGGTTAAAATTAAAATTACTGTCAGTGCTAAAAGTTGGAGAGAATATGGATCATTACAAAACATTCATGAATTTCTGGCAAGAGTTTTAAATTGTACATTTTGATTTTCTTATGAAGTTAAACATGCAATTTTAGTCTAGTATTTACCCAAGAGAAATGCTAACATATGTTCACAAAAAGACTTCTATAATAATATTCCCGCTAACCTTTCTCATATTAATCAAACACTGGAAAGAGCTCAAAAGTCTGGGAAATAAAGGATAAGGGTGTGTGTAAAATAAAGGAAAAATTATTTCTGAAACCAACAACAAATGTGTAATTTTCAAAGGTATTAACTTGAGGACAAGAAGCCAAAACACATACACATACAACTTGATTCTCTTTAACGTGGCTGACAGACCAAAGTAATCATGTAGGCATATGATAAAGGAGCTGCCCTGTGGTGGGGGAGAGAGAAATTCCACAAGCAGGAGGGGAAAAGAAACACTTTTGGTAAGAATCAAAACACTGTCTTCAAACACAATTTATCTGAAATTATAAGTCAAAATTCACTTTACAAAAACTATTAGATGGTGGCACACACCTATAGTCAAAGCACCTGGGCAGCTGAGGCAGGAGGATCTCCCTAGATTCTAGTCCAGCTTGGACTATCTAGTGAGATCATGGCTAACTTGTTTAGTCAATTAAGACCATGGGCCAAGCTCACATACAGCAGAAGATATTGTAATGCCTGGAATGGTCAAGATGCTGTATTTAGAATATACACCAGCCTCCTAAAAATTGAAAAGAAACAGGTTCCAGCTATAGTTCAGACACAGGCCAGGCAATTAAGAAACAAAAACAAAAAATAAAATAAGACAAAAATAAAACAAAACCCCAAAGCTACCAACGAATTTAAACAAAATCCCTAAACTGACCAGTAATTAAAAAGATTCAGAACAAGAACTCCATTCGTGGTTGTCACTTATCAAAGAATAGAGCAAGGAGAAAGAGGAGAGGGTGGGAGAGAGGGAGAAAGAAAAAGGGAGAGGGGAGGGGCCAGGAGGAGAAGGAGGAGAGTGAGCAGGAACTGGAGAGGGAGAATGTTTCAATGTATTACTATTTGGAAGCTTGGAAGAAGGCAGCAAAGAAAAAGCCAAAATATTTGTGCAAGAACCCCATCGAGTGCTGCCTCAATTGTGGGATGGAAAGAAATGTACAACCTAAAGTCATATCCATAAGGATAGGAAACTACGTCACTGGATATTAAATCTAGAAAGCTGGAAAGGTAACACAAATGCCAGCAAGGCAGATCATGAGTAGAAGAAGGAATGAAGGGAAAGATAAACAATGGAGAAGGAATCATGGTGTTTTCTTGTTGTAAAGGGAGGGAGAAGGAGGCACAGCATCCACTGGGCCCTCTGTGTCTTCCAGCTCCAGGATAAGAGTAGAAAGCCTCATGTTCAATCCAGATGCTCAGGGGCCACCTTCTTCCAATTACCATTAAATGCTATGAACACTGAGGTGCCAGGCTATGGGGTTCAAAGTCTTCCCTGGATCTTTTGAAATCTCCCCTGTAGTGTGTGTGTGTGTGTGTGTGTGTGTGTGTGTGTGTGTGTGTGTGTGTGTGTGACCATTTCATCCTTACTTTCTGTGCCCAGGAGTGTCACAGACCACAAAGGAGTTCACTCTGCCAGCTCACAGGGAGCTGGGCTCCACCCCAAACTTTCCTCCCTCCCTCCCAACAACGTTAAGCTAGCATTGTTCTTCAGCATTCCAGGAGTTCAGAGATCAGGGCTATTAGGCAGAGACAGGGAGGACAGTGGTGGTGAGGCCAGGTTTACACACTGCTTCAGGCTTTCACACACTGATGTCTCTCTGGACAGCCTAGTGTCTGACTTTCCCACCAGCAGATAGGGCATGGAGGACCCCAGATTCTCCAGGGTACACTGAGGCTCACCTGGAGACATCTCAAATTGCATCATCCACAGCCTATGTCAATCCATTCTGATTTTTCTTTTAACACCTTTGCATTATAAAGAAGCATGTTGTTTTCTCTGTAGACAAAGAAGGGACCCATTCGATTCCACTTGCACTTCCAGAGTGAAAAGATTACGGCCCAGGAATAGTGTAAAAGGCAATTTATTTGATCTGCTTATTTCTTTTTAATTCCTTCACCCCATATGTTGGTGAGATTAGCAAACAGTGAAATACAGTAGAGCCACAAGGTGATTACTTCAGAGAAATGCCATTCTATGGTTTAGGATTAGGGTCCTAAAGCCTGGGATTTAAAGGAACCCTGGTGAAGCAGCCTTGCACCAAGTATACTGAGTTTGGTGTGGGGGCAGAGCTGTAGTAAAATCGCACAAAGTAAGTAAGTAACACATTCATGAACCTGTTCTTTTCTGCATGCACAGTGACATCAGGTAACAGCAAGAAATATGAAATGAAGTATTTCTCATGATTGTGTTAAAATGGTGAGTTAAAATGTTTAAAAATAGATGGGACCAATGAGATGGCTCAGCAGATAAAAGGTGCTCGCCACTAAGACTGAGGGACCCCAGTTTGATCACTGCAATTCACACGGTAAGAGGAAAGGAAGGGTGTCTTCCCTACTGGAAGGAAAAGTCAGATGCCAGGCTGTCAAGAGTAGAAATCATTGTGTAAAACACAGAAGAGTATAAATCCCAGCCTTGCCTGTACTGTCCTCTCCATCTCTGCCTTAGCCCTCAACCCCAGTCACTCTTAGAGCAACTGAGAATAGCCTTGTATGACCTAGACACACACACACACACACACACACACACACACACACACACACACACACACAATGATGGTGAGAATAATGATGATAAAATAACCTTTCTAAATAATGAGTATAATTATTGTTCAAAATGCATGCCCCCAAATCACCTGTGTCCAACTTTTATAGTGACTTTCAGTCTTTTGCTTTTAAGATTTATTAGTATTATTTTAATTATGTGTATACTGGGGGAATATATGATTATGAGTGTATTGTTCTTGGAAGGAGGTCTGTAGGTCTTCCTGGAACTACAGTTCCAAGCAGTTGTAAGCAACCTTGTGGTGCTGGGAACTGAACCCCAGTACTCTGCAAGAATAAAAATTGTTCCTTACCACTGAGCTAATTTTTATCCCAAATTTTCACTTTTTTTCAAAAATAATTTTTTATTAAAAAAAATATATCTATCCTAAGACCTCACAGGAGCTACCTTGAGTTTTAAGGGCAATAGAGGAAAAAAAATTAAATTCTAGGACTGAGAACATTGTTAAACAAGTCCAGGCATGCCCAGCTAAGCCCATTGTTACCTTAAAGATAAGAATACAGATGCTGGCCCAGGCTGTCTTTTACAACTTAGTCAGTCAAATGTAAATTAGATGTTAACCACATGTAACCAGACTTAGATAAGCATCTGCCCCACCATTCTCCTGACTCCCTAACTGCATGTAGGCTATGGGTGTTGGGTAAACTTTGTAAACTTTGTACTTCACAGCCCCCAACCCTCTCTCCCAACCCCCGCCCTATAAAATCCCCCAGCTTTCGAGCCTTGTGGCTGGTACCCCTATCTCCTGCATGAGATACGTATAGGCCCGGAGCTCCATCATTAAACTAACTCATGCTTTTGCAACAAGAAGGTCTCTTGTATTTCATTGGGTAACCCCATGTCCTGAGACTCAAGTGGGGGGTCCCTGGAAGGGGGTCCTACATAGACACAATGAGATAGCAACACAGCACTAGGCCCCACCTCTTAAAGAGCCTATCATTGTCCACCATGGCCATGCTGAGACCACCTTCCAACACACAATGCCTTGGGAGATATGCTGAAGCTATAACAAACCCTAAAAGACATTATACCCTCTGTATGATGGGGTCATGACGGATGAACACATGTCAATATAAATACACCCAAACCCACAGAATGCCTAGCACTGTGGTAAATGGCAGCTGCAGAGATAGCAATGTGTTTGTTACTAACAAATGCAGGGCTGAATGGAGATGCTGAGAGCGGGGAAGCTGTGCATGACTGTGCAAGGATAGGGTATATGTGAGAAAGCTCTGCATCACCAATCACCTTGCTATGAGCCTAAAAACAAGGTATGTAAATGTAGAAAAATACAATTAAATGTATCCACATCTTGCTTCTGATAAATGAGACTCAAGCTATGATATTTTATTTTAATTAGGCTCTGTGCAGTTACTGGAGATTACCCCTAATCTAAATCTCTAGTGCTAGTTTGGATACTACCCCAACTATGCCCTCCAAATACCTTCTGTATTTAATTGTCTGGGTGATTTCTGCTCCAGCAGTCTGGCACATGCTGCTGGTGTATTATGACTAATGGAAAACTCCTCTTCTTTCCTTCTTCTCTTCTTCTCCTCATTCTTCCTACTTTGCCTCCCAGTCTGGTAATTCAAACTCCATCTTTCTCTGTCCCCACCACCCAGTGATCCACTGTCACCATTTTAAATTTGAGAGCAAGGTTAACATAACAAAGGGTCTGCTCACCTGGGAGCTCCCAGGTACCAGCATTCAGAAGTTAGCATTTGAATACAAGCTGTACCAGACCAAACCCCTATATGCAAACACCAAAGAAGCAAGGTGTTGAGGGACAGAAGAGAGGAAATAGGATGCCAAGATCTTTTGTTTTATGTATGGGTAGGTACATAGGGGAAGAGTGTACTTACTTCATGTGTACACACACACACACACACACACACACACACACACACACACACGTGCATGCATGTGCACAAAGAGGTCTGTCTCTATCACTCTTTGCTTCTTTTCTGAGACAGGGTTTCACTGAATCTGAACATCAGAGACTGGTCTAGACTGGCTATTCAATAAGCTTTACAGATCTCCCTGTCTCCACCTCTTAGCTCTGAGATTGCAGGCTGGATTAAAAACATTGAGCCACAACACCAAACTTCTGTTGAGGGAGAGAGCCACAGTTAGCCTCCTCATGCTTCCATGACAAGCTCTTGTCTCACTGAGCCATCATCCTGTCCCTTCAGCCGCAAAATCACTATGTGCAACACATCTATCCTTCACCAGCTGAAGAGGAGGCTCCAACTTGATCCTTACCTTCCAGGAGTGATCCACCTCTCAGTCTCATGGGAAGGCATCTGTAATAAACTGACTTGGGGAGTTAGCTATCTCTCCCATGAGCCCTGGGACTGAGCTGACCTCTCTCCCTGACATTTTTGCAGAATAGGTGATTCAGCTAAAGCACCGGTAGTCTTGGATTTAAAGCCATTGCTACTCATCCAAGAATAAATAAGTAACATGATTCTCAACTCTGTCTACAAGAGAAAAAGGAACAGCAAGGTGGATAAAGGCACCTGTTGCTGATTCTGATGACCCTGATGGTTTCATTCAAGAGACCATGTGGTAGAAGGGACAACTCCCTCATACTATCCTCTGTTAATTCAAGTAATGCACATGTGTGTGCACTCATGCAGTGTGCATGTGCAGTGTGAAATATATGCAAAATTATACCTTAAAGTATCTTGATTGGAGCTTGTTATATTTAAAAAACACAAATAAAATGATAACATGTAGAAACTGGAAAGAGAGAGGTGGTGGCTACCCTGGAATTAGCTAAAATTTTGAGTTGCAACTGTAAGGAGCAAAAGGGCTCTAAGGAAGGCAAACGCCTGCCTTTGCAACCAGAAATAAGTACAAGATGGAAGGAGTAGAGAGGAGGGTGCTCTGTTGGAGAGCATTTCCATATTCATCAATGAGTGGGGCTAAATAGCCCTGCATGCAGAATATTACTGGACACAACCATGGAGCTCTCTGCCCATTGCCCAAGTCCTTGGGATCAAAGACCAAAGGAAACAGTAGAGTCAGGATCTATGGATTCAGAATGGCCTAACATCCATCTTAGAGAGTATGATGAACCATGACAGTGAGAATACAAAATGGTTAAGGGGGCAGGGGCCGGTAGTGTGATTTATCCTGTGTGCCTGGCCCTTTAAAGGATCCCCAGTTGCTAGTCAACTGGGCCTTAGGTATTAGAACTGCTTGACCCTATGAACTCCAGTGTTGGTTGCCACTTGGATTTCTGGGAACAGGATAGGAAATAAAAAGGCCAGCAGAGGCTGAGAAAATGAATTGGGCTAGCAGAGTGAGAGAAAGTGGTTGGTAAAGAAGATATTGTTAGGAGACAGTTGATCCAGGAGAAGCTGAGCAGAGCAGATAGCCTAGGACAGTTGTTGTAGTTTGGAGTCGATGGTACTAGAAAACTGGGAGAAGGTATTGATTAAGGCGCATGAACTGAGGGGGCTTGTGAGAAACATTTAAAGGGACTGGGCTGGAAACTGGGAGGAAAGATTAGGTAAGGAATTTGATTAAAAAACTCTCCCCCCCTTTCTTTCTCTCTCTCCCCCTCCCTCTTTCTCTCCCTCACTCCTTCTCTCCCCTCTATTCTTTGTCTTCTCCTATCCAGGGATAAGAAGTAAAACCTGATGGTGAGGGAGATAAAGAATGGGAAAAAGAGGAACCCACAAAGTAGCAAAGACCAGCAACAGTCAGGGAGGTGATCAGAGTCACCAGAGCTCTTTAGAGCCAGAACAGGCTAACAGGATGCAGAGTAAAGCCTTCCAAAGAATAATAGGTCTGCTGAGTTATGCAGTGTCCCTGTTTTAAGCACACCCATATTATAGTGAGAGATGTGGACTGCTTCAGAAGGGAAAACACTTCCAATCCCTCTTAGCAGAATCACCTGATGAAATAAAATGGACAGACAGATTGCTCAGTGACCTGGAAGAAACAATAAGAGTGACAGCACACTGAGAAATGTCAGCCTCTGGGATCAGGCTGAAGGACATAGACATATTAGCTCTGAGCTCATGCTTTTCCAGATGCAGAAACATCACTTAGATGCAGATGCATTTGTCCTAAAAAGGCCTCCATACTTGACTGCTGGATGTTTCTCTCCAAATGGCCTCTGGGTATTCTGAGCTGCAACCTAGCTTGCTGTACAGACAGCAATCACCTGAATTCACTGGTAACCAAGCAACAGAGCATTGGCCCAATCAGAGCAGCCCATGCCTCAGCCATTCCCAACCTAAAGACTCCAAAATCATGCCCTAATAAGGCAAGCCTGGTGTTGTACCCGCCAGCCAATCTCTGCTATGCCATTTCCTACACTGCAGATGCAGAATGGGCTTCTTCGCTGCATGCTGAACCATCTTCCCTCTGGGATCCTGTGTTCCTAGAGCCTTTCCTTTCTTTGACTAACATTTGTTCAGTTCTAATTGGGATCTGTCTTTCTTTGGACTCAAGGTTTGCGGGAAGACAGATCTGAGTCTGCAGGCTCTGATCTGCAGGGCCTGAGGCAAGGCTTCCTGCTGCTGCTGATAGCTGCAAACCCACAGCCTAACCCTGTAACCCTGTAATAGTGACAATGTAGCTGTGGATGACCCCAGGAAGACAGAAGAGGCTTACATGGTGGTCCATGCTTCAAACCCAGTTTTGCAAAGAAATTCCAAAACATCATTTTGCCTTGTCCATAGGCATGCAAGACTCAGTCATTTCTGAAGTAAATCCCTATACCTAGCCTTGTAACTAAAAATTAGACTACAGAGAAATGCTAGGTCCCCAGTGTAGCTGGCCTAGCAGAATTAAAATCAAGATATTCTAAAGAGATACTCCCGTCTCTCAATCTATTAGATGTTGAAACAATAAATTCTAAAGAAGCAGAAATTATCACAGAAATCTCAGGCCAATGTGATGAAAGGGAACAGCTAGAGGGGCATCCTTTTTTCCCTGACAGGGATGCCACACAGTTCTAAGAGTTCATCAGATCACCTTACAAGATGAGGCTGAAGCCCAGACAATGGTAGTAGGTGGTGGGCAGGGCCACATCTTGACCAGGACTGCTTAGATGTACATATTCTTGGTCTTTTAAAACATTGATCCTACTTTAGGACCCCAAAGACAGACTTGGGGGGTTTGCTGGACTCTTTATCCCTCTTCTTAGTAGGCTCATATTGAATAAACTTCCTTTTGACGCTTTCCTTTTAAAATCTGGCTCTTTTAGTCAGATTCCTGGGGTAAGTGCCAGGCTGCCCCCCCCCCCAGTTTGATAGCATTAGTGGTATGGGAAAGATGTAGACCAAGGTAACCACATCGAGGTGCACCCAAATAAAATGAACCACCAGTCCGATCACCAAAATATGGCATGCATTAGGAGAGCGAGTCACATGTGTCATGCTGAAAGTTTATATGCATTGAGTGATGCATCAAAGTTTGTGAGCATCAGTCACTTAGATGAGACAATAGGTGCCTAGGCTACAACCTCAGGCAGGGTGTGTGCTACGAATGCAGATGTTGAGACCCCCAGGTCCAATGACCAGGGCTTACATAAACAGATGAGTAAGTAAATAATGATAACATTTGGTCTTTGAGGGATAGCACTACAAACACACAAGGATACAGCTTTTCTTTTTTAAAGTAACTTATCATTTGAGAAATTATGCCTAAACTCTAATAAAACCTCCAGATGATATTCTCTCTACTTAACATGAATCTCCATTCAAGTTTCAACACATTCACTGAGATATCCTTTTTAAATTACTATTTTCCAATTTATGAGGCAGATTGCTCTTTCACTGAACTCACAGAGCCCTGGGGCCTAAGCTGCAGTTGAAAGTTAAACATCTATTTGCATTTGGGTTAGGAAATCCCTGCCATGGTTTCATGAGACTTGAGCTGTCTCTATGGATTTGGTAAGATCAAAGCCCTAGCATTAAGTGATCCTGGGTTTTCATGCTCCCCACAGCCAGTCACAAAGAGCTATGACTGTGCACCACTGCCTGTCTGCCTGCTTGCCTCAGCCTGTGTTCACCTGCTTTCACTGGATTAGATGCACTGATGCTGATCTTGCAGAAATCTGCAAAACTAAGAGTAAGCAAAAATCTGAAATGTAGCCATGTGGAAGATGTACAAAAGCCTTATGTGTGTGTAGGCAGGGTGGTGGAGGTGGTGGTGGGGTGTTGTAGTACACAGTCCATAGGGCCCTCAAGTAGCTGGGTCTGGACACACGGATTTAGATTTGTAGACACAAAGAACACTGCTCTCAAACATCAAAATGAATAACAGTTTATTCTTCTCCAGCGAAATTTGAGTAACCACGGCCTGGGAACACAAATTTAGGTTACCCCACATTCCACATACCAATGTGGAAGCTCCTTTATGAAGCTGGATAGTTTTACAGAACAAAGAAAGTCTTGAATCAAAGGGCATTTAAAATGCAGTTGGTGGGTACACCAGAGAGGCAGGTACACCAAAATGGGGGAAGCTTTTCTCCAGTGAAAGCTAGTCACTGAGTAACAATAGATTATAAAACGTTTTTATCTGTTATTCACGGGATGTAAGTTCTGTCACAGTGGTGGACAAGGTGATAAGGCAATTAGCTTTTAGAACTGCAACATTCCAACCTCCCCCCAGAACTGCAGTAATGATTAATCAGTCTCTGCTGACACAGTTCTTTCTAGGAATCCTTCCTAATGGATCACTGGCAATGACCTCAACACTCAAGAAGAGGCAGGACCCGGCTGGTCTCAGGATGTACCCTCCTACACATGCATATGAACACATGGTATCTACACAGGTAGCCTATACACTATATACTGTCTTATGCTCAGCAAAAACAACTGCATGGTTATTTTTAACATAGTAAATAGGAATGTTTAAGTAGGATTATTGCTTTGTAATTAATCTCAAACACAACCCATGATGGTAAAATTGTTTATAAACATGAATATCAAATCAATAGATACAATAAATTTCACCCAACGATAAGAAAACTATGAGACGGAATAGATGTCTTTAGAACAACAGATTCCTGCCTGCTGTTATTTTTGTTTTATTGCAGGCTCCTAGAAAGTGATAGGTAAAAGTGATTACTTTACAAGGTGATAAATCCGATCTTGTCTAAAGACTGGCAGGATGGGCAGCTCCCGAAGATTCTAGATTTACTTCCCCATACTATGGGCAAAAAGAAAAATCAACAGGACTTACTTTTCTATGGAAATTACTCAGCCTGTGCTATTCTACATTCAGGGGAGTGTTTCACAAGATAACTGAATAAGGACAAAGAAAATTACATTGACCAAGGGTAGGGACAGAAAACTTTGCACATGGAGGAAAAAAAAATGAAACCGTGCATTTCAAGAAAAGAAAAAGACAACCAGTCACTGCCACCAGGTGGTCTAATTTTTAGGACATGCATATTCCACCATAATAACTAAGAACTAGAGACTGCATTTGTAAGGAAAATGAAGACAGCACACTAGCCCATGTGACACATCGCAGCCCCACTGAAGCATACATCTCCTCATTCTTCAAAGGCCATGAAAGTAACTGTTATTCATGATGTAGTTGTAATCTATCAACAAGTCACTTTCCTGTGGGGGTAATCAATGAAAAGCCAGCAACCTTAGCCCATGGCTCTTACCTCCAAAGCCCAATCCTGAGAGTTCAGCAGCCAGTTAATGTTTAATTCATGTGGGGTCTGGAGGATGTAGCTTAGAAATCTTTATGGGGAAGTGGTTCTGGGTTATAGAAGAGCAGCAGGAAGAACGTTAGAGTTGTAGAATGAGGATGCAAGATTCTGTGAAAGCCTCTTCTAAGCAGGCATGGTGGCTGCATTCCTGAAATCATTGCTGCTGTGGTTTCTAGCACATGCCCAGGGCAAGACCGGGGCTGTCAGCATTTCATCATGGAAAGGTAGGACTCTGGAGACCCCCCACCCCTACCTGATTGTTGTTGGAGGAGGAAGTGTCAGAAAAATATATTGAATCAGAACTCAAAACTATCACGAAATGCTGAGATCTGTGTTTCATAAGTTGTTGAGTGCTGTGTTAATTCTGCCTATCTCCTGTAAAGATCACCATGTCCATCATTCAGGTCGTAGGGCAGAATAGCATGTACTAATGGGTAGGAAATGAAGAAAATGCACTCCTCGAAGACCTGGGTACCAGGATCTAAGAGTTAGGAATTAGCAGCAAATTTAGAATCTTGTGAGGGTTTGTTCCTATAAGGCAGCACCCTGTCCCTGCATCCACATGGTGGGAAAGGCAGGGCAGTTTTCCCAGACTTAACTCATTTGTGATGTTCTGCCCATGTCTCTCTCCCCTCCCCCATGCTCTGTCTCTCTGCCTCTCTCTCTCTCTCTCTCTCTCTCTCTCTCTCTCTCTCTCTCTCTCTCTCTCTCTCTCACACACACACACACACACACACACACACACATTTATTCAGCTCATAAGGCCATCACACTTGGACTTTTAATATTTGAACCATGGATGATGCATTCAGATCACAGTAAAAGCCCTCCAGAAAGAAGTGAAAACGGGAACAATCCAGTCAACATCCACTTAGACACTTGACTTCCAACACTGTTCTGGATATTGGAGACATCTCCAGGAGCATAACTCATCCACAAGTAATGTCCCTTTTACAGTAAACAGGCCAATCAACATAGAGGCTCAGCAAATAAAGCTGGGTATTCTCTTCAGAAAGGCAGAAGGAGATGGCTGTGGTGGTGGCTAACAGCCAGGGGAGGATAGCAGGGATGAGTAACTGTAAGAGAACACAGACAGACCTGTGTAGAGAGAGAATATCTTGTATAGTGTATGGATCATTGCCTGTCAATCAAAAAGCCTTTGGCCTATGGTTTTGCAGGAAATAGAGGTGGGATACCTGTGAGGGGAAAGAATTCTGGGATAGAGCCAGATGAGCCCAGGATGGCACAGTGAGATGGACACATGGTACCTGAGCATTGGTAAGGAGACATGTGGCAGAATTTAGGTTGAAATAAATGTATTATCTTAAGTTATTATTCTAGTCAGAGAAGAGCTTAGCTATATGGCCAAGGTATTTATAAATATATCTTGAGTCTGAGCCTTATTTCTGGGAGCTTGAGGCTGGCAGGAAGAACTGATAGTTTATCATGAATAAAGACAACTGATCAGTTTGAGAGAAGAGCTCAAGTTGACCCTTTAGTTCTTTCTACATTGGGAACCTGTTTTCCCCAGCCCTCCACACTATCTTGCATTCAGAAGAGAGTTAAGAAAGCACAGTACCCAGGGTGCTAATAAGTAGTCCATGCACCTTGCACAGATGTGGCTATCTTCTGCCTCCTGGACCAATGACCATCTTCTGATAAGAAGCTGAGGAGGCTGAGGGACAGACTGCAGATCTGCCTGGGTTAATGGGAGGGGCTGATTTCCTCTAGTGGCTCACTATACTTCTGTCCACTGAGCACGAAGGGCTTGCCACCATCCGGAGCCATCCATTGGTAATGGGGAAGATGCTGCTATGTAGGTCTCTACTTGTACCTGTCTCTGTGGAAAGGGGCTACATTCATAAAGATCCAGGATATTTGGAGACAATGTCTCGATTTTATAAAGGCTAATCAGTCACTCTTTAATATATCAGCCTGGAGGACAGGGTCACCTGGTTTGTTCTGGAAACACATAGTAAAGGGACAGACCACGCATACACACACACCCTGTGCAACAGCAGTTGCCTCAGGCCCTAGTTTCCTGGTGATGTTCAGAAGGTGACATAGGCCATATGAAGGGAGGATCTGCAACATTCAAGTTACTTCTATCTATCCATATCTATCTATCTATCTATCTATCTATCTATCTATCTATCTATCTATCTATCATCTATCTATTTTGCAGGTAGAAGATTGTCCTGGAAAACACAGGCGTTCCAGACCCCATGCCACCTCTGTAGGGTGACAAGGAAGCCCCTTGGATAGCTTTCTGACAAGCATCACACAGATACATGGGCTTGTGTAGTTTAATATTTTTAATCAGTTTAATATTTTTAATCAGAAGAAGTGGCCACACACTGGCAGGGAAGGTCAAGTCATTGGCTTTGTAAGATGGATTCCTGCTGTGATTTAGATAAAATTCAAAGGCATACTATGTTTGCATAGCTACAAGACTTAGCTTGATGTCACCCTGACTGTCTGATCCACTTCACTATAAATTGTTCTTCTAGACTGTTCCCTCTAGACTTTCTTTCTTCCCTCCTTCTTATGTGCAGGACTCCCTCCCACCTATCCACACTTGCCATGCTATTTCTTCTGAGTGTCTCCCTATTCTTTCAGGTCTTAGTCAAAACATCACATTCTCTAGAAACCTGCAGAGCTCCTTATGACTGTTTCATTGTCTCATCTGTCTTCTCCTAGGGACACCCTCACCTCCTTGCCCTGAGTGAATTCCTTCCTCACCATTGTAGGAATCACCCTTGAGCATAAATTGATTTTCTGGCTCCCTCATAGAATATAAGCTCCATGAAAACAGACCTTAGGAATGGTGGCTTAAGGAAAATGATGGGCATCTGTCGATAAGTACAGTTGCATTTATCATAAATGGCTCAGTTGGTCAAGTGCTTGCCTTGCAAGTGTGAGGACATGGATTTGAGTCCCAGAATCCAGGTAAAAATGCAGGATACTGTGATACATGCTGTAGCCCCAGCTCTGGGGAAGCACAGATGAGAGAATGACACATGGATGGATCAAGCCTAGATCAGACCTCATCTTAAGGGAGGTTGGTGAAGCTCTGAACATGACTTCTGAGGTTGTCCTCTGGCCTCCACACACACATACATGCAACACCTCTGTACCCTCACACACATAGCATAAAAAAAAATGCAGACCTCATCCTTATATTGTAATATTCCCAGGGGTTGGAAGAGCTGGGAATAGTTCATCACAGGCAACCAATAAACTTGGGGTGAACTAATGGACAGGAAATGCTGGCCTGAGCCTAAACTTGAGAGAGGCCAGGGAAGGTGCAAAACAAAGTATGCAACCAATTAAATGTTTCATAAGCCAATTGGTCCTGAATTGTAGCTCAAAATGCAGACTAGAAGAATTTTTGGTTGCCAGTTTAATCTTGATACTTTCTTAGAAATCTAGTAATTTAATTACATTATATGTGATGAATAGAAAGACCCTGACTCCAAAAGCCAAAGGGGGTGGTCTCTCCCTTAAAGGACAATATTAATCAATACTTGTTACACACTATGTCACAGAGTTGGATGTGTCTGCAGAAGCAGGAGGCCCCAGAAGGCGAATTGTTCATCTGCCTTACAGCATGACCCAGATCTGCAGTATGATGGTAAAGAATCTGGGAGGGTTGTCACCTCACCTGGATAATAATTCACTTGATAAACAGAAATGTAACCTTTGGCAAGGTACTCATATTTGTTGAGACTTATTATCCGTAAAATAAGTGCTAATAACCTTCTAAAGAGGTGGTTCTATCATTTGCTTCCTTATTATTATGGCAAAGTCACTGACAAAGCACCTTTAGGAATGACGTTTGTTTTCGCTCACAGTTTGAGGGTAGAGTCCAAGGCATCGAGGTGTAAAGAAGCTGCTCCCATTGCCGCTGCCATCAAGAAGCAGAGTTAGGTAAATGCTGGCACCCAGCTCACCTTTTCATTTTTCTTTCGTCTGGAACTGATGCCTCCCACTTTCAGGGGAGTCTTCTCAGGTCGGTTAAAGATGTCCAGGACTGCTCTAACAAGCAGACCAACAGCTGTGTTTCCTAGTTGATTCAACATCCATCAAGTAGACAATCAAGTTCAACCTTCATGATTCTCATGACTTGACAAATGAGAAAAGGAACCAGGAAAGCTATTTGTTAGCTGGTATTTGGAGCGGTGACTACTAGCTACTGTGTTGGAATGGTGGCTTAAGGAAGATGACGGGTGGCTGTCTAGGAGTACAGCTGTACCAGGCTGTCTGTGGTGCCAGGGCACAGCTGGAGTGTAAGTGAGGAGAGCAAATTGTCACATGGAGGTGTTATTCAGAGGAGCATAAGCAGAGAGGTATGCCTGATCCCTGGCACTAAACACACAGGATGTGAATCTAGATAGTCACTGCTTAGCTCAGGACAAGGATGTGTGTGCCCGTTTAGATGATCATTCCTTGATCCTCAAACCCCAAGATTTGGCTTATTCTTGCTGATGACTTAAGCCCATAAGCAACAAGGGCCACTTTTCTTTACCTCATGTAGAGTTTGTCACCAATTTTAGGACTGGCATATAGCTGGTGAACATATTCCACTCTCCTCCTGTCCACTAGAGCCCTAACTAGCTAATGACCATCACAAACCAAGATAGTACTATTTTAATATATCAAAACCAAGCCATTCAACAGAGAGTAGGTTTTGTGAAAAGAGCCAAAACTACACGAACCTGTGTTGGTGCTCAATCTTAAATTACAGCACAGACTTGCTTAAAAAAAAATAAAACAACTTGAAACCAGGACAAAGGTAGTATTTGGTTGGTTAACATTTTGTAGGTAAATTTATTTGTTTGCTTGTGTTTATTAAGAAAGGGTCAATCTATTGCCCAGACTGTTCTGGAACTTTTTCTGTCTCGAGGACTAGGCTGGAGTCCTTGAAGACACACCTCCCTTAGCTTCTCCTTGAGTGAGCACATCTGGCTTAACAGTACTTGGTTTTGTTTCAGGGTTTCATAATGAACACTGTGATATTTGTTTGCATTAAAGAGGTCCATAAGTGGCCTACTCCCAAATGAGACATCTATTACATCAGAGGTTCAGGGACATCATGGAAGGTGGGGAAAAGCTTTGAGTGCCTGAAGCCTGGGGTGCCCGTCCCATGACAGCTTTTTCCCAACAGAAAAGGGATATTGCTTCCATGAATTCTCAACAGCATAGTCTGCAAAGACCACACCAATCAGTATGCCAAGAATGGAGAGGAACCACAAAGGCTTCTCCCACAGGGAAAGAGCTACAGGTTTATTGGTACTTTTAAAATTCTTCCTTTTATGGGGGAAGATAAAAAGCCAGTGTTTTGTTTATCAAATCAGCCTTGGTTTGGATCACACACCATGGCCTCTTTGTTCTATGGGTGCCCACCCACATTCTCATTTCTCCTCAGGCCTCTGATTTTTCTTCCAACAAAGGCAAACCCAGTGGCAGGTAACAGTGGTCTGCCTCATTCATCTCCTAAGGATGATCCTGAAGATGGCTTACTAGGATGACTCGAGAAGTCCTTAACATTGTCACATTCACATGGGTGATTCACAACACATAGGTTAGGACTATGAAAGCCAGACTTTGAGAAGAATGGCCACCAGCATCTTATCTCCACAAGGCTGATGACACCATTATAGTTTCCACTACATACACACACACACACACACACACACACACACACACACACACACACACACACACAAGAATGTAACACTGCTTCCCCTGAACAAGTTTCTTAGAATTCCTTGCAAGAGCATAGACATGAAATGCCCACCTGTCTGTGCTCTTGCAAGGAATCCTAAGAAATTTGTTTGGTAACCCAAAAAAGAAAAATAAAGCAGGAGTTTGGAGGAAGCATAAAAGCAGAAGAAGAACTAGTCAAGAATGGATGGATGGAAATGGGGGGAGTATAAGAGAGGCTAATGGGGTGAAGGCAAATCTTAAAATGCATTGTGTATGTAAAAATATTATGATGAAGCCTATTAAGTATAATTAGTATATGTGAAAGCTGGAATCCTGATATTTGCTGGATGAGGCTGGTGTCAAATCTGAGGCCATGTGGAGGCTCTCAAAGGCCACCTGTTTTGTTAAGGGGTATTTAATTTGTTAAGAAAGCACTGTCCTCTCAAGCCTTCTACAGCAGGGTGAATAGAAGTCTGTGTGGGAGGGGAAGAAAGCATGCGCAGGCTTCAAGCTTGCCAGGCAGCCCATATAGCATCATGGAAATCCTTCCCAGCAAGAAAACATCTTGAACATTGCCATCCAGCACCCCGGTGTTATTAAATACACACAGTAAGAAAAACTATTGAACTCAGGTGATTTTTAATAGAAACACAAGTGATTTAAGGCTGGGCTCACATTACAATTTCATAGTTGAAAATTACTCTTCAGGGAAAATAAAATCGTTCATTTGTGCCTCATCTCTCAAAAATGTCATAAATATGTATAGGTGTCCTTGGCCCATCACAGAACAACAGGGAGCCAACAGGAGGCCACATCAGAAGCAAAATCAACAGCCTGTTTCTGCACTGTGTTCATCCCTAAGATAAAACTCCTTGTTAACCATTCATGCTCAGGACACTGACACTTAAAAGTCATTCCTACTGATTGCTTTACTTCACTGTCTAATTTCCTAACTTAGATCCAGAAACATTGTCTCCTAACACAAGGCTCACTTAGTGAGACAGCGGTGTTGCTTACCTCTTGGGATGCCACTGGCTTACACCATGTTGGTCTCTTTGAGATTTCAGTGCAGAGTAGACAGGGAAGATCAGACTAAAGGGTTCCTACACTTGAGTTTGATAGTTTGATTTTAGGGTATGATGCTAGTCAAGTGAAATATGACCTCCATGGGTTTAACTGCAGAAATGGGTCAGTAGTGATTTCCCTTCTACATAGATGCATGGTTTCCTAACTCCTTCAGTTATGGAAGCCCAGCAAGCTTCAGAGAAGCATCACAACAGCATTACACAGTCTTTAGCAAAGGTTCTTTTTGCCTTCTTACACATCAATAAAATAATTGTAGATTTTGAGACAATTTAAGTCAATATATTGTATATTGTCCTGAAGCTGTTTGTATTTTAATGTTAATCCCACTTCCCCAAGAAGGGCTGTCTAGTCCCAAGACTCCAACTGAACCTTTCCATTTTAATTAGTAAAATAAAGGAAAGCAAGTGACTGGGTGGGGTGAGGGAAGTAGAGAGGGCTGAGAGGTTGGAAGAGGTCAGAGGATGGAGGTTAGAGGTCAAAGCAACAAGGCAGCTGGACCCAGGTGGGATTTATTGGTGTTAAAAAGCTATGAATATTAAGGATTTTACAGGTCTAATATTTCATATAGAAAGGCAGTTTGTATCTTTGTCTATTTGATGCAATCTTGTTGTGTAGAGGATTTGTTGATTGAGAGTTGAATATATAAACCTGTATGAAAAACTATTGGGCTTTAGAGTTGTGTTTGTGTGGGATTTTGAGGTACAGAAATACCCCGGGACAGAGACGGAGAACAGGTGGTAGAAAACTGCTAGGGAAGGGAGTTTTGGGGACGAGTTGAGCTGTGGTGGCAGCTCAGACCAAGCACCAGAGGAGTGTGCAGCTCCAAAGTAAAATCGGGCCTGAGGAGTGAGACCTCAGGGCCAATAGAGAGATAAACCATAATATTCTTTAATATTGCTACAACAGCATATGGCAAAGAGACATGGATCAAATAGATCACTGTTCCTTGTCACCCTTCCACAAAATTTTAGTTATGGAGACATTGCATGGACATCATAAAGTTCATCCTGCCCAAGTGCATTAACATAAAGCAGTAATTTAACTTCTTAGGAGGCTGAGGCTAAAGGGTCGTAAGTTCAATCCCAGATGGGCTATAGGGTTAACTCAATAACAACTGGTCAATGGAGAAAAACCACTATCTTAAAATACCTTTTAAAGGGCCTGGAGATATAACTGAGTGATTGAGCATCATACTTGCCTGGAGTACATGCTACCTAATACATAAACACACAAATAAACTCATTATAGCTGACATTCCTATATTGGTCAATATTAATTAGTCTATATTTTAGCATATTACTTAGTGTGTGCATGTAGGTGTAGGGATGGAGACTTGTGTGCCCAAGCCCATCTGTGCATATGCAGAGATGTCATCTTTTACTGTGTGTCACCTTAACTTTTGAGACATTGCCTCTCACTGAACCTGGAGCTCAAACAATGAGCTCAGGGATTTTCTTGTCCCTATCTCTGGGTGCTAGGAGTATAAGCAGCTGACACTAGGCCCTGTTTTTTACACGAGCTCTAGGAATCTGAACTGAAGTCCTCATGCTTGCGCAGGGCAACACATGGCCTTGACTGATAGTACAAGACCGGGCAGAGCCAGAGAACATTCTTCCACTATACCCTAAACCCATTTCCCTTACCCATTTCTTCCTTCCCCGAGTCCCAGCATACCTGACAACCACTGACTTTCTCATTTTCTCTATAACTTTTCCTCTTCTGTAATGTTCTATAACTGGAATTGTTGAAGTCTGGCAGCATTTTCATATTGGTCTCCGTCATTTGGCAATACAGATTTAAGATTCTTTCCTGTCCATTCCCTTCTATAAATGTATAGTTTCCTTGTCTCTTTAAGGACAGAAAGGCATCCCTCTTGCCTTTTGGGTGATTATGAATTAAGCTTGTGCCAGATACTGACATGCTGGCCTTTGTGTTCCTTCTTCTATATTCATGAAGCATCTGTTGCTCTTCTTGTTTCTGACACCCAGTCCCTAGATTTTCTATTCCCTCCCCTCTTTCATTCACTTTTCTTCCTCTTTGCATTTCAGGTTGAAGAATTCCTATTGGGGTATCTCCTTGCTTGTTGATTCCCCCTCCACTGTGTTTGGTTTTATGCCAATGAGTCCACCGAAGGCATTCTTCACTTCTATTAAGTTTGTGTTTATCGCATACCTGAGGTGGAAATTTCTGTTTTTTTTTTTGGAGACTCAGTTATGTCATGTGGTGTTTTTCCTGAAACTGTCTCACGAGAGGATGTTTTTGTTGAAGCAGACATGTGGGAGAAGATTTTGCTAAGAACAGACATGTGGTATTTTTCTGGAAGCAGCCTGGGAAAAGGGCATGTGATGTTTTGCTAGAGAGGACATTTGAGAGAACATGTGATGTTTGAAAAGGGTATAAATATAACCCAACAGTGTGGTATTGGTACTCCTTACCATTATTTTATGGTCATCAGTTTTCATGACTTCAAGGAGCAAAGCACACCAAAGAACTGGTAGTGTTCCGGCAGCTTCTTGCCGCTTCAATGGACTCAGGCTAATTGGCAGAGCCTAGTGTTTCTTTGGGATTGGACTGCCGTTGCTGATTCATGAATGCTGTCTATTCCTAAAGTGCACATTGGGTTTGCTCCATGGAACTATTTCTAAACATATCCACATCCTCCTTTGCTCTTTTAACCTTTCCTAAGTATATGAAAACACCACACTTAAACTCTGAATGTGGGATTCTGTGGATCTGGCCCAGAGCCACGTTTGTTACATTGTGGCTTTGTGTCCAAAGACTTCAGTTTTATCTCTCTCTGTCTCTCTCTGTCTCTCTCTGTCTCTCTCTCTCTCTCTCTCTCTCTCTCTCTCTCTCTCTCTCTCTCTCTCTCTCTCTCTCTCTCTCTCTCTCTCTCGTTGTCTTGGAGCTTCTCTACAAACTCATTTGTATCCAGTTCCAGTCTGTGTCTGCCATTTTCTTAGCTGTAGTAAATCACTATTAGTTGGGGTCCTACGTCTGTGTCTGCCATTTTCTTAGCTGTAGTAAATCACTATTAGTTGGGGTCCTATGTCTGTGTCTGCCATTTTCTTAGCTGTGGTAAATCACTATTAGTTGGGGTCCTATTGAGGTGGTAGTGAGGTATTGGGAGGGGAGGCTTTGTGTCTTGTGACCACATTTCGGCTTTTAGCTGAGTCTTAACACAGTGACCTCCAGAAGGATTTGAATTTGGGAAGCTCTCCCTGAACCCCACCTTCTCATCTTTCTCCTCACAGAGGCAAGAAAGCTAGAAAAAGCTGTCACAGCTGGCTGATTCTTCTTCCTTTAGGCCAGAGAAGGAATCTGAAAGGCATTGTTTTCCTTTAGAGTACAGCTTATAGGGTAGGCAGAGCACCCTGGCTTGTTGCAAAGGTTCCCTTTCCACTTGCTGTGACCCCCAACAGTCTGGGATTTTATTCTTATCCATGTGATAATCTGGAAAGGTTCCTGGGGGAGAGACAAAGGCAGAGTGGGGATTCCAAGGGCACTTTAATCCTCAGGCTATACATACTTGTTCCTGCTCCTGCAGGTTGATCTTGGCTATCACTCTCTGTACCTATCTGCACCTCCAGATGTCAGAAGGACATTAACCTCTGATGGTCCCTTAAAAGTCACTGGTTTTCAGGTTTTATGTTTGTTGGTTTGGTTGATTGTTTTTGTTTATTGTAAGAAACAAAAAACCAAATGGGTGATGATTTCCAAGCTCCCCATGTATGACAGCTAAAAGTGAAGGTTGGTGAACTTCAGTTTCAGGACAGAGAGCACATGTGCTCCCCATGGCAACTGCTCAAGTGTGATAATGCCGTCTGAGAAGAGCTGTAAGGCAATGCACACTGAATGGATGTGGGCACAAATCAATATACATGTATTTACAAAAGCAGGTGGGGGAGCAAGCTTGCTTCACAGACCATAGTTTTCCAGACTCCACTCTAGGGCAAAGGTCATGAATCAAAATACCATCAGGACAAACTTGAGAAAAGCTGAATCCTTTTTAAGTAGGCAAATGAAATGTTATTTACTTGTACACTAAAGGCATTATTGACATAAATATGCTGTATCATGTTTTTTTTTCTTGAAATATTTTACTTTGGGCAAAAATTTATAAGTGAAACAATACTCTCAGTTGCTCTATGTGGAGGTTTTAGGGGACATTGGAGAATAGAGGGAGGAGGGGTGTAGGAGATCAGAGTCACCACTAAAAGCTTCAGAGATGGGGTGGAGAGGACATTCAGTAGGAATTAAAAATCTAGACTTTTCTATTACATTTATTCATTACGTTAGTGAATGGGGATGGGAGATACTGTATACACACAGATGCTGTGTACATGGAGGTCAGAGGACCACTGCTGGATTCAGTTTTCTTCTTCCAGATAGATTCTGGGTATCAAACTCAGGAAGTGAGACTTGGTGGCAAGTGCCTTTACTCACTGAACCATCTCACCCTCTCCAAATTCAGACTCTCGAATGTCTGTTAATACTTCCAACACTGGCAAATTCAAAGGCCTCTTTAAACATGGACGAGGTCAACACTGTGTGGACCAAATGCAGACCTCCTGCATGTCTCCGAGTGGGTATGGCCTGAATGTATACTTTAATGTAGTCCAAAGCCAGGTGTGACCTGATAAAGCACAGGTGTTAAAGACCTTTTCTGAGATCACACGGCAAAGGGACATCTAGGGTGCTGGGTGCTGTCGCAACTAGGGTACTGCCTTCCTGGGTCAAGGCCCAGGTCCACTCAAGTGGACTTTCCCTCCTCCACAGAGTTAGTGGCTACTATGTAATCAGCACAGATCACTTTCTTCCATAGACAATATTAATGGTCCTCATGTTTACATTCTCAAATAGCTTTTAAAAATCAGCTAACTTCATCATTTTCTCCCAAGGAGCATAATTATGTTTTACTTAATCAGCAAGGGGGAAAAAAAAAGGATCCTAATCAAACAATCACCATTTTGCCTGTGCTGTGAAATCACAGCAAGATAAATGGTTCCAATCAGTCACAGGCCATCCTCAAAAGACCATGGCATTTTAAAAAATGTGCTTCGGGCTACTTGGACCCAACCTCCATCTGCCTCACTGCCCCTCTTTAATTCTGAACTGTCCTAGAAAACCTCAGCTTGCCAGGCATAGCAGTGTTAAATCTTGAAGGGTAGAATGAACAGTAATTGAACGGGCAGAGTCTCCCTTGGTCAGGGATTCCCATCTCTGTGCTGTTCTAGGTGAACAGAGGAAGCTGACAGGAGCCTGGATCACTGAGCTGTGTCTGAATGAAGGAAGAGTCGGGGTGGGAGAGTAGAAGTAAGAAAGTCACCAAGCCACACTACCGCCAGCTCTGGCAGTCTCCCGCCTCCATGGCTAGCCCCTTGTAAAGACCACCTATGTCCAGGCTCTCTGATCCTTTGCTGTAAAATCTCTCCACAGGACTCACTAAGTTCCTGACCCTGCCCTGTTAGCCCACACACCCCAACTCCGTGGCAGGCTTGGTGCATCCCGCCGCCACCTTACCTATCTCTTGAATTCAGTTGAAGGAAAACACCACACTATCTTAGTTTAGAATCAACAGGTAACAACAGTCGCTGGGCGCAGCACCCACAATTCTGATTTGTAAGCCATTCTAAGCTATAATTCCTCTGGTAGCAGATTCCAAAGGATCTGCCACCTGAAAGGAGCCCTTCCCTACCTACATGTTGTCTCCATCCTCTTTCCCGTCCAAAAAAAAAAAAAAAAAAAAAAAAAAGAGTATCTTTTTCCTAGCCTCCACTTTTTCTCTCTCTGACCTGGAAATCCCTTCTACTCCTGACCCAGTGATTGGTCCCCTGAAATCTTTATCCATTAAGGGAAGGTTCTTGCCACAGGGGGGCAGTGGCAAGAGAGTTTCAGGAGAGGGTACACTCCACTCAGTATGCCTCCAGTCTTAGTCCTGTAGTCGTCCTTCAAAGACATATGCATTACCTAACAGCTACCAAAAAGCTAAGGAGACTAGAGTTAGAGACTGAGGTCTTATTGAAGCTGTTCAAGTCTGATTTTTTAAAAAAACTATTTTATTCTATGTGTGTGTAGGTCTATGTTGGTATGTGTGCATATGCATGCCTGCTGAGGTCAGAAAACAGTCTGGTCCCTTGGAAATGGAGTTACAGGTGGCTGTGAGTCTCCTGATGTAGCGGCTTCTGGCAACCAAACTTTGGTCTTCTATAAAAGCAGCAAGTGCCTTTAGCCACCAAGTTATCTCTCAAACCTCTCAGGATTGATACTGAAATTTGAGGTCCGTACACATTAAAGTTAACAAATGTATACAAATATACACAGTTGAAATAAACTTTGGTAAAATAGTCTTTCCATTGCAAATAAGGAATTGCCTAGGAAACCTACCAGAGGGGCATCATTATAGACAGACCTATGCTTAGTGTGGCCTCACATCTTGCTAACTTTAGTGTTAGCCCCAAATGCATCTAAAGCATACCAGAAAACCATTGCTCAGGGGCCAGAACACAGTGGACATTGCACAGTGGCTGATTGGTAGGTAGCTTCAGATCATTGCCACCATAAAAGGATGCCACTCCCAAAACAGCTGGCCCAGGAAAAGGCTGACATCCAAAACCTCACCGTCTATACTGAGTCATATTACTTCAGCAACAGTGTCATGTCAAAGGTCACGTGTCCAGGCACTGTCACCAAAGAACGTTTATCTTTTACATGGTTATGGTCTTGGCATTCCATAGCATTGATTTCTCACAGGATTTTTCAGAAAGGACATTGAATACTCTGTGATTGGGTGTAACAATTGGTGCTGGCAGGGGTGGGGGTGGTAAAATACTGGGCCAAGTATCCTCCAAGGAGCTAGTCCATTGAATTTCGGCATTCCCCAGACCTGCATTCATGGAAAACCAAGAGATACAGCTCAAAACAAACTGCTCTCTATCCAAATAGATTTTGATAATTAAGCTCGGCCTCAGTGAAACAGGCTCTGTGCCACAGGATCGACCACACAGACAATGCGTGACATTGGCTGAGGAAAGTAGGTGACTCTAACAGTACTGAGTGGGGTGACAGGCAGCTCCTGACAGACTCACTACCATGCTGCACGTGTCATGATCTACCAGTCTCCACGCACCTGTCAGATCTATTGATCATCCATACACACTCGGAAGCATGCCACTTCTAAATTCTTTTTTTATAAAATCTTTTATTTTCATTTTTTAATTCCTAGTATGAACAAGTAAGTGTCTGTGTGTCTGTCTCTGTCACCTGTACAGCTGTCCAAGGTGGCCAGAGGAAGGCATCCAATCTCCTGAAACAGGAGTGACAGATGGTGGTGGGGCAGTGTAAAGATGTTGGGAATAGAAGCCAGTTCCTCTGCAAGAGCACCACTGAGCCATCCCTCCAGTCTCTATTTATAAATTCTTGCAGAGAAGTGTTTAGTGAGGCACAAAATGGGAAATGCAACATTTCATTTAGGAACATTTAAATAATTTCAACAGGTTTGGGTCTCCAATGGTCACCTCTCATCCTAATTTAAGACTATTGTCTCTAGAGTCTATCCCTGGTCCACATCCAGTGTAATCTCCATGATCCTTCTTCATAAAATGGTTCAAACTGAATGAATTACTTCAGACTTTTAAATTAGTGAGTCTGGGTTTCTCCCCCAACAGGATCTAAAAATGAGCTGAAATATGCACATCATACTGAATTTTCAATGCCAGGAGCAGCAATTAAGCAAAATTGTTGTCATAAAATTTACAGCGAAGCAAGCGAGAACACCTGGCTAGCTATCAATTAATCCCCCTCATAATGTCCGGCCCAGCTCGCTTCCTCCTTGTGTGCTATGATATTTGGGCAGTAGGGGTGTTTATGGTTTTTCAGGGGGATGGTCGTTAAGATTTCTGTGAACAGAAAGTGGTTTCTTTCTGTTCTGAGCACATTAGACAACAAGGAGAGATATGCTTCAGGAAGGTGATCTGGGAGCAGGCAGAACATAGATCCACCTTTGCAGGTGCAGAAGGGAGGTAGTAATGGCTTCTTCAGGAAACAGTTTATCCTCGGTGAGAAAGATAATTCAGGGAAAAGCAGGTGTGAGGCCATTAAGGTTGTCTGGGTGGTCAAGATGAAGCCAGTTATATAGCTGTATAGAAGCTTACTCAGACGTGGTTTACAATTAGTATTCTGTTCTTTGCTCCCTTTGGCTATGTTTCACATGAAGGTTTGAGGGCACCTGACTATGAAAATAATGCAGGGATGTTGTGGCTAAACTGGGGCCCGGGAAGACAGCTTTCCCTGGAGACAGCGTTTGAATATATTTGGAAACCACACAGCATTGAGTCCAAGTGGCTCAAGAATACCAGGAGTCGTTTTGCAAAAACAATATAATAAAAGTAAGCAGTTGGAAAGGAAAAGCCACCAAACTGACCCTAAGTGGGGATTTCGGGAAGGAAGAGACAGCAAAATAGCTGCCATTGCCCCCAAAGTAATGCTGCTCCCAGCACCATTCTAGAAAACATGCAGAGAGCTTTCCTTAATTGAGTCTTTAGTTTCATTTATGGCTGACTATAATAGTCTTATATATTCTTGGTGTGTGCTTGGGCGTATGTGTGTGTGTGTGTGTGTGTGTGCATGCGCATGTGGGCAAGAATGCATGCACAAACACACACCCATGAGTATGAATATGCCTGTGGAGGAGGGAAGGGATACTATATCTCCCAGAGCAGGAGATGGAAGCACTTGTAAGGGCCCCTATATAGTTGCTAGATAAGAACTCAGGTTCCCTGCAAGAACACCAGCCAGCATCAAGGCCAGGGTATGGTTTCTAATTTATCACTGTGATGAGAACTGATTATAGTCACACTCTTAAAGGAATATTGTTGCCATCAGAGCAGGACATGGGTTCAAAACCCAGCCACCTACAGCAGTGCCAGGAAGGGAGACCATCTCCGGCTTTCCCTCTTTACAGAGTGGGGACTTGGAGCAATTTCTTTTTCTTTAGGACATAAAACTGGCTGCACCTGGACACACTACTAGCCGCTCACCACAAGGCTGATGAGCTATAATTTAGCAGGGAAGGAAAAAATTAAAAACAACAACAACAAAAACTAGACAAGACAATTAAAATGGAATGCATCACAGGCACCCAACACCTGGCCATTTTCCAGAATTTATTATCTCTCATTTAACAGACACAGGGGGATTAGAACAGGAGGAAGCACAAAATAATAAAAATCTAGAGGCTAAATTACCTCTTCAACACACAGACAGACATACATGTACACACCCAGACTCACACATGCACACAGACACATATACACACACACCCAGACTCACACAAGTACACTCAGATACATCCACACACACACAGACTATACATACACACAGACACATATGCACACACAGAGGCTATACATACACACAGACACATGCATACACACACATGCTTGCATGCACACACACACACACACACACACACACACACACACACACACACTTTGCACATGAGGCAAAGTTCTCTTCAAACACTCAAGTTCAGTTCAGCCCAGGAGAAAATATGGAGAGGTAAATAACTCGTCTGAAGGACACGTGAGGATGAGAGGGCAGCCCTCACTCCTGTAACCAGGCCCCAGTGAAATACTCCTGGAGAGTACTAGAAAGACACAATCCTGGGGTCCTCAGGAGCCTGGTCACAGGAGCACAGGCTTAGGTCTTTTCCAAGTTCCACAGGGGAAGGCTTGTTCTAGGTTCTACTTCCCAGGATCTGGGAAGCCGGCCAGGAAACTGCCTAAGGGCTGGTTTCAGGCCAGTACCAGTCTGTGTCATTTTTCTATGCTCTGAAACTTGAATGGGTCAAAAATCCTGATGAAAAGTGATAGAAGACTTAAAGCTAGGGGAGCTTCCTTTAAAGATTTTATAACAACCAGAGGCTACTTTAGTTACAATGAAATAAACATTCATGAACATCAAACTACTGTGGCATTTTTAAGAGATTCTAAATGGTCTCATCTGTGGGTTGCAAACAATGAGCCCTTGTGTGACAGTGGGACAAGTTTCACGAGGAGGATGCACCAGAAGTTTTACTTCATGGCTCAAAAGGTGAGCTTACCTCTGGTTCTGTAATTCCATCATGGAGACTGCAATGAGTGATCAGCAAGATGGCTCAAAGGATACAAGTCTTGCTAGGCAAACATGTCCTCATTTCAAATTTGCACTATGATAAAATACCATTAAGGAAAGGCAACATAGTGAAGGAAAGATTTATTCAGCCTCTGATTCCATGTCACAGGCCACAATTTCATGAGAGTTAACCTAGCTTTCTACTCTCTTATACTGTTCCTGACTATCTGCTTAGGGAATGATGCCACCGATAATGGCCTGTGTCTTCCTACACAGATTGTTTCTCAAGACATTCCCCCATAGATATGTATGTCTATAGACCATCATGATCTAGATAATTCCTCATGAAAACTTATCCTTTTGTGATTCTACATTGTGTCATGACATTTAAAACTACCCTGCCACAGTGGGTGCATGCTGATTTGATTAAGATTATTGCAAATGACATAAGATGGAAGGCAAATGACATGATATGGGAGGTACTATAGGTCCAGCAGTAGAATCCTCCCTGTGTAACAACAGTCATCTCTATCCTTCAAAATAAGGTCAGTCTTTTATGTGATTCAGTATCAATTAGCCACATGTTAACAGAACACAAAGAGACACATTATACCTAAACTGTGAAGAATATACTGACTGTATGTGCACAAAGCCTTACCTATATATAGTTTACTCTTACTTGTGGACTCATGCAGATAGAGCTATTGGTAACTAAACAAAAGGGGAAAGTCTGAAAGATACATCATTTGGGATTTCATCATTGTGCTATTTTCATTGCTGCTGCTATGATAAAACATTCTGACAAAAAGCACAACTTCAGGTATGGTCTCTAATTGCAGGGAGGTCAAGGCTTGTCACATTATATCCACATTCAAAAGAACAAATGCACATGCTTGCTTGTACTTAGCTCCCATTCTACTCCCATGCAGTCCAAGATCCCCTGCATAGGGAATGGTGCTACCCACAGTGGGCTGGTCTTTCAACATCAATTAATGTAATCAAAACAATCCCCAGAAGATATGCCTACAGACCAATCTGATTCAGACTCATTGAGACTCTCTCACCTTTGATTCTAGGTTGTGTCAAGATGCTAATTAAAAGTATTGTAAGGAAGCCTGCTGCTTCTCTAGAAGACCTGAGTTCAATTCCTAGAACCTATCAGGCACTTTAAAATGCCAGAATCATTTAGTATGTTGAAATGGATTAACACTTCCTAAGAGACGAGGGTATGTCTTTAAAACACCAGTTCTGGAGGCATGGTTATTTTTGTATATGTGAAAAGAAACATGGTTGTGTCTGTAACAGTCTTAGGCCTAGTCAGTGACATGAGATATGTGAGAGATGCAGACACAGGGAGCTAAAGTCAACACCTCTGTCCAGATCTTCATATTTACAGAGGTCTCAAATATAAAATAAATAGGCTTTGCATGTATCCCTGGCCAAGATCTATCAAAAAAAAAAAACTAATATGTACACATAATATTTTAATTTTTGTGTATGTGGTTTGCATGTTTGTGTGTAGGTGCACACATGTGTGTTCATGCATATGGAGGCCAGAGGACAACTGTAATTATCATCCCTCAATATTGTCCAATAGTCTAAAGATCACTAAGTAGACTAGGCTGGCTGGCTAGTGAGTCCTAAGGATCTGCCCATCTTTACTGCTGCAGTGCTGGGGAGGGGACTCCAACCCACAAGCATGCCATAACACTCTTCTTCCTACCCACATTTATATTCAGCTTCATGTTCTTTCCAAAGAGAGTAACAAATCTACACCCTAAGACTGAGTTTGTTCTGCCCAGGAATTTTCTGCACAATTGTACTTTGTCTGATCTAATTTTCTGCTTGACTTGGTAAATTCTTGTTGACTTAATTTGAATATTATGAGTAACTAAATGTTATCTAGTTAAGATGAACCCTCCAGGTAGATGGACTCAAAGAAAATCACTGTCTGGGAGCAACAAGGCTTGCCAGTTTCCTGTTGATATTTTGGTTTTGTTTGTATCATTTTATTTATTTTTCTGTTTCAATAAAATCTTTATATTTCACAGTGTAGTTAGCACAGCCTGGATCTTGCAAAACCCTGTTCTATGAATAGCCAGGGTTACAGGCATGTACTACCATGCTGAGCCTGGGAACAGTGTTTTTTAAATAAAATGTAATTCACTCTATTTTTATATAATGAAAATTTCTTCATTTTTCACAAGTATGAAATAAAATATTATATCTCTTAAATTACCCCAATATATAATGAAATTAATTATTTAAAAGAAAGGAAATTAGGTTTGTTTGCATAACTTATTTTCAGTGAGCCCATTGTGTCTTGTTTTCATTAGCACTTTATTAAATTTCTACTTATAATAAGGCTACAAAATAATCAGCTCTAGAAATTCATTTCCCATCATATCTGAAAGTAATACAAATGTGACCATGAAGACTTCTATAGTCAACAAATCCTTCTTTATTGTAAGATTAAATTTGAACTGAAAACTGTTTTTAAACAGCCCATCTGAACAACTATATGCCAAGAAATGTAATGAGCAAAAAGAAACTGACAGATTCCTGGACACATTCTCCATTAACATGAGGCTAAACCATGAATGAATGTGAAACTGATAGAAAGTAATAATTGACTCAGTAATCTAAAGGGTTCCCAAAACCAGATAATTTCTTTGTTTAACTCAACTAATCTTGAAAGCAAGTAATACAAATTCCTCTTAAAATAACATGATGCAGATACATCCTAGAAGGCCAGCCCTATATTGACACTCAAACCATATAAAAACACAAGAAGACAGAAAGCTGTCAGCCAATATCCTCAATGAACATTGGCCCAAAAGAATCTTAAGAGATTAGTAAACCAAATCTAATAGCAGATTAAAAACTGTATTTGCCACGAGCAAACAAGAATTACTCCCAGGGTATAAAAATGGTTCAATAGCTATGAATCAACAAACAACACATCACATTGGCACAATGAATAGATAAAACCTGAATAGATGAGACACAGGCAAGAAGTAATTCAACATAATAGCACAGTGTGTGTGTGTGTGTGTGGTAGGTGCATATGTGTGTGTGTGTGTATGTATGTATGTATGTGTATGTGTGTGTGTGTATATGTGTGTGTATGTGCATGTGTGTATGTGTGTGTGCATTTGTGCATGTATGTGTGTGTGTTTGTACATGTATGTATATGTTGAACTGAGAAACTCTGAAGCCTGTCAGCTTCTTGTCTAGAACAAAATAAGAATATGTGCCTTCAGTACTTTTATTCAGCATAATACTAGATGTCCTTCCCAAAGCAATCAGTCTTGAGAGAGAAACAAAGGCAACTGGATTAGAAGAGAGGACACAGAACTGTCATTGTTTACAGATGATGGGGTCTATCTAGGACATCTCAAGGACTTTGCCACAAACTTCTAGATCCAGTAATGAAGCCATCCAGAGTTGGCCTACAGAATGGAGTGCTGTGTGAAAATCACTAATCTCTGAAGCAAACTGTTACCTCATTGCAATAGATGAAAAGTATACTAGTAAGAAACTTAACAACTGCTACAATGGCATCTACAAAACACTGACAAAAGAAACCAGAAAAGACACGGAAAGTGGAAAGAGACCTGATGTTCAAGGACCACTCGTAGGGTATTGGAGGAATACTCAGCCAAACGTGATGGATAGAGTTGAGGCAGTTCTATCAAAATGGTAATGGCGATCTATACAGCATTGTAAAGAATACGGCCTATGTTTATGATGGAGCCACAGAGGAAAATGTGAAAGTCTGGAATAGTCAGACAATCTCCGTAAAATGAAAATAAGGCAGAATGCTGGAAAGGAGCGTGTAGGCCAGTGGGATAAAACAGAGATAATAAGCCTACTGAGTTTTGACAAAAGTACCAAAAACAGACACTGGAGAAAAGATGATTTTGCAAATAAATGTGCAGGAGAACCTAGCTGTCCACATGTAAGAGAACAAAGTCACTCAATGAACTTATAATGGTAAGGCTTCAAACTATGACCCTTATGAGAGCTTAAAAGCCAAGATTTCCACACACTGGAATAGACAGTGATTTGGAGAAACAACCCCCCAATGCATAGCAAACAAAAGAAAAAAAAATAGGCCAGTGGAATTCCATCAAGCTACTAAAAGTCTGCAGATTAAAAAAAAATCATAAATGAGGGTGGTTTAAACATTTACAAGTGCACAACTCAGAAATGCAAGTCTGTGTTCACATAAAGCCCGCAAATGAATGCCTAGAATGTTCTCATCCACAAGGAGCCCACCTACCTCCTCTCCCTGTGAGAAAATAAACAGTGGTCTACGTACCCTCAGTAGACACAGACTTGAGACAGATTCATCTAGGGAGAGAAGCCAGGACACATGGGCTGCCTCTTGCATACCCAGATATCCTTCTTGCTGCAAGCAACATATGGGGTGAAAAACAGCAGAAGCTGCGAGGGCTGAGCGTGGATAAAAAGGATGCTGTGGAAAGGAGCAGACACCTAGGCGTGTAGCTGAGGCTAATAAATAACAAGCACGTCTGTGACTCAGCTCTCCTCATACACACAGCATCTTGTCAACGTTGTCCCGAGTAAAAGCTTCACCCGGAAATTTAGCCAATTAAATTTTGGGTCACAGGAGGAACAATTTTGAATGTGGGGAATCCCTCGGGGACCCTTAAAATATTTAAGCAATTCTAGTAGAAGTCGTGAAAATAGCCCTCACAGTGGGGTCAAAACGCAGACATTTTTACAGAATAGAGACTCCCCTTTGTTTCTTAAGATGTTTTCCAAGCACAGTGAACTTATTAGACACTTTGATGTCACAAAAATTGCAATGTGCATGCGTACAAATGATCTAAACATGGCAAAAAGGCAGCTAAAATAAAAAAAAATCAATAAAGGGGCTTTTAAACACACACATTCTGCACTGGATCAAAGAGAATGGCGGACAGCTACACGGTGCAGATCTGACACCCATTAGTTTTTCATTTCAAGGAGACAGCTTGGCACGAGGAAGGCGAGGTCTGTCTGTAATGAGCTTCTCCGGGGCAGAAGTAAAGCTGCACAGACAAGCTGCTGTGTGCCTTGGCATGGAGAACTCACCTTCTGTGGAGGCTTGAGGAAGACACAGGGTCTCCCACACTCCTCTCCCTCCCCAGAACACACTTCAAATGTAAATGTTTGGTCAGGAGCAAAACCTCCCCTAGGGTGTTTTTGTTTTCTCCTGGTTTTAGGTTTTTTTTTTTTTTTTTTTTTCCTAAGGCATCATAAAATAAAGGAGGTACTGGCCACTAATAAATGCTCACCTAAATAGTTTGTGCTAATATAGGAGCTTCTGCAAGTATTCTAATTAATGAATGAAAGCAGGAAGGATGCTAGGGCTTGTAAATAAAGAAAAGGCTTGTTACTTCATATCATAGGAGCCCTGCACATACTCGAACATGTGCATGTGAGTGTGTGTATGTACACACATGCATGTGTGTCCATGTGTGTTGTATGTGTATGTACATGTATGCACAGGTCTGTACATGCTTGTGTGTATGTGTGCATGTGTGTGTGAGAGAGTGTGTGTATGTGTGTATATATGTGTGCAGGTGTACACATGTGAGCCACACACCACACACTGTGTGGAGGGAGGAGTGTTGGCTAACAGACTGTGGGTAAGAACTAGCTTCATTTCAGTTGATTAAATAAGCCAGTTTGATTAATCACAGCTACCACATATGTGCCATGGATCTGCCTCCCTTCTCCTGAAATACCAGGTGATAAGATACCACAATTTTGACAAATGCAATTTATTTTAGGGCTTTTTAGATAAAAATTTTATAATCACTCAGAACTGAGCTTCCTAAGTCAAAAGAACTGATCTAAACACAGAGAGGTCACAGAGACAAGGTCAGTCTTTCAGACATTACCCTGCACACAAAACAAATAATATACAGAAAGCCCCACTGGCCCCTGAGATACAGGCAAAATGGATTCTGTGAAAAGAAAAAAGCACATTTTGTCCTAATATTCGTTTAATAGATTTTTCAAAAACTGTGATAAGAAGACTGGAAGAAGCCTGGGTGAGTCTGGGTGGATTATGCAAATATTCATTTTATTCTTGTGCTTCGGGGTGAAGTATCTGGACTGCTTTCTTGCAGGCTGTAAACCCCCCAACATCCCCTATCTGTGCTCCGCAGCTGGTGGGCAGAACTAAAGGATTAGGCATGATAAGCGAGCGAGGCCTCTGGGAGCTCAGAAGAGTCTCAGATGCACAGTCCCCTGGGGATTACGATGTGGGTTTTTAAAATGCATTTCCCCAATCTTCAGCAGCTTATCTCACGTTAGAGGTTCAATATTCTCCCTCAGAGAGAGGGGAATGAAAGAGACAAAGAATTCGCTGCTTCTGCTGCAGGGGTTACAGAAGCTGTCCTCCGTAGGTTGCCCCATGGTGGAGAGAGACCTTCCTCCTCCTTTTGTGTGAGGTTTATACTGGAAAGAATCCAGTGTTTCATTAGCCCAGCCTCATTTGGGCTGGTTTACTGTATCTCCATCATCTCCAGATCGAAAGCTCAGAAGACTTGATTATCGAAAGCAGGTTCTCTCCAGTTTAACTACACCAGACCAGAAGCCTACAGATGTCTCCCCCAAGGCCTCATTTGGCAAATACACACACACTTGCCATTGGTGGCTCACTATGCACTTCCCCAGGAAGTCCTAGGAGCCCAAGGACCAGGGCAGAATTAAGCATTCCTTGTCCCAACAACACTATACTCACCTTCCAGGAGCTAGAACTTTCCATGCTAAAACAACGGAAGTGCTAACAAATAAATCTGAGCGCCAGTGTTCTACAACAACCCCAGCCTCCATTTCCCCATAAAACCTAACAGAAATAGATTCATCTTCAGGGAACCTCGGAGATAAATTAACACCCTGGACAGACACATCAGTCAAGGCTCCATCCGCCTTTATCCGCTGATGTAGATGAACAGGATTAACTAAGGAAAGTTACTTCTTACTATATCTTCAAAGCTGTGAAACCTGCACAGCTGTGTGCAGCGAACCCTAGTGATACCCCCGGGACTTCCTGATGAAGTCTCCCCAACTGCAATATGCCAACAGAACCACTAACAGCCCACTGGATAGAATTCAGCAGAGTGTGGTCTTCTTAGGATGTCATCTAGCAAAAAAATGGCTTTTTGAATGCAAGAATAGATTATAGACAGGGAGCCTCAACATCCACGGACATTGGAACTGAATTATAAGCACTGAAGTCAGGACTGGGTGTGTCTGTGCCCAGTCTGCAAAGGCAGATAGTGTTAATGGCTCTTTCCCATGACTCTGGGGCTCCCTGATTTCAAGCATGGCAGGGCCGGGGCTCTAATTAAGAAATGGGTAGTGCTGTTCACCAGTTGTGTGTAAGCTTTAAGCTAATAACTCAGCAATTACGAGAAAAATGAGCAGTAATTACACCATTTCACTCGCGGCTAGACAGATGGAACACTCTCTCGTTATTGGCAAACTGTCACCATATTCGGCTCCTTTTTTGCTGTTTACTATTTTTGTATTTTGATTAAGAGTAATTATAGGCTAGGAAAAATATGAAAAACATGAATGTTGGGCATTCTTTAAAAATAGAAGGCCCTTCTCCCAATTCTGTGTTGACGGGCTTGCCATGAGATCCATTAACACGGCATCTGGCACCAACATCCTGCACCCTCAAGATGGTTGAAGCAGCCTGGTGTGTGTGTGTCTGTGTGTGTGTGTCTGTGTGTGTGTGTGTATGTGTGTGTGTGTCTGTCTATGTGTGTGTCTGTGTGTGTGTGTCTGTGTATCTGTGTGTTTGTCTTGTGTGTGTCTGTGTATATGTGTGTCTGTGTGTGTCTGTCTTGTGTTCGTGTGTCTGTCTGTGTGTCTGTCTGTGTGTCTGTGTGTGTGTCTGCCTTGTATGTGTGTCTGTCTGTGTGTCTGTCTGTGTGTCTGTGTATCTGTGTGTCTGTGTGTGTATCTGCCTTGTATGTGTGTCTGTCTGTGAGTATGTGTCTGTGTGTCTCTGTGTGTGTTTGTCTTGTGTGTGTCTGTGTCTGTCTTGTGTGTGTGCATGTGTCTGTGTGTGTGTCTGTGTGTATGTGTTTGTGTGTATGTGTCTGTGTGTCTCTGTGTCTGTGTGTGTGAAATAGTTGGCTAACAACATGATTCCCACAGAGCCTCCCAGTGACCTGCATTTGGGGGGTTTGCTTCTGCTTTTCGTTCTGTTTTCTGTGGTTCAGTGTCCTTCATGGTCTCTCATAATACTTGCAGCTATTGAGCACAGAACTCCACCTGCCTCTGGAGTGACTTAACAGTGGGACCTGCCTGTGGCACCCATGGCTCTGGGGCATGGATGTTCTACTCTCACCATGGTGATGAAATACAGCAAATTTGTCCAGCCACAGCAATGTTGGGTATAGCCCACACATCTTTTTCCAAGCCTTTGAGCATAATCGGTACCACATAAGATCATATGATGCTGACCATTTAGTTCCTCACTTGTGACAACATGGACAGAGCTAAGAGGATTCACATTCAACAACTATAACTCTACCTGGTGATATTGGTGGTAGTATCAGCTGGAAGTACTCACACTTTTAAATGAAATATCAATGGCATATACATATTGAGCACATGGGTTTAATATTAGTCAAGAAGTATGACTATTTCCTAATATGAACAAATGTCTACTTTCATTTAAGTCTGAAGTATGAATGAATATGTTGATCCCATGACCTCTGTGTGTATGTGTGTGTGGGGGGGGGGAGTATATGTGCGTCTGACTGTAAATAGCTTGAGCCAGGATATCATGATTCCAAATCTGATGCCTGTGAAGGTGCCTCCTAAGGTGATCACACCTGTATCAGTATATCACAGCCTATACTAAGCATGACTTGCAGACAAAAATTACTTTTCTCTTCCTAAAAGGCAAACCTGAGAACATCTCTAAGAAGCTGTTTGTTTGTGATGCATTTTCTTAATAGGAGAGAAACAGGGGCTTGTTCTACACAGGCTGCATATTGATTCACGGAAGGGCTGTATGTTCACACTGCCGCTCACTAATGGCTCTGCCCGTGTGGTGATCTGCTGAGCCAGCAAGAGGCACAGAATTCATTAGGTCCTTTAACGAGCCCTGGACTGTGCTTCTCCGGGGATGAGTACACAAGGCAGGGTGTGTGCATGTGTGGGTGTGTGGATGGAAAGCCTGCCTCACAGTGGTAACTGCACAGGAGCTGAGAGAAGCAGCCAGAACCAAGGGAGGGATGGGGTGAGCTGGGAGAACTGTGGACAGGGGTGCTTCCTTTTAAAGAATATTCTCTGCAGCTACCACATCTCTGGCTTTATCCCCAGGCTAGAGGGAAAGAAGCAGAGAAGTGACCAGGTACAGCCTGGCAAGGGAGCTTCAAATCCAATTCTCTCTTCTCCTTGTCACTTATGCTGCTGTAAACCTCACTGTGCCTGCACTGCTCACACAGTTCAGGGGGAAGGGGAAGGGGGAGGGGCTTGCATCTCCTGGTCTTCATTTCTGCATAGCTGCACCATGAAAGTTTAACCAACAAGCAAACAGTAGAAAGCAATTAGGCAAGTCAGCTCAGCTAATGGGTTCCCATGATGGATGGGTGGATCAGTGGAAGGTGGGAAAGGGTCTGCGCTATGAAGCCAATTGCTAAGGGAGTCCAGTGAAGCACCTGGTGCAGAAGGGTAATTGTCTCACCTTCTTTCATCCATAACTGGATCCATCTGCCCTGGTAGTCTGATCTTTGGTCTACACCAGCTGAGAAGAGTTGATAGGGTGTCCAAGGATCCTCCTTCCCCAGCTCAACCTCCTCCCTGATAATATCCCACACCACAAACTTATCACCCACAGCACCCAATATATATCATAGATATATATCACAAATGCCATTTGCCCATTCCATATACATATGTACACATTATACTCTTCATCACTCATACGCACATGTACATGAAAAGTTGTAGCATATACTACAGAACATACACAAACACACACACACACACACACACACACACACACACCATAGAGCCCAGGAAACACAAGTACAGAACAGACACATACAGGCACACACACAGACACACCACATTCCCAGTACACAACAGCACAGCAGACACACACACACACACACACACACACACACACACACCGCTAGAGAAACTCCTCAGAGCTTCCTTGGTTTTAACGAAAGCAGCTTTGTCTAGCCAGCTTTTTTTGCACCTTACAAAGAGTCAGAGGCCACAGCTTATAAAGACACTCTTTTCTCCATCTTTTGAGCTTATGTTGGGAATAGAGGCTGTTTACCTATGTACTAGTGCAGGTAGACACTAGATGACAATGTTGGATATCCTTACAAGGACTTTGATTTTTGAGACTGGGTCTCTCACTGAGACTTGGAGTCCCTCCCCCACCCCCACCCATTAGGCTAGGCTGGCTGTCCATGGGGCCTCAGGAAATTGCCTGTCTCTACCAACCAGCTCTGGGATTACAAACACACACCAACATGCTTAACTTTTATAGTGGGTTCTAAAGATCAAACTAAGGTCCTTATACTTGTAAGGCACACACCTTGCTAACCAAACCATTTCCTTGGCCTCAGCTGATCTCCTTTTAAATAGGTAACATGGTTTTCATATGACTCCAAGTCCTTAGAAGAGAATTTCTAGAATCTTCTAACCTGAAAGCAGCAGACTTTCAGTGCAGCAGAATTCCATCTCAGCTCGGCAGATGTACTGACTCTGAAATTAAGAACCTCCTACCCCATCCAAGTTCTGGAGCAAAGGCTGTCATGAAAACAGCAAGCAGGCCCCAGCTGCTACTGATACCCATGTGGAGAGGAGATTATCTCTTTTTGTCCATGTTCTGACATAAGGCCCTCACCAGGACTGAGCAATGTGGGCATTATACCCTGAAACATCAAAACTTGTACTAAATTAACACCCTTTTCTTCATACATACTGAGAGAGAAGGAAAGACTAATAAGGATAGTCATCCTGAAAACCAGCACAACCCTCTGGGCGCTATTTCTTACCTGCAAAGAGAAAGGCAAGGTCTTAGCCATGCAGGAAAGGGTTGAGGGCACAAAGGATTATGGGATAAAATAAAAAACACAATCAACATGAAAAAAAAAAAAAGAAGAAGAATAAGAAACGCTGTACTAGATTTCAGTCGGACTGACAGCCTAGTCTAATGGGAGTGTGAGTTTTGAGGCCAGAACACTACCCACCCTGCAACTCCCCTTCTAACCCCAGATGAACAGGGTCATCTGAGCTCTTCACCACAGAGCCTTCTCTCCAGCCTCGAATCTGTGTTTCTGGTCTTTGTAGTATTTTGGAATCTTCAATAGCCAATTGCAAGTTACAAGCATTTCAGAAAGATTTCAGTTTCAGGTTAAGGACACAAAGCAAAATGTGATGTGTGACGGACAAGCTCATGCAAGTCTTCATTATTATTAAATAATTTTGAAAACCTCTCTAAAATCTATGCAGGGGTCATAGGTCAAAGTCCAGTTCCTCATGTATGGTGGAAAAATTGCTAATGAGAGACAGAGGCCTAACAATGGCAGCACAGCTAAAAGACAGATTTTCTAGAGTAGGTAAACTTGCTGGCAACCTATATCTTACCCATTCTAAGATTATTTCTGAAACTATGTCACCATAAATGCCATAGAAGTTGGCAGCCACCTTACAGTGCAGAAGCTCCTGGACTTTTCAACTTAAATTTTTAAAAGTGTGACTGGTTTATGGGATACCACATATCCACATGGAAAAGAAGACACTGCCAGCTGCTTCTAAACATCCAGATGCTCTTGAATGATCTGCCCATGTGTCTTCCACATGCAAAGTGCCACACATGCAGAGTGGGCATGAACGTGTTGCATACAGAAGGGAGAGAACCAATATTGGTTCAGAGGCAGAAAATGAGTTAACTCCATGCATGCAAGAGAGTATGTCCCTCAGAACAATGAAGAAAAGAGAGAAACAGCTATATATTCAAATTTTGACATCAAAAACGATTTTTAAAATCAAGTCAAAGATTTAATAGATTTTGTTCTACCCATTCTCCCAAGGGTAGTGTGCAACTTGTGCAAACACCTGTATGAGCATTAAGTCCTCTCTGATTCTATATTCACATGCAAAACCCAACTGCTCAGCCAATTACTAATCTTGGGGCTCTATATGTCCTTTAGAAATGGTCAGTGGGACCTTTTCTTTGTTGCAAAGGCCTGAGGACACCCATGTCTTGGCCAAGCTATTATCTGTCTTCATGTTCTTCAAAGGAAAGTCAGAGAAGGAAAGGCTAGAGAGTGGGTTAGGCAGGCTTCCTGTAGGAACTGTCCAAGTTCTAGGTAATGGATGTTTCAGGTTCACCTGCTGTCCCACCTCAGACGCAGCTTGGCTCTGGCCTGAGATAACATTAGGCCTGAGATTCCAGTTAGGGTGCTGCTAGGGCTTGTAGCTTGAGCCTTTGGTTTCTGGTACACAAACTACCACCAGACAGCCTTGTTGACAGTATTCGGGATACTTGTGGAGAACAGTTGTGAAGACGAAAACCAATTAAACCTTTACACATGTTAGAAATTTAGTATGTGGCTCTAGTTTGCAAGTTCTCTTTCAGAATCCTGCAAGCGTCAAGTCCACTGTGTGTGGTATAGGGATAGATATGTACACGTGGGAAGGGTAACTGTACCTGTGTGCATGCTCTGGAAGGCCAGAGGAGTACTACTGTCTTCCACCATCTTCAAACTTGTTTCTTTGAGACAGGGTCTCCACTCCTTTCTTCCTGCCCCAGTTCTAGTGTGTGTGTGTGTGTGTGTGTGTGTGTGTGTGTGTGTGTGTGTGTATGTGTGTTTCACCAGGGTTGGCCTTTTACATGGGGCCTGGGGATCCAACCTTTGGCCCTCAAGCTTGAATAGCAAGTACTTTGGCTTGTGGAACTATCTCCCAAGTCTCCAAAATGCCTTTTTGAGTTGATTTAAGAATTATTGACTAACTTATCTGAGAAGAATATGTATTTTAAATATTTGTTTACATCCCATCCGAATTATCTCAGTGATGATTTCTATCCCTGCCCCCATGACTTACTAATGCAATCACCTGCTCCACAAATGGTAGCATTGTGGCATCTGGTATTTAACATACAGAGCTCCTGTGCACTGAAGATTCACTCCACAGCAGCTTTACTGAGCTGCAACCCACAGTGCTTGCATTTTACAGCACACACTATAGGCTGATGATCCAAGAAAGATGCTGGTTGTTTTCTTAGAAACATGATCCATTTTGCAGAAGATGTATTGTGTTGGCTTAAGTCAAACACAAGAAAACCAAACTCCCTCTGCTGGTGACTAGCTTCAGGTAAACACACACTGCAGCCATTTTCCCCTATTTGAAATACTGTTTCAGGAATGATTTACCTGAAAAAGTCCTAAAGGCTTCATAACCCTCCCAGAAGATTCAAAATGGGTTCCCTGCTTAGTAAGGGACAAGGGGAGAAGCTTCCATCTGCTGCTGGCCACTGTCTGCAGGTCTAACCATTGTTTCATATATCAGACCCTGTTAGCTGTCATTCTTTCCTTTGTAGAAAACATTAGAGATTTAATAATATATCTTTAGTCATATGTCAGGCTATGTGTGCATGTGTGTGTGTGTTCAAGCGTATGTCTATACGTGTGTTCATGCATATTTGCATGTGTGTGCCTCTGTGTATGTATGTGTGCAGTGTGCGTGCATGTGTGTGCATGTGTGTGTGTGTGTGTGTGTGTGTGTGTGTGTGTGTGTGTATTAGAAAGTAATGTTGGGTGTCATTCTCACATGCTCTCCTTGATTTTTTAAAAGTTTCTCTTTGGTCTGGAGCTTGGCAAGTTGGATAGATGGGTTTCCAAGTGAGCCTGAGACCAGCCTGTTTCAGCTTCCCTAGCTGTTCTGTTCTCTCTCCTCTCTCCCCCTTCTCTCTCCTCCCTCTCGCCCCCTTCTCTCTCTCTCTCCTCCCTCTCCCCTTCTCTCTCCTCTTTCTCTCCCCCCCTCTTCCCTCTCCCCTCTCCCCCCTCCCTCCTCTCTCCTCTCCTCTTCTCTCTCTCTCTCTCTCTCTCTCTCTCTCTCTCTCTCTCTCTCTCTCTCTCTCTCTGTTGGTTCTGGGGATTGAACTTATATCCTTGGGCTTCTAAGGCAAGCACTTAACTGCCTGGTTTATCTCTTTACTTTGTGAGTCAGTATTTGAGCTTCAAACACCTAAACTTTATATCCCCCTAGATATGTGGCTGACAGGATGACAATAGGCTCCAGACAGACAGCAGGTTCGATCAAAGGCACCTTTGTCTGTTCAGACAGGACAAGAAGCCTGTGAGCTGATGACAGGGCTCCATATGGGAATGGCAATGGGTTATTCCCACAGCAACCTTATCTGATAAAAATAAACATAAAGCAATCACAAATGGGGTTTATGATTACCTGAGAGTCAGGAAGTCAAAGCTCATGTAGGAAAGGGTTAACTCACCAGGCAGGATGTTTGGCCCTTGCACATGCTAAAGAATACAATCATGCCCAAGGGATTTCCATCTCTTGTAATACCCACCTGTGTACTTGGAACAAGGGGCTATGCTGAGGAGGTTAGAAACAATCCTTATTTGTTTTTCTGGCCTCCTGGGCTATGTGGGTTGAGACCCCTTTGGGGGTCATAGATCAGATATTCTGCTCATCAGATATTTACACTACAAGTCATAATGGTAACAATATTATAGTTACAAAGTAGCAATGAAGTAATTTATATCTGGGGATCACTACAACTTGAAGAACTGTATTAAAGAGTCACAGCATTAGGAAGGTTGAAAAGCAGCACTCTAGGAGGTCAGACTTGAAGATGCTGTGGCAGGGCAGTTGAGGTTGAATGAGCACTATAGACCTATGTCACTGACTCTTGATAAAAACTCTGGACACCATGATTGACATAGAGCTTCCTATGGGCAGCTGTGTGCTGAGAGGCATATTTCCCTCTGTGGCTGGACCATGAGGAAGATGGTGACCCTATAAGATGACATCACCAGGTAATCTCATAGCTATGGTCTAAGTAAGTCTTCTCTAAGAGATTTACGCAATGACATCATTGACCAGGGGTGCCCCTGTCTTCAGCAGCATTGTGTGCATTTACACATCTGTCAGGATTAAGGAGAGGAGGGAGGGGAGAGGGAGAAGGGTGGAGTAGGAAGAGGAGGATGTGTTCCAACTTCAAAGCAGAGGCAAGCAGAAGCTTTTATGGTTTAAATGTAAAGTCTGTGAATACTTGGTCCCAGCTGGTGAAGGAGTTTTGGAGACTGTTGACCCTTTATGGTGGTGGAGCCTTGCTGTAGGAACTGGGTCACTGGGACCAGGCCTTGAGGTTTTACTCCATGCCCACTCTTTGCTTCCTGACTGTGGATACAACTTGCCAGTCCAATATCCTGCTCTGCTACCTGCTTTCTCTGCCATGATGCTGGCAGACATGTTGTTTCTTAAGCTGTGAGGGCAAATAACTTTCCCCTATCTGTTTCTTCTTGTCAGGTGTTTGGTTTCAAGGAAAGAGAAGTCTCCTAGACTCTCACAAAGTCTCCTTTTTTCTGCCAATTTTAGTCTGAAGCCCTTTACTTCAGATCCAATAAGCTTCAGTCATTATGGGAAAGGACTCTCTGTGTTCTGTGAGTCCCCCATCAGACTGGCATCATCATGGGTGACCTCATGAATCTTCACAAACTGACTTTTTACATGAGTTCCTGCTATAGTACAGATCATAAGTGTTTTCCAAGGGCCTAGGTATGAACATTTGGTCCCTAAAGTGAAGCTGCTGAGAGGCTGTGAAGCCTTTATGTATGTAAGGGTGGGGGAGGGGAGATTTCTGTAGGAACATGTTCTCAATCTAGACAGAGGGACCCTGCCCACCTCTGCTTTTTTTCCACCTCCCCAGTCTCCAGAAGAGTTCTAATCTGCCCTCCCACTATGTGCTTCCTGGCCACAGACTGAAAAACAACAGACATGGGCTGAGGCCTCTATGACCTTGAGCACAAATAGGCCTTCACTCTAAGTTGCTTGCCTCAGAAATCTGACCACCACATTTCCCATTTGTGGTGCAGGCTAGGAGCATAGAGAGAGGCTTGTCACTTCACTGGGCTCAGGCCTGTGTCAGCCAAGGCTTCTGCATACAACTGAAACTCCCAGAAAAGGTGTGGGAGGCTTTTGAGATCAGCAATCCATCCCTGAACTGTCTGAGATCACCACAAACTAAATGAAGTTAACACTCTGCCACCTGGTGTACTGAGGTGTATATTACAAACTAACCGAGTTGCACAAAGATACAAAATAGTTTCTGTATTGTTTATTTAAAAAAAAAAAAAAAAAAACATACAGCACTGGTGCTTTAAGCACCACTCATAGATGTGCAGCCACAATATTCTCAGGATTGTGATGTCCTTTGTTTTTCTTTACAGAACATATCAATTATCAAGAGAATACACAGCCAAACTACAAGGCAGAGTCTTGTTAGATACAGGGTAGGGTGATGGAGAGAGAGGCATCCTGGGACTGTGCTCAGGGAAGCACAGTTTCTGCAGTCAAGGCAAACATCCATGGTTTCCAGGAGCATCTCTCACCTCAACTCACCAGACAGGTTACGAAACGCAAGAGGAACATACTTGCTCATGGTATTAATTTCCTGTTGCTGCTGTAACAAGATATTGTGGACTTGGAGGCTTAAAACAATATGAGTGGGGTTAATATAGTCAGAAAAGTGTTTGCCCTCCAAGTAGGAGGACCTGAGCACCATCCTCAAATCTACATTTAAAAGGTGGGGGGAGGGGAGGAGAATTCTCCTGCATGCTTGTTGAAATCCCAGCACCAAGGAGAAGGTAGGCAGATCTGTAGTATCCACTGGCCAGCCAGCCTGGTCTACTTTGGAAAGCCAGCTTGCTATAGGGCTCCCTGTCTCTGTCTTACATGGATAAAATCACACATCAACTGCCACACCCACCTAGCATTTATGTGGTGTCTGGAAAGCTGATCTCTGGTTCTCTTGTTTATATCAGTGAACATTTTAACTGCTGAGCCTTCTCCCCAAGCTCCCTTCTGTGATTAAAAAGCTATACAGAACATGCTTCTGCCTCCACACAGCACAATTTCACATTACTTTCATGAAAGTTCCTTCCTGTAGCAATGTATTTCAGTAATCCCATCTCTCTTCAGAGCTGCCTTTGATGGTGGCAGTTCCAAGGGCTGAGTTAATTACATGTGACACGTAAAATGGTCATGCTAAGTCTTTTCAGTCAGTGGGGTGAGGGTAAGACATAGAAATCAGCCAGGATGCTGGGAAACCACACTGATTGCAAAGTGCCTGTCACGCAAGCATGAAGACCATGCATTTTTAAAAATGAAAAAGAAGAAAGAAGAGGCAGGACTGTAACCTAGCACCAGTGTTGCAGGTATGGAGACAGGACAATTCCTGGAGCTCATTGGCTATCCTGTAAAGATTTATGGGCTCCTCATTCAGCTAGAGATCCTGTCTCAAGGGGGAAGTGGGGAGGCAGAGATTGAAAAAAAAACTCAACATTAAGAAAAGACATCTAGCATATACACACATACACACACAAAGCAAGAGGAGAAGGGAGAGAGAGAGAGAGAGAGAGAGAGAGAGAGAGAGAGAGAGAGAGAGAGAGAGAGAGAGAGATTGAGAGAGAGAGATTGAGAGAGAGAGAGATTGAGAGAGAGAGAGAGAGAGAGAGAGAGAGTGAAAGAACAACAGAATAGATAGCATCTTTTCATTTTAAGTAAGGATGGAGAACTAGAATATGTTGCTGTATGTGATTTTATCCTGTTTTACCTTAGGTAGATCAAAGGTGTGATTGTAGTCATTTGTTCAGTGAGCAGTGTCAATTACAAGAACCCACTTATTCATGAGAGACTCTAACTACATGTCTATCTATCCAAAAACACTCAGAAGACTAAAATTCAATGTTTGAGGGAGATTTTAAATTTATATATTTTAAAGTAATTTCAAATCTTTAAAACGCAACCTTTTTCCTATTTGAGGGCTGAACCACTAGGTCCAGCCTGGCATTGCTTGCAGGCTGTCGACATTCCTGGTGGCTTGACATAACTTTTGGCCATTATAGTCAAATGAGCTAAGCCTGATAGAGAAGAAACTTGGAGCCTGCAAATCAGGAGCAGCAGGTGTTAGTGGGCCAGGTTATTCTGCATAATTTTCCATCTCTACAAGCTCCATTTGAGCTGGCCTTAAGACCACATCAGCGGCCCCCACTTAAGATGTAATTCTCTGTTGGACTAATTACCCAAGTCATCTTCATAATCAATAAAAGCAAGTAACTTTGGGCATAACCCCATCTCTGGGGTCTTATACCAAAGCAGTATATGCAACATATTCCTGAATAACATTGATGGAAGGATGAGATGGTTGCTACAATGAATATAGCAGTTAGCTGGGGCAGGGGGCTTTACAGGGAGGTCTGTGATGCTGTTAGTACCCCTGACACAAAGTGATGTAGACTTGTGTGTTTTTTTTTTACACACAGTGTTTCTGGAAGATCAGACAGCTAAAGACTAAGACTAACAATGGGTATGTGCTAAGGGTAAGGAGTAGACACATGGAAACTGGGGAATGAGAGGCTGGAGTGGCTAGAATTGGACATGTATGTATGTGTGTATATATATATATATATATATATATATATATATATATATAGAGAGAGAGAGAGAGAGAGAGAGAGAAATATAATCTTGAATGATTGCTTATTTATAAATGAAATAAAATATAGTAGAAATAAGTGACCATCAATGACCAGTTCAGAAGATGCTCTTTTGTGGAGACAAATGGGGCCCATGAAGCTTTCCTTGGGAGTCTTTGAAGCAATGCTGGACTGTTAACACAGCTGTGTGGTAGATGCAAAGGTTACAAATGGAACAAGAGAAAGAAGATGATCATTCTATTTTTTTCCATGATTAACCTAAGTACAGATGAAAGAAACCTAAGAAAGAGGGCTGGGTATATGACATTTCCTGGTGTGCGAAGTTTTCTTGCTATTCTGAACCTCAGATCTACAACACTAACCTTCTTCTTCCCCACTCCCTGCCCCCAAGCCCTTTAGTCTAATACATTCTATATCCAAGTCTGAACTAATACATGGTTTTGGTTTCAGACAAGTTTGCATCATGCTTGACCCAAGCCATACTCTGTTCTCAGGGTAACAGTGAGGCAGGAAAGAAATTCTTATATAAACCCTTGCCCTCACATCCTGGAGCATCGTGGGAATTTCCTGAGAATTTTCATATTCATGAAACTTAATTATAGCAAAATTGCCAATCTGTAAAATATGTCTGCATTTGAACACTACTTTCAAGTCTGAAACAGAGCAAGGAGACAACAGCCCCCAGGAGATTCCAGCAGTTTGCATGGAGAAGCACAAGAGGGAGCAAGGTGGGGTAAGGTGGGAGGAGAAAAAAATACAAATGCATCCAGAGCGGCTCTATTTACCCAGAAAACTAAAAGTCCTAATCAGAGGAAGGATCTTATGATGACCCTGTAATCAACCATGATATTCAACTTCTGAATAAACCGTTAGCTAAAGTCACCAGTTTAAGACATTAGCCCTAAAGACTGCACAGATTTTATCTCCCTGACTGAGGAAAAGGCTGCCAAGACTAGAAGTACACTGTCTGCTCTGATAACAGGAAGTGGAATGGGAGGTATCGAAGCCCCTTCAGTCATCAAGGTGCAAAGCACGCCTTGGAGAAGAGGAAAAAACATCTGAAATTCCCAGGAATCTGTGCTTCACCAGCATATGGACAGGATGATCCATTGGGTCTGCTATGTGCAGAAACAATGTTTCTAATCCTTTGTAAAACTGGAGTAATTAGGTTGTAGTGCAGCTGTGATTTCCTACCAGAGAAGTAGTTATAACCTGAGCCTAGCACATGGTTCACCCCAACCCCCGACTTTCAAAGACACCTAGGTAAAGCTCTGGACCAAGGCTTATGTGCTGTAGGTGAACTTGAAACTCTGGAGACAATCCCCCTTGAGCTCCTCTTTCTGTCTATGCCAAGAGCTCACATTTGGCTGTAACTGAGGGTTTAACCATAGAACAGCCATGCTGAGTACAAAGCCTTCCCCACAAGCTTAAAGTAAGAAGGATGAATGAAACACAGTGGATGATATTTTTGGACAGGTGATCCTCCCACAATTTATAGTTAACAGACAGAAAACCGGGATGCACTGGAAACCTAAACAACAACAACAACAAGGAAAAGAGATGAGACCAAATCCAGTGCTCTGCAGAGACCAATCAACCCCACACGGTGTGATATGAGAACAGTGGCAAAAGCAGCAGCTCCCTCTCTGAACTGACTGGGTATTGAGTTCACAGCCTCCGCCTTTTGTTTGTGACTTCAAAGTACTGTAGGAGCTGGGTGGGTGCAAGGATATACCCTCCCTCCATGAAAATTGTCAGGCTCAGAGGTCCCACACTGAATGAGAGGCAGAATTCAGCCACAAAACTGCTTTGAGAAAGAGGGGAGAGAACACCTGGTTCATTGCTGAACAGCAACCTGGGATGCCAACAGTAGGCCACAGAGTGTCTGGATTCATGCGATCTCAGCAGAAATGGCAGCACACAGCTTCAGTCTTTCATTTGCAATCCCAGCACCCAAAGGAACATCATCAATAACAAAGTGTTCTCTTGCCTCCCCTTCACAGAAGAGTGGGCGCATAGGAACAGAGAACACCATGGGGTTCCAGAGGGTTTCAATCAGAACCAAAAGTCCAAATTCTGTTTCAGAAATGCTGAGTCCTTGATAGTCAGAAAGTGTCGCTGGAAGAGCGTGGAAAACATGCACACAATGGTGTGAAGACAGAGGCACATCTGGCTAAAGTCCAAGAAACCAGAGAGACAGTTCCCAAGGTTGGCATTAGGGCTGAGAGCAAGTATTGTGCGCTGACCAAGAGTACTTCTCTCCTTGGCAGTCAGGAGAGCTAGAAAATGAGATGCCTGTGACCCCAAACAACCACCACAACCAGAAATGCAGAGAAATGCCCCAAACTGACTTCAGGTCACTAAGTGGAGAAGGCGCTCACAGGGAGCCAATCACAATAACTGGGTTAAGTCAGTCCCAGAGAGATACCATGTCTCTTGTCTGTCATAGATTTTACATAGATTTGCAAATGCATAAGTGTACAGACTCCATGAAAGCAAAAGTCAAGAGCAAAGGGGAGGAGTGGAGGAGAAGGGGGGGGGCAGGGTGCAGGGATCAGCTCAAAGTATAGTATATGCTTGGAAATGGCCTCAGTAAGCAGCATGATCAAAGAAAGAACCCAAGGCAGCGCCAACTTGTTGCAGATCTGCCTCCCTGCAGACCCTCTTAGCTTGGGTTTCTAAGGACCCTCTCTCCATCAAAGTCCCACCCTTGGCCCTGAGACTCTTAAAAATGTAGGACATTTTGCGTTATGGTTTTTGCAGCAAAATTGAGCAGCTTTGATTTGAAAGCATTAATAAGCCTCCTAAAATTACTCTTAAGCATGTAAAATATCATCCATATACATTTAAAGAAACATACCAATAGATCACTCCCATAGCTTCCAGATTCACAAATATATCCTAAAACACACATAGAAATGTCAGTGGGATAGTACTTCTGTCAACATTATTTATGAAAAGCAAATTAATTAAACTGACAAAATAAAATATAAATATTGGAATCTATACCAGACTTGGTGGGCATTTTAATTTGTTTTACCTGACTCTTTGTATTAATTAATTTGTGTGTGTGTGTGTGTGTGTGTGAGAGAGAGAGAGAGAAAGAGAGAGAGAGAGAGAGAGAGAGAGAGAGAGAGAGAGACAGAGACAGAGACAGAGAGAGACAGAGAGACAGAGAGAGACAGAGACAGAGAGTGAGACACAGAGAGAAAGATGTGGAGGTCAGAGGCACACCAGGTATCAATTCTGAATTCTCCCTGCTGCAGAAGGCTAAACAGATTTCTGTTGTTTTTTCATACTGCACAACAGGCTAACTGGGCGGCAAGCTTTCAGGGATTCTCCTGCCTCAGCTTTCCATGTCCCCACAGGAACACTGGGGTCATTGCCTTTGTGTTACAAGTCCAGCTTTATGAGAGAGTTCTGGGGATTTAATTCATTGGGTGCATGGAGTGCTTTACCACTGAGCCATTCCCTGACTCCCTTTTCTTTTTGTTAAAGATGTATTGATTCAACACTGAGAACAACAGCCCCTGAATGCCTGTTGCTGTTGGTCTAGACCAGGAGAGTAGAGACAGAACCTCCAACCAGAAAGATTTTCTAATTAAAACTTAAATTTCACATTCGTTTAAAGTATGTTCTTCAGGTCAGGAAGAAAACTGACTTTTCTGTTTTATTTTGTTTACAGAATCCAGGCTCTTTGGTATAAGTACCGAATGCAGCTTGCTGATATACAAACAACAGACTAAAACTGTCCAAGGTTCGCATTGGCTTCTTGAAAGGTTTTAATCCTGGGATCTTTAAAAGAAATGTTTTTATTATTACATTTAAATTTTGCATATTTTCTCTCTCTCTCTCATGTGTGTGTGTGTGTGTGTGTGTGTGTGTGTGCATATGTGTGGATGTGTATGTGTGTGTGTACATGTGTGTATTTGTGTATGTATATATGTGTGTATGTATGTGTGTGCATGTGTATGTGCATATGGGGGAGTCTGTCTTTCAGATATCAAGATTATTGTTGCCTCTATTTGGAGAGATGGCTCAGCAGATCTTAACTGCAACTGCTTCTCCAGAGGACCTAAGTTCAGTTTCTAGCACCCACATGATAGCTCACAATCACCTGTAATTCCAGTTCCAGGGGATATGGTTCTTTTTTCCAGACTCTGGAGGTATCAGACACATACATGGTGCACAGGCATGCATGTAGCCAAAATATTCATACACATAAAATGAAATAAATCTTTACAAAAGATTATTGCTACTAAGAATCTCCAGCTCTCTTCTCTCCTGCCATGTGTACATTTGAAGAATAAATATTAGATAGAATCCCGATTAGACAGGATTCACTTAGTTCACAGACAGAGGTGTGATGTGGGTCTTATCTTGGGGTCTGTAGAGAACTTATCCCCAAGGCATGGATCGGCTGCCAAAGCCCTGGTTATCCAAAGGAAACCAGAGAGAACTGGGGCCATCAGCAAGCCAGAGGGGTGCTCCTGTAAGCTCCCTTTCTAGGAGGGTCTCTGGAATTCTTTGATGCTGCTGGGCCTGCAGGTTTCTATGCCCAAAACATTCAGTACATTATCCAATAATTCTGTTAGTTCTTGCCTATCATGTGTAAACAAGAGTCTTTCTTAATACAACTTACTGCCCAAAACATGCTGGAGGGGAAAAACATAGTCCTTTTGTGTTTGTAGGTTTATGATTATTCCATCTGATCAAAATATAATCAGGCTGCAAAGACTCTGCATATATGATATGTGCATATTCTAAGCCAAGCTTCTATTCCTCTGTGTCAGGCTCTACCTGGGATGTTTCTGTCCCTTTATCTATCCACCCCATGATTAAAGCAGTAGACTGTTGTAATGGGCCATGAAATACCTTTCCATAGCAACCACATTTCTGCAGAGCTAGGGGTGAGACCCGCAGGGAACATGGACTTATATGGGAGGTGTCTTCACCTGCTTCCTGTTGCTATGACTTATTGCTACAGATGGAGTAATTTGCAGAAAACTAGTTCATTCTCCCACATCCCAGGGCCGAGAAGTCTGAGACTGGGGAACAGCACTTAAAAAAACTGTTACTTGCAATGGGAGAGTTGGCTGGACTCTGAGTACCACATAACTTGATATCAAGCTTGATTACCTATATCTGTGTGTCTTTTGTAACTTCATCTAGTCTTCATGTGTGCCCATGTTCATTTATGAGTAAGTACATGTTTATGTGCAGTGTATATACACAGAGGTTACCATGCAGGCTAGGCTCTGGTCAGTAAGATGTGGGATTTTTCTGTTTTCATCTCCCTGGCAACAGGAAAACATATAAGTGCCGTTACACCCAGTATTTTACATATGTTCTGGGGATTGAACCCTGGTCCTTGTGCTTGAAACACATACATGGATCTACCTCCTGGGCCAACACTCCATTTTTTTCCATATCTTCATGATGGGCCTGAATAATTTATGGAATAGAAAACACTTAGCAACCTGGAGCTCAATGTTCAACAATCCCATGATAAACAGACATGGGAGCGATATGTGTCTAGGAGCATTGCATGATTAGTCTAATATCCTACACCAGATGCCCAAAGAGTAATTAGCACATGCAGACCCTGCCATGCATTCAATAAGAAAATGTTCTCGGAGTTCACACTATACTGGAGCTGCTGCCGTCAGCACCCACACACGTGAATCCAGCTCTGGAGCTGAAGCTCCTGCCTAAGGCAAATTTCACCGGGGCACCACGGAGTTAAAGACCACACAGACCATGAGAACTGCCACCAGTTTTCCTCAGATGTCATTACAATCCCAATGTCCACATCTATAACATTTAAAAAACTTTTCCTTGTGGCTTGTTGTTTTCAGTATGTTGCTGAATGAATACTAGTCCAAAAAGCTCTGAATAACCAAGAAACAATTCACAGACCGTATGATGCTCAGAAGGAAGGCCAGAATGTGGATGCCTCATTCCTTCTTAAAAGGGAGAACAAAACACTCATGGGAGGAAATACAGAAACAAATACTGGAGCAGGGATTGAAGAAAAGATCACTCACAAACTACTTCACCTGGGGCTCCACCCCATATGCAGCCACCAAACTCAAGCACTATTGCTGATGCCAAGTAGTGCTTACTGGCAAGAGTCAGATATAGATGCCTCCCCAGAGGCTCTTCCAGAGTCATACAGATACAGTTGAGGATGCTTGCAGCTAACCATTGGACTGAACACAGGGACCCCAATAAAGGAGCTAGAGAAAGGACCGAAGGACTTGAAAGGGTTTGCAACCCCATACGAAGAACAACATTATCTATCAACCAAACCCATCACAGCTCCCAGGGACTAAAACACCAATCAATGAGCACACATGGAGAGACCCATGGCTCCAGCTGCATATGTAGCAGAAGATTGTATTCTCTGGCATCAATAGGAGGAGAGGCCTTTGGTTCAGTGAAGGAGTGTTTTCCCAGTGTAGAGGAATGCGAAGGCACTGAGGCAGAGAGGGTGCAACTTCTTGGAAGCAACGGTAGGGGTGTAGAAGTGGGGGGGGGGAGGAGGGATAATGTAAATACAGAGAACATCCAATTAAAAAAAGATAAAAACAAACAAACAAAAAGTAACTCCAATTGGCTCAAGAATAACATTCTTCTGGGTTTGTGTTGTTTTGAGGTAAATTTTCCTCTCACACTCATACTCTTTTACCTCTGAGTCCTGTGTACTGAAATAAAGGGTATGAGGTATCATGTCTAGCTCATTCACATTCTTTTAACTTGCACTAGAGTAAGATTTTATGATTTTAAGTTTGTTTATAAACTTATGTCACCATGTCATACTGTTCCTTAACTAAATCTTTATGTCAAAATCAGCTTCCTTGTATACTTATTTAACCTGAAAATGTGTCATTAAAAAAATGTTACCCTTCATGATGGTTGGTGTTTGTTTTTGTGTTTGAGTCCATTTGCTGCAAGCTAGGGTCACCTGGAAAGAGGGTAACTCAACTGAGAAAATGCCCCCATCAGATTACCCTATAGGCAAGCTTATGGTGCATTTCCTTGGTTAATGATTGATGTAGGAGGAACTTGCCCTCTGTAGGTGGTGCTACTCCTAGAAGGTAGCATGAGTGCTATAAGAAAGCCAGCTGAGCAAGCCATAGGGCGCAAACCAGTAAGCAGCACTGCTCTGTGACTTCTAAATCAGCTCCTTTCCCGACTTCCCCAGTGATAAGACTGTGGTCAGGACGTGGAGCCAAATACACCCTTTCTCCTCATGCTTCTCTTGGTTGTGGTGTTTATCCCAGTGATAGAAGGCACACTAGAATATACTTTATTGACGCCCCTGTGTGTGTGTGTGTATGTGTGTGTGTGTGTGTGTGTGTGTGTGTATGTATGCAAATATGCTATGGCATATATGTGGAGATTGGAGAACAACTTGCATTTTGGGTCCCAAGGATAGAACTCTGTTGTCAGGCTTGGTGACAGTTACCTTTAAATAGAGCCATCACTATGGTCAAAGATGATTATTTTTAATTTAATTGTGGCTCACCTTAGAAAACCAACCCTTTATATACTGGAATTTCAGCATTCCTAACTAGCATAAAAGCAAAGCTTCTTTTAATTCACTTTCAGTTGTTTTTAAATTGATATTCATAATAAGCTGCCCACACTGGTGGTATGCCAACTGTTTATGTTAGCCACAGACTCTGGAAGTTCATCGACAACGGGGACTTATCACTCGGGGTTCCTTCAGCTTGTCATTTAGAACATTTCAGAGACATTAAAGAATAGTGTGGCTAGAATCAAGCACTATCTGTCTACTATTCGTCAGCCACCAATGCTCCCCATTGCTGCTCTGTGGACTCAGCTACAAGCAATGCTGTGCATCTGCGGAGACAGCTTCATCTGTAAGGTGAGGGCTTTGGAAGCATACAAGCACCAGGTTTGGTGCCATATATTTTTCAACTCCAAAACTGGGCAGGCAGAGACAACTGGATCACTAGGGCTTGACGGTGGGCCAGCCTAGCCCATTTAAGGTCAGACCAGAAAGAGAACTAGTCTCAAAAGAAGAAGAGAAGATGAACAGGGCTCTGAGAATAAAACACCTGAGATTGTCTTCTAGTCTTCACATCAATGCACACATGTGAGTACATACCCACACATACATGAAACAAAGACATGCATGCCAACACACACATACATGAACCAAAGACATGCATGCCAACACACACATACATGAACACAGACATACACACAAATACATATACACACATATGTGAGCAGATAGACATGCGCACATGTAAACACACACATACATGAACAGAGACATACAGACACATACATGAACAGAGACATACAGACACATACATGAACACACAGACATGAACATACAGACATGCACACATAGACATAGACGCACACACACACACATACACACACACAGATTCTGCATCTTTACTAACTACTTTCTGCTGCTTTCAGGCCAACCCTTACACATCATTTCATGGCTTGGCTTCAGAGAGTGTTGATGGGTATTATTTGTTCAGTGTTCAGTCACTGCTGTTACACACTCACTGTCGAACACTTGTCCCTGACTGCACTCACGTGTTTGTCCACATCAGTCTGTCAGTAAAGCCAGGTCTGCAGGCTAGAGTCCACAGGAGAAACAAAATCAATACCTCTTTGAATTAATCATGCAGCCATCTGATAGGATTATGGGTGCATGAGGTGGAGCAGATGTGCAGAACACATGTGCTTTTCTTTTCTCATAGTCTTTCCTTCATTTCCCCAGGCCACTCTCTGCACTCTTGTCATTGATTTCCAATACTTGACTCTTATTCCCAGTTTCTGTCTCACCCAATTCTGCCCAGAAAGGATCTGAGAGATTCAGAGACTCAAATGTAAATCAATGTTTAAATGCTGGTTTTAGGGTGGCTAGAAATAAACTAAGCTTGCTGTCCTTTAGTCTAATAGTAGTAAGGTGATGTACATGAGGTCTGTGTGTGTGTATGTGTATGTATATGTGTGTTGTATATATGCGTGTGTGTGTGTGTGTGTGTGTGTGTGTGTGTGTGGTATATGCATTTATGTGTGTTTATTGTTATGTATGTGTTTACATGAATGTATGTTTTTGTGTGTGTGTGTTTGTGCTCTGCATATATAGGCATATGCTTATGTGTGTTTATATATATTCATGTGTGTTTGAATGTGTGCTTTGTTTATATATGTAGTGTATACATAGAACACTTATTTCTCCTGAATTGGTGGCAAGTGTAATGTTAATAACACATTTAGAAAATCTCTGTAGATGATGTAAAAATGACCTGCAAGGACAGGACACACTTCCTCCAGTGCTCCATTATTTTTAGGAGAACAGGTATTTTGCAAACCTTGAATCTGGGACAATGCTGTCTAAAGAACCCTCCTTATTTGGAAACCATCACTGCAGAGACACATCATGCAAACCTGGCCCGTGTGCCCTCTGGCACTCCACCAAGGAGTTGGGCCTGGCTGTGTTCCCTTCTGGAAAATGGCCCTGCTCAATTTCAAGTTCATTTGGCTTTTTCAATAATAGGGTTTCAATTTAAAAGGATAGCAGTGCTGAGAACTAAAAATGTCACCATCTAATTAAGGCATGGGGGTGCTCAGTACTCCTTTCTCTCCTAATATTATCTGTGGTCTCAAAATGACTCCACAGAGGCTCTTCATAAAACCCTTTCTTTTCCTGGTGTAGGAACAATTGCCACAAGAGATGCTGTGGGAACAGAAGGACAAAGGAAGGCTGCAGAAAATGAGCAAAAAACATCAAGAGCAAGGGAGAAATGAAGAGAGCCTGGAAGGCTCACAGGCAGTTTAGTTGAAAACAAAAGGCTACAACATTTGCCCCCTGCCTGCAAGTTTCCCTGAGCATGAATCTATGCGGTCTATGCACATGTAAAGAGGGAGTTATTTATTGCCAAGAGGTGGCCCAGTGGAAGAGAAGCACAGAAGGCTGAAAGGTCATGACACTTGGGCGCTTGTTAGCTTTTTAACAAGCCGCTATCCCATCAAACTCATTACTTGCCCATGCACCCCTTATACAAAGCAAACTCAGGAAGCATTCGCCTATGAAAGTAAATGCTGAATCATCTGTGAACTTCCAACTGCCATTTGATATGTTATCAAATGGCATTCTATATATTTATGCATATATCCATCTACTAGTTTACCCAAAACAAAGCTCAGGAAAGTCCCAGAAGCTGGGGGAGGGGGAGAAAGAATGCAAAATCTGTAGATAGGGAAGAGTCTGTGGAATGTTGTCTTCTGGACAGGACCTTTATACTTTGGCTTCATGGCCTCTATGGTCTCCAATACAAGTTTTGTACAAGGTTGGACCTGTAAACATTTTACCCTGGCTGTGGGAAGGGTTCACGAGAGCCAGCTCTCTCAGAGGCCATTTGCAGTTAATGGTTGCATGGGAAGAGAAATAATTTTCTTCATGTTTGAATAAATAACCTCCCTACCGTGATCATACAAGCAACCATAATTAAGTGGTGTCCACTCACATACACAGGGACACATACAAACACAGATACACCGACACACACACACAGACACAGACAGATACAGACACACAGAGACACATACAAACACATATACAGACATACATACACAGACACATACACAGAGACACACAGACACACACATACACATACACACATACAAACACATACACATGACTTACTGTTGAGAATGATCTTAGCACATGGGGGAGGGGCTAAGAGCAGGTATTGGCTGGTAAAGAAGATATGTTCTTCAAATTGATATTAAAGCTATCAAATACTAAATAAAGACATTAAAATAAACAGCATAAGATATGATGATGGGGGCTGGAGAGATGGCTCAGTGGTTAAGAGCACTGACTGCTCTTCCAGAGGTCCTGAGTTCAAATCCCAGCACCCACATATTGGCTCACAACCATCTGTAATGATGTCCTCTTCTGGTGTGTCTGAAGACAGCTACAGTGTACTTATATATAATAAATAAATGAACCTTTAAAGATATGATGATAGACATACAAATGTCTCTGCATTGATTGTCATTAAATATTCAATCTAATTGTAATTAGATTAAATTATTATACCTCATGAAAAAATGTACAATTATATATCAATAAAATGTTAAATAATAAAAATATATTATCTTTGCTTAGGTAATTTTGTGTATTCGCTTTTCCCTTACATAACATACTTCCAAAGCCATTGATCACATTGCCTTCAAAACACAAATACCCCAAATACACCAAATATCCAGAGTTCAATTCAGCTTGGTTCATGTGCTTGTAAATATCTTTCTTACTTTAATAAGTCCCCACCTTATGACTCAATACTGTTATAAATGGCAGGTCACTCAGCTGGTGATGTTATTTAGAGGCGAGCTCTCTGGGGCACCTGATGAGTTTTCAATGCAGCTGTGATTAAAGGCTGATGTGTGGGTGTGACACCGTGGAAGCTGCTGTGCCATCTGACCCAACACATTCCTGTGCACCCGCACTCCAAATCACCCATGATGGTTAAAGCAAAAAAAAAAATTCTGTTTCCTTTCGTGCCTGTTTGATGCTAACTTTCTACCATCTGATTTATATTCAGGAAGCACTGAAGTCTGAGGGTGTTCCTTATGAAATTCCTGTACTCTACCAGCTCACACTATCCTGGTTCAGTGTCAAGACAGGGTGGTTCCTGATCACTCACCCTCAAGAGCCTCTGCAACCTTTGTATTTTGACAACTCTTTTAGGTTTTCCCTGTTTTAACAAGCGCCTCACAGGCAACTGGCTTTATGTCCCAGAAGCCCCATTCATGACACCTTACCCATCAAGTAGTGCTGTTTTTATAAAGGGTGTGGTGATATAGGTCCGGGATGTAGCTTAGTTGGTAGGGTACTTGCCTAACATATTTGAAGTTGTGGGTTTGAGCCCCAGCACCTCATAAACATAGGAATGCACTCCTGTAATCTCGGAAAGATTAGGAGTTCACGACCATCTTTGGTTACATATGGGGCTTGGGACACCTGTTTCTTACATGAAGATCCATGCATGTCAGGGACAGAGCAGGATAGAGAAATTTCCCTGTGGACAGACTGAGGCTGACCACATGTTCACTGAGAAGAAGCAAAAATGTTACCTTTCAGATAATGACCTTTGGGAATACATGCAAGTCTTTTTGAGGCTGGATGTATTTTGGATTACAGCCACTGTGCCCATTCACCTTCTTAGCAATGATGTTTATATTAAAAATGCTACTGTGGGAGGTATCAAACCCCTGAGCCATCAACACAAAGAAGTTGTGTGGTACAGAAGGAGACAGTGGCTCCAAGATTGCTGCTGTTAGAGAGGTCAGCTCACATGGTGGGCATGCTGAAGTTGTCTGGGAATGGGGACTTCAAATGGTCCTGTCACCCTGCCCAGTAAGGGTGGTTGGTCACTTGCCTCAACTGTATAAATAAATGTAGTTTGATCTGGATACCCTACCCCTGAAACCCTGGCCCAACCAGCAGTATGTACTTTCTGCTGCTCGTTTTAGTTTGCCCTGTGTGGCTTGAGGGGACTGAGGCTCCAGTTTGGTTATCCTCTCAGAGCCTTGGGCTTCTTCTCTCTGCTGGCTCTTCCCCCTAGTCCCTCCCTTTTAATGGTCTCAGCATGGGTGTGACCAACTGTATTCCAGACCCTCTGAATTCTAACAAGTGACCAAAGCTGACCTGATCTTAGGGATCCTTAACACATGCATAGAGTATCCTGGGAGATTATGTCTGAAAAGGGAGTGATTCAGACAGCCAAGATTAAGAAGGGGATAAGCATAGAGTTCCTGTCTTCAGCTTCCTGTCCTTGTCCTATTGATGCCAGACAAGGCCATTCTCTGCTACATATGTGGCTGGAGCCATGTGTACTCTTTGGTTGGTGGTTTAGTCCCTGAGAACTCTGGGGGGTCTGGTTGGTTGATATTGTTGTTCTTCCTATGGGGTTGCAAACTCCTTCACTTCTCCTTCAGTCCTTTCTCTAACTCCTCCATTGGGTTCCCTGTGCTCAGTCCAATGGTTGGCTGAGAACATCCACTTCTGTATTTGTCAGGCTCCAGCAGAGCCTCTCAGGAGACAGTTATAATAGGCTCCTGTCAGCATGTACTTCTTGGCATTTGTAATATCATCTGAGTTTGGTGTCTGTATATAGAATGGATCCTCAGGTGGGGCAGTCTCTGGATGACCTTTTCTTCAGTCTCGGTTCCACACTTTGTCCCTGTATTTCCTTTAGACAGGAGCCATTCTGGGTTAAAAATTTGGAGATGAGTGGGTGGCCCCATCCTCCAACCAGCAGCCTTGCCTAACCTCTGGATATGGGCTCTACAGGTTCTCCCTCTCCTTTGTTAAGCATTTCAGCTAATCTCATCCCTGTTGGGTCCTGGGAGCCTCTTGCTTTCCTGGAATCTAGGACTTTTTGGTGGCTACCCCCCAGTTCCCCATTCCCCATTGCTACACCCCTCTGTTCAAATTCCTGACCCTCTGCATATCATCCCCATCTCCTCCCATATCTGATAAGAGCACTGTCATGGCTGTGTCTTGTGGCCCTGCTTCTGTGGTTTGGGAATCTGCCCTGCAATGAATAACTTTCAGCATAGAGAGTAAAGTTCCTCCTCTCAGAAGGACACGCTGCTTTGTTACTCAGGGTCTTTGGACCTACTTGTTTGAGGACATCAAACCCAGCTGCTGACAATACACAGCCCCATCTTGGGGTCCTTAGGAAACTGAGCAGAATCACAACTGGCCTGGTTCCAATCATACTTGGGGAGATGGAATACAGGCAGCCAGTTCCGAGAGCAACAGGCTCAGCTTAATGTAATGAATGGCTTTCAAGTAGAAGTTCTTCCCTCTCCTCTCAGAGCTTTCTCGGGGAGCAGGCCCAGCATGCCACACACACCATACCCCACTCAAACCTTCTGATTCCAGACCCTGCATTGAACCCTGTGCTTTTTGTGCTGTGAATGACACTCCTGTTTGCTAAAGGTAAATGTAAGTGAAATTAGATGACATACATGGGTAAAATCTGGTCAGGGAACCCCCGCCCCACGAAGTTTAAACTGGTTCCTACCCGCCCCACTAAGGGTTCCTACACATTCCTTTCCAATGCTTCTTTCACACAGCGATGACCCAGCACATTTGAAACCAAACATGAGGTTTGCCGATGACAGTTTCATCCTTACATTACATGAATAATGACCTCATTACCCCTTTGACTCCAGGATGTTCTGGTTGCCAACAGGATAAGAACCCACACAGCAAACTAGCAGACAGTCCTGAGAACACTCAGCACTAGCTATAAAATTAAACTCTCGGTGCCAAGAAGAGAGCTGTTGTTCCAAGACAGATACCGTCACAAAGCATACATACCCCTAGACCCCCACCATGGTACAGTGCTTGACCCAGCATCTCTCCTTCAATAAAAATATGGATTCTATTCAAGCTACTCTCAGCACAGCTTGGTAAGATATGCTGAAGGGAAGCCTTTCCTAATTTGCTCTACTGTAGCTATCTTTTAATTATTCTCCCTTCCTCCTAAAATGCAAAGGCTTTCTTACATAATTCCATTTTCTAGAACTTTCCCTCACTTCCCCAGGCAACTTTTTCTGTGACCCGAAACCTTTGTCCATTTTTTGACTGTCCGTATGCTACTCTTCAAGCTCCTTCGGACAGAAACCATCTCTGAGGCATGTGAACAGAGGTTGCTTCTCTGAGTCATCCCCCCAGGTTACCTGTGACATCCAGACACAGTTTTGTCCCAAGCCCTACACAAAGGTTTGATGCAAGCTGCCAGTCTATGCCCTTTCTAATTCCATAGGGACAGCAAACCAACCCCCTTTATCCCGAATGTGGGAGGGAGAGAATCAGTTTTTAGATCTGTATTCATGGATCCTATCAGAGAAAGCTCTTGGGTCATCTCTAAACACAAGGGTTTTCAGCTAGAGAAACACTACAGAGGAAGAGAGCTGCTGCAGGGACGGTACAGTGTCTGCTTTTTCCACTTTCCAAATCTGGTCCCCTTTGGCTGCATCTTTGATGTTAGCATGCCTGAGCCCCCGGAGAGACTCTCACAACTTTATCAGCAGAAACAGAGATGGAGTGTCAGGCCCTCACATCACTGCCTCCCTCCATGGGAGGAAATTCTCAATGGGCACTATGAACAAAACTCACAAAGGAAGACAGGGTCATTGTTCTCTGGGATTGTGTCTTAGGGTTCTTGGCAGCAGCAATGATTCTGTGCACTTTGATAGCCAACCCACTGTATTTTTATGGGGCTACATTAATATTCAAAGGGCTTTTGCTGCTCTGCAAGACAAAGAGGCATTGAATTACGCAGGGAGCCCCTATGGCTCACTGCTCCTGTCTCAGAGATATAGAAAGACAGAGACTGCCATATTTATAAGGATGCAGGTTTGTGGTGGGTACCTGTCCTGTGCACACAGAACTCTAGCCTCCTATGTGCTCCATTAGGGTTTGAGGGCAGAGGCAGACAGCAATGGAAGCATCAGACAGTATGGCCTTTGAGGTAACTACAGGAGTCCTACCCTTAGGCCACCAAAGTATTCTTTGCAAAGATAATCTAAAAAACAAAAATGAACTTGTTCAAGCCCTGGATATTGGGAACTTCAAGAGTAAGAAGCAGAATTTGTCCCTGAGTGAGCCTCAGACCACCTGCAGCCTCCACCATCCCCATTTCCATCCCCTACCCCAGAGAATTTGGTTTTCACACAGTCCAATATGCAGCGAGTTTGTTGGGACAGATGTATCAGAGTTCCTTGGACCAGCCCAAATGAACAAAAGCAGTTGCCATGGATAGCCATCATGTTCTTGCCTCATGTGGAAATGCATCAATGATTAAAATTTTCCTTCATTGAAAAGCAATTTGGAGGGGCTGAGGAGACAGATGTTCAGTGACAAAAATCACTATCAGTGCAAATGTGTGGACCTGAGTTCTGATCCCCACATAAAGCTGGAGGCAGAAACCTGCATCTGTGATCCCAACACTCCTGGGAAGAGGCAGGGTAGGGACAGGAAAATCCATGGAGCTAGACTGGAGTAGGCAGCAACGCAGCTGTGAAAAAGAGACCTCGTCTCAAAGAAAATGTAAGGGGAGGACTTTCTGCTTCCCCTTGTAGAGGACAAACATCCAATTCCTTAGTCAAGATTCCCAAAGATCGTCTGGCCCACAGGTTTGCACAAACCTGATGCTCATATACTCTAAGACATTTGGCTGTTCTCTGGCTCCTAGGCACTCAGGGCAATGTCCCCCAGCATCCTGGATACTGCTCCTGTCACCTCCAGTGACTTCATGACCTTGTTCCCTCAGTGGGCCCATTGTGCCCACAAACACCAGTGGATCCTGTCACAGAGCTTCACCCCCTCCTACCTTTACTATCAGAGCTTAGTACAGGTCTGGAGCCTTGAGGCCATCAGCCTAATTAAAGGTCTGTTGAATTCAGAATGGATGACTAGATTCTGCCTCCAACTGGCCAGCATAGAAACAAATGATTGTTTATTGGTGGATTCCTTCAGAAGATAACATCCCAATGGCACATCTCCCTCCTCCCTTCAGGCCCACAACCCACTGACCTCATTACTGAACTTGTGATGAATTCCATAAGAACAAAGATGACGTGTCACTCTCAAGTGCAACATGGTAAGCCTCTCCCTCTTCCAGGGAAGATGCTGAGGCCTGAACTGGTTGTGTTTCTATGTGATGGTGAAATAGCCTTCAGTCCAGGCCTCACAGTGAGAGTGACAGTGAACATGCTCTAAACATTCTCCTCCTGAGATGAGCCTTTCCCTCCAGGGATATGCAATACTTAGTCATGTCAGCACAGGGTTCTCTCTCTCCCAGGACAATCTTTGCTTAGCTATGTCAATGTGAAGACCCCTTTTCTTCAATTCCGAAAAATAAATAAATATCAATATGTCCCCATTTGCCACACAGATTCTCTCTAAGAGAAGAGGTAAAAACCACAAATGTGGCCACACAGATGTGTGCGACCAAGTGCTTATTCTCATTACCACAATCATGTTCACTTCTGAAACTCAGCATTTTTCAGACCATAACAGATTATACGATTAATCAGTATCACATCAAGAACTTATCGTGCCCTGAGGTGTGAAGGTTTCGTGTTCTCTCTAGATCATTATTAAAGCCAGCCTTGGTGTCACAACCTTGTCATCCCAGCTATTGGAGAGGCTGAGGCAGGAGGATTGCAAATTCAAAGCCACCCATGACTAGCATAAAGAGGTTCTTCTCAAAATGAAAACCACAAAAGGGCTGGGGATGGAGTTGTATGGCAGGATAGTCACCAAGCACATGGGAGGTGTCTGCTCAATCACCAGCAAAGAAAACCAACCAACAGAAAAAGAAGCACAAAAATAAACAAACAAACTAAAACTACTGGTCTGTCCTGTAGTTCTTTGATGTATTTTTAAGATGATATACCTTCATTTTCATTAAGGTCTTTCAAGTGGCTGCTTAACATGAAGTGACATGTGACAGACTTCATCCAGGTAATTAAGAGGCAGAAACTAAAGCAAGGCATCTCCACAAAGGGCTGAGCTGCAGATTCTCTCTATGCCATAGGTATCAGGGACAGCACTAGAGAGTGAGTTAAGGGAGTGTGTGTGTGTGTTTGTGTTATGTATATGTAAGTGTATGTATGTGCATATGCATATGTGTATATAGTACAGGTATATATGTTTGTATGTGCACATATGCACATGTATATGCATGTATACATATGTGCACACTTCTTCATTGTACTGGTTCATAGAGACCACTAAGGACATAGTTGATTCTTGAACATCACAATGCACCATGCATGAAAATTTCCCCCAAAGAAACACAATATTAAGACACCAGAAGCCACTATGGAAGGAAACACAAGAGAGGAAACCTGATCATTTTACCCAGGTGGAGAGCACAGGGGAAAAAAACACAGCATCAATACTGGTGGTGGTAAATATACTGTGATCTCTCACAGACTGAGCTGGGCTGGAATTTCTAGACACCCAATACAGGTGAAAAGTTATCCCATACCAACATATGCTTCTGATCGAAACATAGATTCTCAGGACAAACAGGAGTTCAAGATCAGTGGTCTGACATGACTCTTACCACATTTGAGAGGACCAACTTACACAGAACAGAAACCAATGTTCTGTTTCCACACCCCAATTCCAGCATTATCAGCACGCCTGAACATCACCACACACTGTGTATCAGTGACATGTCTCAGGGACACAGTACTCAACTTACCTGTTCTTGAATGAAGAAACAAAACCTCAATTTCCCCATACAAGCTGGGGCTATGTGCATGGCACATGTAACTTACATGCCTACTCTTTAGTGAGTTGGAGATGGGACCACTACATACCAGCAGGTATGGTGACCACACCATAGGCATGCTACCAGGCATATTTGTAATATAGAGGCAACCAAGGTAATTTTGCCCTTTGATAAAATCACCCCAGGTGTCCTTCCTTACATCACACAGAAAAGGAGGCCATTCCAACCTCTATGCAGCCCCATGACATGCAGTGGCACTCGGCCTACCTGAGACAAGTGAAACCGTGTCTTTCTCCCATGAGACGACAGTGACGTACGCCTCCACCGAGGAGGGGATAATGCACTTGAACACCGCGACATTGCCTCTCATGGTTTTCTGGTCCTCCACACGGACTGTATAGGGCTCCCGTAAAACTGAAAGGCAGAGAGGACCCTTGGTAAGAGTCATAGAAAATAAACCCATTCTGGCCAAGGAGATATTGTTCTAAGGCAAACAGGGCTGGCACATGGATAGCAATTACATAGCACAGACACTAGAAAGAAATCAGCAAACATACTCATCTGTCTTTTATGGCCTAATTAAATATCCACTTCATTAGCAATATACTGTACCCTGCTCTAAAGGAAAGAGTCTAACCTGACATTGAACTGGAGCTTTAAGACAGTGGGGGTAGCGGGTGGAACTAGGGATAGCCACTAGAAAGTCCTAGACACCAGGGAAGCGAGAGGTTCCCAGGACCCAGTGGAGATGACATTAGCCAAAATTCCTAACAAAGAGGAGCTAGAACCTGTAGAGACCACCTCCAACAGTTAGGCATGGTACCCAGTAGAGAGATGGGGCCATCCACCCATCTCAAAAATTTTAACACAGAATTGTTGCTATCTAAAGAAAATATAGGGACAAAATAAACAGAGCAGAGACAGAAGGAAAGGGCATCCAAAGACTGTCCCACCTAGGGATTCATCCCATTTGCAGACACCAAATCCAGTCACTACTGCTGATGCCAAGAAGAGGTTGCTGACAGGAGCCTTCTATGGTTGTTCCCTGAGAGGTTCTGCCAGTACCTGACTACTACAGATGCAGATACTCACAGTCACCCATCAGAATAAGCCTGGGGACCCCAATTGGAGAGTTAGGGGAAAGAGTAATGGAGCTGAAGGTGATTGCAACACCATAGGAAGAATGATATCAACTAGCTGGATGCCCCCAGAGCTCCTTCCCAGGGACTAAACCACCAACCAAAGAGTACACATGGAGGGACTCATGGCTCCAGCTACATATGTAGCAGAGGATTGCTTCATCTGGTATCTGCCTAGACCCAGAAGAGAGCTGAGGTCTCATTTCCTAACTTGGTGGAAAGGGACTATAGAGAAAAGAGAGCTGATATAACTCAGTAGTGAAGGAGAACTTGAGCATTTCGAGAGAGCAGCAGACAGAGGCAAGGATGTGGGTAAGGATAAAAGAGAAAGAGGGGATGGGGCTCCTGAGCACCTGCAGGGACTCTGAGTCTCCTGTCTTGCTGTGCTTTGGAACCAAGCAACTTGTTCAAACCTTCAGGACACTCAGCTTCACAACTTACAGTTCATACCCCACAGTTCATACCACATAGCTCACACCTGGAGATATTTAACAGAAATAGAGTCAAGAAACCTAGTTCTATGTCAGCCAAGAAAAAGTAAATTCTACCTAGGAGATACAGGCAGCATCTTCACAACCTGCATGTCTTAGCCGGGGTGACTGTTATAATGAAACACCATGACCAAAGCAACTTGGAAAAGAAAGGGTCTACTTGGATTACACTTCCACACTGTAGTTCATCCCTGAAAGAAGCCAAGACAGGAACTCAAGTAGGAGGCAGGATCTAATGCAGAGGCCATGGAGAGATGCTCCTTGCTAGCTTGCTTCTTAATGCTTGCTCAGCCTTCTTTGTCATAGCACCTAGGACCACCACCCCAGAGATGGCATCACCAACATGGGCTGGGCCCTCCCCTATTAATAACTAATTAATGCCTACAGGCTTTTCTATAGCCTGATCTTATGGAAGCATTTTATCAATCAAGGTTCCCTCCTCTCAGATGACTATTGTTTGTGTCAAGTTAACGTAAATCTAGCTAGCACAATAGACCCCTTGTCAACTTGACACACAAACACATCACTGTTAAGCCACAATCTTTCTGTTTTTGTTCATTCCTACTAGTAAAAAAAATTAAAATATATAACATTTTTACAGTCTGATAATGTCCCACAGCCTTACAAATTCAAACACTTCAAGAGGTTTTTTTTTCCTTTTAAAATCCAAAGTCTCAGTATAAATCAAAAAAATCTTCTTAATAAATGTTTTAAGTCTCTCAACTGTGGGTTCCTATAAAACCAAGAATAAATTAAATACTTTCTTACTTCAAGAGGGGAGAACCAGGGCACAGTCAACAACCAAATCAAAGCAAGTGAAGCCAAACTTCAACTGTGTAATTCAACGTCCAATGTCTGTGATTCATTCACAAGCTTCTGTGCTCCAGCCTCCTATTCTGCCCACTACCCACTGTAGTACTCACGGCTTGTCTCCTAGGCAGCCTCCACACCACTGTCACTGCTGTTCTTGGTGGCTGTCCCATGGTACCAGCAGCTCCAATTTCCTGGCATTATAACTGGACTGCACTTTCACCAGTGACCTCTCTTTAAGGTGCCACGCCTCAACTTCTCTGTGTGACCCCTTTAATTCTGAGCCCCAATGGCCACCGAGGCTGCACTTCACCAATGCCCTCTCCTGGCCTCTCACACAGCCGAGCCTCAGCTGCTCTCCATGACCCCTTACGATTTCAAAACCAGCACCACCTGTGTGACTCTTACACTACCAAGTTTGGTTGGCTAGCATGAGGTATACAACCTTGGCTGCCTCTGGAACACAGCTTCTGCGTTCAGGCTCCAAGGAAGCACTTCCCAGAAGAGTTCAGCTCAGTGATGTTAGTCTCTTCTTAATCACTGCTAATTCCTTAGTTCCAGCTGGCCGGCATTGATTGTCTCAGTAACAAAAATAGTTTTATTTCAGAGATGCTGGTCTCTTGTTTCTTGTTAATCATGGATGACTCTTCAGTTCCAGCTGACCAGAACCAGATTCTTAATTCAAACTATGTAATGCTTTTGACCATCTTTTAGTGACTCTCAAACTTACCTCTGGAACTTCACATTCAAGGACCCCATCTTCTGAATTTCTCTCAACATTCTTGTCTTCCACACTCCCCAAAGGTTTCTCATTGAGCTTTGAATGCTCAATGGCTTTTCCAGCCCAAAGTTCCAGAGTTCTTCCACAACCCTCCCAAAAATACATGGTTAGGTCTGTCACAGCAACACCTCATGATCTTGGCTCCAACAACAGAAGCAAAGAAACTTGGAGGAAAGGGGTTTATTTGGATTATACTTCCACACTGTAGTCCACTGAAGAAAGCCAAGATGGAAAACTCAGGCAGGCGAGAACCTAGAGGTACGAGCTGAAGCAGAGGCCATGGCATGGAGGTAGGGTGGTTCTGCTTACTGCTTGTTCCTCTTGGCTTGCTCAGACTGCTTTGTTATAGTGCCTAGAACCAGCTGCTCAGTGATGACACCTGAGTCTTCCCATATCTATCACTAATTAGGAAAATACCCTACGGGCGTACCTACAGACCAGAATTATGAAGGCATTTCTCAATTGATATTCTCTCCAATCAGATGACTACAGTTTGTGTCAAGTTGACATGAAGCTAACTATCACACTGAGCAAGACTGTTCCTGAGGCCTGAGCATCAGAGTGACCAACTGCAGTCTATTTTTTGTTACCACCAAAGCTCCTGAGAGGCCCTTCAGCCTCAGGAAGCCATACTTACACTGTTGAGTGACTTCTTTTCTTTTGGCTTGTGTAGTGTAAGAGCTACTTTGAAAGTCAGGATTCTAAACCCTGTGGCTGTTGCTTCTCTCCCTTATTAGTTCAGCTCCAGGTCCTAAAGCAATGATATCACTCAGCTCACTAAACTCCTGTGTCCAAACACCTCACCATATCTTTCATTCTAAAGACCAACAATGGAACAATCCAGCTAAAGTCATCACAGGGGGCTGGAGAGCTGCCTTTGGCAGTAGAGGCCAGCTGGGAAAATAGAAAGACCTGAGTTCAGATCTCCAACACACATGGAACAATTAAATAGTGCTGGGGACAAGGAGACAGGAAGATTCCCCAGAGCTCACTGGCAGTCAGCTTAACAGAACTAGTTTAGTGATAGACAACAACTGAGAAAACTAACTTCCATCTCTGATCTCCACCTGGAATGTGCATACAACTAACTTCATGAACACATTACAAGTGTGCGCACTCATGCACACACACACACACACACACACACATACACAGGAGAGAGAGATATACACCCATCACACACACACACAACAGATCACACACACATTTACACATATAGAGAGACATACACCCATTACACACACACATACAGACAGATCACATACACAGATCACACACATACATACACACATATACACATACACACACCACACACAAATGTACACATGCAGATCACACACATATATTTGCACATACACGCATATGTCCTGTACACACACACTTCATGTACATATATCACACCCATAAACATATCACACAGACACACAAACACACAGCATTGGAGCTATTTCTTACACAGGCACATAGCAAATTATCAGTGAATGTAGTCATCTCTCTGTATCAGCCCCAGAGACCTGGGCAGCCAAGTCTGTGGATAACTTTATGTTCTATATTGGATTTTCCCTAGAAGGAGCTCTGAGAGATTTAGGGTTAAGAACATGACCCAGGTTAAGAACTGTGAGAGTGAGGAAGACAGAGAGTCAGGGAAAGTAGGTACAGGTGGCCCTTTTGATGGAGTCCCACCCCCACCCCCTTTGCAGCCCAGAATCCCTCCCATATGTATGCAGAGTAGGTTCCAGCAAAGGCCTGGTGCTGACCCTGAAATTATATTCTCAGGACTTCACAGTCTTGTATGCATGCCATGGTGCCAATCACCAAGCAGCTCCTTCAAAGGCTGCAGGTTCAAGCTCAGAGGAACTAGTACAGATGCTACAGACCTGGACCAAGGGCTTCCACACCACCATTTCATTCTCTTGGGTCTTCCTCTGTCAGCCATATGTGGTGTGGAGTTAGAGGTCAGAAGAAAGAAAATTTAGTGGTTACCCAAAGGCAAGTAGGACTACTTCCCAAGCAAGAAGAATAGAATGTGTATGGCTGGACTATCTCTCTTCCTTGCTGACATAAGTCTTTCACGGGCAGCACCTTTTGAAATGTGATTTAAAAATATCCTATGTTAATGAGAGAATTTATTTAATTCAAAGCTTGGTCAAAGGTCAACTAGACAATTTGTGGGGCCAAGAGAATAATAAAATTTGGGGGTCAGTAAAAGATGTTAAAATATAGGGGCTGGAAGGTGGGCTCAGCAGTGGAGCACACTGGCTGCTCTTCCAGAGAACTTGGGTTTCTTTTCCAGCACCCACATGCCAGCTCACACCTGTAGCTCTAGCTCTAGAGAACCTGATGATTTCTTCTGGTCTCTATAAGCACCTGTGCGCACACATGTACATATGCACACACAGATCCATACAGACTCATGGATGTAAGTAAAATCAATATTTTTAAAACATAATGATATTAAAGTGTATAATTTTCTTTCTTCTGTGGTCTGTCTCTCATCCCGTTTTTTTTAAATTTAATACTCCTGAAGATACAGGGACAACCACAAGGTAAAAAGGGACTCTCAAAAGTACCCAGAGCCCTTGTTCCATACCAAATGTGAGGTCCCAAATACTGACAGCTACTATCTGCTGGCATGATCATCTGTGTCCAGCTCCTGATGGGACAGTTGATCTCTCATTCTCTGCTGTGGCATTGCCAAGTAGGGAACAGCTCGGAGATCCCAAGGTCCTTGCTAGGACACTGGCATCTAACTAGAATCTACATTTCTGTCCAAGTCTCCACTGGGAGGGCTTCAGTGACTATGGGGGCATCTGGGAAAGGAAGGCAAGTATGGCTCAAGATACCAGGGGTCAGAGGGATAGCCCTGGTCACCAGGTAGGGCAGAGACTTGCAGCTTGAGAGGACACCAAGGAACCAGATATTGGGTGGAGGGCAGCTAGAAACCCAGTCTTACGTTGAGAGAGGCTCCAAGCCTTCATTATATGCTCCTTTTTGTGTTTTGTGGATTTTCTTTATCCTCAACTTTTTAATCTGCCCTTTCTTGGTTTTATACTTATTTTATACTTAATTGCATTTGGCAATAATAGTGATTTAACAAAAGTATGTTTTAGAAGTTGTTCCTTCCAGGTTTGGCTCCCATGGCCTTAACACTGTCTACAGTAAGGCAGAAGTTTCAAATTTTGATAGAATCCAATGCATCAATTTGTTCTATTACAGATTACACAATAGGTGATGTCACAATAGGAACTCTTCACACAAGACTCCATGGATTTCCTGCCATCTTTACCCGGTGATTTTCATAACTGCTGCCTGATATTTATATCCAGGAATCACTTTGAGTTTATTTGAATATATGTTTAAAGTCTGAGTCAAACCTTAACTTTTAATGTATGGATATACAATTTTATCAGCCTCATTATTGAGAGACAACTGTCTAATATCCACTAAATTACCTGGACATCTTCTGTCACTTCTTGATGTCCATATATGCTTGGATATAAACTTTATTCTGCTGCTCTATTCACGTTTATAATCATTGTCCATACGATAAATATTAAAATGAATATTAAAATGAATGGTGTTGGCTGTCCAGAGTAATTGTTAATTTTCTAAGATTTATGACTATTATTCTATATCCTTTATGTTTCTTTGTGAGTTTTAGAATCAACTTCTTGATTTTTATTTTTCAAAAGACTTCTGAGTTTCTTGGAGGCTTTTCTTGAACTCACATTTTGGAAAGAGTCAATCTCTTAACCATGAACCTCCACTTCCTGGAGAACTTGTATTTCTCCTTTGATTTCTGTCTCCTTTATTCATAAATATTTCTTGGCTTGGATTCTATTTTAAATTGTCTAATGAATGTGTGTGTGTGTGTGTGTATTCAAGTGTGTGTATGTGTGTGAGTGTATGTGTATTCATGAGTGTGTGTGTGTTGAGTTGAAAACCCTGGTTTTGACAGACCCACTTATTAGCCCCAGTAGCTTTTTAAATAAATTACATCAGATTTTTCACATTCATAATTATATTATTAAAAAATCTGGGTATTTTTTTAAGGAGTGGAAGAAGGGGTATTTGGGTGTTAGGTGTGTATTCATGTGTGTGCACAGGTATGTGGAGGCCTGAGGCTAAGATCTGGAGTCTTTCTCAATCACCCTCTTTCTTACTAATAAAAGGAGGGATCCCGCTTCAAGTTCCAAGTTGAATAACAGGTGGCCACCATAGTCTCCAGGCATGTAGTAGGGATCCCGACACCTGTCTTCATAATTACACAGTAAGCTCTGTTCACTGAGCTGGGTCGCCATCTTAAACATATCTTTGTGACACTGTTACACTGTGCTGGCTACAACTTCTAATGAAGTTGAAACAGTCAGAGCAGAATCAGGTGTTGCTCCTGATTTATGGGGAAGCATTTATTCTTTGGCCTTTATTTCTGGTATTAAGGAGACATGGATTTTTGATTTTGTTAGAATGAAAAAATTCTCTACTACTCCAAGTCTTCTGGAATTTCTGTTCCATAATCATGAAATGTGTTAATTTCTGCACCACTTGAAATGATTCCATTGTTTTTACTTTTGATATGTCAATAGAATGAATTCACTGATCAGCTTTCAAGTCTGAAGCCATTCTTGCTACTGGAGACACTCCTTGAGTGGACAGAGTGCATTGTTCTTATATGTTATTCAATTCAATTTGCTGAAGATTTGATAAATTTTATATCAACACTTTGGGAGAGGCTTCTTTATAGTTTTCTTTTTTTATGATGCCTGTGTCATGATTAGGATCAGGATAATGTTAGTCTAAAATGACTTGAGGAAATATTAATTCTTGTTCAATTTCCTGGAATATTCACCATAAAATTTTATTACTTCTGTCTTAAATGTTTATTAGAAGTCAAAGTGAATCTATACGATCCATATATTTTATCATAGAAAATTTTTGTTCACAAATTCAATTCTTTAACTCTACAAGTTTTGAGATTTTTGAGTCTTCAGATTGTTCATTTCATATATTGTTGAATTTATATATGTATATATATATATTAATATTCAGTTATCGTCATTCTAACACTTCTAAAACATGTGGGGAAGTCCTTCCCGGTGTAGAGCCGTCATCTCTTTCATTTTTCATATCTGCACCAGCTCCTCTCCTGTTTGCTTCCTCTATCTGACCAGCAGTGTGAACATTTTCTCAACCCCTTGAAAGAACCCACTTCTAATTCCCTGCCGTCCTCTAATGCTTCCGGATCACCCTCTCTTGGTTTCTACTATGATCTTTGTTTTCTGCCTGATATCTTTTGAATTTCCTCATTATATTTAGGTAGGAAAATGAGACCATCATTTGAAACATCTCTTTTACATGTAATGTCACAGGTGTCCAGAGCTCCGCATTCCATTCTGCCTGTGTACTGCTCTGGTAAGATTCCCCCAGTTATTTCTGTAACATTTGTATTAGCATGTATTAATTATGCTTAAGAATGGGTTTCCTTGTGGTATTTTCATAAAGGTGCATAATGAATTTAGAGCATATTTACCCTGTTACCCTGACTTGTCTGCTTCCCGAAGAATTCCATCTCCCTTTCACTTCCATGAATATTTTATTTCTTTGGTGATCAGGTGAGTCTCATTAGGCTTGCCTACAGGAGTGAGAGATGCTATTACAGAAACACTAGCCTATTAATGGTGGCTTCCATACTAAAGAAAATGTCTCTCTCTCCCCCAGCAACTGTTAACTGCCAATAGATTCTCAGAAAGGGGTTGGGACTTGTATGTCCCTTCCAATACATGATCTTGTCTAGGTCAGATGCAGGTAACCATAGCTGCTGTGATTTCAGGAGTGCCACAAAGCAGCATTCCACAGTTTCAAACCCCTCCTCCACATTTTTAAAAAACTTTCTGGTGGCCCTTGGATTGATCCAAAATTATATTATCTCCGCAAACTTCTAATTTCTGGTCTATGTTTTTTTGAAATATGGATTGTTACTATTAGTAGGCTCTGTGTGTGTGTGTGTGTGTGTGTGTGTGTGTGTGTGTGTGTGTGTGTGTAGAAATTCACATGTGGGTATCCACAGAGACTTGAAGAGGCTATTAGATCCTCAGGAGCTGGAAGTAGAGGTAGTTGTGACCCACATGATATTTTCTGGAAACCAAACTCCAGTTCTCTAACAGATTGGGAAGAGCTCTTGACCCCTGAGCCATCTCTCTAGCCCTATAATGTATATCACTTAGAAGTGTATTTTGTACCCAAATATTTGGTCATTTCACAGAGACTTGTTATTATTTTCTAATTTAATTCTATTGTAATCAAATAGCATGCATCATGTGACCTGATCCAAGGGTCTGAAACTTGTTTTACTGCCCAGAATGTGTTGTATGTTATAGCAAATATCCTAGAAGATAGATAATGCTTTATTCAAGTATGAGCTGATGGAGTTGATCAGTAATCTCATTCAAGGGCTCTTTATTCCTATTTGTTCTGTTCCTGCTTTTATCAGTTATGAACAGATGGGCACTGAATTCTTCAGTTGCAGTTATAACTCACCTTCTTTTCATTGGTGCCACACCAGCTTGCACAGTTTGATGTTCTGTTGTCTGGGGCACAAGATTTACGAGAGTCATACCATCCTAATTAATGTATCTTTTTTTCTTATGACTTCTTTAGCTATGTATTACTCTAGGATATAAAACAAATATTCCTGCTAATCAATGGTAAACCTACTCCATCATTTTGGCAGTGGTTTACCCTGATTTGTCTAGATGGCTGTGGTATTTCCCTATCCTGCTGCTTTTTTTTTTTTTTTTTTTTTTTTTTTGGTGACTAGGTCCATGTTTTGGAAGCTTCCTCCCGCATATAATGGGGATAACAGATGTTGGAAGCTTAATGAGGTGCACTATAGTTGGAGATGACTGGGTTTCTGATAGCAAAACCTCTGGAAGGGATTAATGTACTTCTCATGGGATACCAGTCAGTTCCCATGAGACCAAGTTGCTATAAGAAGAATAAACATGGTCCTGAAATGTAAGCTTCTTGTGGGTCCATGTAGTAATTTCTTTTCATTTTCTGCTATGCTGTGCCCAGGTTAAGAGGCCCTCACCAGGAGGAGTAGCAGCCCTCAAAAATATGAACTAAATAAACTTCTCTGAGAAAAAAAGCCTGTGGTTTCAGGTACTCAGTTAAGCAACAGACTAGAGACTAATTAATTCTTTATGTATTTATGTTTCAAAAGGGTTTCTCTTAAGCAGTGCCAGATCCAGTCTTGCAATATCTGCCTTGTGGTTAGCCTAACTTGAATGCTCACACGTGATGCCAGCACTGAATATACTAACGTTTAATTTCATTGTGTTGCTCTTTGGTTCCTTCATCACCTCTGACTGCTGTTTATTTTTCTTTTTTCTGTTTTGGACTATTATTGTTTTAGATTTATTTTTATATTTATGATTATTTTGCATGCACTGATGTCCATGTATCATGTGTGTACTGTGATCACAGAGACCAGAAGAGGGTATCAGGTCCCTTGGAACTGATGTGACAGTTGGTAGTGAGCTTGCTATGTGGGTGCTGAGAACAGGGTTCCTGCTGAATCTGGGCACTGGGATTCTAGATGAGGGAGGTCAGGAATGGCTCTGGCTGAGAAGACAGGCCTCAGAGGAGCCCTGCTGACCAATCGTATAGAAGAGATTCTTCATCATTATCTGTCCACTTTGATGGCTCTCTGCAGCTCTTGCTTGCACATCTATGAATGAAACTGCTATGTGCACACACATGTAGATTTCTGTGCCCTCCATCAGGAAACATGAGGCAGTACAAGGCAAATCTCAGGCTGGCTGGTTCTCGCTCATCCTGGGCCCAGTCCTGGGAGCTGTGGGCTTGTGTGTTTGAACATTTCCAGATGTTTCCCCTTTGTTCTGTTGTTGGTTCAGATAAATGGCCCTGCTACTCCACCTGGGCCATAAGTTAATATAATTAGCTACAGTTTGCTCAGGAGGAAGCATGTGTTGGACATGTTTACCCTTCCCAAGCTCCTACAACTCACTGCTGTTTGCACACAGAGACAGGCAAAAGCCAGTAGCATGACAGTGGCCCATGTGTGCTCAGTCTTTGGACAAGAAAGTGTGTTTTATGTTAGAATTAATATTTCAAGTTAATGAGGCATAGTAAGTGGAAACACCTCCACTTTCAGGCACCCAAGCCTGAGTCAACATCCTACAAAGACTGTTAGAACCAGAGGTTAGAGAGAATCAGAGTAAAACAGGGCAGGCCTGTGACAGTCACAAACACAGTCGCTGTGGTTGCCTATATAATACCTGTACATGGTTAAAACATTCAACATTTCAGCACAGAAGGGGAGGGGAATCACAGCCCCCCTCCCCTACTAAGGCTGAGGACATATTAGCAGCTGATAGTTACTCGAGGAGAGAAAGTAGGTTTTCCCCAAGATTGCTGTGTGGTAAGTTGAATATGGTCCAGATGATGTCCCTTTACCCATGTATATATGGGCAATACTAATTGGACTCAGTAGGATATATATATATATATATATATATATATATATATATATATATATATATGTGTGTGTGTGTGTGTGTGTGTGTGTGTGTGTGTGTGTGTGTGTGTGTGTGTTATATATGTATAGGTATATGTCTATAATGTATATGTGTATAATATATACGATGCACATGATGTATATGTATAAGATAAATATGTGTATGTGTATGTATATGTATATGTGTATGAATATGTATATATGAGGGAGGATGTTTGGGTGAATCCTGAAGGAACTGAAGGGAAAAATGGGGTAAGGGAAAATATTCCCCCATAACATTATATATATTATATTATATATAATATTTCCAAAGAAAAATAAACTTAAAGATAAAACAAACTGCAGAGGATTGATGAGAATGTGAAGCCCATACTATAAAAAAAAAGAAATGAGGGTACACTGGATCATTCCAGAATAATCCCAACAGCAGCCTAGAGAAACAATTCTGATGGGTGACACAGGTAACCCATGAAAGAGAACTCCTTCAACTCCATTCAGACTTGCTGTCTGAAGCTACACTGTGCTCTCATCTAAAAGATGATGGTGGTGGTGGGAGGGTTGCTTCGTTGCCAAGCACAGACTCAGCCTGTGAGGACGCCTGTGTTCAACTACTGGTACTGAAAATTAATTAAATGAATGAAAGTAAAGGATTGATGAAGACATAGTGCGTTCATAACTGAGAGCAAAGTTAAGTAAGGAAAGACGGTGGGGGGAGATGGGTGTCCGAGTTTCACGTTGGTTCCTAGCACCCCAACAGCAACCATGCAGCTATGCCAAAGGGACACCAGACACACTAAGTACCACGTCAGTCCCTTCAAAGCTTCAATATCCAGTGAAAGCAGTTGGTTTTGTGACAGACTTGGAGGAAACTGAAGTGAGGGGCTAGAATGATAGCTCAGGGGATAAAATGCTTGCCACATATGTATAAGGCCCTGTGTTGGAATCCTTAAACTCCATGTAAAACTTGGGCATGTTAGTACATCCTTGCAATCCCATGGCTGGGGGTCAGGGGGACAGAGGCAAACAGGTAACTGGAGCTCAATAACTAGCTAGCCTATACAAATTAATGAGCTTAAGGCTCAGTGAGTAACCCTATCATAAACAGTAAGGTTGGACGAGTCTGAGGAAGATTCTTGATGTCAATGTGCAGGCACATGCACATACATGTACCATCTTACTCACAGCAACAAACCCACACAAAACAAGTGAGTGCTGAGCATTGAACCAGTCAACCTGACAGAAAACCCAAGTCATAAATCATGGTTCCAAACACAGAGAAACCTATCTGAAATACCTGGTCTTCCTTTAGTTGTGTTTTGTAGACTATAATAAAATGCTCTTAGCTGCTTGCTAATATGCTCAGCACCAAAGACATGCAGGTGTCTCCACTTGTCAGGTGATGAGGTCCCTATCTACAATTCAGTTGCTTTTCTTTCAGGATTTGACATATTGCATGTTCCCAGTTCCTGGTTAAAACCAACCTTCTGCTTTTCCTAAGCACATTCTTTACATGTTTGGGAACTAAAGGAGCAGGCAAGATGAGTCACTGCTGAATGTATGATTGCTTCTATCAAACTTATCATATACAGTCTCCAAAATACCACATACTTAGCACATGCCCTGGTGTCCTCCTCCAACAGTACCTTCTCACCCACTGTAGAAATGATACGTAAATTCCCAACATTAGCCAAGACACCTACCATGATCAAACTTTGTCATTCACTGTGTTGGGACCCTCTCTGAACATTTTCAGAGCAAGACTTAAAAATACTCCAATTCTGTTTGATAACAGGTTTTTTTTTTTTTTTTTTTTTAAATCTGGGTGCTTGCATTTCAGGGTTTTGTTGACACCATCCAAAGACAAGCTATGCCCTGTGCAGAAAAGCCCCTCAGGTCTATGAATTTCAGGCAGGATCTGGGAGATGACTTTGTAGCAATGGTGAGTTTCAAAAGATACAATATGTCATTAAAAGAAAACATCTCAGCTATGCACCAGCCATCAGGAATGTGACACAGTCTTTTTATGACAATGGGAAAGTATAGCTACTGGGTCAATGACTTTCCACTACAGCAGGAATTATGCCATGTTTGTTTTCCTTCCCACCTAAATCATGACCTCCATTTCCCCTCACTTAAGGTTGGATAGGGAATAGACAAGCAGAGAAGTGGGTGAAAGTATACACAGGTATAAAAACACAAGTCAAACTACCATAATACGTGAATACCATAAAGTTGCCCTGGGACTTGATAACTATCACATCCAAGTGAGCATACGAGTGTGATATTTGAACACTTATGCACACATATGCACATACATATGGCAAAGGGCCAATGAATGACATCATCCTCCCCTCATCTCCATATGACAAGACCTCTCTGTGAAGCTTAAGCTGGCAGCCATGAAACAACAGAGATCCTCCTTTCTCCACCCTTAGGGTTTCAAGCATGTAGCCACATCTGGATTTTATTTTATTTGTATGTTGATAGTAGCATACAAACTTAAGTACTAATGCTTGCATGGTTGGCGGGAACTCCTATGTAGAGTCCTTTCCCAGAATCAGAAGTGTCCTCATGAGCTGATGAGGTTCCCTCACATCCTCAGTCATCCCTGGTCATTCTACTCCCATCCAAGTAGGCCCAAGGGAGAAGGGTACTCACCAGCCTTGATGTGGACATCCTGACTTCTAATTTTCCCTGAAGGGTTTTCAGCTGTGCAATAGTAAGTATTATCATGGATTAAGGTGCTGAAGCTCGAAGGAGGAAAGGGAAAAATTTGGAGAGTGCCATTGGGATGGACGTGGCGGATCCCAGGGACATCGTAGATCTCTTCGCCCGTCGCTAGGTACCATCTGAGAGTCACAGGAGGGATGCCTGCAGCCGGGCAGGGCACCAGCGTCCCCGACGTGCTTGCAAACACTACCTCTTGCAGCGATGCATTGACAAAGTAGAGGCTGGAGTGGGGCTCTTCACTGAAAACTGCAAGAGACAACACAGATCGGTTAGTCAGCTTGTCCTCTCAGCAGTACTCTGAGAGACAATGGTCCACTAGGACTGGATGGCTTAGCATTGCTCAAAATACTACAGAGCGTTTGGGTCTGGGAGGCAAGGAGTGATGCTGGGTTCATAGTCTGTATGCAGCAGACATTCTTGGAGGAACTTAAGAGCCTCACCGCATGCTCCATGACCTGCTCTGTCTCTGGTGACCAAAGCTGGACTTTGTATTAAGTTTAGATGCATGGATTCCCCTCCTTCTCCTCACTAAAGCCTAAGTCTCCCATAGACTAGGGCCTGGCTGTTCTCTCTCCCTTCTGGGACACATGGTCCAACTACCAATGGGCCCTACATAGCAAGAAGCAGGGCGTGAAGTCCCACAGCCCGGTCAGGGGTTGAAAGTTCCATTTTCCTGACACATTGAGACCCATCCATGAATGAAATACACCGCAATTTTAAAAGGTCAAAACTAAAGTTGGTTTTCAAAGCATCTCAAAAGACAAGGAAATGTCATAACGGCAATGTGCGTTTTGTTGTAAATCTGTTGTATTAAAGAGAATTCTGACAAGGCATCCCTCCACACCCTACAGTCTCTGCTCTGACATGGATGTCTGTCCTTGCAGCCTATCTACCCAACTGCCTTGTCTATGTAGCTATATCATGTGAAATCACACACAGAACTGAATGCTTCTCTATAGCGACCACAATCACGCCTTCGTGGTACCTATTTGACAGGACTTTCAGAACTATTTTCCTCAGCTTTTGATTTAAATCATTTCTGTTTTAATGCCCACAAATCAAACATCTGCAGACTTGTCCATACACATCCGGTTTCTTAGCTCATTTAGTGAGTGCCTCTGCTTCACTCCATGTCAAATATACGCAGAGTCATGTTTCTATGCCAAACTCAACTCCTAGAGCCTCAAAATATAAACATGCATAATTACAATGAACAGGGTTGCCCAGACAGCCTTCTAAGAGCAGATGCACACCCTGTCATGCACCTCAAAAAGAGACAAGGGGCTTACACTAAGTAGCATGGTATGCAGATAACCTGAGGCCACTCCTCATCCTCCTATTGATGGTCACGTGGTTAATAGTGGTCATTCTTAGCAAATCTACAGTGACAAAAGGAGCAAGCAGGGCAAAAAGAAATATAAAATGTACAGTTTGAAGGGAGAGAGAGAGCGCACCATAATACGTAATATTGGAGCCAAGTCCCATGTCCATGGAGATAAAGAGTTTAAAAGAAAAGCTTGATGCTAAATGGGATAAAGAGAGTCAGGCCAAGACCCCACCCAGCTAAGCTTCTAACTTTGATGTGGTATTAAGGGATAGCTTAATCACAGAAAGAAACCTTCTACTAAAGAAAGGGATGCAAATGTAATACCAGGAGGGGTGACAGTCCAGCCACAGCAAGCAGAAGTGAGCAGCTTTAGCCAAGTGGTTCTGGATTCTCAAGTCAAGAAGGACACAAAATAAGAGTTGTGGAACCAGCCCAAGAGAGAGGAACAAGTACCAGTGAATGGTGCAGAAAGAAGAGCTGAAGAGCACATGGACAAACAGACATGAAGAGGCAGAATTGGGAGTTTTCTCCCTTGGGTTTCAGTCTTGCTTTGGTCCAGTAATTTCTCACTTTGGCCCTTTCTCTTACTTCTGGAATAGTGATATATATTCTGTGCCATGGTATGGTGGAAATATATGATCTGCTCTTTGGTTTTACTTTTACAGAGGGTCACACTTAAGAGATTGCCTTGGGGGTCTCAGAAGGGACTTTGGATGTTTAAATAGTGTTGAAACTGTGTAAGATTATGGGGACTTTTAAAGTTGGACTAAATTCATTTTGCACTATGATGATATAACAGCAAGCCTGTAGTGACAGGGTGTGGTGGGGGCAGGGTGCGGGCAGGGTGTGGTAGGGACAGGGTGGGGCAGGGTGGGGCAGGGCATAATTAGGGCAGGGTCTGATGCTTTGGGGGAAGCTAGTCTCATAGTTTCACACATTTGCATGCTTAGTTCCCAGACTAAGTATTGGGATGGATTAGGATATATGACTTTATTGGAATAGGTGTGTTACTGGCATAGGCTTTGAGGTTTCAAAAGCCTATACTAGGCATGTGTGCTTGCTTGTGTGCTCAATCTCCCTCTCCCTCTCCCCCTTTCACTCCCTCTCCCCCTCTCACTCCCTCTCCCCGTCCCCTCCCTCTCCCTTTCCCCCTCCTTCTCCCTTTGCCCCTCCCCCTCCCTCCCCTTCCTCATCCCCTTCCCTCTCCCCTTCCCTCTCCTTTCCCTCCACCTCCCTCCTCCCTCCTTCCCCTCTCCTTCCCTGTACTTCTCTCCTCCCTCCCCCACCCTTCCCTGTATTTCCCTCCCCCTCTCCAATCCTCCCACCCCTCCCCCTCCCTCCCCATCTGTGGAGCTCTCAGTTACTTCTCCAGTACCATGCTTTGCCTGACTACCACTATTCTCTCCACCATGATAATAATAGATAAATCCTCTGAAATTGTAATCAAGCCCCTCCCCCACTTAAATACTGGTTATGAGAGTTGCCTTGGTCACAGCATCTCTTCACAGCAATGGAGTACTAAGATGATCTTGTTTTTCATATTTCTTGATCATACCTCAAACCATTGTCAATAGCATCAGAAAATGCTGCTCTTACAGTGGGGTGCTTCTCAGAATGTATCTCCATCACTGGTTCACACAAGACTATATTTATGAATAATCTTATTCTGTAGAAGTTTATAAGCAGGTAAGTATGATTAACCATGATTGGTTGTGAAATTTTCACGAGACACACCTCTGGGCATGACAGTGAGGGTGCTTGCAGAGAGCTCAGAGAGAGGTAGGAAAACCCACTCTGAGTGTAACTGGGACTATTATATGAGTTTGGTACTCAGAACCCATGTTTCAAAGGCCAGTGGTGGTAACATGGGTTTGCAATCCCAGTGCTAGGGAGATGGCAAGTACCAGAACAGTGAGGTAATCCTGGACCAAAGAAGTTAATGTAGGGACCAGTAAGATTGCTCAGTGGGTAAAAGGGCTTGCTAATGTGAGCCAGACAACCTGATCTTCTCACAGATTCCACATTAAAAAGAAAAAAGCCTGAGGTGGTGGTGTGCATCTGTGATCCCAGTACACAAGATAGGAGGGTAAGGCAAAAGAGTCATCTGGAAGGCCACAGGCCAGTGAGTCTAGAGTGCAAACCATGGCAGACACAAGAGAGACCTTAAAACAACAAATGTGTGTGGGAGGGATGATCCCAAAAATCTGTCCTCTGACACAGACGCATGGATCTATGCCCATGCACATTCACCTACAGCATGCACCTGCATGAAGAAGCATAGAAAATACTTTTTAAAAGGTGTATTGGTTGGAGAGCAACATGAAGAGATGCAGGATGCCATCAGCTTTGAGCAGGACCTCCATCAAGCTATGCACGTTTCACAGGTGGCCTGTGGTGCTGTGCAAGTGAGACTTGCTCTCATCTGTGAGCACTATTTTGTAGGCAATTAGGTCATTGCCATGGCCAGTCATTTCAACACTGTGCAGGAGCACCCTGTCCTAGTAATGGAGAACAAGATGGAAGTCATCTTTCTCTTACATTCTGTTCACTTGGGTCTTCCATGACATGCAACAAACCATGCAAATGTCATTCCTCGGCTCCTTCCACGTTTCTCAGTTGCTATAATAAAATGGTTGATTCCCTTCTGTGAGATCCATTCTTAGGCTGAGCTTGTGCATGAGGTTTGGGTTTCTCCAGACATCTGACAGGGTCATGCTTCTTTCTTTTGGTGACCCTAGGTCAGAGCACAGCTAGGGACAGCTAAGCCAGGAGAAAGGATAGCTGCCATTCTTGAGAAAAGCGTGGAGAAAAACACATTGTGTGAAAGTGAGATTCTTCTAGGGCTCAGCAGTGAGACGGAGTCTCCAGCAAAGCTTCCCAAGTCAGAATATGAAAATCATCACTAGCTAAGAGATCTGCTTAGATCAGAACAGAAACTGTAGCTCAATATTGCAGTTTTCAATTCAAATAAAAATGTGGATGCTAGCACTGTAATTTTACATTTGAGCTTTCTAAGAAACTGACATTACCCCAAACATATTGTTAGGAATGAGGTAACTGTCATTCTTCAGGGCTAATTAATTCCGCCCAGATTTCCGGGGATTTTTCCCCCGCATTAATCTTCTGCCAGCTCAATTGTGTGTAATGTGAACTAAATAAAACTTGGTCATATCTGAATTTATCCTTCCATATTCTGAAAGTAGTGTTGCCAAGAATAGCCAAATCTTTGAAACTATAAATGCATATAAGAAATATTGCTCAATTAAATTTACAGTGTGTTGTTGAAGGACACATTCTGTCTTAGTCAGGGTTTCTATTCCTGCACAATACATCCTGACCAAGAAGCAAGTTGGGGAGGAAAGGGTTTATTCAGCTTACACTTCCACATTGCTATTTATCACCAAAGAAAGTCAGGACTGTAACCCAAGCAGGTCAGGAGGCAGGAGCTGATGCAGAGGCCAGGGAGGGATGTTTCTTACTGGCTTGCTTTCCCTGGCTTGCTCAGCCTGCTTTCTTATAGAACCCAGGTCTACCAGCCCAGGGATAGCTACATCCACAATGGGCCGGGCTCTCCCCCCTTGATCACTAGTTGAGAAAATGCCTTACAGCTGGATCTCATGGAGGCATTTCCTCAACTGAGGCTCCTTTCTCTGTGATAACTCCAGATTGTGTCAAGTTGACACAAAACCAGCCAGTATACATTCCAAGATCCAGCCTGCAAAATGTAAATGAATGTACAAGAAAGGTGAAAAATATTTAATCTTGGCAATGAGATAAGACATTTGAAGAGTCCTGGTCACTTATGTTTTTAAGGTCTTCGTCCCTTGTTGACCTCACACCAGTAAGCTTCATAATATAACATAAATGTGTTCTCTAAACTAAGCAGATAAGCATGGTTGTGAATACCTTTAGGCCCAGCTTCTAGGAGGCAGAGGCTGGTGGATCTCTGAGTTCAAAGCCACTCTGGTCTATATAATGAGTTTTTAGGCTAACCAGGGCTACACACACACACACATACACACACACACACACACACACACACAGAGAGAGAGAGAGAGAGAGAGAGAGAGAAACAAATACACACACACACACACACACACACACACACACACACACAGAATATATATTTCCCAGCTTCAAGCAAATGGGAGCCCAGATTTGTTCAGAATGACTTTGTCTACTGTTGATGGGGTCTGGTGTAAACTGGAATAGTGAGATTTCATGCCACAGAGTTGCCCCTGGTCCCTCTGCCATCTACACTTTTACTATTTGGGGCTCAGTCAGACTCCAAGTGAATTATATATGTCAAAAAATAACAGAAAGCTAAACAGACGGTTTGGCAGAAGCTCTTGTGAGATCCTGGGGAACCCACAGAAAGCAGCCAGAGGGTTGGGCTCCAGAGACGTCTTCCCTCAGTTGCAGATTTGGCACTATGTTAACAGCTATCACATATGGTACAGGCGCCAGCGACAGAGAAAGCTTCACACGAAAGAAAAAATCCATGTTCAGCTTCCTTAAAATGTAGGCGTGGTCAGGTGACATGGGTGAGGAAATCATACAAAAGGTAATAACAAAAAAAAATCATTCCATCCTGAACATTCATTGAGCATTAGCTGTATTCTAGGCCTAGGGTTAGGTCCTGACAATACACATATCTGGTGGCATTCCCCAGGACACTTTGGCCTGGAGGCCTAAGAAAACAGTTAGCAGTCTATCTGCCAAGTGCCCCAGACGCATGCACAACGAAGCAACCCTTGTCAGGGAAGATGGAGAAGGCTTTCCATGTGACAAAAGAAAGCACTACAAACAAAAAATACAACATACTGAGACTCTGGATATTACAGTTAGAGGAGACTCTATGTGTCACAGTCAGAAGAGAACTGGGTAAGTCCCCATGCTGAGCAGTTTTAACTGTCAACGTTGATTGAGCCTAGAATCACATGGGAAGGTTCAGCAAGGAACTGTCTGAATCACGCTGTGTAGACTGTGGTCTGTAAGCAGGTGAGAACAGATGAAAGATAAGGCCTATGATTGGTCAGTGAAAAAATAAAGTGGTCTGGTGGTCTGGGAGTTTTAGAGACAAGTACAGAGTGACAGGGAGACAGAAGGGAGACAGGAGGAGACAAGATGGAACCTATAGAAGAGGAAGAGGAGCCAGAACCACACAGTCCTAGGACCCATAAGTATTGGGGATTTCTTAGATAGATGATTAAATATAAGTAGGGTGTGTTTGCCACATCTAGGTGTGTAGCTTGTGTTTATATCAATTGAGTTTTGAGTTCATTGTGCAGGCGTTTTGTGGGTTGAAAACTTACTGATATAAATCTGACTGATAAATTACAAACATCTAGAACTTGGATTTATCCGGTTACAGGGATTTGTGATTAGGTAACCACAGGATGGCTGAGAATGTGAGCAGGATCTCCCACAAGAGAGTGTCAGATTGGGTAGCCTCTGCATGGAGACCCTGGTCTCTCGGGAACCACAGTGCTAGAAATTAGCCAGCACTAGCATGGGTGCCTTGTGCTGCCCAGTGGGCACGTCTATGTGAGAGAATCAAGATTATCATGTGAGTTGGTAGCATTATCTTATGGGCTTGGCCCCACGTTGTGTAAGAATGCAGATGCCAGCTAAGTGTAAGTAAAGAGCAAGCATTGAGGGAGGATCCTTGCACTGGCCCTTTCTCTGCATCTAACTGTGCATGTGGTTCTCTCAGTGCCTGCTCTGACTTCCCACAGAGATGGACTACAACCTGGAATTGCAAAATGAACTCTTCCACCACATTTGTCACAGCAAGTGAAATGAGACTAAATCAGTACCCACGAGAGCAATGTGGGGAAGAGCATGCATCTGTAGGCTTATGTCCCAACACAGAGAGGAGCATGAGGAGAGATGGGACCTGAGATGGGTCCACAGACGTGGGAGTTTTCCTAAGATAAATAAAAGATATTTGGCAGATGGTTTGACCCCAGATACAGATTGAAAACCTACATATTAATTACACATTTGTGAGCACACCTGCACGTGCTTACACATGCTTGCACATGCTTGCACACACACTAAAATAAATAATAAATGTAGGTTGAAATCTTAAAGTATTTATCATATACAATGCTTTATATGCTTCTTGTTGATTTCGACATGTATTCTTAAGATAGGCTCTCAAGCTGCATCCCAGGTTGGCTTTAAACTCACTATGTAGCCCAAACTGGCCTCAAACTCGTGAGCATCTTCCTGCTTCTCTCTTCAGAGTTCTGGGATTACCAGCATGTGCTGCCACACCGTATGTTTTTGTTTGTTTGGCTTTGGTTTCTGTTTTAGATTTCATAGTATGTCGTTTTGCTGTTTGCTTGTTTGTTTGTTTGCAGGGCTGAATTAGAACTCAGCATCTCCTGCAAGTTCAGTCATTGAGCTGCACACCCAGTCTCTCACATCGTAATGCTAAAGAAAACAAAACAACAACAACAAAAGCAGGCATAAGAGAGACCCATCTCTGCTCCCTCCCCCATCAAATCGAATCAGGGTTAGAACAGACCCAAGGTGCTAGATTTAAGTGTGGAGAAGAGATTGGGTACAGGAGGAGGTAGAGAGCGTCCAATGGCTGACACAATTTGTCTTGATCTACCTGCTCTTATTTTCAGCTAGAAAAGATTTCCCTGATCCATACACTGGGACAAGCACTCAGTGACAGTATGGCTGCTGTATTCTTTTTAAAATTTTAAGCAGAAAAAAAAAGGAATACAAAGGAGATATGGGAGAATGGTTAACATTCAGAGGCTCACACCCATCATTCCAGCACCAAGGAGACTGGAGGCAGGTGGATCACCATAATTATGAGTCCACCCTGGGCTACATATTCCTGGCCAGCCTGAATGATAGAGTGAGACCCCGTCTGAGCCCTCACACCCCATGAAAAAAGAAGGAAACAAACAGAATGGCATTATGGGATGTCACAATGCTTTCAGCATGTTAATGGCTTCTGAGATGTCAGAATGCTAAGAACTAAGGCAGGACACTGGGTTTAAGGGCCACAGGCACTCACTTCAGGCGGACGTGTGACTTCGGTCCAAAATACGTTTATCGATTTTATAAAAACATATGAGCAGATGTATGTACTACTTTCTGTAAATGCCTTTTAAAATGAAAGGAACATAACTCTTTTTTGGTAAATATGTCAGGGAAGCATAACCTTTCAGTGATTCAGAGTCAGGGAACTGCTTTAAGTTTGAGTTAATGCCTTCAAACTCATGGGGACCTGGCACTGGCCACTGGAATCAGATGGATGGTAGTCACACCATGTCCTGGAAAGTCCCCAAGTGTTGGAGAAGTAATTCCAAGCAAGGTTATAAAGACATGCCTATGTGTTTCTTCAGCAGCACATTGAACTATAACGTACATTAACGGTGCTCGCTGGTCCCCAGCATTGAAGCATCAGATCAAATACCTCCTTGTGAAATAAGACTTGTCCTTGGCAGACAATGCAGGTAGTAGTTCCATGCCTACTGATAAAATAGCCACAGGCACAAAACTAGAAGCTAAATTTTACCTCCTGGCTTTGCAACCAAATATTCAGGCAATGCCAGTCAAGAAAGTAAGCAGCAAACTAGCTAGGGCCTGCTAACTTCCTGCATTTCCAACATCAATCCAAAGGGTAAGACAATTCCTGAATTAAGACAAAAGAGTGAGGAGCCAGAGAGATGGCTCAGTGAATAAGAGCATTGGCTGTTCTTGGAGAAAACCTGGTTTGGGTTCCCAGTACCCACATGGCAGCTCACTCCAGCTCAGAGGGGCCCAGTGCCCTTTGTTGCCCTTTACAGGCATTGTATTCACATGTGCACACATATATACACATATACACATACATACACATACACACATACATACACATACACACATACATACACATACACACATATATACACACATAGACACAGACACACATATACACACATACAAACAGAGACGCACATACACACACATATATACACATACACATATACACAGACATACACACATACACACACAAACATACACACACAAGACTGCAAGTAAAATAGATTGTTTTATTTCTGAGAGGACACTAATGCACACAGAGGGACAATGGGTGGAAAGAGCTGCAGAGAGCTGGAGAGGGTACCCCAAATCAGTCTTTACCTGGCATTGGCATGTGGTTAAAAGTTTTCTTAAAAAGAATATGGAGCACTGGAAAGGAAACCAGAGGAGGTCTGGTAGGAAAGATTAGATAATTCACATTACAACTAGCCAGAACACAGAAACATGACACTCATGACTGCACTGGTAAATTGTCATGCGCTGCTTGAGCTCACTAACAAGCTGGCACTAGAACCTGGGTCTCCTCCCGCCACTTCAGACCCTAGCATTTCAACCTCAAAGTGTCCTCCTTTGTCTGGGAATATGCTGCCCCTAATCCCATGACCCAGAGAGATGAGCAAGATAGCCAAAGAATAAAACTACATCATGTCCTTGGGAACAGCTAGAAGGCAAACCATTTTCAACAGAATTCACCTTTGTTTATCCCACAGTATAAAGATGCCTCACTGGGAAAGAGAAGCCAGAAGGTTAGTCATGGGGAGTTCAGCCATGGAGAGAAAGCTCAATTAGAAAATCCGCTGATGTCAACTTCCCCAGTCAGTGTCTGCTAGATGTCCTGAGTGTGACTTGTGACATCATCCCCATCTGCCACCATTTGTTGCTTCATGTGGAAGCCTCACCCAGGGGGATTTGAGGACACTCTGATCTGCCCAGGACTTTCAATGGGGAACTCCAGCTGGCTGCCAAATGGGGCTTCCCAGATAATTTCTGATGGATATTTTGAGTGCCTAACTGTATATTTTGCTTCTTTCTCTCTATCCATCTACCTCTACCTATTCTTTTACTTGGGCTTGCTATTTACTTAATGAACTCAGTAATTAAAAACCAAAAGTATGGCTAGTATAGAATATTCTCTGGAACTTTACAGCAACATACTTCAGGCACAGCATGCAGAATGCATTACCACGGCAATGGGGGTCAATGTAATCTTGGCAAAGTTCACAGGGCCTTACTGGTTCTGAGTACCTTAACTGCACAATAAACTACAGCACTAGTTAACAGAAAACAAAACCTGAGCATCAGTAAGATGAAGAGTGAGCTCACACCAGGGAGTCAAACACAGACCTGAGAGGTTAGGAAATCATCAGGCAGAGACACTGAAAGAATTTCAATAAAATGTCTCACATGCTCCAACCAATACAAAAAAAGAAAGAAAAGTGCTGATTGGCTAGACACACTAACTTGCATTTTTGTTTTTTCCTCTCTCTCTCTCTCTCTCTCTTTCTCTCTCTCTCTCTCTCTCTCTCTCTCTCTCTCTCTCTCTCTCTCTCTCTCTCTCTCTCTCTCACTCTCTTTTTGTTCTCATCTTGTACATTTGTACATTCCATAGGAATTCAATTCTGAGTTGCCTCCCATCTAGACACCACACCCTCCCTCTCAGCTTCCTGAGACAACCTGTCCTTTCCACATTTGTACTATCATGTAAAAGAAAGACTCCCCCCAAACACAGATGATGGTGCAGCCTTGGTCCTGGTACTCAGAGCATAAAAATTTTCTTAACAAATGACTCTATGTGTTTACTAAGTATATCATTAGATGTCTAAAATTGAGACATATTTTCCATACTTTCTATAACTGAATAGATTCATTATAAGGAATAATTCCCGGTGTATATTTCTTAGACATTATCTGTCACAATCAAAAATTCATCATCTAGCCCTTGAGGACCGTGAGTGGTTGAGAATGTAATTCCCAATATGCCCTGAGAACTCACTTCTGAGATTTGAACTGCTTTGTCAAGAGTGCTCTTTATATCTAACATTCTTACAGATTTTTACAACATGAAGAATAAAAAAAATCATCTTTCACTATGCATTTTACAAATCTCCAGAGGTAAAAATGTTTTACCCCCCCAAAATGGCTCTGGAATGTCTGCAATACCCTTCTAGAAAATTATCTCAGATGTGCCTAGGAGTTCATTGTGGACATAAAGTCTCTGGGTCCCTAGGGACATCTGAAAGTTGTTAACATAGTGGTAGTTGAAGTGTGCATTTCAGAAGAACATGGGCCTTCAAATAACTCATGCGCATGCGGTGTGTAAAATTCTAGCATTTAAATTTCAAGTTTACATGGGTTGAAGGAAACACAAGTGACAGCAATTCAGAAGAACTGGAAGAGCAAGGAGTACATGGCTTTCTGAAAAGCACGGAAGAGCTAACCTGAATTATGTGACTGGGTGTGCCACAGTTTGAATGTGATCTGAACTGTCCCCTCAGGTACGTGTACTGGACGCTGTGGCTATGATAACATACCATGATAGAAGCAAATGAAAGGAAGGCTCACTTTGAAGTATAGTATATCATGGTGGAGAAGTCAGAACAATAGGAGCTTGAGGAAGCTGATCACATGATACCCACCATCAAGAAGCAGACAGCTGTGAGGAGCTCAATTTCTCCTCTTTGTATGAGCCAAGCCCTAAGTCCAGGGAATGGTGCTTCTCACTTTTGGTCTTCAAAGTTCAATTCATCTCCTACATTCTAATTATTCAGCATAATTCCCTACAGGCATGATCAAAAGCTCAGTGACTCCCGCCTGTGTTCCTACCACCTGTCTCCTATGTGATTCCAATTCCTGTCAAGTTGGGTAACTATGTTGTGGTGGTTATTGAATAAAAATAGGACCTATTGCCCCATAGGAAGTAGCACTGTTAGGAGGTGTGTTCTTGTTGGAAGAAGTGTGTCACTGCAGGGGCAACCATTGAGGTCTCAGGTACTCAAGTTAAGCCTAGTGTGGCAGTTCATTCCCTGCTTCCCAAGGATCCAGATGTAGACCTCTCAGCTACCTCTCTAGAACCATGTCTGCCTGCATGCCACCGTGCTTCCTACCATGACAACAATGAATTAAATCTTTGATAGTGTAAGTCAGCCTCATTGAAACTTCAAGTCAACCCCAATTAAATCCTTTTCTTTGTAATGTCTGGCATCAATGGGAGGAGAGGCCTTTGGTCCAGTAAAGGCATGTTTTCCCAGTGTAGGGGAATGCCAAGGCGCTGAGGTGGGAGAGGGTTGCTGGGAGAGGGAGCACCTTCATGGAGGCAAGGGGAGGAGGAGGGGGATGGCAGTGAGGGAAAAGGGGATAACATTTGAAATGTAAATACAGAGAATATCCATTTTTTTTTAAAAAAAAAAAAAAGGAAAAAAAAGATTTGTTGTGGTCATGGTGTCTCTTCACAGCAAAAGAAACCCCAAGACAAACGCCAACCACCATAGTGTGACAATGTAGACACAGTAGGCTCTTTAAGTGGTGGCATGTAGTAGGTGTCCCTCTTGGACATATAATTCTCATGGGGCTGTAGTCAGTTATTATCAAAGACTAGACCTTCAGTAGTCCCGGGCTTACAGTCTCTCCACAAGATATCTCTGTTATACACATTCTGCACGATGCCATCTGAAACCATGTGATATGGCCAGGATATATGAGGTAACAGAGCCAGCATTTCTATAAACATCTTCAAAACTGTTGGCTAAATAAGTCTCTTTTCTTCAAATATGTCCTAGCCTCAAGACTTTTGTCATGGAAATGGAAAACAGACTAACTCAGATTCCTTGGAATTTGCAATCATAGACATTTAGGTAGAAAGTTGGGTAAGTTAATGAAGAAAGTGTAATGAGATAAGAATCATTTGAGAAATTATGAATGAAGAGGACAAGAAGAAATAAATTATGAATGAAGGAGACAGGCAGAGGTAAGGGTGTGGGAATTCATGCCAGCATTAGGATCGTGTGGAGAGGACAGCTTCTTAATTATTAAACATGAATGAGAGAGATTTTAGATATTACCTGTATGAAGGTATGTTCCCCCAAATGAAAGAAAGACAAGAAGGAAGGAAGGGAGGAAGGAAGGGAGGAAGGGAGGGAAGGAGAGAGGGAGGAAGGAAGGGAAAGAGAGAGGGAGGGAGGGAAGGAGGGCAAGGAAGGGGAGGGAATGTTGGAGGGAGGGGAAGGGAGAGAAGGGGGGAGGTAGGGGAGAGAAAAAAAGGAGGGAGGGGAGGGGAGGAAGGGGGAGGGAAGGGAAGAAGGGAAGGGAGGGAAGAAAAGGAGGGAGGAAGGGAGAAAAGGAAAGGATAGGAAGGAGGGAAGGGAAAAGAAAAGAAGGAGAGGAAGGAGAGGGAGGGAGGAAAGGAAGGAAGAAAAGGAAAGGAAGAGAAAAGAAAGGAAAGGAAAGGAGAGGAGAGGAGAGGAAAGGGAAGGGAAGGGAAGAGAAGAGAAAGGAAAGAAAGGAAGGAAAATGAGGGAAGGGAAGGAAGGGAAAGGAAAGAAAGGAAGGGAGAGGAAAGGAAAGGAAGAAAGGGAAGGGAAGGAAGGAAGGAACAGAAAGAAAACTGTCACCTAGCAAAATAGCAAAGCAACTGCCCCACACATGGGGTGGAGTTGTGGAGAGATACATTGCCAGAACCCACCTGCATTCACTGAAGAAATGAATGAACCATAGCAGGGTTTGAGATGCTCCCTGCACACACAGAGTGCTCACACCCAGCAGTGTGGGACTATGAGCCTATACTCCCATTATGAAGCACCAGGGTCTGAGCATGCAACTTGATTGCATGGCCCCATTTCTGGTGTCTCTGCTTCCTGATTATGGGTGCAATGTGCTGTCAGCTGCCCTTACAACCACAATGGCCTACATTCCTTCTTAGCCTGTGACCCAGAACAGACTCCACTCCTCCCCTCAGGAAGCTATGTGGTTAGAGCAATGAGAAAACAAAATGAATATACCTGGATCACCATAGCCCAGTAAAAAACAGTCCAGGCTAGAAAAGAAGATGTACCTCACACCCCCCATCAGAGAGAAGCTTCTGAGTAAAAAGATCAGTGTTCAAAGGCTGTGATATGTTTGGATGTATTGGGAAAGGAACCAAGCTCTGATGGAGAAATCAGAAGGTGAAGTAGGAACTCACACTGTGAAACTACGTAAACAAAGAAGCAACTATTTTTCCTCCAGAAAGCACAATGCTGTAATAGAAAAAAATCCTGTTGATTGCATTATGGTTCTGTGGTAGCTAATGCTTACACAGTGAGACTAGTGTAACCTAAGTTCTGCATTCTGATTTACCTACCACACTGTGATTCTATGGAAAGAGAACAGGAAAGAGACTGTAACATTAAAATGCCTACCTGAACCTGGAAGTTCGTTTCACTGTAACTAGATAATTTAAGAATCTGAGACCAATATTAGAAGATAGTTTGACAGGGGGCATAAGCCTCGAGAAATGGCTCAGTGGTAAAGAGTGTCTGCTGCTTGCTCTTCCACAGGACTAGCATTCAGATCCCAGCACCCATATCAGGAGGCCTACACTGTAACTCCGATTCTGGAAAGCCTGACGCCCTCTTGTGGCCTCTATGGGTGCTTGCCCATGCAGCATATATGCACAAATGCACATAAATACAAATCAAATGTATTAAAGAAAGGGATATAAATGAGTCACTGGTAGCTAAGTGTGTTGGTTACTGTGTATCTACAGACTGTTTGGAATTCTCACCTGCCACAGAACTGTCTACATGGGGGAACCGAATTGTGTGTGATTTTTTACTGTGTGTCAGTCAATACCAAGCTCTGGAGGATTCAAAGGAAGATGAGAAAATCCCACCTAGGAAGAAAGGACATAAGGGTGTGTGTGTGTGTGTGTGTGTGTGTGCGCGCGCGAGCGAACATGTGAGGGCCAGAGCCTAATGCCAGGTGCTACAGACACATGCATGTGGCAGAACTCTGAGCATTCTATCACTCTCAGCCGCCTTACTTTAAAGCAGGCTCTTCTCTCAATCTGTTCTGTTTTCTTCTTCTACACTGCAGGGGTTACACTGTGCACAACAAACCCCAGCACTGTATGTGGGTCATGGAGATTCAAACTTAGGACTTCACACTGGTATATTACCCTGTGAGCCATTTTCTCAGACATCTCTACCTTACTTACTTTGTGAGATGGACTCTCCAACTTAACCTGAGCTCACTGATTTGGCTGGACTGACTTTTCATAAAGCTCTAGGGAACATCCTGTCTCCACCTCCTCAGCACTGGGATTATAGACCTGCATCTCCACACCCAGATACTTATGTGGGCTCTAGAAATCAAAGTCAGTACCCAGTCAGTCATCATTTCAAAATATGGGACTTTTACTAAAACTATTAAAGGCTGTTCATTTTCTTGATGGTTCCTCAAGCCAAACACAGGAAGCTCCTCTACATCTTCGTCCTCCCTGTGCTTTGAATTTTAAAAGCTGTACCTGCAAAATCTTCCTCAAATCAGCCAGTGCCTCCTCCTCTGCACTTCTGCATCTAATTACCATGGCCTTGCACTGGCTTTTCCCTGCACTGCCTAACGGGTTGTCCTGTCTCCCCACTGTCTTCTATCTGCACATCCTTGAGTTCTATCTGTAGAAGCTACAACCAGTCCTATTACACCTACTCTAGTTCTGGGTAAAAACCAGTTTTGGTGTTTCTACAAGCTCTCTTGAGGTCACTTTCTATACCTTTCTCTATTCATTTCCCTCTAGCTACCTCAACCATCCCTGAAGCTTCTCATCTCTAGATATCTATATATGCTCTGCCTCTCTGTTTTCCTACCATAAAGCTACTTGATTCCTTCCTTACCTTGTCAAATCTTTGGAACTGTCTTTTCAAGGAGCAATCCTCCTCAGTCACCCAGGCATGGTACCTGCTCCTATCCTAGAGCTTGAGACCTGTGTTCCACAGTGCACTTTTCCTGTTTAGTCATCTGCTTGCACAATCTGTCTCTACTCCCACCTAAAACAGCTTCCTAAATCATAGATATTTTAGGTGTCTTTATTCCCTAATATATCCCCTTCAGGATCTCAATAAATATTTCTTTACCACATGACTGTTGGGGTAAATTCAATTGCATATAATTATATCTCAGTGACAGATGATACTTTAAATTGGTCTTTCCCTGCAGATGATTCATTGTGCCAATTTATGAAGCATTTAGACACTTTCAGAACTTCTTATCCCTTTCAGAGACTCAACAACTACTGTCTCTTCTAATCACCTAAATGCTTGGTGTCAGCTGGTTGAGATGCAGTGGGGGAGGGGGTTGGTTATCTGATTATCTTAATTATCCATATGCTCAGTCTTCATAGTACAAAGTGAATCCTTCACTGGGTCCTATGCATCTCTACATGACATTTTTCTAACCTCTACTGTTGTGAGAAGCTGGCTTCACTCAAAGAAAATGGACACCTGTGCATTAGGAAACTTCATAATGCTGCAGAATGAACACCTGGCAACACAGTGTTCCTAGCCAAGCACAAACTCTTAAGAGAATCTCAGAGCCTCAGACTACAATGTTTGCAAAAAGTCAGAGCTAAACCAGCTGTTGAGTTGGGCAAGACTGAATAGCTCCCCTCTGGGAATGCTCCTTATGTGACAAGACTATGCTTGACAAGACACTCTCCTGGTGTCCCTTACAGAGAGCTGGGATTACTCTTTTTAAAATTAAGATGAAAAAATCTTCAGGAAGTTTGGTTTGGCATTGTCCTATAGCACAGACCTGGAATTTGGTTCAAGGTCTTCATTTAAGTAGGTCTCCAGTTCTGTATTTAACCTCAGACTGGGGAGGAAGATAGAGAGCTCAGGGACCTGCTTAGGAAAGAGGGCAGAAAACACATACATCTGCATCCTTGCTAAAATCCCCTTCTGACACTAAATTTATCTAATAGAAGCTAGTGAGCCCCATGCACTTGGGCTACAAAGGTGGCCTGCAGATTGTCCTGAAGCTGTTTGTATTTTAATGTTAATTCCACTGCCCTAAGAAGGGCTGCCTAGTCACATACTCAGGTGACTTCATCTGAACCTTCCCATTTTAATTAGTAAAATAAAGGAAAGCCAGTGACTGGGTGGGGCGAGGGAGAGAGAGGAGTGGTCTGGGGAGGTCAGAGGATGAGGGAAGGTCATGGCAAGATGGAGGTTCCTGAGGACCAGCTAGACCCAGATGATAGTAATTGGCATTAAATAGCTGTGAACATTAAGGATTTTATAGGTCTAATATCTCATATAGAAGGGCAGTTTGTATCGTTGTCTATCTGATGTAATCTTGTTGTGTAGAGGGTTTGTGGATTGAGAGTTGAATATATAAACCTTTATTAAAAGCTATTGGGCTGTAGAGTTGTATTTATGTGGGATTTGGGGTATAGAAATACCCCGGGACAGAGGCAGAGAACAGGCGGTAGAAAATCACCAGGGAAGGGAGTTGTGCAGGCAAGTTGGGCCGTGGTGGAGGCTCAGACCAAGTGCCAGAGGTGCACATGGCTCTATATGTCAGGCCTGAGGAGTGAGACCTCAGGGTCGATAAAGAGATAAAGCGATTTTAATTTTTAATATTACTGCAACAGTGGCCCACCAGAAGTTCATGAGCATTCTTACAAGATTTCTTAGAAATTTGTTTTGTGACTAAAGAGCTCATCAGGAGCTTTATAGATGATGTCTAACACCAACTGGCTATCACAGTGGGAGAAACCTGAATGGATACCCACCAGTGCTCCAGAATAATTACTTAACAGCTGAAGGGTCAGGTGAGTTTGAGGGCAGCCTGTGCTAGACTACTGAGTTACATCTTATCTCAAAACAAAAGCCAAAAAGAAAATCTGATAAGATGGCTCATCTTGTCTAGTGTTCCCCACTCAAGCACTAGTATCTGAGTTCTAACCAATCCTTGCACCCAGTCAATAGACTGAGGTTTTCCACTTGCCCCTTGGAAAGCAGACAAGAGGCTCCCAACCATCCTAGATAAAATGTAAGCTCTAGTTTCAGTAAGAGACCCTGTTTTGAAAAATAGTGTCATCAATACTTTACTCAACAAGGAATACTCAACATTGACCTCTGGCCTCCACAGGCAAACACACACACACACACACACACACACACACACACACACACTCACACACACACACACACACACACACACACACTCACACACACACACTCACACACACACACACACACACACACACAGGCTGCTACTTTCCTTTATAATCTGATATGTTTGAACAAACTGAGGTTCTATAGCATGATCTTCCACTAGAGCTAAAAATAAATATTAAAATGAAACAAATCAAATTCTACCAGGGAGTGTCTTTGACTCCAGCACTTGTCCATTTCTTCTTGTTATGGCTGTTCTGAGGAATCTACATTACCTACTTTCGAGTAGGCCTCAGCACTCAAACTATGGTCAATGGTGAAAGCAACCAATTCAGGATTCGTGCTCTTCAGAGTACCTTCTTCCTCCAGGTCTGAATCCAAAGCAAAACATCACATATTAAAAGGCATTGTGTCATCCAAGCTAACTTATAGCCACACTATATTTCCTTGGAGAGACCTGATCTCAGTTGGAATTCACTGATTTTTGACAAATCTCCTGAATCACACACGCTTACCTAAGGAAGAAAGGATCCCACTACCCTTGCCATTAGGTATTTTTATCAGAAATGGATCTCCAACATCCTCCAGGCAACAAGATATGCCATCAGCAACCCTAGAATCTATGAGATGGGGCAAGAGCTTTACTAAGCAGAGACACTGCAGCTACCTAAGACTTTTCCTTATATCTAAACACCCCCTTGTCACTCATGGAAGATACCAGGTGTCCCCCTGCCCCACCATCCCTAATAATACAAGAAAAGCTCATAAAAGCTCAGTATCCCATGGAAATTTCCTGTTGATCTGGATTTGACACATTTGAAGGAATGTGCCAGAGACATGTCTTTTCAGAAAGGAAGGTTGGGGTGGCCTGGAATCCTGCAGAACATATTTAAATAAAATAAGACTTTCAAAACATTTCTTCACTGATAACTTTTGGAAACCAAGTTAAGCTTTAATGCCTAGAAGTCACTACTGGAATATTTCAAACTAAATCAACTCAGGATTACCATTTGCAGGACTTGGTGAAAATCATCCCTTTAGGAGACAGACAAAACTGAGATACTACCATAAGGAACTCCTGCAGCCCTTCAGGGGATGCCCCAGAGCCAGACTAGGTGTGTGGTCCAGCTCTCTCTCCATGCTGATTTGCACATAAGTGAGATCTGCTGTGCGATATTGTTAGAGTGTTGCTAAGGCAACAGGAGTGCAGGAGATGATGGAATAGGAACCAGAATCCACACCGTTCCATGTCGCCAATGTCTCATCTGTCTACAAGAGGTGATTAACTTAGGGGTGTGGTTTCTCTTCACTGACAAGTTGACAAGATTTAGTATCACCATGGGAACACACCTCTGTGTATGAGGGTATTTTCTGAAAGGTTTAAATGAGCAGAGAAGACCCATCCTGAATGTGAGCTATTCTTTCCCGTGGGCTGGGTGCTTGGACTGAATCAGAAGGAGAAAGTGAACTGAGCACTAACATTCATTTCCCTTTGCTTCCTGACTACAGGTGGCAATGTGACCTCACACTCCTGCTACCCTACCTTCCCCACCATGACAGACAGACTGTGCTGTGTGATTTAGAATAGACCCTTCCTTCCTCAAACTGATTTTGGTCAGAAACTTCTCCACAGCCACTGGAAAGTAACTGAAAACACCAGTGGGTTTGGTGCTGTTTAATATAATCAACCATTGAAATACAGGATGGATAAGGTATGGTTAAAAAGCATCTAGTCTTTAGAAAATTAACCTATGAACACAGGACTATTCACATGTCTGCATATACAGACTGATTCTATTCAGTTAAAAAAATGTCAATGACAACTAGTTTTGACTCCTTTATTTAACACAGAATTTGTAGAATGTCAAAGGCCACATAAGAACACCTCGGTGAGTAGAAAAATGGTGACTGTTGTTATCTTGAATGCTCTGAAGTTCTCCTTGTGGACTGTGAACTACCCCACTACACTTCTGAAGAAACATGGGACTGGACTGGCTCTTGATTTAACTTATTTAGCATTTGGCCACCTAAACCACCAGTATAACATTAACAAGAGGTGATATTGACTAAATTCTTTGGCACATACTGCTCAGAGTTTTGTGTGAACTCACCCACTCCACGAATCAGGCGTATTGTGTTTCTTACAGTTGAAAGGAAAGCAGATGCCAGACTGGGGTCCAGTATACCTCATGGGGATGGGGGGGGGGTGTATGAACTTGCTAGATCACTCTGACAAATCACCACAGAATTGGGTAGTTTCAACCATAGAGATGTATTTTCTTCTACTTCTTGAACAGTCTCAAGATCAAGGTGTGTTATTGTTGTTGTGTGTGCATGTGTCTACATTCTGATCTCCATTCTCATAATTACATAGCAATATTTGATTAAGATATACCCTAGTAATCTCTTTTTATTTGATCACCTCTTTTAAGGTGATTCTCAATATATGCACACTCTAAGGCATCCGAGTTTATGGTTTCAACTTAATAAAATTTGGAGGGAGAAATTGTATTCTGGTAACTGAAAGAAACTAAGGCAGACAAGGACTATTCTGAGATGATGGTAATGAGATTCTGGAGACAGTATAGTGACTTCTGTTTGGGAAGACTGGATGTTTTCACATGGCCCTTTAGACCTTGAGAAGTCCAAGTGAGTCAGATTTTTGCCTCCATGAATGAAAAGATGCTCTGCCAATTAGGTCTCCTAGCACCGAAGGCTTTGCAAGGATGTTTCCAATGGACAGGCAGAGTCAAGGGCCCTAAACCCTGATTTGTCAATGTCTGAGTTCTGATGCTTTCCTAGTAAGATTCAGGACTAATGAAGATAAAATGTATCCTCAGCTTTAAAACAGACATCATTTCTATGAATTTATCCCCTCAGAGACTTCTTTTCTAACTGATGTGAACAAGGGTCCCACAATTAATTACATGTTAGCTCTCATTCCTAAAAATAGCTCATGCAATTATTGAGACAATTTCAAGTGAACATGCTTTGCAAAATAAGTAACTTTTGCCCCTAAACTAGTTTTAATTAGCTACATGGACCATAAATCTGGAAGATTCCAGCTCAGATCTGAGATAAAAGTGTAGGAATGATGGCTACAAAACACTCCCAGAGAAGGACAAGATTGCAGTGAAGGCTGAATGTGATGATTATCACTATTTAATGACACTTGGTACTCATCCAGGGCTGTGAGCCAGCCCCTCGGATCAGTATCATTTTCTATCTAGCCGTCTACTGCCTAAGAGTACCTGCCTTTTCCTGTGATTGGCAGGTCAGATGAATGGATACAATGATTTGAAAGAATAATGCTGACAGCTGATTATTAGTGTGGGGATGTGTCTACATCTAATTTCCCTTCCAGTATCAGAGAAACTTTCCCATGAGCAACATTCTATGACATGCACACTTGTACTTATACTGTGTGGCTATTATTTATTTATTTATTTATTTATTTATTTATTTATTTATTTATTTATTTATTTATTTATTTATTTATTTGGAAAGGCCTTACACTGGAGAAGTCATTCTCTACCCAGGACAGACACAACTTGGGCCTAATGAAGTATTATGACATGGCACAGTGGCTGTGTTTCTTCTGAGACTCCTCCAGGACACAGTACAGCTCCTGACAACAAAGCTCAAAATGGCAAAGGTGCCACAGATGAGCAGCCCTACATAAAGTGTGACATCCAGCTCAGCACAGGTCAACTATTCTAACCATGCCCACAGTGCCATCAAGGTTGACATTGGCCCACTGACTGTCCTTACCTTCTTTGCAGCATGAGAACATAAAGCCCAACTCACCCAGCAGTAAACCTCTTAGGTCTGGCCATGGATGACTCTGACAGGGAACCTTGGATAGTCATCACAGTATCAGGACAATCCAGCTCCTTCCGTTTGAACACCAGGGCTATCTTTTTCCGGTCCTGGTAGAGTTTGGGGGACCCGTTCCCCCTTGATTTCCTATTTTGTTGTGGTAAGAGAATAGCCTTACCAGCCTCACCAAACCAGCCACTTAGTTGTATTCTAGAGGTATTCCCCTTATCTATCCCTTTCTATTGGTACCAACCTGATCCATCCTAGCCAAATAGGAGCCTCTACTTCTTTTGTTCCCCACATCCACTTGACCCCAGGCTCACCAGCCTCCCTCTTCTTTTTCTCCTCCAAACGACACAGTCTGGTATACCTTTTTCCTTACTGGTTTCCCAGGTGAATGGATCCCTAGGTATGAGGGACCCTAAACTCCTCTATTGGTAAACATCATTCCCCTCTTAGCCAATTGCAAAACCCTTTCACTCCCATCCAGAGCAAAAGGCAAGATTTTGACGTAGCCTGCCCACATGGTTCTAGTTGATTGGAAAGTTTTATTGTCTGTCTGTGCGTGCAGATGGGTCTGTTTACTGGTATATCTATAAGTTTTATCGTAAACGTGGGAGCTGAGATGGAATTGGTCAGGCTCAGTAGAATGTATGAATGATGATGACCACTGCATGCTTTGCTTCTGCCTGGTCTTCTTTGAGTGTATTTTTATTAGTTTTGCTTTTGCTTTCTGTGCTGAGGCTAGCCACCATTCACCACTTGTGGATGTTGCTTGCTGTGGCTGCTTCATGGCTAGAGCTCCGAATTTACCTCTGGGTTTTCTGGTCAGTTTTCAGCTTGCAAAGGATGGAATTTATAGTGATGCTTGTTTAATGAGGTGTTAAAGCTGCACCACCATGCATTCATGTACAAGAGTGCACCTCTGGCAGCAGCTGAAATTCTTACATGTTAATCAAAAGAAGTTAACCTTTGGTCAGCTATTATTGTCTCTTCTCCTCATCAACTGCCCCACCTTCTAACATACAAGGATCTGCAGACACATCTCCCTTCTTCTCTTTCTTTAGGTAGCATTTTGCACACTTACCTTTCAGCCATGGCCCACCTCTCAACACTTCAAACTGACCCAAGCTTTTGATTTTACTTGCTTAAACTTGCTCTCTCCTCTATCTCTCCCTATCTATGCCTCTTAGGGTAGCTCTTACTTACATGTCCAAGAGACTCCATCCTTACAGGGTCAGGGAATGGCTTTCTATATCAGGCTGGCAAAGGCCGATTCAGTCCTTTACAACTCTCTTATCCATGTCTCCCTCTTTAAAGCTTACCCCATGCCTGTTTTCTCTAGGACAGAAAGGGAGGATTACTGTAAAAAGTGGTCAGAAACTTAAAGAGGTTACTCACATTGGTCTTGTAAATACCGTGGGACAAGTTTAGGCTGCCCTAATCAGCTACTGAGTAGCACTGTGCCTGGTCACTTTGGAGCGTGCAGGTTGTGGGTCTCTCCCAGGTCATAGCTTCATCCTCTGGACTGCCAGACTCTCTCCCTCTGCTTCTCATTGGCTGCTCTGAGCCAAATACCATTGCCACCCATGAACTCTCCCACACCTTTCTCCAGTACTGCAGGCTGCCTTAACTCCCCAGGGACACACTGGATCCCTCAGACTGTAGTAACACTTTGACTCTGAGCACTGCCTCCCAGTCCTTATGTCTGAATCTTTGTACTGCCTTGTGGTCACTCGGTGATACAAGTACTTCAGTCTAATTATGAATGTAGACTAGAGATGACTCTAAGAATACTTGGTTTATAAACTCTTGACTTCTTCAGCTTCTGGAGAAAAAAAGATTATGGGGCTACTCTAGATGGCTTAAAAATACAGTATGTGTCTGCCTACACACACATACACATGCACGCACACAAACACACACATGTGCATGCATAAGCGCACATACACAGACACAGAGAAGAACTACATATAAAATTTAAAAATTAAAAGTTATTCTTGGGAAAAAATTCAGACTACAGGCTGGAGTTCAGCCTTGAAAAAGCAAGAACAAAAGGATCTGGGGTGGGGATGAGAGATTGTCTGGAGTGGAATGAGGGACTGTCACATGCCTTTCTGTCAACTTGCTTTCTTCTCAGTGGCAGCAGGGAATCTGCATTGATTGTAAACAGAAGTGCAAATGGGACCACAGACAATGCACCCCAAAATTTCTTCCCATAGATATCACTTGAGGCTGCCACCCCACCTCATCCCAGCATCTCAGGACCTTGGCTCTCAGTTTCCCACATATTTCTTTCCACTAGTGTTTCATCTCCCTGTGGACCGCAGACAGAGCTGTAGACAACAAAGAGATCCTCATGTTTATTTATTCCATGCAATCTCCACTCACCTCAGGCACTGTGCACTCCATGGCAATGACTCCCTTCACCACTCTCACCTTCTGTACATATAGCAGTATATAGACTTGGGAGCTGTATTCCTTAAAACTAGATGTGTAAAATAGCAAAGCATCAAGCCCTGTTCATCCTGTGTTTCCAACACCTAGCCAGACACTGATGTAAACTACAATCTCCAGTTTATGGCATGAACTGTGCCTGGGGAGATGATAACAAGCATCTTGGAGGGACACCTTGGCTCTGTGACAGGGGTCATGTCACTCATCTGAATGGCAAAACTGAATGAAAATGTTTGGAAGGTTGGGGGTAAACCGTGCAAACACGGGCAATCCGTTTGTCCTCTCCTCCGGAGCATGAAATTAGAGGGACTGTACTAGAGTCTATTACCTCTTCTTTTCACCCCAGTTGCTTTGTAGCACAAAATTCAGTCACTCATGCATGGCACTTAGGAAAGCTCAGCTTCTGTAATAAACTGACCTATGCATCTAATGACTTGTGTTAATAGATGCCAAGGTCCTGCTGGAGTCAGGCAACATGATTCTGCCTGGTCTCTTCAATTAATGGATTTATACACTGGTTAGGAATCCTTGGTTCTTCCTTTTTAGGCATTTTTTGTCCTCTTATTCAGTGATTCCTAAACTACAGTTTCACTGAAATGTTCCCAAAGGCTCATGATAATACCTGTAGCTGGTATACTCCAGAGTGTAGTATTCAGTAGGTCAGCAGTGGGGTCCAAGAGTTTGTAATACCTGGTAGACCAGAAGAATGTTAATGTGTAGGTTGAGGACCATACTTCAGGAGTCACTGCCTCAGCTACCTCAAGAGCCACAGATATCAGAGAATAAAGTGGAGGCATGAAGGGACACACACTTTACTGGACTTTCAGGCCCAGATCAGCTGCCTGTCCACCACTCAGCTAGACACATGACCACTGGGTAGGAACAAAAGCATGTGTGTGCATGTGTGTCTGTGTGTACATGTGTGTGTACATGTGTGTACATGTGTATGCATGTGTGTACATGTGTATGTGTGTACATGCATGAGTGTGTGTACATGTGTGTATGTGTGTGTGAGTGTGTGCATGTGTGTGTACATGTGTGACTGCGTACATGTGTGTACATGTGTGTGAGTGTATGCATGTGTGTACATGTGTGAGTGTGTACATGTGTGTGCATGTGTGTGAGTGTGTACATGTGTGTACATGTGTGTACATGTGTGTGAGTGTGTGTGCATGTGTGTATGTGTGCATGTGTGTGCATCTTTGTCACTAGGCTTCATGAAGAGAGGACAGTAGTGTGGGCACTAGTAGAAAACAGACCATCTCTATTACATGCAGTTGTTCTTGCCCAGAGCAGGCCATTTGTCCAGTGAGTCTTGTCAATCATGTCTCCTTTGTGTTGGTCCTATTACTGCTTACCCTTTGCACATTGTCACTGCAGGTAGGGACCATAGTCTTTCCTCTTATCACTTTTCACCTCAGAGTTAGGTAGCCAGAAAGTCTACACTGAAGAAAGAAGGGGCATGCTGCTGAAAACCCCAAGAAAGAAGACCCATTTACTTGGGAGAACGGGAATAGAGAGCTGCTTATATAAGGAAGGGTGGAATCTCTACTCGCCTAAAACTCTACATTCTAACACTGTTTTAACTCTGAGACACCATGGTACTCAGTGTATACTGACAATGTGCTACAGTCCTAAGGGTTTCAGTGTCAGATGCCTCTCTCTGGACCTTGACAATCAAAAGTCAAAGTATCTATAGGGCTGGCTACTCCTAGAGCCTGGCTCTTGAGCTTGGCGGTGGAGACCTCTGTATCCTCAGTGGTCTCACTTGGAATGTGTCTCTCTGATAACTACCTCTTTTTTTTTTTGTAAGAATGGACAGATATGTCTATCCATTGAACAGTGCAACACAATGAACCTCTGTGGAATCACATCTGCACAGCCTTTCTTGATAACCATAATTGCACCATAGGAAAAAAAATCACATACAAACCACATGTTTTGACTAGGTTTATTACTTTGTATTCATAGCTATCCCTGCCCCAATGCTATGCGCCATAATTTGGACAAGCTTGAATCCTTAGAACCCAGACTGATGATCACTGCTGCAAAGATTCTGCCTCTGAATCCAGTCATGTAAGGAGGTCCATAGTGAGGACTTTCTCATAGAACATCTGCAGAGCCCAAGCTAGCCCATGGCTCTTACCATATGTTGTGGTTTTACTTCCCTGAGTCATTTACTTTCTCTAGCAGCAAACGTCTCATAGTGACTGATACTTTATTCTCAGTCCCTTATGTTCTTCTAATCTTTGATTCTCAGAAATAATTCTTGCATTCCATTTGTTTTGGAAAGGATGTCTTTAGGCAGGTAGGTAAGGTTGCCTCTTTATAACCATTAAGCCAAGACTGTGTCAAACCCTTACCAGATTCTTGCTGCCAATGGCTCTTAAATCACATCCGTATATGGAAGAAACCTCTGTGCTGACACTCACTGACAGGAATCTTCCAAAGCCAAGCTCTGTGGATTTTGACATAATGAAACTCAGAAATCCTGAGGAACTCATGAGCACATGTCTTCACCACGATTTGAGACATAAAACCTATATTCAGCTAGCTCCGAACCACCCAACAGCTTCCTGGTAATGTAAAGGCAAGCAGGGAGACATAGGGACTGGCAAGAGACTTAATGTTGAGGTCTCTAGTCTCTGCTTGCCAGAGTAAGGACATTCCGATGAAAAGGCCAAAAAAAATGCCAAGGCATGGCTGCCCCAGGGCCCTCCCCCCTGCATTATTCCATCCTCACTGGGAACAGTGAGCACTTCTTTAAAATTCAGCATCAGGCCTCATTTACATTTGAGAACAAATTACTTCAATCACGAAATTCTCTGCATCTGTGTGATGTGGCTGCTTTGCAAGAACAGACTGTTCTGGACAGTGATGGAAAGAAGGCTGAAGTCTATTTGAATAGACTTGAGGTCTTAGACCCAAGCAAGATAGCTTGACTTCAGAATGGCAGGTGAACTGTTGGGTAAAGGAGGACTCAGAAGAGGTAAGGTCTGAGTGAATTTAGCTTCCATATCTCCATCCTGCATTTTATCTCCACAGATTCAGCCAATCACAGATAGATGTGGGAGGTAGACCTCTTTTAAATATGTGTAGCTTTCTAATTGTGATTCTCAAAACAAGGTTTTTTTTTTTTGTTTTTTTTTTTTTTGTTTTTGTTTTTTTTGTCCATTTGCTTCTTTGTTTTTATTTCTAACTCAGCATCTACATTTCAGTAGGTGTTATAATGAACTTCAGGGTAGTTAAGATTACAGAAGAGAACATGTGTCTCCATTCTGGAAAAAATAAAAGGAACTGGATATTGGGTGGGTCTAGGTTCTAGGAACAATCCTCAGACAGAGAAGACAGTCTTCTGAAATCTTGCTTGAAAACTTTCAGAGAAGTGTGCAGTTCTGAAATGTCCTCTGTAATTTCTAGGGGGTTTCCATCAAAGGGTCAGGATAACGTCCATCTCAGCAAATCTTGAAATAGAATCATTCTCCAAGTCTATGGCATCTATAGCAGCCACCTGGCAGTCTCTCCAGTCCATGACCATTGTGTCCCATGCAGGGGGATCATGGATATTCCCCCCAGCCCCAAATCTGGGAACTTCAAGGAATTTTCCCAGAGATTCACCTGGAGTCAGAGGACAACATAATGGCAAATTGAGAAGCTGATGGGTATAGAATAGTGAGAGTTGCCTTGAGTCCCCAGAGAATGAGGATCAGTGATACTTGGTACAAATTCATTGTCACTCCATCTATGTGGTTCACCTTCTTGATTATCTAGCATCTTCTTGTGGGGACAGCAGTAGTGAAAATTATGCATTCCTATCCTTAGGTCATTGGGCTAAAAGGATGTTAATCACATTTTTAAGAAGTACAGAATACAGAGCTTGAGAGACAGCTCAGTGGTTAAGAGCACTGATTGCTCTTCCAGAGGTTCTGAGTTCAATTGCCAGCAACCACATGGTGGCTCACAACCACGTGTACTTGAATCTGATGCCTTGTCTGGTGTGTCTGAAGACAGCTACAGTGTGCCCATATATAAATAAATAAATCATTTTAAAAAAAGAAGTAAAGAATACTGACTGGGGCTGGTGAGATGGCTCAGCAGTTGGGCACTGGATGCACTTGCAGAGGACCTGGATTTGATAGCCAGCACCTACAATTGTCAGTAGCTCAAGTCCAAGAGGATATGACACCCTCTTTTGGCCTTCATGGGCACTTCACACATGTGGTATATAGATATACACATAGGTGAAACTCCCATATACATGAAAATGATAAATAATAATGTTAACATACAAAATAGATAACATCCCTATACATAGACATGTAACACCCTCCGTCCTTCTGGCTCTTTGTCCCTGAACATGCCCAGGGTGGGGGGAGTTATCTTTTATACCAAATCAGCTAAGCAACAGCTTTCAGAGCACAGTGTCACAAATCCTCGGCCTTATCCACAGGGTTGCTAGAAACGCATATCTCAGTCTCCAGTATATACATCATTACAAAAACTGATTTAACAAGCCCACACAGCTGAATCAGAATCTCAGCCAACAGGATACAGGCCCAGCCCTTTATATTTAGAAATCCACTTGTGATCATATTATGTGAACTCTTTCTGGATGAGGAGTTGGGGAAAGGGGGTGGACAAACACCTGTTTGTCCCCTCCTCCCTAGATAGGGCACCATGGACAAACTAATGTCCAAGTCTACTGAAGTCCAACTTGGGAGCCAATAAGCTTATTGGGTTTGCTTACAGAGCATGAGTAGGAGATTCCCTACAGTAACATGTATGACCTTGAAGCAGTCACGACACCAAAAATAGTCATCTAGTTTGGACAATGGCTTTCTCCTAACTCCATAGAGGGAGTCACTCTTCAGTTACTCTTTAATACTGCATATTCCTATCAGGACTTCCAAGAGAGTCCAACTACTTACTTATGCAGCCTGGGGTGTGAGTGTTACATAATGGTTTCATCCTAGATAGAAATACTCCTAAAAACAGTTTCAGGAAGTCCCTGAGAATGACCAGATTCACTGGGCTTTTCTTTCCCTCCCCAAGTAAGCAATAAAGCAGCTAAGAGTCACTCTGAGACAAGACCAGCTGAAAAGAAGACTATGAGATAAGACAATCTTCCTGAAAGAAGCAGAAACCAGCTGAACTGCCTGAAACAGGTTTAGACAAACCGAGTCACTTACTTAAAAAGAGCACTCACCAATCTGCTGAGATGCCTACAGGCTGTGCAATAATGCTTCAGGTTCCCAGCTTTTTATGGGCTGTCCCCTATGCAGAGATGGGCTTTGGAGCAGCAGGTGTCTTTGAATCATTTCTGATCCTGAAAGTGACCCTTACCCATAATTCTGGAAGTAACTTTAATAACATTTATTGTAATTTAGTCTGTTGTAGGCTTCCTATCTAGGACGAGTAGACATGCATTTTATGTCTCTCCAGGAAAAGTGTTGTCACACATCAGTGTGGGAGAGGTCTGGTGGGAAGAGTAGAGAGGTGTTCAGTAAAAGGCACTGGGAATATTAATTGACCAAACAAAGTAGAAGAAACTCAACCACTGTTACTCCTCATACAAAAAATCAACTACAGAGGAATAAAAGTCAACACAACAAATGGTTGATCTCCATATCCTTGGATTCTTCATTGATGAATTCAACCAATATAAATCCAATATGTTTGTAAAATGTTACTGTCTGTTGAACACATAGACTCTTCTCATGATTAATCTCCACACACTGCTTACACATCTATGACATAGTATTGTGTATTAAAGGCATTAAAGTCATCTAGAGATGATTTTAAAATATCCAGAAGAAAGTGTAAGATCACCTAAAAACATTATTCTGGTATATGTGGCTACCCACAAGTTTCCTGTGAATTAGGAGTACTGAATACAATTATTGGCAGATACTGAGTACCAACTATATTTGAAAAAAATATCTTAATGCCAATTCAATCCTCTAGTGAGGATTTGAATTTTAAGAAGAGAATACAGAATGGAAAACTATAAGATTATTCAAGGATCACCCATTCTCCAAGAAATGTTAGCAACAAGTGAGTGGTATTTAAAATATCTACAATACACAACCAGCAAAAGATTAGAAAGGAATATAATTCTGTTTTTTAAAAGAGAAAAATAGTATAAATGACCACTCAATCACTGGATGCTGTGAAGACACCTCTATCACTGAATGGTGTGAAGATAACTCAATTACTGGATGGTGTGAAAACAACTCAATTACAGGATGGTGTGAAGACAGTGGGAGACATTTCCCAGGTGAGAGGATTTCCCGTTGGAATAGGCTTCCCTTTAATATTCTGACTCTTTTCATTCACTTCATCTCATGGAGGAAGTTTCTTATCCTCCACATTACAAGAACTCTTTAGTACCTGACCATAAGGGAATGTGTGCTCCTACCTGCTGCAATCAATATACTCCAGAGCAGTGTTTCTCAACCATCCTAATGCTAAGATCCTTTAATACAGTTCCCCATGTTGTGACCCCAACCATAAAATTATTTTGTTGCTATTTTGTAACTAATTTTCTACAGTTATAAATTGCAATGTAAATATTTGATATGTGGGATGTCTGGTATATAACCTCCAGAGGAGAACCAGTGCTCTAGAAGGTGCTTCAGTGACCTGGAGTTGCCATGAAGAATATCTGACACTAAAATAGGATCTGGCTTCCCTGAGGTAGACAGAAGGAAATTTAGATTGCCCACCACTACACTCCAGATCATTGTTACATGCTACTTAATAAATGTGCATTAAGTAGATGATGTAACCAAGCCAAACAATAGAAAATATACTCAAATATTCAAAGCTGTAGTGTGACTCCACCCACATCTACATAGATGGCAACTTTTCTTCACTAAGGAAACAACACACCTCAGAGAGAGCCAAACAGTGGATGAAGGTGCATGTTGTCATTTCTGCTGTGTCCAAAGAAGAAGGGGTGCTTGGTAAGCTTACTGTTTCATTTATTTGGCATCTCTTTTGGGGAGACTCTTGAATGTCAGTCATCTCTTTTTCATATGCAGGGGCATTGCTTTGCCATTAGCCCCTAGGGAATGATCCAGGTCTAGGAAACTCTGGTCACACATAGTCAGCTTACTGTGGTGTAGCTAAATAAAGATCCTTAAAACACCAGAAGGGGTCAAAGTCATTGAATGAGATCCATTGAGATAGAATCAGAAGCCAAAGGAGAAATAAAGATGCTTCAGCATGGGAAGAGAGATGCCTCTCTATGTAAAGATGATGAAAGATCTAGATCTCAGGGGTAAAAGCCAAACATCACACTTTGAGCTATACAAAATTTAAGACACACATTAATCCATTTCTTGGCCAACATATAGACAAATCCACTTAAAAACTAACTGAGTGGTTAGGTGCAAACTATCTGAATAGCCTGAGATAGCTACTCACACTAATGGCAATAATTGCATTTACAACTTTTGATGAGGTCCTGGCAGTTTAAATGTTCTACTTAACTCCACTTTTTCATTGTGGAACCAGTGGTTTAAATCACCCTGACAGGCAACACACACCACACCACATACACACACCAAGGGCATGGGGAACATCAGTAGGTACAAAGGAAAAAATGGGTGTTTTGGAGAAAACAGAGGAAGGTGGAAGTCATGCTGCTCTTGGAATGGAGCTGGCCCTGGTCGCTGTCCATGGTCTCTGGCTCTGCAGCTGTTGAGACTGTGAGCCTTCCTTTTAATTCTTCTCTAATTCCAGTTTCCACTTCCAAATCAGGGGCTGCTGCTCTGTCAATGTACCTTCTGTCAATGAGCACAGAAATCTTGAATAGGACAGAGACACACAAGTGGGAAAGAACTGTGGTGGGTCTTCCACCCTCCCTGGGATCAACTTGCATCACTGCTTCCTGCCTCTCACACAGACACTCAGAAACACCCCCAATTCATTCTCGTGTTGATTCCCCCACACAGAATCTTTCCAGGACCACAGCAGCAAGTTTCTGACCAACCCATTGTTTGCCAATATTTCTCAGAAGGTACACAAAACTGGAGCAGTAATCAGAGCATATTAACTACAACTTCCCCCAGAACACTATAACTTGGATGTTTGTATGAAAATGATAAACTGGAAATGTAATGTGAAGAACATGGGCAGGGACAGAGGTCACTACTGTACATAATGGAGGCTGGGGTACCCAGGGTGAATAAAAGCATGTCTACGGATCTGCTAGAGGACCTCATGAGTGCAGAGTGAATTGCCCTTTCCTGCCAGTTATGGGTAGGGCTGTTCTCAGAGGCCAGTCTCAGGCGTGTCCCACCTCCTAGAGAGGTCTAGGATAAAGCCTTGGTGCTGCACAGCTGGAGTTCAGACAGTCACCAGGGGATGGAATCCAGTGGATATTGGGAAGCACCTGTGTATCTGCTAGAATGAAGGGTCCACAAATCCTGCAGCTCTGGCTCAAGGGAATGGACCCAGGTAAATGGAAATGTGTGCATGCTTTACTCTTCTGAACATACAGATGTCCCTCAGTTGCAGAGGGAAATTGTTCACAGCACATGGCTCTAATTTCTTCCAGTCCCTCGAGGTGTACAGTGTGATGTTGTCCCCTGACCCAGGAATATGAAGGTGGACTTAGAACTTTCTTCAGCCACTGAGAAATTGGTTAAAGGCAGTGAAGCAGAGACTTGGAGAGACTTCTTCCCTGGGGTTATGCCATGTGTGTAAGACTGAGAAGTGCCCCCCCCCCAAAAAAAAAGCTGAGACGCGTGGCAGAAGGCAACCTTTCAGCACTGACAAGTCATTCAAGAAGAGCTGCCTAGATGTCCCACAGAACCACAGAAATAGTAAGAGCCCATTTCTCAGATCATACTCAGGCTTGGCACAGTTTCCTTCACAGTAAGAAGTTTCATAACAGCTCTTGCAAATTTTGTAGAGACCATACTCTGTCTTATCTCTGAATCAGACCCATTACTATTGCTTTATTTCTCTTTCCCACACTAGATACTGTGCCCTGGGCTCAGCCTGGTCACCAACCTCCTGCAGCACACACGGTTGTCTCCTAGCTCAGAGCTAGTGCCACTTTATGGCCCCTGTTGTTCTTGGCAGTTGTTCCACGGCATTGGCATCTCAAAAATGCTGGGGTTTTCTGCTACAATCTGCCAGCATTTTTACCAATAGTCTCTCCTGAGATCTCTCCATGATGCAAAGTTTCAACTTTCTCCAGGATCACCTTCATGTCTTCAAAACCAGTACCACCTGGGAGATGTTTACATATGACCAAGCTTTGCTGCCAGTACAAGGTACAACTCTGGACACCCCTAAACCCAGCTTGCACGTAGTAACTCTGAGAAAACCCTTTCTGGAAGATTTCACCTTAATGATGCTGGCACCTTCTTAATAACAACCAATTTCTCAGCTCCAGCTGACCAATATCAATCATTCCAGTAAAGCTTTACTTCAGTAGTTCTGGTCTCTTAATAATCACAGCTGACTCTTCAGTCCCAGCTGACCAGAACCACAGATTCCTAATTCAAAATAGCAACTGGCCCTGATAAACTTATGAAGGGATTCTCAAACTTCCATCTGAAACATCATAAACCAGGCCTCTGTTGTGTGTATTGACCTCAACATTCTTGTCTTCTGAACTCCCACAGAACAGCTTACCAAGCTTTAAGCATGAAGTGGCTTTGCTTTCCCGAAGGGTAAAAGCTCTTCCGTAGTTCTCTCAAAAACATCATGATTATGTCTGTTAGCAGCAATACCCCACTATCCTGGAACCAATTCCTGTCCTAGTCTGAATTACTGTTGTTATGATAAAACACCAAGACCAACACAACTTGGGGAGGAAAGGCTTATATTTCCACATCACTACTCACCACTGAAGGAAGTCATGACAGGAACTCAAACAAAAGAATCTGAAGGATGAGCTGATACAGAGGCCGTGGAGGCATGCTGCCTACTGGCTTACTCAGCCTGCTGTGTTACAGAAACTAAGACTACCAGCCCAAGAGTTGCCCAACCCACAGTGGGCTTGGCTCTCCCCCATCAGTCACCAATTAAGAAAATGATCTACAGGCACACCTACAGCCCTGTCTTATAGAATCACTTTTCTCAGTTAAGGCTCCCTTCTCCCAGATGACTTTATCTTGTGTTGTTGCCATAAAACTATCCAGTACAGTATGTGTGTGTGCATGCTAGCTCGCATGCATGTACGCTTTTGTGTGGGTGTGAAGCATGACCAAGCATGTGAAAAACAGACTATAACATTGGATACAGTTCTTTAGACACAGTTTCTTTGAGACAGGGCCTCTTAGTGGCCTGGAATTAAGTAAACTGGCAGTGTAGTGAGCCGCACAAACCTGCCTCTTTCTGCCTCCCCAGCATGTATCACTATAAGATCAAACCCAGATCAAGCACTTCAAAGACTGAGCCAACTCCACAGCCCCAACTGGGTTTCACAGAAGAGCCTGGTGAGAAGGCTGTGGCCAACAGATGACAAACCACTATAGGAAGATTTCAAGGATATTTAGCCCTTTATCTGATCCACAAGAAACATTTATTTATCCAGTAAACAAATAATCATGTTGTTAAGGCTGCTGATATCTTCCTATGCCTGTGTGACCTCCAGCATAGGTCTCTTAGCCATTGAGGCTGGAAGCTCACAAGACTAACTTGGAGATTTGGTAACCGTGGCTATGGACCAAGGTTGCTGACTTTTGCTCCACTCCTTTCTCTTCACCCCTCCATGAGCTTGGCTGGGACAGCTCACTCATAACATGGTGGTACTGAATGCTTCAGCTTCCCCCTCATCCACACTCCTCACCCCCTCAGTGTCACAGAGCCCCAAAAGCCCAAGCCATGTTGTCTGTCCACAAGTAAGACATCTTAAGAACCAAAGCGGTGGATGGAACCTCTACTTCTTCTCCCCAAGAGATACATAACCTCTCATGTCAGCCAGCCCTGGCAGCCATCTTGTTTCCCACATTACAGGGATGTTCCCATTTTTAGATAATTAAACCAAAGTTGAGATGAGTATTCTGACTTGGGCACAATTCTAGAATGTCCCTTACCCTAGAGACTCTGCTCTTCCTGCCACATTGAGAAAGCCTGCCACTCCCAAAGCTGTGATTTACCAATGGCCACATTTAATAGTCAAGGACAGAGAAGTGATCTCAGGTGGAAGGCATTGCCACCAAGCACTGACCACTGCCCTGCTTTTATGTCCTATCTCCTGAGGAGTTAGATGGCCATCAAATACATGGTCAGCACCACTCCCCTGCATCCACTGCTGTCTCCGTCCCAAGGAACTTTCTCGTCTATCTTTCTTTCCATCCTCCCATCTGAATATCCACTTTACATAGAACACTGACTCAAAGAACCATGAGAATCACTTATTATACCTGGTGTGTGTGTGTATGTGTGTGTGTGTGTGTGTGTGTGTGTGTGTGTGAAGAGCTTCCAGAAACAATAGATTCCCACATCTCAGCTCTTCCTTCTTCCTCCCTGAGGATGCTGACATCACTGTGCAATTTCCACCCACAGAACTTCAGCCACTCCAACCCCCACCTGGGAGCTCCATGGGATCAGCAGCCCAGCATTCCAGTCAGTGGAACCTTGGCAAGGGGCCTGGAAGGTGCTAGAGAGCAACTCCAGGACTAACCTAGGCTGCATCATTCTTTGTGTAAGCCTCAGGAGGGATCTAATCTATCATCCCTGGTCCTGCCATGCAGCAAGGCTACTTTAAAAACAGCTCCTGGCTGCTTTACCAACCTCAGCGTGCTACCTGTCCCACAGATGCACTGGCTTAAAAACGGCCCAAATATATAATCTTATAACACTGCAGGTCAAAGGTCAAATGTTTTGGTAAGGGTAGCATTTCTACTGGAGACTCCAGGTGAGAGTGTCCTTATTTTTCCATTTCATAATAGCTGCTGAATTCCTTAGCTTACTGCTTCCAATTTGCAAAGCCAGCCACAGAACAGAGCTGTTTCTTCTTCACCCTGCTCTTCCTCTCTTTTCTTCCCTCCTTCTTCTTTCTCGTTTTTACCATCTCCCTCTCCCACTTCTCTTTCCTCTCCTACTTTTTAGATTCTCCACTAAAGAAAGGACTAGTTCAATCCTTTACTATGGACTCTCAAATAAATCAATCCCATGTACAACTAGACTTGGGCCTTCCCAGCAAAATGTGTTTTCGTGGACAAGCCACCTAGTTTTTCAGGCTTGGTTGCATTAGCCATTAAACCAATACAAATAGGAAAGCTTTACCTTTGAGTAAGAGAAACCAAACTTGTCATCAAGTTTATGTGATTAGCAGAATTAACTACTTTTTTTTTTGGAGAGGCAGGGGTACAGGGTGGTCGATGAAAGCTCAATTTCCTAAGCAACCTGACTGCCTCAAAGGTTGTGTGCATCTCTCCCAAGAGAGCCATGGACACAGCTGAGGCATTTCCCTAGGCCTCCTACTTCCCCACAGAGCTAGCCTAGAGGAGACTGCAGAACAGCCTGGCTAGGGCCAGTCTCTGGTGTTCCCTCCTGCCCACTTTTCCCCACCTCCATCTTCCTCCTTCTCTTTAATTAAATATAAAACAAAACTCTAACAACAAAAACAATAGCAACAATTACTTTGTGGCCTAAAGAGAAGACTTGGTGTGAGGATTGAAGTTCAAGCCCTCAGAGCACACACAGACACCATGAGGACATTATGACATACCTGAAACACCATCACTCAGCAATAAGAAGGTAAACACACTTGAGCAACCAACTAGGTACCCTAGTCATATCACTGGGCTCTTGGTTCAAGTGAGAAATGTTGCCTCAATATATAAGGTGAAGACCAATGCAGGATGACTATGGCATCAGCGTTAGCTCTGCACAGGAATGTATGCACATTTGCATGCACACATATACACTCAAATATACCATGCACACCACAAACTTATACACACCTTTTTAAAAGGTCACTTTGTTTCCTTGAGAAATATATTTGGGGCATCAGAGCAGCTGTGGAATGGTGTCTTTGAGTAAACCATCCTTGTAGACAGGACACCCCACCCCAAGATCACCCCAGGCAATGCCCCAAGATTTGCAGGATGGCACTTTCTCAGAACAAATTAGTTCGGGACATTTTTGCAAGGAGTCATAAGAAAATACATGTTTTTCTTAATTTCCAAGCCACCAAACCCCCAGACTCTCAGTGTCTATTAAAGGCCACAGTGGCCCTCCTTCATGATGCCAATCCACACTCTGATTCCTTCTCTAGACGGGCCTTAGCGCTCCTCTTACCTACTGCTGATCAATTGCAGGGAAGTGATGGGCCGGCATCTATGCTGTACTAATTAGGGAGCGCATCATTTACTCAGCCTGGCAGACTGGGCCCTCCTCCTCCCAACCATCACAAACCCTCAGAGGGAGGCAGGCAGGGGATTCGCTTGGTGACAGCTGGCAAGCCAGCCTCTGGGAATAAAACATTTTAGCACTTCATAAATTTCTAACAAGGTTTCAAATTGCCGCCATTTCCCTTCTCCCAGCTCCATCAACTAGCAAAGGGGTGGGGATAGAGACTAATTAAATCTACAGGGGGAATGTTCAACCAGTAGCATGGCTACTTATTAAAAATAATGAACTGTTAGGACCAACCTGCAAAGTAAGATGAAATTCTCCCTGTGGCCCCTACATATAAAAACACAAAATGCAGCCTCTGACTGTGTGCATTTGACATGAAGCTTAGAGATGCTGGAGAATGCAATACCAACAGAGTCATTGAGGGACGGCCTTCGTAAACCTGACAGAAGGTGACATGAAACTAGAAGGCTGGGAGCTGCTAGGATGCTGGATAAAAACACAAGTTTGGCTCGATATAAAATCGGTCATTTCAATCAATTGTTTGTAGATGGGCTCCAAGCCAGAGCAGCACAATCTTCACATCCTCGAGCAGTGAAAATTTCCAAGGTCTTTCTATACTTTTTTTTTTTTTTTTTTTGAGAATTTCATACATGAGTGCTGTATTCACACCATCTCTATCCCACAATTTCCCCCTTAAGTTGCTACTGTGTTTTCCCCGCCTCCTTTTTTACTCCATGATGGCTTCAGTTTTATATATAACATACATACAAAGCATACATATAAAACATGTGTACGTATATGCAATTTGATCACCATCCATTACTTTGTAAAATTGTCAAATAGCCCTGTCTACTTCATGTTGTATTGGAAGGCTGTTCTGTTAGCAATAGAAATGTGTGCCCATAGCTGAAGGGGTTTGCTACCCTATAGGAAGAACAACAATATCAACCAACCAGAACTCTCCCTTAGAGCTCCCAGGGACTAAACCACCAATCAAAGAGTACACATGGAGGGACCCCATGGCTATAGCTGCAGATTAGCAGAGGATTATCTGGCATCAATGGGAGGGGAGGCCCTTGATCTTGTGGAGGCTCCAAGTCCCAGCATAGGTGAATGCTAAGGTGGGTGGGTGGGAGGAGCATCCTCATAGAGCATGGGTGGAGGGGACAAACCTGGAAGGGAAGCAACATTTGAAATGTAAACAAATAAAATAACTAATAACAGTAATAGTAATAATAATAGAAAGGTGTGCCCATGGACAGCATAGGTCAGCAAAGGTGAGCACCGGGTCACACAAAGAGACCAAACTAGCAGCATGGGGGAGGGGTGGGTGCAGACAGTACAGAGATAAAAATCTTAATTTTCCACTGAGGAAGGCAGTATTCCTCTCTTCACTAATGTGAAGATAATCAGACTGGAGTGTGAGTCTCACAAGCAATTCCTTGGCTGAAGTCAGGGCTCGGGATGGGCTGGTCACATGAGCACTGAACCATGGCCCTGAGGACTCCCAGCAGTCATGCTGTTGCCAAGTACTAAGCAGCCAAGTCCTGCCCAGCTGCCGCTGCTGTAAGGAAGCTCTGTGGCTCTGCAGCTTCCTTTCCAGCCAGGCACGACTGACCTCTGCAGTCCCAGATTCCTGTAAGGCCCTGCCCAGTGCCTGCTCTGCTCCTTGGCTGCCGCTGAGGATGAAGTATGCTGGAAGGAGCATCTCAAAGCTGCTCCTGGTTGAATGGCAGGTTGAAGTGATGTTTCCAATATTAATTGCAGCATTGCTAATGTTTGGTCCTGGGCATCACAGCTAATTGACAACATGAATTGACAGCACTGTTCATGATGTCTTCTGTGACATTCAGGTCAGAACTTCAGTGATTTGCTAATTAGTATCTTTGGTACTTGGCTCATCTCACCAGTGTGTGCGTATGTGCATGTGTGTGTGCATGCCTGTGTGTGTGTGTGTGTGTGTGTGTGTGTGTGTGTGTGTGCCTGTGTGTACTTTTATGTATGTTTGCCTATAAATGTATACATGAACATGTACCTGTGTGTGCACATACACCTACATACACCTGTATGCATATGTGTATATTTGTACATGTACACCTGTATGTGTTCACTAAGGGATGAATTAAAGGGACAAAAAAATTAAGCAGAATACTTATCAAACATTTTGAGGGCCTGCAAAATGCCTCAGCAGGCAAAGGTGATTGTTACTCCAGCCTAATGTCCTGAGTTTGCTCCCTGAATCCATATAAAGGTAGATGAAAAAAACAACAACAGCTGTATGAGGTTGTTTTCTGACATCCACACACATGCCATGACTTGTGCCTACTCACACTCATATATGCATGTTATATACCATAATAAATAAGCTACTTAATTAGAATAAAGAACATTGTAGTATTGAGCAGAATTTAGGAAAACATCTGAATTTATAACACAGCACTGGCTATGTCATAACTAAAGGACATACAGTCATCTAGACCCATACCATATACCAAATTCTTTCATGTCTCTAAGCCATGAGGCTGCAGTGTGATCATCTAGAAACAACTCTACAAAGTCCCAAGGGGTCTTTTGTACTCATCACATGCAACATTTCCTATGGTTATGTCGGGCCTTCTGCTAATGGCAACCCTTACTCTTATTTCCAGCAAGCCCTGAAGGGCATGTCTGATGAGGACAAGAGTGGTCCTGGCCAGTGTCTTAGTATAACAAGTAATACTGCCTGAGTTTATTCTCAATAAGACAACCAAGACCATCCTGATGTTCCCAAGAGTGAGCTACTATCTGGGGACTTCCCTAATATTCTTGGAGCCACATCTATGGGAACTCTGTGTACTGGGTCACCCAGTGTAGAATGGTTTCTAGGCCAGAGAAGTTCCCAAGGGGCATGTTGACTAGAATCAGCAAGGTTGAACCAAAAGCAATTAGTCATTGGGAACTCAAGCTAAATCCTGGGCTGTGAAAGCCTCGGACAAAAGAGCCCAGGAATGAAGAAAGGGATGCCACCTCACTCTGAAAAGGAAGACAGGTGGAGGCCCCAGGATAGGATGGTGCAGCTTACTCAACAGGAAAATAGATTCACTGTCCCAGGCTGTGGTATTAAGAATAGTTGAAGACATCTTTTAATGTCAGAATGAATTTGTTTGGAGACCAAACTCTTGGCATCTCCTATAAAGGGTGCTGGGAATCTGTTCAGATTAGCCCTGACCTTGGAGGCTTCCTTTCATTCTTGCACTGCCATTAACTTTTCTCACCCTGCAGGAACACTGCAGATCAAAGACTGTCATTGGCAGCCTTTGATAATCTGTTCTTCATGAGGTCTTTGTAATGGCTGGATGTTCTGAGCTGGGTACTATATAAAAAAGGATGAGTCATACAGATGGTTCTTACAAAACCCAAGAGTCTGATGAGCAGCTTACAGATGACTTCAGCTAAACACCTGTCCTGCGGACCTGCATTCATGGACCTGGAAGAGATAAAACTGGTACCTACAGATGAGCATATCTTGCAACTCAAGAGCCCTTAAGAGAAGTCAAATACAAGCCAAGCCTCATTACCCAGAGAGGAGCTTCTATCTGCCATCCTGGCCCTACGTCATACCCAGCTAGATAAAGTGACAACAGAGTCACTTACTGAGCCATCTTTAGCTAGGCTCCCTCAACTCTCTTTAACTAGCCATACATTCCCATCTTCTGAGTTTATTATTTTACATTCTCCATGCTTACCACATGTGATGGATAATCTCAGTAGTCAACTTGGCTACATCTGGTATCAACAGAAATCTAGGCAGCTAGACACTCCTGTGAGGGGATTCTTGATTACATCATTGGGGTAGTGAGAATTACCCCAAATCTAGGTCACACCTTCTGGTGACAGACCACATAAAAGGACACAGAAGAAGGAAGCTTTTGGGGTTTGTCTGTTTGACCAGCACCCCTCTAGGAATCCTCTGGAGACCCAGCACCAGATCTGGACTGCTGAACCATCCATCTCATGAACTGAACAACTACTAGACTCTTGGTCTGTTCAGTAGAAAATATGCTTTACCACATACGGTCTGCAAACTACTCAAATAAATTTATGTGTGTATACATATATACACATACACATACACATACAATCAGTTATTTCTTTAGAGAGTCTAATACAAATACAACAGTATTCCAACCAAGAAGACAGAGCCACCCTCAAAATCTGATCTGAATCGGTTCTTGGCCTCTCCAGCTCCTGGGGATGACTAGTGACACTGGCTAGCCTTTACCAGGACCCTTATTAGGTCAAGCTAGCCATAGGTCCTTCACCCATCCACAGACCTCTGATCTTGGACTGTAACTCCTAGCTCTCCCTACCCAGTTTCTCTCCACTGACAAACTCCTTGCTAGTCCTCATACATGAACACTTCATGTCCTTCTTCAGTAATAACTCTGGCTCTTCTCTAGGGAAAGCTAAGGAATGTATTTTGAATGCACCCTATGAGTTTTCTAAAAATACAAGGGAGTTATTACATCACTGGTTCCATTTTTTTCCCTCAGCCAAAATAGGAAGTTGCCCTTAACATTTCATCAAAGAATAATTTCCTTCTCTCTCTCTCTTTTCAGTTTCTCACTTTTATTGAAACATGAAAGCCAAATTTAGAGTTGGTTCTCTAACTTCTTTACACTGTTTCCCCCTCTAATGGTAGGTAGGGTAGGATCAAGGGATAAAACACAGGGTTCAGATTGCAAAGTTTCCCATTTTAACTTCATGTAGTCACAGAGACTCCATCTGAGGCTGGGACTGTGGTGCACAGACCAATGCATGGTCACTGTAGAGTCATCTACAGTATGTGCTCCTGAGTTTCGTCATGTGATCATATCAGTGCTGCCCAATGCCCCGGACAGTTCCAGACTTTCAGCACAACTGAGGCTAAGAACTAACCTGTGGTATTTAGCACCTACAACCTACCTACCAGATGCTGGCTCAACATTCTATACGTGTGTGTTTACCTCCTTCTTAAGCCAACCCTATATGAGGCAGATGTTATCAAAAGCCCACTTTCCAGATGAGGAGACTGAGGTGCAGGCCACACAGCTGCTATGGAAAGGGAGAGAGCCACAAACTGAACACTAACCTTTTGTGGAAATGTATGTTAATTACTATTAAAGAGCATGATCATACTGAGAATAGAGTAAAATTACAACCCAGAGTCAAAATGGGACCGACTGAAGGAGCGTGGGCAGCCTTTTCCATTTAGAAACTTCTAGAAGATTTGAGATATCTGCAAAAGAATGTAACAGACAATGGTGGGGAGAAGGTCCTACAAATCTGTAACAGCTTAGGTATGGCCTGAATGTGCCTAAGTTTCACTACTTACAGCTCTCTCCAGACAAGGCTTTGAGGCAGCTGCAGAGTCTCTCAAATGGTAGGAAGCCCCAATGAGACACACAGCTGTAATCTCCACCTGATGCTGCCACACAAGCCTTTATTCCGTTTGAGGAACAAAGGAACAGAGGCCTTGGTACCCAGCCACTGCCAGTGGAGACACAGGCAACTTCACCATATTTTGCAGAGTGGATGGTGTCTCTTCCTATTCCCTAACCTTCAGGCAGCTTTTACAGCTCTGAGATGTGATGGAAGGACCCAGGTGGAGGAGATAGGTTCTGGGATTCATCTGGACAACATCTTCTGAAGAGAGGGCCTTTGAAGTAGAAATTTGTGGACACTGAGTGCAGGTGTCCCCTGGGACTATGGCCAAATTATCTTTTCCATTCATAGAGTCAGGAATAGGCTGGCTGTTTCTGACTCCAGAACCTGGGTTTCTTTTTTGCACCCTTAGTGCCCAGCTCACTTTTCATACTGAGCATAGCTCTGTGTAAATCAAGCATAAGAGAGAATGAAGGTGTAGAGGAGAAAGAACCACAATTTAAAAAAAATATAAAAACAAAACAAACAAACAAAAAAAAAAAAAACCCAACCAATTCCCATTTACTTCAAGTAGAACTACGAACCAATTTGTTTGATTTGCTGCTGTTGTCATAAGTTCAAGCCTAGAAATCAATTCCGTGTCAGCAAAGTAGGAATAGCCTAAAGTAGAAGGGTAAGTTCACTTTAGACTAATGGTGTCTTTCCAGAAAAAAATGTGCACATACCACGTCACAGGGAGCAAAGGCAGAATCTAACGTTGATCATGGAATCTCTGTGGAATTCTTACCACATCATAAGATGGACTGAGGTCATGGAAAACATTCTTCTTGGTTTCATATGCTGGTCAATTCGTATTAAGAGAGATTAGAATTGTCACAGAATTTCTGCAGAAAATATTGCTTGCATATTCTATGTCAATGCAAACTAAACTAATTGTCCAGCTTTCTGTTGGGTTAGAGACATTTCGTATCTGAGTTTCCCCACATAGCTTTTGTGTGTGTGTGTGTGTGTGTGTGTGTGTGTGTGTGTGTGTGTGTGTGTGTGTGTGTGTGATTTACATACACCCTGTGTAATGGTTAGCATTGATTTTCAATTTGACAGAACCTAGAATTATCATAGAGACAAAGTTCTGACCTGACCATAAAGAAGGGTTCCAAAGACTGAGTAGCCTGAGGTGGGAAGGCCTACTCTAATGAGGGAAGCACTGCACCACTCTGGACTTGAGATCCCTGGCTGTGCAAAGGGGAGAAGGGGAGCTCAGCACCAATCACTCCTCTCTCTGCTACCTGACTGTCTTAGTCAGTTAGGGTTTCTATTCCCGCACAAACATCATGACCAAGAAGCAAGTTGGGGAGGAAAGGGTTTATTCAGCTTACACTTCCACACTACTGTTTATCACCAAAGGAAGTCAGAACTAGAACTCAAGCAGGTCAGGAAGCAGGAGCTGATGCAGAGGACATGGAGGGATGTTACTTACTGGCTTGCTTCCCCTGGCTTGCTCAGCTCAGTGATGGCACCACCCACAATGGGCTGGGCCCTCTCCCCTTGATCACTAGTTGATAAAATGCCTTACAGCTGGATCTCATGGAAGCATTTCCTCAGCTGAAGCTCCTTTCTCTGTGATAACTCCAGCTTATGTCAAGTTGGCACAAAACTAGACAGTACACCAACTATAGATGCAATGTGACCAGCTGTCTCAATCTTCATTAACCATCACTTCCCCACAATGGAGTACTGTAACCTTGAACTCGGAGCCAGAATAAACCTTTCCTGTTGTCAGGTGTTTGGTCACACAATCAGGAACAAGCAGTGTATGGAGTTTGAAAAATCACATGAGCTCCATTGGCAATCTTCCCCGTCTCTACTTCTCTTGGCTGAAAGAATATCTATAGCCCAACCCTTCATCTTCTCTCTGTCAAGAAACTCTCCTGGAAAAGTTGGAAAATGGGTAGAGCATCTAATTTGTTGACATCCGTGGTGTCCTGCATGGTGTCAGTCAACATATTTTCTTTCTCTCTGTCTCTCTGTCTGTGTGCTGATATGTGCACATATGAAGGGAAGGCAGCATTATCAGGTGTCTTCCTCCATTGCCCTTTATGTTTTGATGCAGAGTCTGTCACTGGATCTAGAGCTTGGCAAATGGCTAGTCAAGCCAATGATCTCATGGGATCTACTTGCCCCCTTCATCTACCCAGTGTTGGGGCTGCAATGGTCGACCAATATGCTTGGCTTCTTTTTTATTATGCAGGTGATGAGTGTCTGAGGTCAAGTCCTCATGCCTGTGCAACACGTCGTCACCCAGTGAGACATCTCTCCAAATTTTAAGATGCCCTCATCTGATTACTTTTTTTCTTGAATGAGGTAGGGCCTGCCACAAGCTACAAAACATAAGAGGATTTGGATGAAGAAACAGTACTCAGGGCCCAGAAAACTGGGTCAGCAGCTTGATGACTTTAGTTCAATCTCTGGGACTCCCTTGTAGGAAAAGAAAATGCCTCCTGAAAATTATCCTCTGACCTCCACCCAAGTTCAATAGCATGTATATGTCCCCCCCACACACAAGTAAGTAAACAAATAAAGTGTATTTTTTTAAAGTCAGAAACAGCTCTTGAACTACTTGACGTTATGATGGTGTGGTTGCAAGCTCTTCTGCCATGCATTCCTGGTTGGTCCATAGCTGTTTCATATTTCAGCAGGGAAGGCCTTCCAGATGTGCATCTCCTATAGTCAACCTTCTAGATTAAGACCAAATTCCACTGTCAGGTGTTTCTCTCTCTCCTCTCCTCTGCCCATTTCAACTGCAGATGGATGCACTCCAGAGGCTATAAGATGGTATTGTTCACAAGGAAAAGCCTGAGTCCCAAGGCTCCTACAGGTCCCTGAGGCCAGGCCCCAATTGATAAGTGCCCTTGCTGAAGTAGCTCCCCATGCAGCTCTTTCCCAAGGGTCTTCCAGTCAGTTCCCTCATAAGAACGCCCCTCTCAGGCTCTGCTTCTGGGCACTCTGTCACAACCAACTGCCACAAATCTGAGGCTTAATACAATAGAAAGCTCAAATCTGAGTGAGATGTGGGTGGCAAAGGAGGCCCTTCCTAATACCTCTCCTTTCCTGTCTTTGCCAGCCAGCCTCTGGACACCTTGACTTGCCCACATGTTGCTCTGAGATATCTGCCCGACCCTCTTTACAAGCACAGTATCTTGTTTAGAGCTCATTCTAAATCCTGGTTGACTTAACCTGCATATCCTTACTTAACTCTACCTGCAAAGGTTCTGTTTCTACTGTTCAACCCACCCATAGCACTACCCTAGAGCACCAAGCCAACAACCCATAACTCAGGCTTATCAAGAGCAGGTTCAATTGAGGTTTTTTTTTTTTTTGTTGTTTTTGTTTTTTGTTTTCTGTTTCTGTTTTGTTTTCCACATCAGTAGGCATTTGGGAGGAACACACTGCAGCAGCCAGCTCTGAACTCACAGCAACTGTGAGTATAGGAACCTTTATTAAGCCTATCTACCATTTATAAATAAATTAATAAACAAACAACGAGAATGATCTTATAGGCAATAAAGCAGGAAAGATCCTGAGCACAGTGAAGTGTGGGTTTAGATGCCAGCTGTTTGCAGCCATTTTTCAGGAATGCCAGATGCCCAACATTTAGGACCTTTGGGGATCCATTTGAAGCTGGGTCCAGATGCATGCCCACTGCCAGGAAGGAAGTCATGGGCCCTTGGGAAGCTGAAACAAGGTTAAACCTTACCTACTGGGAACAGGGTAGTATGCCAGATGAGACCCTGAACAGATGAATGCTTCTGAGAGTAGTAACTCTGATACCATATCAGGTATGAAAGCCAGTCTGGCACTTGGTCAACACAACAGCTTTGCCAATCTTATTCCTCCTGCCTACAATTGTAATGTAAGGCAAAGAGAGGAGCCAAGATGGTTCAGTGGGTAAGGCTGCTATCTGCCAAGTCTGGGATCTAAATTTAATTCCCCCAACAGTATCCATTGACCTCTATACACATACATACCCATGCACATACATGTGCACACATGAATACATTAATGCACATATAAATATTTATTTATACACACATACATATACAGACACGAGTATACAATATATACATACAAACACAAATACACACCTACATACACACACATACATGCATATATATACACAGAAATATACATATGCACACATACATTTATATAACACATATAGACACACACACAAGCACAGAGCAACAAGATAGCCAATGTGAAGAAGGGAACAGCATGCACATTTCAGGAGTGAAGGGAGAGACATGATCAGAAGCTGCTGTGCAGAACACTGAGTGGAGTTAGTGGAGTAGCAGCATGCAATCTCATGAATCACACATGCAGGGACCAGGAGACAAGGTACACTTTAGAATCTCCATGACCTTTAGTGACTTCTCAGTCCCAGTTTCCAAAACATCCATCTGGGCAAATGCCTTTTATCCCTACTGCCTGGCCACACAATTGAGGAGTTATGTCCTCATTCTTCTCAGTAATCTTAATGATAAACTCTCATTAACTATAAGGTTGGAGTCAGCTTACTTCAATATATAGGTGTGAAGCAACACACTTTCCTATAAATTTATGAAGATAAATTAGTGTAAATATGTGAGGTTGTAATAAAACTTTGAAGATATTCTTACATGTACATGTGGATGCCTTAAAGTGGGTCTTGCTATGTAGCCCTGGCTGGTCAAGAACTTACTATATGGACAATGCTGGCCTGGAACTTACAGATTCTACCTCTGCCTCATGAGTTCTGCAATTATAGGCATATACCACCATGGGTCACCTTTAAAACCAGCTACAATATGCACATCTAAGGCACTATTAGATACATATAAGGCTTCTTAATACTATATGCCATATTAAATATTATTTTCACTCATGTCTCTGGTGAGCATGAAGCTAGAACTCTTCAACAAGATCACTTGATAGACACAAATCAGACCGCTTGAAGATACCCTAAAACAACTGGTCAACCATCCACAGACCCCAATCACCACTCACTCCTGAGCTTTTTTTATATCCCTTTCATTCACTAAAACTAGGAAAATTGCATCTTATTCTCATCACTATTGCACTCTGACTTGTGGACAAGTTGGATTTAGTCAGACACAGGCACAAAAGTGAGACTCATCTCTGACTGGCAAGAAGTATCTAAGGAGGGCAGCTGGAGAAGAAGATGGCTACACCTGCTGTGGATAAAAATCAGAAGCTGAAGGACTACAGAGGAGAAAGACCTTTCAGACAGAGAGAATGTGGCACATCTGTGCAAAGCCCAAGAAAGGCGGAGTTACTGTGCAACAAGGGAGCAAAAAGATCCCAGGAATCAACACATGAGAAACACATGAGGAGAAAGCTGTCCATGTGCCTTGAAGGGTGGTCACCATGTTTAACATTGGTAATGCTGCTCAATGATAGGGCTAGAACTGTCTAGTATGTAGGAGGCCTTAGGTTCATGTTCAAGTACCATGAATGGAAAGAACTGATAAAGACTAAAATAATTGTATTTTTAAAAACCACATGAGACTTTTCGTTGAAACTGGGAGAAGGAGCTGGGCATGTTTCTCTCCTCTATAAGAGGGGAGGGAAAACCTTCGTGGAAATGGAAGCATCATAAACTACAGCAGACTCTGAAGTGCAAACCTCCTTGTGGCATCTTCCCATCTTCACTTGGCAACAAAAAAAATGCCCAGAAGCAGGGCATTTTGTAAAGAGCATCAGACCCTCACCTCTGCAGTCTTTAAAAATTAAAGTCAAACCCTGTTTGCTACTAGCCCAGATACCTAGTCCCTTCTTGCTGTGTTCTCCCCTGGTGGGAAGAGATGCCTGGGTCTCTCATGAATGGTTGATTTCACTCATGAGGGCTTGACATTCAATTTCTATACACCTCCCAAAGACTCTACTTAATACCAACAAATCAGGTATTGGCTTTCAACACACAGATTGTAGGAGAACCAAACATCCAAATCACTTGCACACCTTAATGAGACACTATTATACAAACCCTAACCATTTTCTCCTCCAAATTGTCTAAGCTTTACTATAGCTAGCCAGTATCTTCTAGGTATTTTAGAGAAGCTCACAGTATAAAAGAGAAATCTTGCATTAAAAACAAAATAACAAAAACCATAAAAATACTAAACTGGAATGGAACAGAATTTAGAATGCAAAACAGAAAAAATCTGTAATTCTCAAGAATTGTGTGTGATAATGGGTAAAATAACAATAAAATGTTGATCAGAAATAAGAAAAATAAGACATTAAAAGAGATAAAGAAATAGGGGAGATCAGCAAACTAGAACTTCAGCAAACAGAAAAGAGAAAAGAATTCATAAGAAAATAATGCAAATGTTTCCATAAAATAAAAAGAATAAATATAAGTGAACCTAAATAATATGTAAGTAAAAGGGTACATTAAAATAAATGCATTATTGCATGAGCCCTAACAAAATGACAGCAAGCAAAGCCTGATTTGGATAGCCAGTCCTTGGAAGAACGCCGAGAGGAGACCAACTGTTGCTTCCCACTCCGCTGGATGTTACCATTTCAGTCATTTTGAAAGGAACAAACTTAAAACAGAAAAAGAATGTGTTCTTGGTTAAATATGGAGAAAATGAGTTTGGAGAGGTGAGGCTGCTGTCTGGGTGTTATTTTTGGAGCCACAGGATGATGAGCAAGTGGATCTTAAATGTTCCCTAGTTAGCCAGCTTATGGAGCCAACAGGAAGTGATGTAATCTTAACGAAGCAGGACTTGTGGAAGAGAAGTCTTGGGGACTTGCTCTTGATAGGGATAATCAGTGTTCTCTCTGTCTCTTGTTTCTCTCTGTTTCCCTCTCCCTCCCACTCTCCCTTTCCCCATCACCGCTTTTTCTTCCCCCTTTCCCTTTCCAGGTATCTCTCCCTCTTTCTCTCCTTGCTGACCTGATATGAGCAGGCTTTCTGCACAATATCAGTGTGTTTCCAGCCACTATGGCTTATTTGTTTATATCTAACTAATCTCTTACTTCTATGGGACCTATCTACTGCAGACTAAAACACTGATGTAATTAAAGATCATATCAATAATTTTAAAGGCATCCTGTGATCACAGATTAGAACAAAGAATGCAGTTAAAACTTATACACTACTCAAATTTCTCTGTGGACTCAATTCAATCCCTGTCAGAGCATCAGTATTAATTCTTCATGTCAGAAGACAAACACCCAAGAACTGTGTGCAACCACAAAAGATTCTAAATAATCAAAGCAATGTTGATTCAAAACAAAAAAGTAGAAGAATCATATTGTGATATTTCAAAATACATTACAAAGCTATGATTTCAAACATCTTGTTTCTGGAAGAAAAGAAGGCACCAACCATGGAAACCCTCAACAACTCCATGCATGGTCACATGCCTGAACTCAAGCACTGAGTATCTTGAGTTTAAAACCAGCCTGGCCTTCACACGAAAGGGAGGGAGAAGGAGGGAGTGGGGGGCAGGGAAGGAAGGAATGAAGTCAAGCAAGAGAATTAATAAGTAAGCCCTCATTTTTAAGGTCAATAATTCTCTTCCTTATTCTCATTAGCTTATAATTATCATTTAAAAGGATGGAAATATGGCTTCATTCACCCAGACTATATGTCATATAGTATGCTCATGGGCACATCTCATTACACCTTGCTTTCCCCAACACACAGCCATCTTCTTCCTGTCCTAGTCACCACTCCTTTCCTCCCCTTGTTACCCCTCCCCTGTGTGTGTGTGTGTGTGTGTGTGTGTGTGAGAGAGAGAGAGAGAGAGAGAGAGAGACAGAGACAGAGACAGAGAGAGATAGAGAGACAGAGAGAGACAGAGAGACAGAGAGAGAGATTGATTCAATGTGTGTCAGAAAACCAAGTGAGATAAAGAGACCCTGACTGGTGAGTCAGCTTTTTCTGGCTATTGTAACCTTCGAAGACCTTGTTTAACTCCTCTGGGCTCTGACCGTCCTATGCTAGTCTTGGTTTCTGAGTTGGCCTTTCCTGCCCCACAAAGTTCAACTAGATTGTTTTTCCTTGTTGGCTTTCTTTCTTTGTCCCACATGTATAGGTGCTTCTGGTTTGACTGACCCACTGACTAACACAGCATATGCAAATAGGACAGGAGTTCCAAGTATTTTCAAACAGCCACAGCCTTCTCTTGTCTTTTCCTGTCTTCTGTTGGAAGACAAATTTACCAGATGGACTTTAGTTTTACCCTACAGAGAATGGTGACTACTTCCTTTAAAATAAAAGTTCTGGTGTTTCTTTATTGCAGGTTCTGATCACAGGTTAGTTCCCCCGTGGAAAACCCTCCAGAACAGTTGGCAAGGCCTCCTATATACTAACAGAGGGAGGCCAGTGATTTCTGCAGTCTAGGGAACACTAGCTAAGGATAAGGTTCATTAGCTCAGTGCTGCCTCAGCACTCCAAAAGCATTGTCAAATGTTGACCCCACTTGTCTTGTTCCATGTAAGTTAAGGGGAAAGCATAAGTCTTGCATGCACAAGATCCTGGGTACAATCACAGCTACTGTGCACCTAAGTCCAGAGTCACATGGAAAATGTAAGTCCTTCCCTCTTTGTTCTAGGTCATAAATCAAAACTAAGGTTTCCTCCACTTAAGCTGATTATCTCAGTTATTTTGTCAGCAACAGCCAGCCAACTAACAACATGCTATTAAATTTCTCTGAAACATCTTCAATAGTTGGATAAATTGTAAGGAATGAAATTTTTGCAGCCAAACAGATGTCAGTTTACAATTTTTAATATGAATTGTCAAATTCTCCCCCAGAAAGACTGTGCCTTTTAATGCTGTTACAATATTTATTAAAAATATTCTCATTAAAGTACTCATTGCATATGGCTCTAACACAGGCATCATCTTGGTTCATAGTAAGGAGAGAGACATACAGTCTGTCTTCTCAGAGCTTAGTCCCAGGGTAAAGGGAAGAACAGTGTGGTAAGTTAATAAATAGATATTTCTATGTAATTTTAACCAAGAGAATAAAGAAGAAAGCTAATGGGATGCAACTTCAGAGCTTATCATCAATTATGGTCCTTTGGCTGGTGTCTTAGTTAGGGTTTCATTGCTGGGAAGAGACATCATGATGATAACAACTCTCATGAAGGACAACATTTCCTTTACATGAGTCAATAGGGGCCATACCTATTCAAATCACCACAGCTTGGAACTGACTGGTCTGAAGAGGTATTGCCTGGGTAAAAAGAAAGCTAGCATTCGGGATGTGGGGTGGAGTTAGGCAGGAGATAGGAAACCATATCAAGCATGCACACTGGACAGTGGAGTGACAGATTAGCAAGAACCAGTGGCAGGAAGCATGGGTTTTCATTTGAATAAACAGATAAGACTAAGTCATGTATATCCATGGAAGAAAAAATATAGCAGATGTAGATCAAGCCAAATGATGTTTTTTATTACACAATGGTAGTGCCCAGTCCCTGATAATCAGTGAGCTTAGGGCTTCCTACTTCTCTATGTCTATTTATGCCACAATGAAAGAGGTAGACAATACTACCTTCATTTACCCATTGAAAAGCCAGAGTCAGAGCCAGAACCTGCAGTGTCCATGTATATAGCCTGTCTTTAATGCAACATGATACTTAAGTCATACACTTCCTGCCAGGAGCCAACTAACCACTGCCCCACAGACTAGCATGATGAAACCTTAGAAATAGCCACACTACTACCTGAGCTATAAACAGGTGACAAAGAATTCAGTATTTTTATTTACTGCATATAATTCTTTATATTCCCTATTACCACATTACTCTACAGATTATAAGATATCTTATTTATAAACTAAATCAAGTATCACAAGAAGCTGGAGAACAGAGATAAGGATGGCCACGTCACCTGGAAATAGGTTATCTTAAGAAGGAACTAAACTTGGTCCTACTGGGACTAGAGAGATGGCTCAGAGGTTAAGAGCATTTGCTGCTCTTGCAGAAGACCTAAAACCCATGTCTACCAGCTCACAAATGCCTGTAACTCCAGCTCCAAGGGACTCAATGACCTCTTCTGGCCTGTTGGACAGCTGCACCCATGTGTACACATACATAGTCATGCACACATACAGATAAATAAAGTCAAATTAAATCTAAAGAAAAAAAAAACTTTAGTTCAGGTTACTTGTTTCTGCAACTGCACAAGGTCAATTTAGTTCCAGTAGTCTTGTTGTTCATGAAAAAAATTTCAACTCTACTGTCAACTGACTCAACTTCCAACTTGAAATGGTAATGTTAATAGTTTTATAGGGATGAATCATGCTAGTAAAGGCAGGTGGAGGTTGGAATCCATGAAGCAGAAAGAATGGGGGCAAGAGTTTGTAAAGTCATCACGTGAGATTGTGGGTTTAAGTTAGGTCAATATATGATTGGACAGTAGAGAGGTAGGTGGTGAAAGGTCTAGGAAAGTGGCAGAGGAGGTGGTAGGAGAGAGATTCTGGAGGAAAGGATGGAAGCCGATGTGTATGTTTCTCGGCACATCTCTAGCTTGATGAGGTTGCTATGATTATTTCTAAGGATTTCTATGGGTCTAAAATTTCTATGGGTCTAAATTATCATTTCTGGGTGGGAAGTTTATATCATTGTCTGCGGGTTGTAAGTTTATTGTGCAGAGGGTTTGTGGATTGAGAATTTAACATATAAACCTGTTTGAGAAGTTAATCATTGTAGAGTCATGTTTTTACTGGGTGATGAAGGAAAGTGAGTGAAATCAACATGCTGGGGAGGCCATAGGCCACCCAGGACAGAGTGGTAGGGGCAGTGGAGTGAACTTTACCTGAGTTCTTAGACGGGGCATAAAGCCAAAAAGTTAGAGATGCCCATAGTGCCAGATAGCCCCAAGAGAGCCAGCACTAGCATGGATAAGAAGGTTTGGGATGAGAAGGGTTTCACCTTTGAATGTTTACTGCAACCTAAGATGGAATAGGCCACCACCAAACATTGGTGGCCTGGGTTATGACAGAGCTTCATGTTCACCATGAGCTGCTGAGGTCTGTCATGTCAGGGTAGAGACCAGATCACACAGAGGAGATAGTTTATACAGAAGCGATAGATGGAAGAGTTCAACAATACCACCCTATTACTTAGGAGACTCAGCCTATTGAACTTTCTCCTGAGTGCTTGCTCTTGTCTATAGACTTAAAGGGTTATCAGTGTTGCTTCCAGGGAATATGCTTAAAAACCTCACCAGAGATAAAGTCTTGACAGGAACAATGGAATTCCAGTCCCAGATGTCACTGAGAATAGTTTTTTCCCCAGTAGCAAATCCTAACTTTGTTTTTGAAATGTACTCCAAGACCTCTTATTAGAAATTATTACAATTCATTAATTTTGCCTTTAGAAGCAAATTATTTACCTTTACGAAGTTTACATTAAATCTCTTTCGTGTGTGTGTGTGTGTGTGTGTGTGTGTGTGTGTGTGTGTGTGTGTCTGTGTGTGTGTTTGTGTCTGTGTGTGTGTGTGTGTGTGTGTGTGTGTTGGCTTTTGCCAACTTGACACAAGCTAGTGTCATATGGGAATAGAGAACCTCAGCTGAGAAAATATGTTTATCAGATTGGCCTACAGTCATTTTCTTGATTATGAATGATGTTAAGAAGATCCAGACCACTGTGAGAGGAGTCACCCCTGGTTAGGCATTCCTGGGTGGTAAAGAAAGTGGTCTGAACAATTCAGAGGGAGTAATCCAGCAAACAGCACTCCTTCAAGGTTTCTTTCCTGATTTTTCTTCATGATTAACCATAAGCTATAAGCTGAAATATACCCTTTCTTCTCCAAATTTCTTTTGGTCACTGTTTTATCACAATAGAAAGCAAACTACATCAGTATGATTCTAAGAAGTGAATTCAAGGCCTTGTAAATGTAAACAAACAGAAGCAACTGTGTGGAATATTTTCATGTAATTTCATGTAATATTTTCATGTAATTTTCATGTAATACTCATATATGTGTATTATATAAATTAAATTACAACACAGTAGCACCTAATTCTTGTCACTTATAACTTAAAATTTCACATTGATAGACATCATTTGTTCATGTGGATGTCATTGTGCTGTCTTCCTATGTTCAATGAAAACATAGCAAATCCAAATCCAGGAGCCAGTAGGCATTAAAGGACAGAATGCTGGGAACTGTAGCCTTTTCCAAGACTGTATCAATCCACAACCAATCCAAATTTAAATTTGAAAGGCTTGCCCCAGTACTGACCAAAACACAGAGGCAATTTTTTATGCTTACCAGCATGTTTGGAGATAAAACCTAGAAAGGTATTGCTGGTTTGGTTAGCAAACTTTATACTGTTAGGAACACCACACAGATTTCCAAGCATTTTTTAGACAGAGCTCATTGTGGGTATTTGTCTATTCATGTGGTTTCCTTATTTTTGTCTCATTGTTATCTTATTAATTTTAAAGATTATAACAAAAGATTATTTTTTGATATTAGTCATATATTATCATAAACATTATACAGGATACCATGTGTATTTTTATAATATTTTACAGTACTCATGTTATATTTATTAAATTATACATCTTTGAGTTTTTTATCATATTCTAGGAGAAATTCCCTATTAAAATTTTGTTTAAAATAAACCACAATTTTTTTAGTATTTTGAATCCACATATTAAATATAGACATTTATTTCATCTGTAATATATTTGAGGATAAGTACTAACATGCAGACTTAAGTTCACTTTTTAAAAATAATTACTAAATACCCCACTTTTACTCATTAAGTCATCTTTTCCACCCAAACTGGAATTCAGACTTGACTCTGAACTTTGTTATATGAAATTTAACTGTCTCTGCACTTGAGACAGTGGACAGAGGGTACAAGTTAGCCTAATACTCATTTTTTCCTTGTTTTTCTTCTCCCAAAGGCAAAAACTAAGATTTGAATCCTGGCTCTCCCAAGGTGTATCTATAATTAAAGATACATAACCTACCCTCTATTTGCTTCACCAGCCTTGTACAAAAAATACAGATTTAAAGAAATCCTAATATATACAATTCTTCTGAGTGAACCTAACAACAGACAACATAGGCATTCATCCATATTAGCCATGTCATCATTACCAAATTATTGTTTCCCTTAATGAGGTGTTGTTATTTTCTTGCATGCATGATTGTCTGCTAAATTTGAATCTTACATTTAGACTAAGTCTTTCCTACTGTAATAATTTAATTGTAAATGATATTAAATTGATATCTCTTGTATATCTCCATGGATATCCAAGTAATAGCTCTAGGAATTAAACATTTTTTTCCTCTGTATTCCAAGTTTAATTTACATTATTCCATATTAAATAATCATACTTCTATAGAAATGTGGCTTTAAAAGCTCATCAGCTATGAATGCCTCTTCAGAGGCTCTGCCAAGTCACACTGATACAGAGGAGGATGCTTCCAGCTAACTGTCAGACTGAACATGAGGGCCCCAATGAAGGAGCTAGAGAAAGGACTGAAAGAACTGAAAGGGTCTGCAACCCCATGGGAAGAGCAAAATTATCAACTATCCAAACCCACCACAGCTCCCAGAGACTAAAACACCAACCAATGAGTTCTCATGGAAAGACCCATGGCCTGAGGTACATATGCAGCAGAGGATAGCATTTTCTGATGTCAAAGGGAGGAGAGGCCTTTGGTCTAGAGAGGTCTCATTTTCCCAGTTTAGGAGAACACCAAGGTGCTAAGGTGGGAGAGGGTAGTTGGGAGAGGTAGCACCTTCATAGAGGCAATGGAATGGGGAGGGGGAATAGGATTGTGGGAAAGAGATAACATCTGAAATATAGATGCAGAGAATTTCCAATACAAATTTTTGGGGAAAAGAAAAACTCATCAGCACTTTTACTGTCATTATTCCTGGAGATTAGAGGTCTTTTGGAATATACCTTGTTCTGCTGGATTATATTTCCTTCCTTGGGATAAGTTTTGTCTCCCAACATGTATATGTGTTGAAGTTCTAGTCTGTCAAACCTCAGAATGTGGCTATATTTGGAGACAGAGCCTTTTATAAAAATGAAACTGAGACAAAAGGTACATGAGGCCAGGCCCTAACCTAGTGAGTAGCAACTTTATTTTTAAAAGGAGATCAAAGGCTGGAGAAATGACTTTGAAGCTAAACACACTGTTTGTTCCTCTATAATACCCAGGCTGAATTCTCAGCACTTAAATGGTGCCTTACAACAATATGTAACTGGAGTTTCAGTAAATATAACATCCTTTTCCTGCCTTTGAGGGCACCAGATATGCAGATTGTACACAGACATAAGACATATATTCACACAAAAATACTCATACACATAAAATACAAATAAATTAATAAAAATTATAAAGGATATCAACACCCTGACAGACTGAAGAGTAGTCATGAATGTATAGTTGATTCCAAAAGAGAATCCAAAACCACCAATATACCTCTAATCTCTGACACAGTTTTTGACAATCCAAAAACCTCATACAATGCTCCCATTGCAATACTTTGGAAATATTTCTAATAAGAAAGTATTTACAATTTACCTGAAACTTGAAACCTATGTTTCTCTTTACCTCTAACCTCCCTACGCTCCACCAGTCTGCTCCCCTGTAGATCTGGCAGAATGGGAAATGTTCTTTTTCACAGTATTCCCATTCAACTTCTCTGGCCCAAGTGCCAGGAGTAAGAATATAGGCTGGAGAAAAAGATTATTTCTTGAAGTATCCTGACACTCCTTATCTGGAGAAGACTCGCCTTGTCAATTACAATATTATTCATGGCCACTGTCAGTTTCTCCCAGTGTTCACTGTGCTACTTCATTCAGTGAACGGATATGTATTGGAATCTCACCCAGGATATTTTCAGGGTTCACTTCTCCTGGGCACATCTTCATGGCCTATCTCCTCCCCTAGCAGCTTCCTCTACCCTTTGTCTCTTCCTGCTTGGTCTCTCCTGAGACCACCCCACCCCCACTTGATTTTCAAGTCTCACTTTTCTCTCTCTACTGCCCAATCACAGGCTCCAGCCTTTTATTAACCAATTACCTTTAAATTTGGGAGCAAGGTTTACATAGCATCACTTGGTGTACATGAGGATCTCCTTATTAGGGGAAACCAGATCTTTGGGAGCCAGTATTCCACATGAGAATGCATAGAAGCATCAGACCAGTACCCAACAGTTACCTGAAAGAAGAGAATTATTTTGAGATGGCTATCTCAGACTAAGGCCCTCCCAGACTTTGAATTTGAGAGTCCCTGGCTAAGGCATAAAAGAGGTTAAGTCTTCTAATTCAGCTGTTTTTTAATGACAGTGATACATTTTTATGTTTTAATACCTCAGTTAATCAAAAGCCCAAAGCATTGAGTATTATCTCCCAAACTGTATCTTTCCAGAATGAACGTGCTCAAGACTTCGTCCCCAACTTAAAGTGTGACTGCGTTTGGAGGCAAGACCTTTACAGGTGATGGTGGTAGAATGGGTTTATTAGTTTGGGTCCTAACTAATTTAACAAGTGTCCTTGTAAGAAGAGATGATGGTGCAGGAATACTCAAAGATGACCACGTGAAGACATGGGGAGTGATCCTGTCTACAAAGGACAGGTTGCAAGAGAAACCATATCTACTGGCATTTGGGTCAAAGACATTTAATTTCCAGAATGATGAGAAGTAACTTTGTACTGTGGAAACCACCCAGTCCATGGTATTCTGTTTCAATATCCCCGGAAAGCTAATACCTGCAGTATTTAAGCAGATCAAGGTGATAAGCACTAATAGGAATACCTCTGTGGCCACATATGGTCATATATTAAGAATCTAGAAAACAAAACAGGTTGTTAAGAGTTTATTAAGAACCATTATCAAGTAGTTTAAAAACTTCTGTATTTATTTTAAAATTCTTATCCTATGTTGATTTTTTTAACAAAAATAGACTGTGAGTACAGGTGGTGGTAGCTTCAGTGGTGTTAGGTTGGACTGGCCAGCCACAGGATCTAAATGGACATGACTTCTGAGATTCCCAAGAAGCAGCAAGATCCAGGCTTGGGAGACGTCCATGGAAACAGTCTAAGTAGTCACACTCTAAGTTGGGGACAAGGTCTTGAGCATGTACATTCTGGAAAGATGCAGTTTGAGAGAATAATACTCTGTGTTTTGGGCTTTTCATTGCCTGAGGTATTAAGACAGGGAAATGTATCTCTGTTATTAAGAAACAATTGAATTAGAGGACTTCATATTTTTGTTCTAGAAAGAAACAGTTACATATAGCTGTTTTCATTGGAACTGTAATATTAGAAACCAACTTCCATTGTATTTCCATGAATGCCTCCTAAGTCTGGCTCTTGCTGTGTCCACTCACATTTCACTTTGAATCAGTATTAGATGTTTATGCTGGTTGCTGGGTCAGGAATCTTATTTCTCCTACCAGCTTTTAACTCCTAAGGGAGATGCTCTCCACCATATTTTCTAAGAGACAGTTGCTCATAGAACCTGGATCTCATTCAACTCATCTATCTGGTCAGTGAGAACCACGTGTCCCCCCTTGCTTATGCTGGGACTACAGGCACACAATGCTACACCTAGTTGTTTTTGTTTCTTTTTTTTTTTTATGGGCATGTGGGGTTCTTGGATCTGAACTTAGAACTTTATGCTGTGTACCAGGTTCCTTACCCACTTAGCCCTCTTTGCAACACACACACACACACACACACACACACACACATTCGAGGCTGATAAACTGATATGTCAGTTGCCCAAAGAAACAATTCAACATGTTCACTAATGTCTCAGTGAAGACCAGTAAGGAGGTCCATAACCTTTAGCACCAGCATCGTATAGAAGCTTCATTTAAATTCCTTGGCCATGGTGGAAGAAGCACTTGATTGTTCTGTTTTGTTTCTTGTTTTCAGGTATCCATTCTCAGTTGTCTTATTTAAGGTTTCTATTGCTTTGAAGAGACACCATGACCAAGGCAACTCATAGAGGACAACATTTAATTGGGGCTGGCTTGCAGTTTCAGAGGTTCAGTCTATTACCATCGAGGAAGGAAACATAGCAGCAAGCAGGCAGACATGGTGTTGGAGGAGGAGCTGAAAGCTGGGAGTTCCATATCTTAATCTAAAGGCGGCCAGAGGATTCTCTAGGAGAAAGGTCTCTTCTGCAATGAGCTGGGCTTGAGCACACCACCCCCTCCCCAAGTAACATACTTCCTCCAACAAGGACACACCTCCTAATGATGTCACCCCTGGGCCAAGCATATGTAAACCACCATACCAGGCTTGGATGAGAGTCTCAGGCTGAGTACTGCCCTGCTGGTTACTTGCACATCAGCAGGTTCAGTGTACCGCTCAGTTAAGCCTTTGTTTTTGGGAAGCTTACATGGTGAAAACCTGCTTCTTTACAGTATAAGGGGCTCTCAGTCCACTTCCCAGAATCTACAGGAGATGACCAAGCCATTGGCCAGGATGTAAACACTGAGCTTTACTGGGCTTCTCAGGACAGCATTTCTCATAAATTCTTACTAGACCCCATGTCATCTCAAGCTGATTGGAACCCACACTGGGCCTGACAACCGATTCTGCCTGCTAAAGAAAAGGGCTTATGTAACTTACATAGCCCATCCTCTGTCCACATGCTTTCAAATTAAAGGACACTGAGAGATAAAACCTTTGCAATTAATACATCACCATAAGTGCCTTCTAATGAGACTTGTCTTCCCACCAATTTGTTACATAGAGTCTTTTGAGTAGGCAATATTTTGAGAGGGTAAGTGCAAGTGTATGTGTGTACATACATGTGTGCAAGCATGTTATCTTCCATGCAATAGAGAACTAAGCATACAAGGGTGATCAAGGGTGAAGAATCATAAGTAAGTGAGAATTTATAAAATCTCCTAGGAGACATACAAATACCCAAATATCCCACACCCATGCCTTATTCTACCTACAATACTCTGGAAGCCTTATGCAAACATGGTCTACAGCATCTGGCTGACAAAACAAAAGGTTTTACTATTATTCACAGGGATGGATGGAGAACAGAATGCATTTGTTTATATCCATCTTCCAAAAAGCCTTTACAAATCAAAGAGGAAAACAAGAGTTTGCAACATCTTGACAACATGCCCCCCAGGAGTCAAAATAATACTAGTTATTGCTGTAAGACACACACAAATGAAATGTCAAAACAAGCAGGTTTAATTCTCCAAGTGAAGATACAAACATCCTCTCATTCTGTTTAGAAGAGAATGCACAGTTGACAAAGCTATAAATACATTTGCCTGTCCTTATTCAGTGTCTTAATCCTAACCTCAGAGACCCAAGCCACAAGTCTATCCCTGTACACATTTCCTCAGCTCTGAGAGTGTGGACAGACATGGAGGGCTGATAGGCACCCGTGATTTCCAAGGCAGGGTTACCATTTCAGCATGCTCAGGTTGCCATAACTGAAGACCACAGCCTGAATGGCTTCTGTATCAGAATGGACTTCACATAGTTCTGAATACTCTAAGTCTGAAGTCAGGTTTACATCAGCAGACCAATTTCTCTGCTTACAGCTGACTTTGTATCCTCAGATCTCTGTGTTGGCTTCTCTCAAGGCTCAGACAGAATGAAACAAGACCTAAACTTACATTCTCATTTAATGTTCAAATATAGTCCCATTGGTCAATAAAGCCTAAATATGAGAACTTGACAGGGCTTCTGTTTATAAAAGGAGTGATAGAAGGACACGTACTGGAAAAGATGGACAGTTTAGCTGCCAGCAGTCACGACACCTATAACCTCGAGATGTAGCTGAATAATTGGATGCAGAGGTGTCTTAGGATAGGGAACCCATATACTGCCTATGTCAATGGCCAAATGTGTTGCTGAACACCAGAAGCACCTCTATGGGTAAGAGCCAGGCTTTTCTACACCCACTGTAGACTTGTGGGTGGCTTTTTAATGAAGAGTGAAGATAGCCTGGACAGACATGTGACCAGCTGGTGTTTGCTCATGGTTAGCCCACGCTGAGCTTGCTTTTCAGGGGTGAGGAACATTGCATTTGTTACAGGCTGGGTGCAGGGAGGCTGACTCTTAGTACACATTTTGTTCTCTGAGATGAATATTTAGCTTGAAGGTTTGTTTGGGTTTTTTTTCCCCTTCATGTCTGGAAAAGAAAGAATCAATTTCTGGAGTCTGAACTAAATAAGATGATAGATATTTACATGTAATTAACAACAAAACAAACAGCTTAACTACCCAATAAGATTCTGAGGCCCCCAAAGGCCTGTAAACTGAAGTACTGGTCACCAGCCTGGGGCTATTAGAATGAGCAAAACCTTTAAGAGATAACCTTCTTGGGAGGAGGATAGATGATTAGAGACATTTTCTTGTGGAGATGTGGGGACCCTGGCTCTTTTATCACTCTATTTCCTGGCCATCATAAAGTGAACAGCTACCCCACCATGCCCACCCACTATAATGTACTGCCTTACAACAGGCTCAAAGCAACCAGGTAAGTGTGAACTGAACAATCTCAAACCAAGCCCCAAATGAACATTTCCTTCCTCTAAGATTTGTTTTTTATCTCAAGTATTTCATTACAGTGTTGGCACAGTCACCAAACTCTTAGCTCCTGGGCCAGATGATAAGTAGGCTAACTTATACTTCTGCCCAACTAGCTGGTCACTTGCTCATCAATCATCCACATCTGATGACCTGGTGGTGGTCTTGCAGCACCAGACAGGGACCTGAGCAACCTTCATAAAGCTGCCTTCAATAGCACCCAGTACTGCTTCAGCAGATAACCCTTTGCGCAGTAGGTGTAATATAAGAAATCACTATCCTGCTTCTTTTGAGGTCAACGACAATGAAAACATTCCTAAGCATAAAAAGAAAAATAAATTAAGTAAAATATATGGAACACACATTTTATTAATTTTAAAATAAAATTCAAGCACTTATTGGGTTTGTGGTGTAGGGCTTAAGGTTAGTGTTTTGTGGCTTTGATTTCTTTTATTAACTCTAAAATAAGCAGATGGATTTTTTTTCTCTTAAACAATATTTTGTGGGAAAAGGATAACCTTGCTTGGTGATGACTCTTTTTCCTGGGAATTATTAATATCTTTTTAATAGAGTTCATACTCTAGAATCAAATTTTTATATCACATAGGGGGTTTTCAATTTATCTCAAGTTGCACGCTCTTTGCCGCCTATCAAACTGAGTTTAAGATTCTAATTGAAATAATTTTTCAAGTGTTGAGCAATAAAGAGGTAGCAAGTGATATATTTAAATTATTTATCCATCTTATATATAATTAATTCACTTTCTTCCTTGCTGCACAGTAAGGCTAACCCAATGCATTTGATTTTTCAAGTCTTCGAGATCGTTAGGCAACAATAGAAGTGGCTGATTTCTTCCCACCCCACTTGCACATCACCCGTCTCTGGGGACTCAGTCAGCATCAGTTTAAATCACAGTTAAATTTAATGCATCAGCTCTGTCATACAACACTCAGCTCCAAATCAAGAGCACAGTGAGGAGATGATGCCTACTCACAGGCAAACTGAAAAGAGGAAATAATCAGCCACCTGATAAGATGCATGGAAAAGTTGTACATCCTCCAGCCTACCCACTTCCTTTTATTATTAATATTGATTGTCTTCATCTTGCCCATTGTATGGTAACTCTGCTTAAGTTCCTTTCTTATATGTACACATTTTAGGGAGCCTGTACAGCTTCCCTATGGCTTCTCAAAAGGCTTTTGGTTAACTTCTCCTCCCCCACATTTCCTCCTTTATGCCACCAGTCTATTCTTCCTCTACATTTAATAGTCCTAGCCTTTATCAACTTATAACAGTATCATACATATATTTCCCCTTCCTTGGAAGATCCCTCCTCCACCCCACCCTGGTCACTAATTAGCTAAGCTGACTTCAGTGAATATTCTGAATGAAACACACACACATCTAAAGTTTTAAGGCTAATATACACATACAAGAGAAAACATGCAACATTTGTTTCTGTGGGTCTGGGTTAACTTACCCAGGATAATTATTTCTAGCTTTATCCAATTATTTGCAAACTTCATAATTTCATTTTTCTTAACAGTATAATAATATTCCACAGTGTAAATCTACCATTAGCCATCCATCAGCAGATAGACATGTAGGCTGTTTCCAATTTCTGGCAATTATGAATAGAGCAGCAATGAACTTGGTTGAGCAAATGTCTCTGGAGTAGGATGTAGAGTGCTTTGGGTATTGTGCCCGAGACTGATATAGGTGAATCTAGAAGTAGCTCAATTCCCAGCTTCCTGAGGAACCTTCACACTGATTTCCATAGCGATTGTAGACTTTACACTTCCACCAGCAATGAATAAGTGTTATCTTTCCCCCACATTGTCACCACACATGCAATCATCTGTTTTATTGATCTAGGCCACTATGACCAGTAAGCTTTCAGATGTACATAGTTCATCTACTACTCTTTTGTCCTTTATGCTGTCTATAGAATTATCTGAACCACATTTCCAATACTTCTATTTTCTTGTCCTATTATCAACAATTTCCCTGCCTCTGTTCATAAGCATGGTAACCTCCACTCCTCATATTCCTCTCTTCTGCATTCTTTCCTGGTGTGGCACCTTAATATTCTTCAGATCTTTGCAGCTATGGGCTACCTCAGTCTCCTGAATACTAAGATAGCCCATTGCATTCATTCCACTATGCTCCAGTTCACACTCCTGTAAGCTCACTCTACCAACCAAATGCCAGACATTCTGACCTCCCACACACACATGTACTAAGCCTGTAATCTTTTCCAAAGACCATGTCCTATGCCCCCGATAATGAATGAAGAATGTGTCTCCTTGTCCCCTAGGATATTATGCTTCAGTTTCCCAGGCCCCCATTCACTCAGGGCATGGCCTGCCTTCACCCCCCTTTTCTCATAGCTATGGTTACCCTTTCTGTGATGAAATACCATGACCAAAACCCAACTTGGGTAGGAATGGGTGTCATCCATTCATCGCTCTATATGACAATTCATAATCAAAAGCAGTGAGAGTAGAAATTCCAATGGGGCAGGCATCTGGATGCAGGAGCTGATGCAGAGGCCATGGAGAAGTGCTGCTTCCTGACGTATTCCTCATGGCTTGTCCTGCCTGCTTTCCTATAGAATCCAGCCTTGTTAAGGTGCAACCCACAGTGGGCTGGATCCTCCTCCATCAATCAATAAATAAAAAAATGCCTTAAAGCCAGATCTTAGGGTGTCATTTTCTTAATTGAGGTTATCTCCATACCACAACTCTAGCTTGTATCAAGCTGATGTAAATCCAGGCAGCACACTTTCCTGCCAACAGTAATGAATGAGTACCCATGTACAACAGGCACTGCTATTAGTAATGAATGAGGACTCATAGACAACACATTGCATTCCTTCATTCACCAGTCTATGTGTATCTTTGTTTCTCATTCAACAGTTGGCATATGCTGGGTACTTGATAAATGTCAATAGAATAAGTAATCAGGGAAGACCCCATAAGACATCAGAGAAAAAAATGGATCGCAGACTAAGATGGCAAGTAATATAAAAAGTTACAGAAAATTCAAAGTCTGAGAAGATGAAGCCACAACCTGGAGATATTTGGAACTAGCTGTTGAAGTGCATTCCTGCTATCCAGACCTATGGATATGCTATGAGGGGAACATTCAGTGGGGTCAAATACCCTCAGTGTGTTTCAAAGATCACAATAGTTATAAAATGAAGTGCAGAAGCTGCACCCTGAGGGTTATTTGGAACAACATCAACAACAAAGTAGAAATGGTACTCAATGCTCATCCAATCTCTAAAACAACCTATGAAAAGAAAATTTGCAGGAAAATGCATAGATCTGAACAGCTAACATTAAGCAAGGTGACCCACACTTAAACAGAAAGTACATGTTCTTTCAGACATGTGGATTCCAACTGTAAAGTATAGGTAGGTGTGGGTGTGTGTGTGTGTGTGTGTGTGTGTGTGTGTGTGTGTGTGTGTGTAGTGTGGTGTGTAGTGTGTGTGTGTGTGTAGTGTGGTGTGTGTGTGTGTGTGTAGTGTGTGTATGAGTGTGTGTATGGTATGTGTGTCATGGTGGTATGTGTGTGTGTTTGATAGAGAAGAGGAGGAGAAGAAGGGAGGGAAAGAGACTAAAATTAGAAAGGAGACTAAGAAAGGGTACATGTAGGTGACAGGGAAGGAAGGCTAGGGACTGTGAAAATATATGAGCATAAAAAATGAAAAGAAGCTGTAGGTGGTGGGGGATGCCCAGGGTGTCAGAGGGTATAAAAGATAAGAAAGGAGAATCTACTAAATCATACTTTGTTAAACATTCCATAATGGCACTTAATGTCTTGCATAATAATTAAAATATTTTTAAAGAGCTCCACCCCAGCCTGCTGCTGAGCTACTATGGCAAATTTTGTCTCTTCCTCATCTCTTCCCACTCTCTCAATCTCCTTGATTTCGCTGCCGACCTAAGGTTTAGTCATGTGACATTCTCTGCCCAGTGGCAGGTAAACAGATAAGGGCTATCCAAGTCTGAGAACATTTAAGGTCCTTTGCAGTTTGCAAGAAGTTTTCTAAGACAATACACTTCCCATGTGACTCTCTCTCCACGGTGTATCCCAGAACAAAGGGCTCTCCATATTAAGCACTCAGTTGATTCACTGTGGGGATGCCTTCCAGAAACAATAGGGTTGGTCAGTACAGCATAATGCTTACTCATAGTAGAAGCAGGAAACCAGGACTTATAGCACTTTTCTTCCTTATTAATACCATGCCCCAAGGGGACTATAGGTCTATACCTTGCATTCTGGAATAAGTGTTGTCCTTGTCATGTGGCTCAGGGACCAGAAACAGTACAAGCAACTCTTGACATATGGTTGGAATTGAAGATGCAACACAGACTGCAGAATCTGCATTTTAGCTAAGTCTTCTGGGCTTAAGTATGTTTATTTCAAAGTCTAACAAGTGCTTCCTTATATACTATCATAAAGCATTGCTTTCTGGGTTGGCAAGATCAAATAGCTACAAAACAGAAATGGGAAACCCATCCATGTGCAAGTCTAACCTGCACATGGGGAAGGCAGCACACTCATTTTCTCACCACACAGGGGTTACATGGCAGTAATGCCTCATGTAAGGGTCATGATGTTGCATTACAACACTGTAACACTTGCCTTAGCTACCAACAGTACCTTCTGAAGGTGCAGCTCATACACCATGTTGACTTAGCAGCTCTCTTCAAAACCCAGCTGCTTGCCTCTTGAACACATACAAAAGAGAGCCTGTCAATCTTCTCTAGGGACTGTAATGATGTACAGATTGGATCATCTGTGCTTGTCTACACTTTCCTATGCCAGGATTAAGTTATTGATTTTTGCCATTTGCAGGAGAGAAAATAGACCTGTAGGCATAGCAATGAATACCCTGGGAGGCACTGAGCTAGAAGCCCAATGTCATGGGCTCTTCTCTGCTCAATCCTGCAGCTTGGCACAGTGATCTGGAACATCCAAGAAATAACAGCAATGACTGTCAATGGTTCAATATGGCAGAAGAGGCAAGTAGAGAGACCCCTGTGCCTCTGAGCCATACTTTCCCCAATGAGCACAGAGGCTTTTGACAGGCTGGTTTATGAATAAAATCATGACATGAGACTTTTCCAAAATGTCTGTTAAGAACCACTTTGAAATGAAGTCATCAAAATTACTGCAAAAATGTAGACTTTAAATGCAAACAGCCGGGGGAAGAGTGTGCTTGTTATGTAGAATTCATTATCAGTGTTTCTGAGTACAGCCACAAGAAACATTTGCATGGGATTGCTTTTATGCAATTGCTTGGAACATGAGCAGAGAAAGAGCTGAATGTGGAAATTCCAGAATCCCAGAACTTACTCAGGTTTGGGTTTTCTCCTATGTTGCCAGAAAGAAATCTCGTATGTACAGTTTTTTTTTCACGAGAGTTTTCAAATTTTAATGTAATAACCCATCTTATTTTATTTGTTTAATAATCTGGTAAGTTATTTACTATTGGTGCATGACTGAAGTGTAAGGGATGCAGGCCATATATGAAGGGTTTGGTCAATATTATTTGGGGTAAATCAACCATTAGATACAAGTGTTTCAATGCACAGATTCACACAAGACTATCTACAAATGTTTAGACTCACCTTAGATCTGCAGGCCCATGTAAGAGTGAGGTTACCCAGTGAAGTATTAACCAGGAGGATATATAGGGGAAACTATGTTTAGTAGAAAGCTATCCTTAAAATAGACTAATTTAAGTGATGGTTAGAGGATCAGAAGCAGCTCTGCATACAGAGAAGAAGATGGGTATCTCATCTACCGAGAAGGTGGTTTAAATCTGGTGGCATGTCATCAGTGTAGAAGAAATAAATCATTAAAAAATAGAGAATACAAATGGCCACAAGAATACCTCCAAACAAAAAGCCAAACACTTCAAATTATGTCAATTTAGTGAAATCTGCATATCAAAAACTCATCAATATCAAAATTCAAGGGCTGATGATAGCTGTCAAATTTTGAACAAAGTAACAAAAAGGAGAAGGAAGGGGAGAGAAGAAATGGGAGGGTGAATAGGGCAAGAGAAACACTGAAGAGGGGAAACAGGGAGTAGGAAGAGGTGAGGAGGAAAAGAAGCATGAAGAGGAAAAAGAGAAAGAGGGAAGAACAGAAGGAAGAGGAAGAGAAGGAGAAGAGAAAAAGTGGAAGAGGAGGAGGAACAGGAAGAGGAAGAATAGGAGGAAGAAGAAGAGACATGGGAAAAGGTGCAAGAGAACAGGAGGAAGACAAGAAGGAAAAAAATGCAAAGTCACTGTACAAGTTGCTCCCTAAAAGAGAAATGAGCTGAGCCCATGGACAAGTCCAGAAACAATCTGAAAGTACAACAGAGATTTGGGTAATCAATACATTTTGTTATTGATAGCAAATTAGAAAAGAATGTTGCCACTGGAAGTCTATCACAGAAGAAGTATGCTAAGATTGTTTTTTAAATGCTCAAGAAACAGAAGAATAAAAAAATTAAAAATAAATAAATAAAAACAAGAGAGGGAGTGGGCAAGAGACTTAGCTGAGTTGACAGAATTCCTATCTGGTTCACCAAGAGGCCTGGGTTCAGTGACCAGTGTCACATAAGCTGGGTGTGGAGATCTGAGCCTGTGACCCTCATCTTCAGAAAGTGGAGAGAGCAGACCCAGCAGAAGTTATATCAGCTCTATAGGGAGTTGATGGCAGCCTGGGATAGAATCCCAGTCATGGAATAAAATAAAAAAGAAGAAAAAGAAGGAGGAGGAGGAGGAATAAGAGGAGGAGGCATAGGAGGAGGAGGAGGAGGAGGAGGAGGAGGAGGAGGAGGAGGAGGAGGAGGAGGAGGAAAATGAAAAATTAAGAAAGCACTAATTTTAAATGTCTGACAAAAAAAATTCCAGGTTTTTTTTTTTTGATAGTCTAATATCAAATTTAAATTTACAAGTGTTTTTTTTTTTTCCTATTTTTGTTTTTTGGCTTGTATGTTTCAAATAGTTTACAGGCTTCAAACTATTGGTTTTTTAACTCAGAAAAGTCTAAAAACAGATTTAACACTAAAACAGATTAAATTTAAGAATTTAGCATAAATAAGGTAAAATTCTATTCTCTTTCCTATAAAAGCACAGAATCAGCCTTTGAGGTATTTTATATCCAAGAACAATCCTGTTTGATCACACATCACAGATCTTCTTGGCTCAGCAACCACTGCAGGCAAAGAAGAATATTAAGACAAATGTGTAAGGAGAAATCTTGGATTAAAATAAAAACTAACTTTATTTATTTTATAGTCTGGGTTTAGAACATCAGCATTTCTTATGAATTCTAGAGGAATAAAATTTGCACTTAATCTTAGCCACAAGGCTGAGAAGTGATTGAGGAATAAAGTTTAAAAATCTAGATTTCTAGGGCTTTAGATTGTGTCATTTGTCCTCACTAGCTTTGAGTCTCCAACTGTCAGTGTGTAGAGATGAAAGTTTATCCCTGTCATTGCTTCTCTGTGATGGATGATAACTGACCAGGAAAATACCAAAAAAAAAAAAAAAAAAAAAAAAAAAAGAACTAAGAGTAAGTTATGCCACAGTGTTAGTGTAAGTTTTGCTACAGTGTAACAATTTTAGTTCTTGAAACAAAGCATATTCCTTATCTCCCAGGTCTGAAAGTCAGAAGTCCACAATCAGGATCACAGTTCTGAGTCCATTGGGACATAGGAAGTAGTCCAACAAGTGTCTCCAGACTAAAAACTATCACCTTGTCTCCTCCAGCTTCTAAGGGTTGCCTGTGTTCCTTGGCTTGTGAACCATTCTTTATACCATCCTAAATTCTTATTCCACCATTACATTCTTACTGTCCCTCTGGAGGCTAGCCTTCCTCTCTTAAGCATCCTTGTAATGAATAACCTAGAATCACCTTCCATTCTCAAGAGCCCGGATTGAACGCATCTGCACACTTCCAATTTCTACACATGAACTCCAAGATTAGAACATGGCTGTATCACCCAGTTGTAAACAACCAACTAGTAGACAGTGTGGCACAGGAGACGGGTTTCTTGTTGGAGCACCAGTTTGGTTGGTTGGTAAATTATTTGTGGATTTATTTATTTATTATTTGTTAATTATTGCAGCTTTTTAGGGTCAACATGAAGCCATTATTTCTTTGGAAAAACATCATTAAATATGAGCCAAATCAATTTTCAGAAAAAGAATTCTCCACCTCTCTGCCTCCTTCCCCAGCCTTTCAAAGGTACTGCACGGCTGAGAATCCACTCTTTTCAAGAGCAATTACAGAACATCTGCCATATGGTATATGCAGATGTGATCACTGACTTTGGCTTTACAAAGGAGAATGATGCCTCTGAATATCATCTGCTCTCATCTCGAAGGAAAAAAAAAGACAGGAGCAGGATTAAGATGCCATTGTGATACTAGACTACAATAAACAGTGCCCCAAGTCATCTACAACAAGCCTTAAAGAATACCCAGGAAAGGATGATGAAGCCAGTCAAGAGAAGTGCCCCAGTCTCACTGTAGAATATACAAAGCTTGATCACATAGAAAAGGACCATACTACAATTAGCTTATGATGTTGTCTGCTCTACAGCCAAAAAATCTACCCTCCCTTCTCTACCCTCATTTCCCTCCTCTCCCCTTCTCTCATCTGGGTGCAATGTCTGTAGCAACCAGTATATGTGTGTTAAGCCTCAGAGCGGTTTGGTTAGGTAAAAATTACTAAAGCACTCCTATAGCATGGTAAAGATGCTAGAATATGTAGAAACCTATTGTGTTCATCAGGTTGCTGTTGCTGCAACAGAATGCTTGAAGCACTGTAGGGAGAATGTGATCCAGTTTACCTCATGGTTTTAGTCTGTCATAGCAGAAAGAGTGTTAACGTTATTCAGCTCCTGAAAATCAAGAAGTCTATAAAAGACAAGAAATGATCATGTCAAGATATACCCTTCTGGGCTAGAGAGATGGCTCATCAATTAAGAGCACTGGCTGCTTTTCCAGAGGTCCTGGGTTTAATTTCCAGCAACCACATGGTGGTTTACAGCCATCTGTAATGAGATCTGATGTCTTCTTATGATGTGTCTGAAGACAGCTCAGTGTATTCACATACATTAGATAGATAGATAGATAGATAGATAGATAGATAGATAGATAGATAGATGATAGATAGAGATAGACAGAGAAAGATAAACAAATAGGATGTTTTTTAAGAATTAAAAATCCTTAGAGTCTGAAGACATGACTAAATGGTTAAAAGCAGCAAGTTCAATCCCCATTACCCATGTCAGGTGGCTCACAAGCTTCTGTAACTCCAACTCCAGTGCATTTTCTGCCCTCTGTCAGCACCTGTGCCCATGTGCTCAAATGCACACGCTCGCACACACACACACACACACACACACACACACACACACACACACATGCCTCTTAGAACATATGAGCCAGTGATCTGTCCTCCTGGACAAAGAGAAAAGCAGTTGACTTCGAGTCACAACAGAGTGTCAGTCTTCATCCTAGATTTGGCATTTTCCTCTTCCCAAAGCTAATTCTACACCTTCTCTATTGCCACAGCACCACCAGCAGTATCACACCAAGTCCCATAGTTACAGGAGCAACCCTCACCAAGACAGCAATGCCCATGGTCAATAAAGGGATAAAGGGTGATAAACTATTCCTGAGATGGTTTCAGTGGACAGCATCTGATTTATTGCATGTGATCAACCATTAGATAGTGAAAACCTATCACCTGTGATGGGCCAGCATACTACCTCAGATCAGAGTGAGAGCTCCAACCACTTTGATCTCTATGTGGAAGGAACATCTGAAAGGAGATGTGTAGGGTTTAGACTCTGGTCTCCAGGCTAGCAACTGGCTGCTTCAGAGTATCTTGTTCTGTCTTGAAGGGCACAGTGTGTCATGTTTCTTACTCAGAAGCATAATATGCAAAATAGGCTGGCTGCCAGGCCATACCTATATTTTCGTCTATAACCAACCTTTAGACTGTTTTGAATAATCCTTGACCTGTCGCCTCTTCAAAAAATAAAAATAAAAAAAGCCTTAAAGCCTTGCCCCCCCCCCACCCTCAGAGTTAGGCCACACCCACCAACTCTGTTTTGTTTTTTTTGTTTTTTGTTTTTTTTTTTTTTTAAGAATAGCTAAGAGGAATCCCAGGGTTTCCCAACACAACACAGCCACATCTTAATGAGTAAGAGGAAGAATGAGCAGGTGCCAAAGATTACTTACGGATTTAAATGACCATGTGACTTCATTTTCACTAAAATGTCTATGAAAATAAGTTCATCAATGCAATACTGACAAAGATATGAAGAAACTGGGGCCTCAACCCCTGACAGTGGTGTGTAGGATGGCACACTCGTTTTTTGGAAAATACCGCCTGCCATTTCTTTAAAAGGTACTCATAAGTTCACCATGAAATCCAGCATCTCACCTCTTACAGTTCTACCTAAGAGAAATGAAGGGGCATGTGTAGACAAAACCTTGTGTGTGGATTTTCATAGCAAAATTATACATAGCAGCCAAAGTGGAAACAATCCAAATGTCAATCAGCTGCCTAATGAATAAAACCAAAATGCCATACATCATGTATGGGATTCTATTTGGCACATAAAAGGAAGCGAACATGGGTGCTTCCTACACACTGAACCTCACGAATGCTATGCCAGTGAGAGAAGCCAAGACAGCAGACACCACTTATGTGAATCCATTGCTATGACATTTGCAGAAAGACCTGAACGATGTATCAGAAAGGAGTTGAGAAAGACCGTGTTCTGGGGATCAAGGATAGGAAGAGACTGAAGATGTGCACAAGGTATTTCGGGGTGACCCTAGGAGTAGATCTTACTGACAGGCTTGTAACACTGAAAACTATGTGAGATTTAGTAAATTGCACACATGCACATAGCATAAAGAATGAATGGGTGAACTGTTTGCCTTAAACAAGTGAATCATAGTCTGTAAAAAAAAAAAAAGCATACCTCAATGGAGTGTATAAAATTATAAAAATAAAACTAAATAATAAATAAATGTCAGCTAAACTGAGCCCTATAATTGCTCAGAACCAACCTTTCCTGATTCACACTGTAGGCTTTTGATTTATTCCCTATATCCCCTCCCAGACTTTGTCAACCTCCCCAGCCTTTTGTTGTTGTTGTTGTTGTTGTTACAGTCAGCAAAGTCTTTGCCTGTGATGATTATTCAATAATTATTTATTAAGTCGAATTCTAATGGTGAGGAAAATAGGCATTTTATACAAGACATCAAATAATCCTTGTAAGGGACTCATGAACAAAGCATTTGGCAAAGAACAGCAGTGCAGGCCAGAGAAGAATAGATCATTTAGATAAGGTCATAGTGAGACAGTCTTTGAGGGAAAATCCCATCAGCATGATATATAGTGTTTCTGGCTGACTTTGGGCCAAAGGACTGTCACTGAAGAAGAACAGGGGGTAGGGCACTCTGCATTGGCAAAAGCTGAGGGTTCTGCATATCTAACAGCTTGCATGGGTGCTCTTGTGACAGAGAAGACAACAAAAGGCTTTTGCATTTTAGCCCATTCCCTGTCTGGCCATCATTAGCCAACACAACTTCCATGCTGAGAAAACTTGCCCTTGGCCTATCAGGAGCTCCCAAGCACCTAGTATGCTCTACCGTAGAATGGACAGTGTATTCATCTTCAGGGAGAGAAGTCCCTCAGGGAAACCTGGGAATATAAATTGTTGTTGTTGCTTTTTTTTTTTTTCAGAGGTTCACTGAAGAAAAAAAGAAAAAAGGCATGGGATGCTGCCAAAAATGAAGTCATAGAGCATGAGTTTGTTGTGTAGTTTGGTGAACTGGAATACTGGGAGGTGGGTAGAACATTGAAACTTCCACAGCAGGGAGATCTGAGTTTAGATTCTGGTCCTATTAGTAATCAGTTGTCCCTAATCTTCCTGGAAATGTATTCTGTCTCTGTCTCTCCATCTCTCTCTCTCTCTCTCTCTCTCTCTCTCTCTCTCTCTCTCTCTCTCTCTCTCTCTCTCTGTTTCCGTGTGTGTGTCTCTCTCTGTGGTTCTGTGTTTCTCTCTGTCTCTGTCTCTCTGTCTCTCTCTGTCTCTGTGTTTCTGTGTTTCTCTCTGTCTCTCTCTGTGTCTCTCTGTCTGTGTCTCTGTGTCTCTGTCTCTCTCTGTCTCTTTCTCTCTCTCCATCTCAAATAGGACCATCTGGTCTAGCTTCTAACTTCACAATCCACTTTAACATACCATCCACAAACTGGCTGTCATGTCTCTAGATTAAGAGCATACATAATAGATGCTTTTATGGCCTCTGATCCTTGACCACAGGCCCTTTAACCACAGCAGTCATACCAGGATTCTATGATACTCAACTCTCTTTAACTTCCACTGCAATACTTGGGGACATGTAAACAAGTATCACCACATCCTTCACGGCACTCTCCTTCTGGGTGACAGACGGAGAAGATGGAGCTTGGTCAGGACTGACCTCTTGGAAACTTACATTGAGAGACATGGATAAAGATACATCAGGTCTGCAGCTGGAAAGAGAGATGGTTACAGTGAGTTGTGGAAGTTCATTTTCATCCAGAATATTGGTAGGAGATGGAGGAGAGCCTGGGGCTGGGCTCTAAGGAATTCTAATGCTTTAAAACTCAGACAATCCTTTTGCAAACAGATGTTGTTGAACAAGCAAGGATGAAGTTGATTGGCTCCAAGAATTGTCACTCAACTAGAGAATTCTCAGAACTTAACCTGCAACCATTAGAGGCTCATAGATGGAGTGGGAAGCAGGCCCAATTGTGAATTCTTTAAGTCCCTGGAAAATGTTCAGCACTCACAGACACCACTGAAATTCACTGCTGCAGCCAGGCAGTCACTAGAGTCTGAGAGGAAGCAGGAAGCAGAGGCGTGGTCATAGAAAGCACACAACCATGAGAAAAGCAACTGGAGCATGCAAAGGGGCAGCTGTACATTTGCCAGCCAGCAGGACTGGGTGGCTACTCGCCAACCTGAATCTCACAGGTTTACTTACTGTGTTGTCACCAAGGTGATAAGAACAAGTCATCTGGAAGCCAAAATTCATAATGTAGGAGAGAAAAGCCCAAACTCAGTAGAGTTGAAATCTCCCCAGAAAAAAAAGAAAAGATAGCATAGAAAAAAAGAAATATTGTTTGCTCACTGATGAAATTAAGAGCAGTTTTCATAGTTGATTCAAGACTGGTGTGGATGAGTGAGGTCTAACCTTTTCTGTCCTCGTGGAGCCTGAAGAGCATCAAGTGAGTGATAGACACAAGACATTAGTGAGTGCTAAAAAAGGAGAGACAGGGAAAAGGAATAGAACAGAACAGAAAACCGAGCTGCTGACGAGATTGTAAGACAGATGCAGATAATACATGCATAAGGAAAAGTCAAAACACCTGGACCTTCACCAAGAGGCCTTCTGTCATAGGAAGGAGATCAGAGAATGTGCTGACCGGAACCCACACAGATTGACCTCCAATTTAAAGAAGAAAAATACAGGAAAGAGCTGCTGTCCTATACTGTGTTGATAACAGAGTGACAAGTGACACAATTGCAGTATTTGAAAGTAGAGGATGTCCAGATACAAATAAAAGTACCCACTTGACAAGGGCCACAGGTGGGATTTTCTAAACCCCTCTGATCTGCATCAGAAGAACAGGGCTCCACAGCTACAGTGCAGAGAGAGGGGGAGCCAAGAATGCAGAGGCTCCTCCCTGCCAAACCCCACCTTCAGGATGTCACCATTTTATTTCTTGTTGTCATTGCAGGTTTCCAACCTCAAGGCATGTAGACCACGTAGGGGCTAGCTCCTTTCAGGACACCATAGCCAAGGCATCTTCTCCTACACCAAGATATGTATTTCACCAGGAGATCTCTTCTTCATAAACCTGGGCAGACATAGCTAAGGCACACAAGGCGGGCTGCTTGGAGACACAGAACCTGTCCCTTCACCACCAGGGTAAAGCTATCTCCCACCTCTTCCAGGAAACTAGAAGACAATCTGAATCAATATATGCCCAGAACTCCTGGAGCGGCTGTGATTGGGTCTGATTTCCAAGGGGGATCTTGAAAAGGTAATAACAGCAGTGACAAACACCTCTCAGTTCTCTTTTCTTGTGTATTTTCACAGGAGCTATGACCATTGAACTTCTTTATAATCATGTCGGGAAACAGCACGGAGACTCGGGTCTTTAAAGTCATCCCGGTGTTGATGATCTGAGGTCACCTCTGCGACCCTGAGCAATCCTTGGACTTTCTGTGAGACAGAGTGAAATTCTGTGGCAATAAAATCAGAAATTTTAACCTGGGGTCTTTTAGTTAGAAAGAGTTCAGTAGATCTGAACCACTCATATTCCAATACCTCATGGAGGTCTCCTGAGACACACCCCCCCAAAGTCAGAAACACGAACAGAAATAGTGTTGTCCTGTCCCTCTCTCCAGTCTGCTGTGGAAACGTCAGAACACACAGAAGAGGGATTTAAGGGGCAGATCTGTGTCTAATATGACCTTTGAAAATAATGGAAACTATGATGCTGTTCGAAGTCGCTGTGGTGTGAAGCTTGGACAGAAATTCAAAGGAGGGCCAGTGATCCATTCTGAATTGTTCCGAATCTTGTAAGGAAGAGCTGGAGACCTCAAGAGCTGGAAGTCCTCTCTCTGTCCCTAAATACGGGGGGAGGGGGCACTGATCATCTCTATGACAGAGGAGTAGGGGGAACTATTCACATCCACTTCTGAGGCCATAGAACTGTCTCAGGAAACATAGTCTTCATCCACCATTACTGATGAAGTCACATGGAGGGGTGTCTTTAGAACAAACTTGTTTTCTTTCTCATTTCAAGAATGCCAATGTTTGTGCATCAGTGTACAACGAATGTTACTGAGCATGTGGACATTGCTTTTCCAAGGCTATAACCAGACTCCACTGAGGAGAAGAGTATTAAAAACAGAACCCTACAGTACTGCCAAGCCCTGCTCCGTTGTGACTTTTTATCTGATGCAAGTAATATTTGGAGCCTTTTTTTAAAAGACAGTCTTTTCACCTCCTCAGTGGGTTAAAGATTGAAATCTGGGACAGCCAAATAATGGGTTATCCTTACTTAAGGACACAGAGTAAATTAGGTCTTAAAAAAAAAAAAAAAAAAGGAAAAAAAAAAAACTGGTACCAACAATTAGGAATGCATACTTCCTGTTTCTAAGCAATTTCAGGTTTAATTAGGATTCTCTAAGCCCCATTTGTCTTAACAATTTGACAGCTCTGGCTTCCCCTTCTACACCCACTCTTCTCCTTATTCATGCTCTCCCCCATTTGTAGTATTTTATTCCACACAAACTCCAGGAGGGAAAGGGAAGCCAGCAGCCAGCATGAGTGCAGATTACACTGCTCTTTTCTTCCCTGGAATGCGCCACTTTCAAAGCACATATGATAAAAGGTTATTTCCCCCTGACTGACAATGATCTCTAAGCTAATTATTAAAGTGTCTTACTAAAATGTGTGTGTTTGGGAAGCTTCCAAGGGAGACAGCCTCGAAACTCCTTGGAGGAAGAATATGACATCACAGGGGTAATGCGCAGGAGAGCACCCGTTTGTCCATTTAAATTAGCTTCATCATCCATAACAAGAGTTTAAAAGGCAGAAGAGCAAGAACCATGCATAATGCACTGTGCGTAATGCATAACACAAGGTGTCACGGTGCATAATAATCAGCCCGGCTCACTCCCGCCACCCAGCCTCCCAAGACTTCTAAATCTCTTCCAGTAAGCATTTTGTGAGAAAGGCTTTGATAAAAAATGCCATTTAGGGACTTTCAAATTTACAGCCAGGCAATTTGTCATCATTTAGAGGAGCAAGAAGAAGGAAAACGAAATATCACACCCTCATTTCCCAAACCTCCCAGTAGCAAAAGCTTCTGGCTTCACTGTAGAACAGCGCTTGCCTTCCTTAAGGGACTTCATGAAGGGTGAGCCTGCCCTGCCTGCTGGGTGAGTATTCTTTTAAAAATAAGACAGTCTTTAGTCGCATATGCCTATATAAATTCAGCCTGCTGGTCATTACTAACCACTGTGTGCCATTACTAGCATGTGTATGTATGTGTGTGTGTGTGTGTGTGTGTGTGTGTGTGTGTGTGTGTATGTGTGTGTGTGTGTGTGTGTGTGTCTGTCTGTGTGTGTGTTTTAAAACTAACCCCTTGGGATTGGCCAACCTATCTAAGGGCTTGTCCTTTTCTCTCAGTAGACATTGGTTGCCTGTAGTTCTTTATCCAGGTTGATCTATGGGTAGTGCCTTGTGAGATTTCCCCATATCAGAGTTGTGATGTCCCCCCAGCATCATTGTGAAGAAATCTGAGAACGGGAGGCACACAGGAAAAGTTGGAGCAGGGAGAGGGTGGAAAGGAAATAATCCATGTAAATACAGTACTCATGTATGGCATTCTCAAAAAGAACAACAAATTACATTTATCTAACTAATGTTTAAGGTTCCTCACAACTTCTTAGAGGAGCTAGTACATAGTATTCCAATGTTGTATCATTGACCAGACTTCTGTCTTCAACTCTCACCAAAGGCTGGGGTGAAGACAGGCAACTACTGACAATATCTTTCACACACACACACACACACACACACAACATTATTTAGACCATGTAATAAAATGTAAGATTGTACTAACTGTCCATAAAATACCAGTGAAGTCAGAATAAAAGAGGAGGTTCTCTGGAATGAGACTTAGTTCATTTTTAAATTGAGCTTGTCTTTATTTTATAAGGAGGAGATTTTTCATGAGTTGAATAAGGTTTAGTAAATCTTTTCCATGGAGCTAGAAAGAGCTGAAGATCTGATGCCTAATAAGACATGCCTACAGCAGACTTCCAACCACCTAGGGCTTGAACAGAGAAAGATCATGGCCCCGGGGCTATTTGTGCAGGAAAAGTCTAACAGATGACAGAAAGCTGAGTATTTGAAGACTGATAGGAATGGGTTAACATGAATGATTTAATTATTGAATGATTAATGAAGTCTAAAAGGCAAATTCAAGTGACCAGAAAAATTGTCTTTCAGCTAATTTAACATTTTGCTATAATTGAACACAGATCGCCTCAAACCACAGCTGTGGTTTGCACCCAGAGAGGAACACTTTGAAAACACACAAAATCTCTCTCAGATGACTGGAGCAGGCCATGTCATCAAGACAACCCTCTAGACTTTCACCTTAAAAGGCACAGAGTCCTGGACAAACAGCAAGGGCAACTTGAACAGCTGTGTGCATCTCCAGTAGCAACAGTCATTTCTCAGTCAGCCAGGAATTAAGAACATAGCTCATGCGGAAACTTCTAAGAACATATACCACTGGGGAGAAACACTGTGGGCTACATTGTAGTACCGTAAAATACATAGTGCATATACTAATATGCATTGATTAATACACTGTGTATGTGTATACCTGTGTGTATGTGTGTGTGTACCTTGCATGCCTGTGTGTATGTGTATACGACTGTGTGTTCTTGTGTGCTGCATCTGTGAATTGGAGGTGTATGTGTGTGCAAGCATGTGGAGGTCAGAGGGCAACCTTGAGTGGCATTTCAGGGATGCTGCCCACCTTTCTGACTAAGAAAGGGTCTCTCCCTGGCCTGGAGCTCACTGATACAGCTGCCAAGTGAACAGAATCCATCCGTTTTCACCTGTGTGCTAGAATTATAATTGTGCAGCGCCATGGTGCAGCATTGGTTTTAACACAAGTTCTGGGGATTGAAAGGCAAACATTTTATTGACTGGGTTATCACATAACTGAACACAGCCACAAATGACAGCAGTGCTGGGCTCTACCAGGGAGGTATCTAATTCCTTATAATAGCCAGTCACACACTTGGCAAAGCTGAAATCACTAGTTGGGAGATGGGTCAGCTTGGTTTGTGGACTCGTTCTGTTCAAATCATGATGGGTTTTCTCTTGTTGTTCTGGTGGTGGTGGTGGTTGTTTTTACTTGTTTTGTTTTTGAGACAAGGTCTCACTATATAGCCCTAGCTGTCTTGGAATGCTCTGTGTAGGCCAGGCTGACCTTGAACTCATGGAGATCCCCCTGCCTCCCAAGGGCTGGGAATAAAGGTCAGTGCTAGTACTGGACCTGCCATACTGGTGTTTGTTGGTGGTAGTGGTTGTTTGGCTTTTAGTTTGGGGAGCTTGGGGGAGCTGTTTTTGATTTTTGATTCTTGGTTTTGGGTTTCTGGATTTTTGAGACAGCGTCCTCTGTGTAGATCTGGCTATTTTGGAACTCTCTATGAAGACAAGGCTGGCCCCAAACTCAGAGATCTATCTGCCTCTGTCTCCTAAGTGCCACACTGTCTTATTGAAGCAGTCAGTTATAATCTCTCTTCTTCACCTCCTGCTTGTCCCCAAACAACAATCGACAATAGACTAAGTCTCCTCCATCTCCATTGTCCATGGTTCTAGGAAATACAGGTCTTGATCCTCAAAGAGGGCTTGCCACCAACAAAAATGAATGGGGTGAGATGGGAAGGTGACACTCTGCGGGCAGAGATTATATGTGTTAGGACAGAAAAATGAAAACTTCGTTCGTGTGAACAGCAACCTAAAAGGGTCAAATATCAGAGCCATAAAGGTAGATTAAGGACAAAAACATAAGCATGACCTCAGGCTGAACCCCACAATCAGGAGAAAGGACAAAGGAGGTACAGGAATCCATATAGCCCTGCACACCCAGACTAGGTCAATTTAGGTATCTCTGGCAACAAGGAGTTCGTTCCATTAGGAAGTTATTGCTCTCTGAAGCACAGGCAGAGCCATGTTAGCATCATGCCTTTAACTTAGCCAACTGCCTCAACATGTCATCAGTAATCTTGGCGTAACCTGTTCCAAAGGTGTGAATATGGTTATTCCTAGTTTCCATGTTATCTTCACTATTTCAACTTTGTTAAATGGATTTCTTTGATCTCTTATATACTCAGACCATCTTCATGGTTTCTCTTCCTCTTTCTGTCTCTCTCCCTCTGTCTCTCTCTCTCTTTCTGTCTCTCTCTCTCTCTCTGTCTCTCTGTCTCTCTCTCTCCCTTGAATGTGTGTAGTTTGTATGTATGTATGTATGTGTGGTTTTTATGTATGTGTGTGTGTGTGTGTGTGTGTGTGTGTACATGTGCGTGTGTGGGTGTGCATGCACATGAATGTGTGCCTAACCATATGGGGTCAGAAGACAACCTTCCACACTTTTTGTTTAAGATGAGGTGTCTCATTGTTTTGTTTTTTAATCACTAAAAACTCACTCCTGTTTCCCTTAGTTTTCATAGCCCTAGAAAGTGCTGTGGGAACTGCCAAGGAAGAAATGCTAACCAGCTGTAAAGCCTATTCACCATAGCAATGACTTGCCTGGACAGACATCACCAGTGGTGTGATGTTGGGATTTTGGGACTTTTATCTTGGGAGTAAGTAACAGCTGTCTAATTTGACTTAAGATCTGCTCAGTGGGGGAAAGTTCATGTCTAGTTAATATCCCCAGCTGGAATTATCAGAAACCCTAGAAAAGAACCCACTACTGCCATTTTCCTAAACCAATAGAATCCTAACTGTATTCCACATACTTATTCTTTATACTTACAGAAAGTGTAGCTCTTGTCCTTTACCAAGAAGCTTCTTTTTGTACCAGATGGAAAGCATTACAGAAAGCCACAAGTGGGCAAATGAGGGAATAATGGTCCTTGGGTGCAGGATCCCATTTGACACCTACGGAGGCAATCCCTACACCTAAGGCTTAGAAAACATCTTGGCAGAGGGGTGGGAAGATTGTTATAGCCAGAGGACCAAGAGAGTTGGTAGTGCTTTCTAAATGACAGGGAAACAGCACCCAGGAAATCGCAACAATATGGTTCTCCTATATCAGACCTGCATAATAATGACAGTTGACATGGCAGCCAGCATGCAAGGGGAAATTTCTTATGGCTCCATCTCTATATGAAGAGCTACAGGCAACCAATGTCTGCTGAGAAAAAAAGAATACATTTCCACCTGGGATAAGCTCCTTGGTAGTTTATCCAAGTCTAAGTGGCCAGCGCTAAATACATGTGCATACAAGCAAGATTAAGTGGACTCATCAAGGTGTGTGTGTGTGTGTGTGTGTGAAACAATGATAATTAAAGAAGTGATCATGAACTTGAGAGGAAAGGGGAACACAGGAGGAGTTGGAGGGAGGACAAAGGGGGTAGTGATATAAATATCATGCTCATGTATGTGACTCTAATTTGTTTTTTAATTTTAAAATGATGCTGCAGTGGGAAGCATCTCAGTGATATCTCATGATAAGGAAGCACTCAGAAGCCTGAGATGGATGAAAGGAAAGAGTCTGACAAGGCTACTCCATACTGAATGTCTCCATCCTCTGCTGGCACACTGGACTGGGGCTTTGCAGGCTGAGATTAGGAGATCCTGCTTCCTTGGAGGTAGGTTTCAAGCAGAGGAAGAAAGAGGCACTCTCTGGGCCATGGTGAAAACCTGGCTGAGGGTCAGCAATGACAGCCATGGGGGGGCAGTTATGACAGTAGTCAGGCTAGAGGGTGGCAGGGACAGAGGTAGAAACAAAAAGACAGGCAGACTCTGGGAACAGTCACTCAGACATGCTGGCAATTGAAACTGGAGTTATCAAGAAGAAACTGGAGATCATGGAAGGTGACAACAGCCAGAGTCACAGAGGCAGGTGAACTGGTTACTTCTCTGTTCTGGTGATAGGAAGAGCTTAGAAAAGAAAGGGGATTGTTTTAGCTTACAGTTCCAGAGGGGAGAAGTGCACAGTAGAGGGGAAGGCATGGAAGCATGAGACTGGTCTGGCAGTATATAAGAAGTAGAGATAGGCAGATGGGGAGGGTGGGGAGGGAGAGGGGGAGGAGAGCAAGACAGGTAACAGGAAATGGGGCCAAGGTACAAACATTCAAAGCTCACTCCCACTGACATACTTCCTCTAGCTAGGTTCCACTTCCTATAGGTTCCATAGCCTTTTCAAGCAGTGCCACCATCCAAGGACTAGTTGTGCACATACATGAGTCTACAGGGGACATTTTTCATTCAAACCATGACATCAGGTATAAGATGCTTCCTTTCATACATGAAATCTAGAGGAAAGAAAGGCACAAAAGTAAAAGGATGATTAAGGGGTGCAAAGAGGGAAAAAGAAAAGAAACTGGGATATGAGAAAGTATGACAGTGCTATCTAAGTACATTGACATATAAATGCCATCATCAAACACGTCAGTCTGCATGATTGACATGTGGTAATGAGAATAAAATGGGTGGAGAACAAGGTCGATAGAAGGACGGCTCCAGAACTTCTGTCCTGTGCAACGAGTGAAGAGTCACACAGGTGTAATTGGCGAAACCGTGAGGTAGAAGCAGGAGAAGAGAAAAATTCAGACTCGTGTTTTAGAGAAGGGGAAAGAGATTTCTGTAAAGTTACTTGGGGAGACAATAAGTTAACCGCTGCATTTGGGGGTCTAGAGGGTCTGGATGGAAACTAAGTGGGAAAGATGTGGCCAGATTTGAGCAGGGCAGTCATCTCAGATTCATTCATTCATTCATTCATTCATTCATTCATTCATCCAATGCCTGAACCTACCTGGAATGTTGTAGGAAGGGAAGGAAGGGAGCTGAGCCTAGGGATATCACATTTAGAGTCCCATAGAGAATGAGCTACCAGGGAGATCAAAGAGAAGTCACAAGCATAGCACTCAGAACCCAAGGGAAGACTTCCCAGAAAGAGGAGTGAGCCACTATGGAGGGAACACAGTAAAACCTAGAACAACAAGATCACTGGAATGTTTGCAAAATATCTCCCATGAGTTGGTAAATATTGCTAAGAACATGACCAAGAAAATGAGTCAAATTGGCCTCAAAGTGAATGCCAGTGTCTTGTCTACAATGAGGAAAACAAAAATGAGGGTGTGGTTACAACCATGATGTATGAGGGTGTAATCTACAGGCTTGGTTCAGATGACTTTATTTGCTAAGAAAACAATAGAGTGTGGATCAGGGGGTTACACACCATCCATAATAGAGAGGTGCCTTCACCAGGGCTTAAGTGTAAGCTTAAGGGCCACCCACGTATACACCTTTCTTATATTTTGATTGTAAGAAAACAAAAAAGCATCAGAGAAATAAATGAGCAAAATGTGTTGATGGGAGTATGGTATTTTTTCCTCTATTCCTTACAGAGAGATGTTGATGCATTGGGTGAGGTGGGGGTACAGGGTCAAGGGTGAGGTCATACTCTGAAAGACAAGGTTCTTGGGGGATGGGAGATGAAGGATGCTGACTGTGCTGTCAGTTTGGACTTTGATAAGGGTAAAGTTTGGGTCTATATCCTTATGTGACAGGGTAGTGAGGGAGACACTGCAGCATGGAGCCTGCATTGAAGGTTCAATCTTATAGGGTGCCTTGTATTGCTAACATTAGAGGAGCTCCAAGTGATTTTGTAGCTCATCCTCTTGCTTCTCTGCTCCCACAGGTAAGTCACTGCCCACACCGTCCACTTACAACTGGGTCAGGTATGTATGTGTGTGTACATATCTAGACATACATATATATGTGTTTGTGTGTACAAATGTGTATATGTACATATATGCATATATACATATATGTATGTTTATATGTGTATACACACACACACACACACACACACACACACACACACACACACACATATATATATATATATATATATATTCAACTCTCTGCTACCCTGAGGGATTTGCTCAGTCCCAGCAGCAAACCGATAGCATCTGCCCAAGGCAACAAAGTACAATCTCCTTTTATAAGTACAAAGAGTGCTTCCCCTGATTGTTAGCCTGATCCTGTGTAAAGACTCATATAGCCCTGTGTGGTATGACTGAATTGTCTTCACTCTGGCTGGTAGGTCATGAGGCTAAACTATTGCCAAATTTACCTGGCTTGTGCTGTGCTCAGTTCCCAACCATCTCTGTAGCAAATCCCTTTTCCCCCAGTGGCTTGAAAGGCTGTCAACAGAGTAAGGATGGGTGCTTATGAACGAGAAACTGAGAGGGCACCTGTGCATACTGGGGCAGCCCCACAGTCTTCTGGTTCTCCTGACTTTTTAGTAAATGGAAGAATGTCATTGGCTGGAGGTAGATGGGTTCTCTGAGGTCTGTGGAGGAAGGAGATCTTGGAAATAAGAAATCTGAGGAGGAAGAAAGCCTGGAGGGGAAAGAGGGGTTCTGAGGAGATGGGAGAAGGTCTGGGGAGGAAGGCAGTCTAGGGATATCAGAGGAGATATAGAAAGGTAAAGAAGTGTGATGTCATCCTTTCACAAAATGGATCCAACACATTGAACTGAGGGCACAGGAAAGGCTAACTCCACCTCTGTGATCGTCAGTAGTAACCTGGGGGAAATGGACAGTGTCTATCCTGTGAAAGCTGGATTCTCTGAATGGTGGCAGGTGGGCCAACATGGTTATCTAGTGGGCCTTAGACTTCTGAGACACAGAGAGTCTAAGAATATGAGCACCTTCTGAAACAAACAGACTACAGGGAAGTCAAGCTAGAGGGGATGCAAGTCAAAAAGCACCTCGCTGACAGATTGGTGTTTTCTACTAAATTCCAGGAGTTTCATTCTTAGTCAAATGCCACAGAAATGGATAGAAGGCCGTGCAAATATCCTTGTGGCATGCACTACCTCGCTGGGATTTAGAAGTGATGTGGGCTCAGTGGAATGGGGTAGGTAGCATGTGATCGGCAGTACCCTAGGACTGAACAGTCTACCTTAAGAATGAGGTTACTATGAGCAATGCTGTGACCAAAACTAACACTGAGGGCTGGGGATGAGGCTTTTTTGGGAGAGTGCTTGTCTAACGTGCACAAAGCCCTAGCTCAGTATGCCATAAAGCAGGTTGTAATTGTGGGCATCTGGGGATGAGAGAAACAAGAGGATCTGGAGTTTAAGATCATAATTAGGTAGTAACAAGTCTGAAGCCCATCAAGATTCTATGGCATGCTGCCTCAAAACCAAAACAAAGAAAGAAAGAAAGAAAGAAAAAAGAGCAAACAAACAAACAAAAACTCCTAAGACTTCGACCACAAAACACAAAAGCAATGTTTAAATATTTACACCTGCTTTCCCAGTTTCTGGCATACTACATCTCCAGTTTTCTTGGTGGAACGTTACCACTTGATATGGTATTTGAGCTTCCTAACCAGTGTCAGTGGTAGGAGCTCGTCGCTTGACAAACACAACTCAGGTTCTGAGATTAAACCTCCCAGTTTCAAAGTCTACATTCACCAGCTGCAGCATCTGTGGCTTTGGGATAGTCACTTCGCCACAGTGTCTTGGTGTCCTCTCATGTCAAAAGAAGGTAACTCTAACAAGCACTCAAGGTCTTGTTTTACAATCAAGTTATAAGATAGAATGAGGCTAGCACAGTTCCCAGGACACAGAAAAAAAGTTACCAATTATGACAATCAGGTTCACCCAACACTGCATAAGAAAGTAAGTCTATAGATGTCCTCATAGCTATAAGTTCCTGATCACTTAGCTGACAGAAAAGAGATCAAGTAGCCTTTAAGCTGTCTGTTATTTGGTTCTTCTCAGGACTGATACCCATGGTGCACGAGATCTCTAAGAGGACCAAAGTGAGGGGTGGGGGTACAGAACACAACTTCCATAGGGACACTGCGCAAACCATCTCCACAAACTGTGTGTCACACAGAGAAGATACCTAGAGCAAAACCCACACTCTACCACCTTGAAATCACCAGATAATAGATGGATACCTGTGTGTGTATATGTGTGTGCGTGCACATATACACAGTCACACATCACTCTTATTAGGAGAGCATCAATCTGAGCTGAATACATGAGAATCCCTAGGTGGTAGTTTCTAAACTCTTCAAGACATTTGTCCTACCTATCCTTCAGCTAAGACACTTAGACAATGGCATTGTGGGAGGACTCAGACATCTCTTAGCAAAACCAAGCCGTGCCTTCTGATGAGCCGCCACTAAAAATACATCCCCATCTAATTTTGGTCTCCAATTCAAATTTTACTAGATGTTTTGATTCTAACATTTTGGCATTGAGAAAAAATTGATGTCTTGTCTTCAGAACATCTGAAATGCAAAGTACTTAAAGAAAGAGACTTTGAACTTGGCACTGGAAAGACTCTGGCAGGTAGCATGAGTGTGATATAAATCTCAAACCTGTCCAGTCTCACTCTTTAGCAGGACACCGAATTGTGAGGTATTTCACAATGGCATAGATAGAAATCCATTAGTCTCCCTCTTAGTTGCCAAACTTAAACAAGTAAATGGGTGGTAAGGAAAAATAAACGAACTTTCCATATGTTTATAACGAGTTCAAAGTCAATATCTCACTTGCTCAACGTGACTCTTAACTGCTCAGCTTGAAAGTAAATGTCACATAGCCATCTGCGGCATAAAAGCTGCAGAGAAATCAAAGTGGCTTGATTCAAGAGTCAAGCAAATCGGTTGTGAAGAAAGTAAAGACCATTCTACTTAGCATAACTCTAATGTCATACGTCCAGCTTCACCCTCTGTGAAACTGATGTAGAAGACTGTCTCGAAGTGAAGACAGCAGGAGGCAGGACCCTCACCCTGCTGTCTGACAACTGTACAATAGTCAGATTCTATGTAACCCCGCCTGCTTTACTGTTTAATGGCAGCACCTTCCTCCCAGCTTTGGGAACCCTAGGAAACACTGCATAAACCCTCAAAGTAGAACCTCCATTCTAGTGACGAACAGTATATCTTAACTATCATAGTGGCCAGGGACAGACACAGCTGGTGTCATGTTCACTGCAGCACCTTCACCCGAGACACCTGGTGTTCTCATCCCTTCATCTGGGATAAAGGGAAGAATTACATCTTTCTTCAAACAAAGCTATGGGATTTTAATATCTCTGAATGATATCTTGTAACTTTCATTAGCAGGAAGTACGGAACACTCTCTTCTCCACCCCCTCTGTCTCTGTCTCTCTGTGTCTCTGTCTGTGTCTCTCTCTTTCTCTATCACACACACACACACACACACACACACACACACACACACACATACACACCCCCTCAGTGAGTATGTGTACATGTGAGTGCATACACATGCACAAGCACCAATGTGTGGTGCTTATATAAACATTCCTCTCTCTCTCTCTCTCTCTCTCTCTCTCTCTCTCTCTCTCTCTCTCTCTCTCTCTCTCTCTCTGTGTGTGTGTGTGTGTGCATGTGGATGTGTGTGTACCCATGAGTGTGTATAGAGTCCAGAGGTTTATTTCAAGTGATATCCCCTATTACTCTCCATCTTATATTTTGAGACAGAATCTCTCTCAGAACCTAGAATTTACAATTCAACCAAGCTGTCTGGCCGGTGGGATCCAGGGATCTACTTTCTCTGGATCCCCGGAGCTATGGTTACAGATGTACCCTGGCACACCTGGCTTCGTTTTAATAATCTCTGCTAAGGATTTGAACTCAGGTCCTCAAGACTGCCTAGGAAGGCACGTGTCTTATTGACTGAGTCACCGCTCCAGCATTACCCAAGCATTTTCTATATGTACTTTCATTAGCTCATTGATTCTGGTACCCAGTGATTTATCACAATAGTGTAAGCAACCTCAAGTCAGTGTCTACTCTAAAATGAAAGACAGCAAAATGCCAGCAAGACATTGATAGGGAAAAAATAAATACAAACCTCTTGATATTCCAAACACATCTATAGCAGCCAGACTGCTTCCCTACACTCACATTAAGCAGGGGCAGAAGCGAGTAGTAGAGCACGGAGAAAAATATGAAACTCTTCCAACTCCACACAGAGCTGAAACCTCTGACCATCTGTCTCCTCCCCCTGACTTCAGCACCCTCCCACCCAATCATGAAGAAACAAACCCAGTATATGAATTTAGTAAGGGTACCAGCACCTTACTCTGTATTGTTACAGAAGCAGAGCCAAATGATGGGGTATGTCAAAGAACGCCCTTCTCAGGGCCACCACAGACACAGGCAGATGCCAGGTAACAGCAGCATCAAAGAAAGGGAACTCATTCAGAGTGATGACTGCATACACCTTCTGAACCATGCAGCTCCCGATGACTGCAGATGCTTTTGCTTCTAGCACATTCCACTTTGACTGTCTCCAAGTAATTAATCCTTTCCATCTAGGGTTTATTTGTTTCTGGAGGTTTCTCCATGCTGGCCTCTGCCTGAACAACCAGATGACATTAGTACCCTGCCCTGATTTCCTGGTGACAAGACCCATGGAGCTTTGAAAATGCAAATCCAAAGTCCACAGCAAGGGCAGGCTTCCACCAAGCAAGCAGAACTGGGCAATGTAGACACAAGGTAGCCAGATGAAGGGAAATGCATCCTGAGTGGTTAGCACAGTGTTAATAAAATTATAATACAATCATCTGGCCAAACACAGATTAGTATAACCACTTGAGGGAAAGAAATGACTGGCAGAACCCAGGTATACCTCCAGGATCCCTGTCCTTAACAATGTAAAGAAGAACACAAATTTATTTATTTTTAATTATGAAATATTAGTAAACAATGGGTAATGGATAAAAACCACATGAGCTACGATTCAATAGCTGAGAAAGATTATTCTAGAACTCATAGACATGACATAAAACTGGGGAGGGGGTGGATAAACATGAAACAGAGAGAATGTATCTGGAATCCCAGACTCAGTAGGTAAAGGCTGGAGGATCAGGAGCTCCAGGTTAACCTCATTACACAGTGAACTCCAAACAAACATGTGACAGATGAGTCGCTGCCTTGTGTTAAATAAATAAATGTTATTGTAGCAAGGCTCTGGCCCTAAAAATAAATTTGGACAAGATCATCCTTGGTTCTCAGGCTAATCCTGAATATCACATATGCTGGGCAGTTGTTTCTGCCCCTCCATATCCACGTCCCTGTGCCCACTCAGACCTGTGAAGACCAAGCATTTCCAATATCCCCATGAGTACAAAACTGCCATCAGGGAAGTTAGGATTAAACTAAAACTGAGAACGTAAGAGTACACTGTTCTTAAAAATAAGCAAGTTATGAGAATGAGCACTTACTTCCATCAGTCCCAAAACAATGAACCCAGAATAAGAGCTGCCTGGCTTCATGAAGTTCCACTTTATATCTTGGGTCTTTCTGAAATACCATAATAATTGGAAGTGCCCATGTCCTGTACTTCAGAGAAGAAGAAAAAAGATCACTCAATGCCAGTCCCTCTTGTCCACTTGCAGATGGAAGCAGGTAAGTCTTCTAGGGGCCCCTAGAAATGTACTTCTCAGGCTGAAGGATCATGACACATTGCTCTCAGAGGGCAGTAAAGCCCCAGACAGTGAGGGAAGGCAACCATGTCTCTACTTCCCTGTAGGGGAACAGACCACCCTGACTTTGGACAAGTATGAGTCTGCAAAGGCCTCCAGGCTCCTGAGGAGACATCACCATGTTCTTATTGCTCTCCCCTTGTTCAAGGAAGCTATAATGGTTTTCACGGACCAAGGAAGCAGACAGGAAATAAAATGGAGACAGACTCTCTGCAGCTTGCACATGGTCCTGCCTTCTGATTGTCACGGTGTCACACAACTCCAGTGCCCTGCCTTCTACCAGTGGGATGGGTCCTAGGGACATTCGTTCACACTGAAAGGTGGTAGAAGCCCCAGGAAGAACCACTTACAGTAAACTATGTAAGAAGCATTTTTTTCATGGTTTGACTTGATTTGTTCTAACCAGAGTCACATTTTTATATTCTTTCAAAAAAAGTGTCTCCCTATTTACAACTGCTCCTGGGTTTCTCACAGGTTATTAAGGCTGACAATGGAAATATTTATGCCCTTTAATGAAGGAGAGATGAGAAGGGCTGACCCAGTGCACTAGGAACTCCCAAAGAGAACAATGTGTGCTGAACTATGCTTCAAAGCTCCCAACCGGAGAGGATCTGGTACTATTTTAAATGGCATCGTCTCCCACGAATTCCCTCAGAGCTCTAGACTCCTGAACAAGATCTTCTCTACAAAAAGAAAGAAAGAAAGAAAGAAAGAAAGAAAGAAAGAAAGAAAGAAAGAAAGAAAGAAAAGGAAAAAAAAAAAAGACGCAGAGAGCCACGAGCCTATTGTTGCAGAGAACCAGGCACTGGCCGGCTCTCACAATGATGAGTCAGCAGAAATGGCAATCCATCAGCTCTCAAAGCCTTTTGTCCAGTTCTCTGAAGCTCCAGGTAACAACAGCTGCCCTAAAGGGTCATTTCTGCCGTGACTCACAATAAAATGGCCAATGGATGAGAACATAAAACTCTTTAAAATGCCAAGAAGGGAAAGGTTATTTTTAATAATATCTAAAATAAGATCTCAGGACAAAAAAAAAAAAAAAGGTATTTTTAAAGGTTCTGAATTTAGGCCTTTCTCCAGCACACATTTGGGTCTATTTTAGTTTAAAAAAATCAAGGACACAGTATTTTGCAAAGATAATTCCACCACCAGTTAATGCCCTCAATTTTATCATATGTGTAGCAAGGTATACAGTAACTGGCAAGAGTCCCCTGGTGTGTGGTTTTCTCTGATAACATAGTGGATGGTTCATGGATCTGACAGTAGATGCAGTAAACTTGCTCACTCATTTATAAGAAGGGAGCAGATACCAAGAACTTTCAATAGCAAAATGACTCCAAATCCCTGCTCTCTTGCTTTGAAATGAGCCTGTGCACAGACACTGGGCTGCAGGTATGTGCAACATTCCTAGAGAAGCCTGGAAGCAGCTTCTCTAACCACAAGTACATCTATTTCCCTGCCTGGTCTCTTCCAATCTGGCTTATCATCCAGCTTGTTCAATATGGCAACCTAAACAGCCGCCTGCTGTCAACCTCTTGCCTAGAAAAACTGTGGCCTTCTTTAGGCTCTAGGGGGCTTCTCTGCTAGGCTTCCAGATGTTAATAATAAAGGAGTCAGGGTGACACAGCCAGGTCAAGTCCATCAGCAAAGCTTCTGCCAGCAGTAAAACAAGCATCAAATACACCAGAGATAGAATTGCATAGATCAAAGGGGTTGATCAATCCATAGGTAAGGGAAAGGTAGATAGATGTATGGGTGGATGGGTGGTGGTGATGATGGTGATGATGATGATGATGATGATAATGATGATGATGATGATGATGATGATGATGGAGATAGATAGATAGATAGATAGATAGATAGATAGATGATAAGTACAGAGACAATAGATGACATACAATGATGGATGATAGATAGATAGATAGATAGATAGATAGATAGATGATAGATAGATAGATGGATGGATAGATGGATAGATAGATAGATAGATGATAGATAAGCAGGCAGAAAGATGGTTGATAGATAATAGATGAATTTTAAATAACAATGACCAAAAAGTGATAGATGAATAGAAGATAGGTAGGTATATATAGAAGACAGATGACATATAGATAATAGGTAGACATGTGATAGATGATGATGATAGATAGATAGATGATTGATAGTCAAAAGCTAGATGATAAAAATGGCATAAAAATAAATGACAGAAGGACATAATAGATAGCTAGACAGATATATTATAGATAATAGATAAATATTCAATATCCAACATAACGGATAAATGATATGCAGCTGGACAATAAATAGACGATAGACAATGACAAACAGAAATATGAATAAATATATGGGAAGATGATATGTAGACAAATGATTGATAACAGATGATGATTGACCTTTGATATGTAATAGATCAATGGTAAATAATGGTTATTCAATAATAGACACATGTACAACAATTCTCAAACTACTGTTACTCTACATTAGGAGTGATTCTAGAGAGATCACATTTACTCCGAGTCTTTTCCATCACCTGCTCATATCTCTGAAGAGTTGATGAAGCCCTAACCCTTTGCATACATTACATAGTGATCCAGTAAATCACTCCATGTCAAGCTGCCCACCAGTGCATTGCAGTGCACTAGAAACTACTTGAAGAACTTTCTAGCCAATACCTGTTATCCCCACCTCAATCAGAGACCAGTCAAAACCTTCTCTAGAATGTATTTTAGCCAAGGTGTTCAGTGAACCACTTAGATCAAAACATCCAAAGGCATACATTCCTTAAATGGCAGGATCAGACTCTCTAGGGAAGGAACTTGGCCACTATATAAGATACTATATCACCTATAACGTGAGGTGGTTCCCCCAGGGGGGGAATAGAGAAAAACAACAAAGTGCTGATCAGAAGCAGAAACATGGGTTCTTTCCAACTTACAGAATTCCAGCACTGAGATTCCCAAGGAAGTCTGTAGATCAGGAAAATCTTATTGGAAACCTGTCCTCTTCCTTCTCCCTGGCCCACCTACACAGCTAACCTGGGCCTTACCTGGGAAATTAGAGGAGGGAAGATTCACTAAAGTCACCTTCAGCTGAAGGTGAGTGTAGACTATCATTTCCTCTGCTTCCACAGTTCTCTTACCTGGCAAAGGGGACAGACAGCTTTGCAGCTATTATTAGTCTCTTCCTCCATAGCTGGTCATTCCTCTCAACTTCTACTTCCATTTTCTCTGAGCATCTTATGCTACTAAAGCCTATAGAACATTCTAGCCTAGCCCTCCCACCCTTGAGTATGGAATGACATAGGTGTTTGATGTGGAGGGGGAGGATGTGGGACTTCTTGTGACTAGGCATACCAATGGGGTTGTGGCTCTGCTGTGAGATCAAATGAACAAGTGAACCAACCCCCAAGCAAAGCATAGTACCTAAGACAATATTAAGATCACCTCTAGGTCAGTATTTTTCTCCCCAAGTTATTCCGTGGATTTGAATCAAGCTTATTCTAAACAGTAGCCAACAAAGGTAGAAGCTATGGGTTTGTGCTATCATATATGCACTTATGTGACTTCCAGATCACTTATGGTCTGCTGTCCTGTCAAGGTACCACACAGATTGCCAGTCTAACCACCCTGTGGAAGGAGAAAGGGCTTTGTTAGTCTTCTTTACTTCCTTTTTACTAGACAAAGAAGTAAAAGAATGTGGTTTTTTGCTGGAACTAACAATGGCACTCTAGTTTCTCTTCCTATTGTTGTGATAAAATGCCTTTGCAACAACAACCTTAAGAGAGAAAGGGTTGGGGCTAGATAGGTGGTTCAGCAGTTAAGAGCACTGGCTGCCCTTGCATATCCACAGGTCAGCTCACAACAGTTGATAGCTCTGTTGCAAGGAATGTGACTTGGTCTCCATGGACACCATGCATAGGGTGTATAGGCATACAGTCAGGCGAATACTCATAAAATAAAAATAAATATTTTTATAAAGAAAGATCTTTAATTCAGCTTACAGTTCTGGATTACAGTCCAACATTTCTATAGAGATCATGGCAGGAATGAGAACCAGTTACTCACATCCACAGTCCAGAGCAGAGAGAGCCTGCCTGCTTACTGCTCAGATCACCTTCTTAGTCCAAGACCCAGATATGGGAATGGTAGTGTTTGCACAGGGCTCAGAATCCTCACATTAATTAACATAAGGCAATCTCCCTCAGACATGCCCACAGGGCAACCCGATCCAGACAGTCCTCCTTAGGGCTCTCTTCTACATGACTCTAGACTGTGTCAAGTTGACGAAACTAACCAGAACCCACCTTTTAGGCATTTTCCTTTTTATTAGCACAGAAATAGATGAATTAAATTTACAGGAGGTTAGACCTGGAGAAGGGGCATCTTCTGCATGCTATGCAAACTGCCTACTTTTCCAGCATCCCCAGTTGTTGGGTCTCCAGTCCCTTCATCAATTCTCAAAAACCAAATATCACAGCATTGTTACGTGTAGCCCAGCTTCTACCTATCACTTATTAAAAAATGTTCTGCAGCCGATATTAAGAAATAAACACTGTAATTAAGCAGCCTGGGATTTGGGGTTTTCAGCATCCTAGGGGAACCCTAGATCAACTCACACCACAGCAGGGTGACTATAGAGAAAAGAAACAAATCTGGAGTTTCCTCAGGAGAAATATGTTTACTTAATGTGCAGTCTCCACAATACTGCCAGAGGAATGGGCTCTGTTCACAGGAGGCAGTGGCCCCCTCACCTCCATCTGTACCTGCCTCTGTGTTAGAATAAAATCAGAGACATTTCCCTACAGTAGCACAGTCCACACAGAGCCCCTGCAAAGAATCAAAGCTTCAGACATTCAACACAAGTAGGAATCAAAGGCACTAAAGGAGTCCACCTCACTGGTATGAGCCGTCCACACTGGATACAACCCCAGGTAAAACCTGACCATCATGACGATCTGTGGGTTATCTATGCGAGTGCCAGCACCATGTTGTTTCTTTGCAGAAGCATTTGATACAGAAGAGTTCAGAGATCTGACAAACTTACGGCTGGCTAAATGGCAAGGAACACAAATGAATAGTTTACCTTCTGCACAAAACCAAGATAAATGCTGTTTTCTGTTTCTCCACTAATATTAAAAATCAAGGGTGGCAGCAGACAAAATCAGTGATCACTATCTTCTCTTGCCTCTCCAACATGTGTCCTTCACAGTCTGGGGTGCATAGTCTCTGTAAAGTTACCAGGTTATCATGCGTGCATGCTTGCTTGCTTGCTAGCTTGCTTGTGTAGGTGTCAGAGGACAAAGGACAACCTTAGGCATCATCTTTGGGAATGCATCCACTTCCTTTGAACATGGAGCTCACCAATGACAAGCATACATCCCTGTACCTAGTATTTTCATGGATTTGGGGGTGAACTCAGATCCTCATGCTTGCAAATGGGGGTTATAATGGCAACCCATCTCCCCAACCCCATATTTTTGTATATATTCCTATACTTAAGGGACTTAGAAAACAGTATGCTTAGTGAAATAAGCCAGGCACAGAAGGGCAAATAATGCGTGGAATATAAAATAAAAAAGATGGACTCTTGCATCTACGAGGTGTGTTCCTTTCCTCTTGCCCAATGACATTTATGTCAATCACATGGCCTGTAGCTGTGTTTCCTGCCCTATCAGGTCTGACCAATTAGAAGTGTGTGTATATCAATTTCCAGAATTTAATAACAGGTTAGCAAGGAGGACCCTGCGACAATAACAATATCCTCAGTGTAAACCCCCCTCTCTCTCTCTCTCTCTCTCTCTCTCTCTCTCTCTCTCTCTCTCTCTCTCTCTCTCTCTCTAATTGCTGTTCTGCTGGAGTCTCTAGGGGAGGCCATGCTTACTTATTGTGTCATAAATATTAGTGGCAGCACCGTAGAGACAATGTTCTCCTCAAGCCTCCCAGCTTCTGTTCAGACTCACTGGAGTCTCTTCTCAAGCCTAGGGAGCACTTAGTATGGAGTGGACTCCCAGAATGTTCTGTGGAGTCAGGCACAGAGTCTCAACATTTCGATCAAGGTGATTTGCTTTGTCTCTTCAGCAAAGTTCAGTACGAAGCCAGAAAGCCAGAAACTCGGGGAAAGCCCTCATTTAAGAGTGGAGGCATCAGTTTCTATATCTTTCTTTCAGGTTCTTTGCCCCTGTATTTCAAACCGACTTTCTTTAAATAGGGCTGCTTGCTCACTCTTAAATCTTACTCACTGTCTTCTGAAGGAAAAAAAAAAAACTTAAATGGGGATGTAGGCAAGATTCATCAATCCCTGTCACTCCATCTCCCCGTCACCTCTTATCTCCGCAGATACCTCTTCAGCTGGATCCATCCTTTCTCCATTAAGTGGCCTTTAAATTTTATATATTTACATAATCTAGGAGAGTTAATCACACATGTTGATCAACACAGAATAAATGTTGATCTCCAAAAAAATCAAAAGAAGTAGGGCTATAAGCTTTACAACATTACATCCTTATATGAAACACTGGGATTTTTAACAATTAAAATATAATCTTCCCATGTAACTTTGATGAAATGCCAACTTTATATTCAACTCTGCTGCCAAATAAGCTATCAACAAGAGACCTGTAAGCCATTTGAGACTTAAGGAAATGGGACCATGGCTTTATAGGCATGATTAAAGCTTTAAAACTTAGAGGCATGAGTCTTATTTATTTGTTTGTTTTTTATTCTCGGGAATTTCTGGAATTAATAAAAGCTTAAATGTCAGATTGCTGTCTCTAGCTGAAGTCCAGAATAGACAGGGAGAATCCAAATGTTGTTGATTGAGAACAAGGGTTTCCAGGCCTACACAAAGTCAGTGGTTGAGACACTAGCCCCCAGTTTACTCCAAGAAGGGCACCTGGGGATATGAGAGCAGGCTGGGTCTCCAAGAGGAAGCCCCATCACATTCCACATAGGGGGGTCACTTTTGTAAGCCAGCACACCCCACAGTCATTTGTAGAGCACAAATGCTTCTCCCGCCAAAGGCCAGCTGCTGTCAGAAAACAGAGTCCGGGTGAGGGAAGCTGCCTGCCAGCGGCTCACACACCCTTTTTATGCAGCTGAGGCAGAGGTTGGAGGGAAGAGAGAACAAACTGGGTGAAGAACTCAGGGTGGGAAGGAAGCTAGAAAGAAGCTAGAGAGCAGAGAGGAGGAAAGGCTTGGATGGGGTGGAAGATTAAGCCTCACTTCACTTTCTCCATCATTTATTTCCACCTGGACTTTCATGTGCTCTCCTTTGTGCAAAGGACACACTTGGGCACAGTGGACATCTCAGCCTGTGCATTGTGACATCTATTGAGACTGGGTTGCTTCTCAGGTAACCCTCAAATTGACAAGCTATGGGTTTCCGGGAAGCCATCAGAGCACGAGGCTTTCCGGAGAATAATGGAGGCTGAACCCAGCCCTCTGAGCGTCTGGGCAGAAGCTGTCTGGCCTTTGAACTAACATCAGGGATCTGCCCTTCCCATTGGCTCTTCTTTCCTGCAGCCCAGGTAGAGAGCTTGTTGCCTGCAGAAGGCACTCTGATACTCCCTTCAGAATTCATAGCAGCAAGCATACACCACAGGGCTGCCGGAATCTTCATTCTCACCAAGCGTTTAGCAAAGGAAATACAACTTTGAATTAGCTTACGTTTTCAAAACATTAAGGAACATGAATACAGTTGAGGTGTCTGTGGGGGAGGGGGTCAGGCAGAGGTGGGCTGAGAATTTCTGCACCTAGATCCTCAGAACATGAAGAGTTAAGGCTGGTCTAGAGGAACAGGTGCTGCCCAATTTGCCCCCAGAGCCTTGCAGCCACAGCTGCTGCGGAAGATTGACTGCGGACAAGCAGCAGGCCAGCATAGCCCCTGTCACCAGCAGCAGAGGAGAGGCCCCGTGGCTCCTGGAATGACATTGGAAGGTCAGCCAATCAGGCAAGGAGCTGCCCCTTCCAAGATGCACACTCCACCTCTGGGCTCCCTGGGCAGTGTGCAAGGGAGGAACCAATGCACCTCTCTGTGGACTATGGGCTCCTGACACCACCCTTCCCTCTGTGCATCTTCTGGGATTGGAGACATTGCTGCAAGCTGCGTCCTTCTTTGTACACATGAAAACAAAGACTGCAGACCATCTCTGACCTGCCAAATCCTGAACATAATCGCTATGTGTAAACCTTCACCTCACAAGCCATAGAGTCTGGGCGCAATGAACTTGAGGGACACTGGGGAGGCGGTGTCTCAGGAAAACCCTACACAAGTGTGTGGAGCGTCTTCGGAGAGGCAGAGGTTTGCCTGCTCTGTTGAGAGCTTGCTGCAGGAGTCTGACGAGGTTTGCCGCCCACTAGTGTCCTATGGCGGGGACACAGTTGACATGCAGGTAGCAGCAGCTCAGTGTTTCCCAGGCTGACAGTGCCTGCCACCTAGGCCCACCTGAGTGCGGGGGGGGGGGGGGGGGGGGAATATGCCAGGGCACCCACCTAGCTTAGGTAAGCCTCAGTAAAAAGGCAGATGAACCGGAGGGTGGTTCATTCTAAAACATCCCTAAAGTCCTACCTATTGCGATGTTAATTATGCTTAATCACATTCACAATCAAGATTTTGTAAATACAGGAACTGAGGAAAGCCATTATTTTATTTTAAAACAAAAGACAGACCTCCCATTTCCCACCCCGCTCATAGATCTTAAGACTGTCCCTCCCCCTTTACATCAAGTTCCCTGGACACTGAGCTGACTCCTGCTGGGCCTTGACCATTTTCCTTGTTTACTCCAGGCAAATCCATGATAAATATTTTGTCAGCTATGTGGACATATGTGGACATTCAGGCCTCAGGGATCTAAATGGGAAGATTTATTTATTTATCTATTTATTTATTTATTTATTTATTTATTTATTATTTTGGCAAAATTGCATCCCCCAGCAACACACTGTATGGCTTGCTGATTCTCCCAGGCAGCAGGGAGCCCCTTGGTGACACCCAAGTGGCAAAGAGGATAGTGAAGGAGAGAAGGCAGATTGGCTGGCATTTATTAAAGGTCTGCCTGGCATTTTGCTCGCCTACAGAGGGCATCTTATAGAGGCATGCAGCTTCTAAGCAAAGGCCTAGAAACTCTGAAATTATCAGAAATAATCTCCCTCTGCTCTATAAACATGAGAGAGAATATTCTCTTTGCTTATATACTTCTGTGAAAACTAAAATTCAGAATACCACTCGGAAAAGTCTTCAGGTGCTTATAAAAACCTACTTCTGTGGCTGCATAGAATACCGGGTGTCAGGTCTGTAATGCCCTGTCATGTGATCTGCAGAGTCCCAAAGGTGCTGCACACCCAGCTTGTCCTTGAGCTTCATCACTCCACCCTCTTCCACCAGAGCTAACTAGACTCCCGGAGCCTGAGCGCACAATGCAGTGAAGCTCAAAAATCTCAAGGCCAAAGAAAAGTCAATGTTAAGGGTGTGTATAAAGTCATCACCAGGATGTGACAATCACACAGACTATATAACCTACATACTGTCCCCCATTCCATCTCGGCTTTTGTCAGGAGTGTTGCACTAGAAAGCACTCACTGGGGTTAAAATCACGAGACCCTGCACAGACCCTGCTGCAGTAGGGTGTGCATACACAGTACACATGCAGCTGCACATGCCTATATACACGTGTGCCCCCAAAGCTGTCCTGTGAACATCAGCTACCTCACAAGCTCCCTGCACCTTCTCAGATAGGGTCACTCACAAGCTTTTAACCCATGCAGGGACTGGTCTCTGGCTTCTGGTCTTTGCTCCAAATACTCTCTGCAGCCTGTCCAGCAACAGTGCTTTAACAAGCAAACATGACCCTCATTTCCTGCTTTCTACTGTTCAGATGAAGACAGACTGTCTGACACATAGGCTGGACATCTCTGCTTTTTACCCACAGCCCCAAATGACCAATTGCATAATATTTACAAATGAAAAGAAAAAATGGCTGGAATGGGCATTTTAGGGTTTGAGGCCTAGCAACCATTGTAGTTCTTGCCACACATTTGGATATTTTTTCAAAATGAAGATAGGCCAAAATATGGCAGTTACTGACCAAAAAATTAAAAAAGAGTCCATTCATATTAGGTAGGTAATATTTAGTTTTATATTTTTAAAATATAGTCTTGCCAAGGGGGCAGCATTTTAAATCACACACACACACACACACACACACACACACGATTTAAATATATATATACATACGATTTAAATAAATATATATATATATATTATAGTATGTCTTGAACACATCTCTGGAAAATCCAAAAATCTGTGCTCACTACCACCACCAGTGTAAAAGCCCAAACCTCTGGAGTCAGGCCTTCCTGCTTACTCATATAGAGGAAGGGCCATTTTTACATAAAGCGGCTCCTTGGCCTTCAACTGATAGGGTCAGAGCAACTTAACTTGCCTATACATTTTACAATAATCAATTCACTCAACAAATGTTAAAAGTCTTGCAAATAATTCTTGCATGACTCTACCCAGGTGCACATGAGCAATCTTTGCATATATTTTTCCTATGGTAGATTTCACTCTATTTGAACACTGCACAGAATTCTTTATATAGTAAATTTTTTTAGTTATGAGATGCTGATTTCAAAATCATAGACATTTATAACATCTCTGCATCAAAAACTATCAGAATTTCTTCTGTACCATGCTCAGCATATATATCTCACACTGAAAAATAGATGCTGGTTGGCTGACAACCAGAAGGGCCTGGTTTATCATCCTGAATTACCTATTTCTCCCCCCAAAGTGGAAATCTTCCTTCATTCAATAGCCCAGGCTTTTGCCAGGAGTCCAGATATGTCATCTTGACAGGAAAGACAAGGTGCATTGGCTTTGGAATACATCTGTGAACATCTGGGCCTTTTCTGTTTTTTCCCATTAAAGCAGCAAGCAAGCGGCAGGGGCTGCTCTCAAGACTTGATTGCATCTTCAGAAGCACAAACGTCCCCCCCCCCAGGTGAATTTCCTGGAGGAGGCAGGCCAGGGTTAGTGCCCTCTGGGGAGAGGGGGGTGTCTTGTCCGAACTTGTTGAAATTTTTCCCCCTGAGAGGAAATCTCAAGAGGAAAAGCTCCCATCACTTTGCTTTTGGTTATATTAAAGAGCTAATGGCCATTTCCATGAGAATTTGGGGGCACCTTCATCATTTGGCTCCATCTTTTCATAGTCTTTTTTTTTTTTTTTTTTTTTTTTTTTTTTTTTTTTTTAAGCTGGGAAACATCATGCCCTTCCTTTGGCTGTAGGTTAGCTGTTCTCTAAGTCTGCAAAGAAAATGCAGCCAGTGCTTACAGCTTCCCTGGGTATCTTCCAGAAAAATCTTAACAGCCTCCCCTTGGCTTCTCCCTCTCCTGTTTTCTTGTAAAGACCAGATATTCATTCTCTCATATTCTCTCTCTCTCTCTCTCTCTCTCTCTCTCTCTCTCTCTCTCTCTCTCTCTCTCTCTCTCTCTCTCTCTCTCTCATAATGGTTTAATTTCAACTGTCAGCAGGTTATACGTTTTATGCAGATGTTCCACATTTGAGATGGGTATTGAAGCCCTGAACGCTTCTAAGCGATACCAAATGATGACAGTTCCCTCTCTTTGCCACAGGAGAGAAAGCCATTCATACATGTAAGTTCATATGTACGCGGTGACAGGCAGCCTAAGGTGCAGGCACACTTACTAATTGGGTCTGACTCCATCAAGAGCGATAAATTCTAAATACCAGGAAGAAAGCATCTCAATAAGCATTGCTGAGCTGCACATGAGGAAATACCACGTACAACATTCACCAATTTCACTTTTACAAGTATACAGGTGATTTTTAAAAAATGTCAACATTACAGATGATGTAATGCCTAGCAGTGCATATTTTTAAATACACTACTGCGAGGAACATGTAGTGTCCAGGGGACGAGGGGGATGCAGACAGACGCATCTTTCCCACAGCCTTCAAGGATGAACTGTAGCAGAATTAAAGCGGAGGCTGTAAGGCTCAAGAGTGCAGAACCTGAGGGCTACCGTCTTAATTGACCCCTGCACCTGCCTGCGCTCCTAACGCCATGTCCTTTTTCTGGTTGTGATATTCAAAGTGGCGATGATCATTCCCCCTCTTCTCCCCAAACCTGCCTGGCTCTGATGTCTAGCTCTGGAGTTGGGCTTTGAGCTGGTACTTGGCTAGCTAGATAGGTAGGCTGCTTCCAGCGATTGCAGAGCGATGCTTCCCTGGCCTCCTCTCAGTACCGCCTAACCTCTCCAAAGCAATGCAAATATATTTTTTTAAATAAATAAATAAACGCATGCATGAACATTCCAACCCGGATAGGGAAGGAAAGGGAAAAGACTTCACCCATGCATCCAACCCCCTACACCGCACCCATCCCCCGGGCCCCTTCCCAGACAGAAATCAGCGCAGACCGCAAGGCTCACCATTCGCGAAGCTCTGGAACAAGGAGAGAGCCAGTATCCACATGCCCCTGCTGCTGCCCGGCCTCCCGCGAGCCAGCGAGCCAGCGAGCGAGCCACGCGCCGGCCTCGCCCCCCGCGCTGCGCTGCGCTCCGCCGCGCCCGGCCCGGCTCCGCTCGCCGCCCGCCACCTGCCCAGGGGCCGCCCAGCCGCCCAGCCGCGTTCCCCGCTTGCTGCGCCCCCGCACACCTGCTCCCGGGCGCCGCGCCCCGCGCCGCGGACACAGCCCAGGTGCGCCGTGCGCTCGGCTCGGCTCAGCGGGCCGCGGGCAGCCAGGCGCGGGCGCACAGCCGCAGCCGCGGGCGCGAGCTCATGCCGGGCGCCCCCCGATGCGCAGCGCGGCCAGGCGGCGGCCTCCTGGGCGCCGGCCTCACCCTCCGCAGCCAGGCAGCAGGCGCGCGGCCAGGCTCATCCTGCTGCGGCGGCCTCCGGCGCCGGGTCCCCTGTGCTGCCCTTCCCTGCCTGAGCCCGGCGGGCCGCGCGCGGAGGCGAGCGGGGACCCCTCCCCTGCTCTGGCCGCTGGGGCGCTCTGCAGTCTTAAAGCAGCAGCAGAGGAGTGCGGCGGATCACGCAGTCGGCGGGACCCAGGGCTCAGAGGCTCAGAGGCTCAGAGACTCGTCCCCACACAGTTCATCGTGTGTAGCTCTGTTCCTGCAGGTTGTTAATGAGATGCGGCCGGGGGCTGACCACTCCGGAAGGGTGCCAGATAGGCAGAGGTGACCGCGAGGCGTTAGCAGTTTTGATGCGATGTGCAGCAGGATTCGGAGTCCGTATTGACTCCCTGAAAAGTCTAGTCCATCTGCCTAGAGGGAAATGCTGCCTTGGAGTCCTCGCGGCTCCTGGGAAGAGCTCTCTGACTTCACTGGCTGATTTTTAATTATCTTGAATACATACTAGGGTACAAACATGAGCGATTCTAATTTTGATCTCTGAGTGGTGCATAAAAAACTGATTAAAATAGCTGATACTGTATATGAGTCCCAACATGCAACCCCTTTTTTGGCACTATGTAGACAGCAGACCATGGGCTAAATGGGTCTCCAGAAGGATCTTGAAGTAATGGTATTATTTCAACAAAGGCCCTTCAAAAGGCACATGTCCGTATCCAGCACTTTACAAAATAATGACCTACAGGGTCAGAATGTGCCCCTATTTAAGGTCTAAGATTGAATACACACGGCCAGGACTATGGACTGGGAAAGCTTTGAGGAAAGGCAGGAGGAGACCATTTCATGGGAAATGGAGTAGTTTCCCAGACATCAGGCATCTTCTGCCTGGACTACATGTGCCTTTCCAGATTAGGCACCCCCAAGACAGCTCACAGAATAGTCCAGCAAAAGCAAATGTCGAGGCAGAAATAAAATGGTGTTTTACCAGGGCTGGGCACAAGATGGCCAGGCCCTGTGTGTTAGGAAGGGTCAGCTGAGCCCTGATGCTGCACTGGCTGCCATTGCTCTGCAGCTGTAGGTGATCACGTGCTGCCGCCCACTCAGACTGCGCCTCCAGCTCTGCCAGCTACACAGGGAACCCCAGTGTCCTTTGCCTTTGCATGCAAAGGGTGTTCACTCCCCGTTCCTCAAAGCTGTGCGCTGTGGCAAGCAGTGAGCCTGATTTCCATTTTTGCATCCCTGCTCTTTTAGTCCACAACTCTTCAGGTACGACAACCACCTTAAGGCTCAGCTGGGGCTTGGTATCCAAGCACTCAAGACAAAACTGGGACAGACAGCTTGGAGTCAAACCACTGTCTCCACTTACCAGATCTAGGCATGCATGTATGTCTCATGAGTTTTCCTGCCCTGGCGTGCACTGAATGAAATGATCAGCACTTCTAAGTGTAATGGTTGTGGTGCTCTAAGGCCTAGGCCTAGGCCTAGGCCTAGTGCCTGGTCACCACAGCTAGTTGTGGCCAAGGTTCTAAGTTGGAGCAAGGCTAACTACATAAATTTGGGGCTCTAGTATGAATTAAAAATCAAAGGGTTATTTTTCCAGAAAGAAGAAAATACATTGTTTAAAGCCTCCTAGTGGAAATTTTGTTCTTTCCTCTGCAGCCTTTTTTACCCCGCCATAGCGTCTGTCACTCTGTGTTTACTGTCTCACTCTGTTGGGGATAGTTGGGAAGGGTTCAGCTGCACACAGCTGCTAAGCTGCTACAAAGCAACCCAGGGTCGTACAAGTGGTCCACATCTGCTGCCTTGCTTCCCTGCCGTCCAACTGGCCTGTGTACTGGGCATAACCACGACTGAGAATAGGAAAGCATTTCCCATTCCCCAGAGATTACAGTTCCAAGGTAACAAGAGATGCCCAAGCGGTTACACACCCACACTGAAAAGCTGTCCCCGGTGCCTGGTTCAGAGGTGGGCCAGAGGCTTAAATGACTTGTAGGACCTGCCTGATGATGCCAGTCTGGGGTAGGACAGTCAATGACAAGCCCCACTCTGGGTGCCTTCCTAAATCATCTAGATCTCCATCAGTGACATCAAGAAATGGCAGAAAACAGACCTCTCACTGAAAAGAACATTAACCCATAGAGGGTGACCCACAATGGCAGATCCCAGTTAAAGCTAAGAGATTGTGTAAAGGGTGTGTGTGTGTGTGTGTGTGTGTGTGTGTGTGAGTGAGTGCGCGCTCGCTTCTCTTTTCATACTATGATTTAAAAAACAAAAAACAAAACCCCAACAAGACACAACAACCTGGCAAAAGCAATTCAAGTGGGGAGGGGGTTAATTTCAGCTCATAGTCCAGGGACACAGTCTGACCTTGCAGGGAAGTCACAGTACAGAAGTGGCTCACACTGCATTCGCTGCATTAAAGAAGTAGAGAGTGCTGAGCGCCTGTACTTGCTCACTTCCTTCTCTTTATACTAGCTGGGATCCTAGCCTAGGGAATGGTGGCACCCATAGTATTCCCTCTTCCCACCTTAATTAACCTAATAAAGATGATCTCCTACATCACCACCAGATGCTCATTTCTTGGGTTACAATTGAGATTAACCTTCACAGCTGGGCAACCCAGATCCCTCCCAAAGAGGAGTTTTTGGGGATGGCTCAGGAAACAAGGCCTTGCTAATATAGAGAACATGCCCAAGGGTACTACTATTAGAAAGTTCAAATTGGAAAGTGCAGAGCGCTCTTTCATCTGACCAAGACTCTCAGAGTGTGGAGGTGGCACAATATCATGCAGGGGACTGGATTTAACTCTCTGTGGTTTGTTTTCAAATACATCTACATGGGCTTGCGTTAAAGACCTATATCCTGAACTCTCCACTCAGATGTAGTCACTTCAGATGCTTCCATACAAAAATGAATGTGGATCACTTAATTGTGAGCCTCTCGTGATTAGAGATTCATTTTGGGTCAGTGCGAAATCCCCAACACCTGGCTCACAGAGGCACTGTGATAACTTGTTTGTCAGCTTCATTAGATAAGGAAAACATCCAGAGGTCAGTAAGGCACCTCTGGGACTGATCATATGCCTTTCCAGATGTCATTTGACACTGAGGGTCCTAACCTAATCAATAGATTAATCTATAATAATGGCTTTCAAAAGTGATGGAGACAAGTGGTGTAAGCTTAGTGAAAGGAGTAGGGTTATTGTGGAGGTGTGTCTTGGAGGCTTTGTTTTATCCTATTTCTTCTTGTGTGATTTTTTCCTACTTCATGTGCATGTTTGAAGAGTTTCCTCTGCTACATGAAGCAATGTTCTGTCCAAGCATGTGGTACAGAGCAACTCTGAACTGAGCCCTCTGAAACTGTGAACCAAACCCACCAACCCCCCCTTAAGTTTCATGCATCTACTATTCTGGTCACAAAGTGAGGAATGTAACAAACATCCATGGAGAAGGATGGGAATTTCTAATGTAAGTAGATTGTGGAGCCCACCCTATTGAATGCACAGACAAACAGTGGATATTCAAAACTCCAAACTCCCTTGCCAGGAAATATTTGGAGGACATAGCATTGTCATTAAGATGATTACGTCTAGTAAGATATCCACATGCAAAATTCAATCAAGCCATGTGCTCTGAGAATTACTAACCTAAGATTCCAAGTTTCATGATGTGCATTCTTCTGTAATTCTTACAATGATCCCTAATCACCCTCTGTCTGAGACATATTCCATATGGAAAGACAACCTACATAACACTAACACTGACTTGGTAGAAGATGCACATACAGAAAGTCAAAGGAGCTGGCTCTGTGCCCACTGGGTCTTTATTAGGTAAGAATCAGGCACATGGGATCAGGGAAGTGCACTATCCAAGGAGCAGTATTTACTCTTGTTTTCCTTAAAGTGACAACAAAAGTCACGTTCTTATAAAGAGTTGGTGTTGACTCTGGAAGAGCTGGGCTGGACCCAAGAAGGACTGAAGGCATTTTAAGCAGAATTCCTTATAGAGAGAGGGCTCACTGTCTGATCTATACAGCTAGCTCTAGTCAGGACATTAAGTAGTTAACCAATTGGGACCTCTATAGATTTCCCAGGGCTATCAAAGATGGGATGATGCAAGATAGCAGAGACACACTGTATTATAATTGTGAAGGACAAAAGCCTGCAGCCAAGGTGTAGGCAGGGCTATCCTCCTGCAACTTGTAGGGGAGAATTTTCCCTGTCTTCCATTGGTGGCTAGCAATGTTGGCATTCCTGGGCTTGAGGCTTCAGCCGTCTTAACCTACATCTTCAACAGCCCTGTCTCTGGCATATATTACTGGGTGTCTTCTCTAGGCATAAGGATGGCCTCATAGAAAATCAGGGACTCGTCCTACTATTGCATGAACTCTGTCCTAGTTAGTTGTAACTATAAACTTGACACATCCTGGAGTTACATCAGAGACTCTACTGGGGAACTGCCTGGATCAGATTGCTCTGTAGAGATGTCTGATGGACATTGCCATGATTGTTAATTGCTGTAGGAAGGCCCAGCCCACTGTGGGCAGCACCATCCTTAGGCAGGTGCTCCTGGATTTTATAAGAAAGCTAGTTGTAAAGAAAGGTTGGTAAAATCCTGTGAACAAACCAGTAAACTGTGTTCCTCCAAAGTTCCTGCCTTTAAGTCTCTTTCCTGAATGCCCTCAGTGATGAACTGGCCTGAAAGTATAAGCTAAAATAAGCCCCATTCCTCCTTTAAGTAGTTGCTTTTGGGCAGAGTATTTTATTACTCAGTGGGATAATCACATCTAAGCTAATTACATCTGCAACCTGCGATGACCTTACTACAAAATAAGGTTGTATTGTGAGGCACTGTGAAGGATTTTATCACAGTTTAACACATGAGACTGGGATGCCTTAAATGGGTCGGAGGCTCGAGAAGATGTCCTGAAGCGTGCAGGAAGATACCAGCATTCATTCACACCGAGTGTTTTAAAAGTCACCCTGGGGACACAAACTGGAACCTTGGGGTTTGTAAGGCAGAGGCAGAGGGATGGTAAGTTTGGTGTAGTCTGGATAATAGAGACTGGATCAATCCAACAAGTAACAATAGAAGTCACTGCCAATCAGGTATACCCCATGCTAGAAGTATAAGCTCAGACTTCCTCCCTCACTCTGTTTCTAGTCATAGAAAATGGGGTCGGGGTGGCTGTTGTTCTCATCTTAAATGACTGCTGAGATCACTGAAGGAGACATAGGAACTACTCCGGCAGACACAGAAATCTAACTACACAGCCACAATGCTGGCCCAGCTGCACCCACAATGAGCATGGACAAGACAGCGTCTAAAGGGTCTGTTCAGCTTAAGTTGAAGCCAGTCACTGCCCTACCTCCAGGTTTAGCTACAAAGGGCAGAGACAGCCAAGGATGTATGCAGTAACCCTCCCGTCCCTTCCCCTGTGGCCTGCCAGAGTCCTCAGCAGGGACATGGGATGGGTCTGCTAACCTCAGTCAGCATGATGGTTCCTGGAGGCTTGAAGGAGTGTAGGACAGGCTAAGAAGGGTACAAGGGACCCCCTGAATTTTCTGGGCTGTCCTTCATCTGAATTTAGAGTACATGTAAATTTTAGGGGCTCTATGTATGTGTAAATTCATTCATTTGTACATGCAGGGTCGGTTGGCACTTCCTGTACACCTCAACTCCTTGTAAAGAACCCAAGCAGATGGCCAAGTTAGTCTCTTCAAATCTAATTTAATGGAGAATTCAAATAATAATTACAGCTTCCTGAAATCAACTATATTATTAAAAGTTGAAGTTTTAATCCAGCTAAATATGTGTGTGCCTGTGTGTGTGTGTGTGTGTGTGTGCCTGTGTTTGTGTGTGTGTGCCTGTGTGTGTATGAGTGTGTATGTGCACATGTATGTACTCGAAAGCTCACATTATGTGAGTAATGCTTGTGGGCATGAATCAGTGAGCTATGTTTTTCCTAATTTTTAATTGATTCTTTACAAATTTTACACCACACAGCCCAATCACACTCATTTCTCTGTCATTTTATATCTACCTTCTCCACCTTTGTAACCTACCTCCCAAAACTAAATAAAAATTAAAATTAAAAAAAAATCTTACTGTGGAAGCTTCAGTGTGTCATGGTGCATCACACAGTATAGCCTTTTGCCCAAACAGCTTTACTTGCAAATGTTTGCTGCAATAAGTTATTGGTCTGGTCCAAAACCTCTGACTTCTGCTACACCACCACTACTGGGTCTTATTGAGATGCCTCCTGGACATCTTACTGTTGCCCTGAGTCATGCTGCAGGACTGGCCCCTTGATGCTTTGCAGCAGCTCATAAGTGGGTCGATGTTAGGGTGGGACAGCTCAAACTTCTGGATCTGGGCCTGGGTGGTAGCTAAGTTGGTTATCCTGCCAACTCTCCCTGCTCAAACCATCAGGACCAGCAGTGACACAGCAGTGCTGGAGCAGACACACAGCAGTGCTGGAGCAGACAGATTGCACTGAACATACTTGAGCTGTGACAAATTTCCATCTCTTTCAACTGAGACCTTTGGTGCCACATGGACAGCTGCTAGGATGCAACTTGTCCAGCTCAGAAGCAACTTCTTTGTGATATAATACCCAACAGGATGAAGAAGCCCAGGCTCAAATAGGTCCAGAACCATGCAGGCCAATGAACAAACAGTGAGGGGTGGATCTCAGTTCATAGACTGGCCCAGAGCTCAGACCCTGTGTCTTTCTGCAATTAGAAGAGACAAGCAAGGAGTAGGTAGGAGGATGTCAGGATGAGTCCTTGGGAGACGCTTATATGAACAGAAGTACCTCCAGAAGATACTAAGGAACCACTGTATATCAATACCATTCCCACTTCAGCCTCACACCATAATCTGGTTTGAAAGTTTGCAATGCTTTCCAATGCCATGAAGCATCATACCCACAGTTCTGGCTGTGACGGTGTGTTCCACAGTACCCCTTACCCTCAGCCATTAGTTCACCAACCATACTTTTGCTTTTACTAGACACTAGCTCCTTGAATGCTCTCCCAGAATACCCAGGAACTTCACCCTTATTCCATATGTTCCTCCAGGAGTCCACCCCAAGATCAAGGCCTTTCTAACTAATACTCATCCCTAACTTCGCCATGATTTCCATTTTCATACTCAGAGCCTTCTCCGCAATGATTCCTTGATAGAACTATTTCTCCCTTGGCCTCACAAGGTCCAAATGAGAAGAGAAAGCCATGTCTTTAGTTCTAGACCCTTAGCATCTTGGGGAAGAGATGTTAGAATGGACTTAAGGCAGAAGAGGAGGCAGTCTAGGATCTGCAGGGGGAGGGGGGTTCCTGTGTCTCCATGCCCAACCAGGCTGCATGATTTCATGTGCATCTTGTCAAACACAGCAGAGAAGGCATGGTGGTTTGAATGGAAGATGTGCCCCATAGGCTTGAATTGAACACTTGGTGGTGGTAGTGCTGTTTGGAGAGGTTAGGTAAACCTCAGTGGGTAGAACTTTGTTGTAGGATGTGTGTGTGTGTGTGTGTGTGTGTGTGTGTGTGTGTGTGTTTGTGTTTGTGTGTGTGTGAGTGTGTGTGTGTGTATGTGTGTGTGTGTCCCACCTCCCTCTCCCTCCCTCTTTCTTTCCCCCTTCCCCCCTCTCTCTGTCTCTCTGTGTGTCTGTGTGTCTGTCTGCCCCCCCCCCCCGTTTCTAGTCTCTCTTCCTTTAGTTGCTTTTTGTCAGAGTATTATATTACAACACAGAAAAGTAACCAATAAAAGAGAGTGAAACAGGAACCCCTCCAAGCATACCATCACTTCTAGCTAGAGAGGAATTGGTATTTCAAAGCACTCAGAGGGGTGAGTGGGGGGCTGTGTCCCTGACAGGTACACCTTGGGACTTGGCAATAGCAAATATGGTCAAGACTATACAATTAGACATTGGCATGCAGCTTTTCTGGCTGACCTACACAAATGGTTTAGCTGCTGCTCCCCAAGAATGTGACACAAAGCCACTGGGATGTGTGAATGACTTGAAGCCCATCGAGAGGGATGTCTATGAATAGCCAGCGAGTAGCCAGCAAACATGGCACATGAATTGTTGCTACTGCCACAGTTCTCTCATGGCTGTGGTTGGAATGTTCTATAGCTTGAGTGAGAATGGAAGGCATAGGAGAGAGTGAACAGTCAGACAAGGAAGACTAGGAGAGTTGGGAAGGCCACCGTGGTACAATGGGTTGTACCATGGTTGGTGGGAAAGAAGAAGAAAACTGTCCTAGGGTTTCCTTCCAAGTCATATTACCTCAGTTTAAGGAAAAGACAGATCAGAAAGCTGTGTCTCAGAACTGGCCTCCTGCCTAGCATATACAAGGCTCCGGATTCAATCTTCCACAGCACAATAAATGAATAAATGAGTTTTTTAAAGATTTATTTATTTAGTTATTTATTTTTTATTTATTTTATGTATGAGAGTACACTGTGGCTGTCTTCAGAAACACTGGAAGGGGGCATCAGGTTCCATGACATATGCTTGTGAGCCACCATGTGGTTGCTGGGAATTGAACTCAGGACCTCTGGAAGAGCAGATGGTGCTCTTAACCATTGAGCCATCTCTCCAGATCACAAATAAGTAATTTTAAATAGCCAAGAAAATATTTAAATGAGAAAAATAGTCAGAACAAAGATTCACATGACAAATGTTGTGAAGACTGGATAGTGGGTACAGTTTAGAATAGAAATGCTGACTTTCTATCATAAAGCTTGCTAAGAGAAAAACAAAGGGAAAATAAAGAAGAGGGAGGGAGGGGAGTAAGGGTAGGAGGAGAGAGAGAAAGGGTGGGAGAGAAGGATGAATGGAAAGTGGAGGGAGGAAAAGAGAAGAGAGGGAGGAGGGAGGAAGGAAGCAAGGGAGAAAGGAAGAAAGGAAGAAAGGGAAGAAGAGAAATGGGGGGAGGAAAGGAGAGAGAAAGAGGGAGAGAAATATGGAGAGAAAGAGGCTTAGGAAAGGAAGGGGTGGGAAAGGAGGGAGGGAGTGGGAAAGGAAAGAATGAAGAGAGAAGAGATGAAGAAAAGGGGGAGAGAGGAGAAAGAAGGAGGGAGAGAGGGAAGGATGAAGAAAGGAAAGGAGGGAGGGAAAAAGGGAAGGTAAGAGGAAGAGAGAGAGGAAAAGAAGGGAGAATAGGAGGGAGGGAGAGTGGGTTGGAATGGAAGAACTTTTTTTTTTTTTTACCAAATTAATAAAAGAAAGATAAGGAGTATATAATGTCATAATTTTAAATTCAAATAAAACCCTGTTTCTTTTCTTTCATTCTCTGTCTCTTTCTCTCAACATACAGAGAAAGGAATAAAGATTGTAATGGGTAAAAATGCTGAACACTGAATATAAATACATATACATCATACATCATAACACACACGTGTGTGTGTGTGTGTGTGTGTGTGGCTGAAGTAGGTAAGTGGAAGAAAAAGAAAGGAAGAAAAAGAATAAATATATAAAGGATTCATTAGGCAAAAGGCTGTGTGTGACATTGCTCACTTCTATGACCACAAACTGTTGTCTCTGTAGTGGTGTAATACTCCCTATCTATTTTTTTTTTTTACATATTTTGTTTCATTGAATAAAATGTCTGAAATTAAGCTAAATATCAATAAAAGCCAAAATTAGAGTGTTTTATGGAACAGAGTCAGGTTGTGTTCTGTGACAGGAGACTGTCTGAGTGCATAGTGGACCTAAGACCCAGGATGCTATTCTCTCTACTGCTGACTTGACTAATCCTCCTGTAGAATGTGGCATCTGTAAGGAAAGAACAGAGCCACCTTCTCCCACAGCTGCAGGTTCACATTCCCATTGTCCCACAGGGCCTGTCACCTTCCATTCTTGACACCCCTGTCCTCCTGAGAGCCTGGAGCAGCTTGGTAGACTCAGACTGCTTTCAGGTTCCCACACTACTGAACCTTCTTACAAAAGCCCCAACATGGGGTGCGATTCTGTTAATGGGGGTTCTCCAGCAAAACATCCAGAAAGATATATGGCTCCTATGATAAAACATATTTATCAAGATACAAAAGGGGTGTAGGGGAGGGCAGAGGAAGAGAGAGATTTGTTATAGGGTGCTGGTTTCCATGATCCTGGAAGTCTTGCATCCTGTCTTCTGGAGGCTGGAGACCCAGGAAAACTCTCCCAGTTCAAGTTCCCAGGCAGAAGATGAACTTCCTCTTCCTTTCTGTTTCCTTCATACCTCAGCACATTAGAGAGCTTGCCACACTGAAGAAAACCATCCATTTCGCTCAGCTTACAAATTCAAACTGCTAATGGCTTCTAGAAATGTCTTCACTTACCTGGACACGTCATGCCCCAGGAAAGTTGACCTAAGAAAATACTCAACATAATCCTCCATCACTCTGGCTTCCCCACTCCCCAGGGAGGGTGCATCACATGATGCCAGAAGCACTGAATCAAGGTCCCACAGGTAAAGTTCTCAAAGTCAGAGTGCATGATTATAGGACTTGTTTATTTACCTTAACTGGAAAAGACCTTCAGTGATGAGGTTGGGAAGGATACTGAGATAGTAGAGGGAATGACATGAAATACATGGAGAGCTGACAGAAGAAAATGAGGGAGAGAAAAGGGAAGGCTAGATCCAAAGCACATGTCTTTATCTTTGCCAAGAGATCTGATTGACACTTACAGAAGGGTCACATTAGAGTAGCTGAGAGCAGAGACCTCCCAGATGTCGAAGGCAGTTGAGGTGGGAGAGAACATGACACTGACATCTTACATCAAGACCTGTGAAATTTTATTACAACTTGAGTTTGAAGGGGGAAGCTCTAAATATTTGTAAGACATGTTAAAATCTGTTATTACCAGTATAGGAATAATTCCTATTGGCTAGCTTTTATACTACTAGTTGGTATGCAGGCTCCTGAGAGAAAAAGATATTGATAGTCTTTTCTCAGCTGTGAATCCTGGGAATTACAGTGACAGGCATGGAAAGACACACAAAGGGTCACAATAGTGACATCATTGTTTTGGGAATTTCCAACTTCGTTCTAAATGAATACAAGGCCTGTTCCACAGGTAGAAACACATTCTGGTGCTGTAAATCTAGCCAAGAATTTATGGTTGGGGAGCTCACTGGCCCCTGTAGAACACTACTACTATTCTGGTATGGAGTGCTCAACCACAAATAGGCATTTATATCACACTTCCCCTCCAAGGTGCAGGAACCTTTGCAAGAAAGGATTTAGAAATATTGTAACATGGTTTATCTGATCCTGATTTAACTTTGGTTCCTGGTATCTCTCTAGAAAACTGTTTATTTCCTCCATACTTTCCAGTTTTATAGGCTTTGTAGTAAGATCTGATGATTTTTTTGAATTTCCTAAAGGTCATCCAGAGACTGCCCCACCCAGAGATCTATCTCATATACAGTCACCAAACCCAGACAATATTGTGGATGCTAAAAAGTGCATGCTGACAGGACCCTGCTATAGCTGTCTCCTGAGAGGATCTGCCAGAATGTAAAAAATACAGAGGCAGATGCTCTCAACCAACCATTGGATTGAGAATGGGATCCTTAATGGAAGAGTTAGAAAAAGGACTGAAGAAGGTTAAGGGGTTTGCAAACCCATAGAAAGAATAATATCAACCAACCAGACCCCCCAGAAATCCCAGAGACTAAACCACCAACCAAAGGGTACACATGGAGGGACCCATGGTTCCAGCCACATATGTAGCAGAGGATGGCCTTATCAGGCATCAAGGAGGGGAGAGGCCTTTGGCCCTATGAATGCTCCAGTATATGGGAATGCCAGGGTGGAGAGGTGGGAGAGAGTGGGTGGGTGGATGGGTGGGGGAACACTCTTATAGAGGCAGGGGGAGGGAGGATGAGATAGGGGGATTCTAGAGGGGAAACTGGGAAAGAGGATAACATTTGAAATGTAAGTAAAAAAAAAAAACCTAACTTTTAAAATATCAAAAAAGAAAAAAGGAAAGAAAAGAAAGCAAGATTGTAAGAGCTAGGAGTTTGGGAGAACCAACATAAACATGTCTTGGGGTCAAGACAGAATAAAAGCACTTGTGGACTCACAGTAGCTTGGATACCTACACAAGACCCTCACAGGATCAAGCCAGTTATCATTTTAGATTGGAAAAAGGGGAGTGGTTCACGAGCCCCAACCCTTGACTGGAGATCTTTGGGCAAATAATGGCTTCTGGGTGGTGGTAGGGGGTAGTGAGTTTTCTTTGCCCCTGATAATTCAATTACCACCCAGTGGATGGACCCACTCTCAGGAATAAATGAACAGCATAAACTGAATGCAGTTGATTATTTAAAAATTAATAAAAAGTTTACAAAGTTGCAGGGCAGGGAAGTAGGGGTCAATCTGGGAGGAGGGGAATAGAGGAGGAAGTGAAATAGATCAAAATACCTTCTATGAAAGTCTCAGAGAAGTAATAACTATATTTTAAAAGCCTATAAGCTGTGGACTAAGCCTTGCACACATGGGCCTGCAGGGGAATTTTTAGATTTAAGTCACAACAGTAATGAGAGCTCTCCAGAGACAGGTCTGGAGTATTGAAATTGAATCTTATTGGATTGCCAGCACTATCAGTAGACTTTGCTGTTTAAGATAAGTGTAACCCACTTCATCTTGAGCAAATCCTTCTGAAGCAAATGGACTATCTCAGCACATCATATACAACAAGGTCACCTGCTCAGCCATTAGCAATGACTGGTAAGCCCCTGATACTGCAGGGACTATGAACACACAAGGTGTATGAGGGACCAGAAGCAGGAGGGGCTCATTGGTGAGCAGAACAATCAACTGTTTCTCTCATAATATGTGCAGTCAAAATAATACTTGTTGAGGGGTGGCAAGATCTGACCACCCCAGATGATCAGAAGGCACACCTTCAATCCAAAGGCATAATGAATAGTCTCAAAATAAGAGGCTGGAAGACAATGAACAGGAGAACCTGGCTCACAGTATAACTAACAAATGTAATCAATTTTAAAACAGAACAAATTTCTAGAGATATAAAATGGACTCTTCCCCATATTTTTTACTATCTGGCCATTCATACATTTTTTTTAAATGAGTCTAAACACTAGGCATCAAGTACGAAACCACGCAAGGGATCGTACACCATGACTAAGTAGTATCTGTCACGGAGCTATAAGATTGGCTTAACATTTAAAAACCAAATTTTCTCAGCTAAGAGGGTGACTCAGTAGCTGAAGTGTGCTGCATATGCCTGAGGACTAGGGATTGGATCTCAAAACCCATGGAACAGCCAAGTGAACCTTGACCCATCTGGGATCCCAGTGCATGAGGGATAAAGTCAAAAAGTCCATGGAACAAGCAGGCTAGTCAGATGAACCAAAGCAGCAAGATCTGGTTTGAACAAGAGGTGGTTTCCCAACATATAAAGCAGAACAAGTTCAAGGAAGGCCTCTGCACATATGCATACATATACAAATGCACAAACATGTACCTACACATATGTGAACATGAGAACATACATTAAATCATACATAAAAATCAATTTACTTTGATTATATATGTATATAACATGTATACATATATATGTTATATAACATATATTGTTATATATGTATATAACAAGTGGCAGCTCTCTTCAGCCCTAAGGGTGTCTCAAAATAACCCACAGCTGACATTACAATCATTGGTAGAAAACTGGCTGGTTTTTCCTCAAGACCAAACACATGATCTAGCTACTTGTAGTTTTGTATTGAGTTCTAAGTTTTCTCTGGACAACTGGGCAGGAAACACAGCATAAAGTATTGTGATTAGAAAGGAAGTGGTAAAACTCTCTTTGGAAGGGGCTTGCATCTTTGAGCAATACACTTTGAAATACTCTGAGCAGGGCTGCAGGGTATTAAATCAACACATAGCACGGAACTGTTTTCCCTGTAGTTTCTGCACACCTGGAAATGAAGACAGTGATATCACAACAGCATCAGAAAGAACAGGAAACAGAACTGTGAATGTGTTTTTTAAGACGTACCCCACAAAGATTATAAAATAGTAAATACGATATTTGATGGGTCTTCTTAAATACACCAGGAAAGGCATACATGGCCGAAGAGAAACTTTTGTAAATCAGACTCTCGAAAGATTAATATTTCTTATGCTGAAAATTACTTGACCAAGAAAGTAAAAATGTAGCCCAAAGAATGGGGGAAATGCTTCAAAATCTTATATCTGAAGAAAGGCTTGTATCCATAAATCTATAAATCTTGTATTATACCTGAATAACAGCTTGTATCTATAAATCTACAAATAAATCTTACAACTCAATAATTAAAATATAGCCCAAATTAAAACAGAGGCAAAGAATGCAGTTAGACATTTCTCAAAAGAAAATATGCAAATGGTCAGTCAGTAAAATACAGAAAGACTCTCACTGGTCTTCAGCAAATACAAACAAAAGCCATAGTGAAATACTATGCCATAAGCCATCAGAGGAATGGGTTGTCTTAGTCTGTGTGTGTGTCTGTAATACAATACCTTCATGACTTTTTCAGCATCTCTATGATGTATACACTATCTGCCTGTTAGTTACATGGGCACTGCTTCAGATATGAGGGCTCCTGCTGAGGGTCCAACTCTTGTGCTCAAATACTCCCCTTTTCCTTAAGAACAGCCCCAAACATAAGAGTAAGAAACTGGAAAATCTTATGTGTAGTGTAGACTCCACTTGCTGTGTACATGGCCCTGGATTTTGTCTCTAATGCCACAAGAATAAAAAATGAGAAAGGGTTTCTCTTTAGTTAAAAGCACAAATTCTAGGATTGGAACAACAGCTCAGTGGGAAAGAACACAGACTACTCTTGTAGAAGCCATGAGTTTATTTCCTGGCACCCATGGTGGGTGGCTCACACAATTGTAACTCTAGCTTCAGGGAATCATACAGAGGCTCTCTCTCTCTCTCTCTCTCTCTCTCTCTCTCTCTCTCTCTCTCTCTCTCTCTCTCTCTCTCTCTCTCTCATGTGCATGCAAAATATACACATATACACAAACAAAAGTTTTAAATCTATTTTTTAAATGAACAAGTTTTTGACCTAATGAAGGAAAGAAGACAGTAGATGTTATTCATCTAACTTTTATTAAAATGTGCCCCTATGATTGTTCTGTATTAGGAGATGTTGTATAGATGTGAATACATGGAATAAGTAAGTGTTTGTGTGAGTAAGTAAGAGGACTATAGGGGAAGTTATAGAAGAGTTTAGCAGGTGGGGGATTGCTGAGGACTGTCTCTATCTCTGTGTCTGTGTCTGCCTCTGTATCTCTCTCTCCCCCTCCCTCCTCCTTCTCAGAAAAAACACAAATAATATTTTGTTGTTTGGTATAGCCATTACTGAATGCTAGGAAAACAGGTAGGGGGTCAAAAAAGCTAGTACTGAATCCTCCTCTCTCTCCTAATTAGCTATGAAACTTTAACCTCATCACTGAGATTATCTGTGCCTTTGTTTCCTCCTCTACCAAACAGTGGTTCTAATAGTACCTGCTTCACAGAGATGCTCAACAGTAAACAAAATCTAGACTAGGAATTCTGTTCAAAGCATAAAACTCTATGAATCCTGTTTTTGTTTGTTTGTTTGTTTTTGTTCTTGGGTGGTTTTTTTTTTTTTTTTTTTTTTTTTTTTTTTTTGTAGTAATTACCATGATCATTAGTGTGAACTCATTTCATGGCCTGCCTTAGTCAAGGTTTCCATTGCTGTGATCAAACACCATAACCAAAAGCAACTTGGGGAGGAAAAGGTTTATTTGGCTTAAATATCAAGAGTCATAGTCCACTGAGGAAATTCAAGGGAGGAATTCAAACTAAGCAGCAACCTGGAGGCTGGAGCTGATGCACAGGCCATGGAGGGGTGCTGCTTTCTGGCTTGTTCCATGGGACTTGCTTAGCCTGCTTTATTATAGAACCCAGGACCATCATTCCAGGAATGGCACCACCCACAGTGAGCTGGGCCCTCCCTCATCAATCACTAACGAAGAAAACCTCCTACAGGCTTGCCTATATCTGCATCTTAGGTTGACATTTTCTCAACTGAGGCTCCCTGGTCTCTTCTGACTCGAACTGGGGTTGAGTCAACATAGAACTAGCCAGAACATGGTCCCTAAAATCTATTTTATGAAAACCATTTACACAAAGATTATGAATCTTCTCAGATTTCACAGGTTCCCCACTATCAGGCAAGCCCTTCAAGTATCTGCACCAGAAGCAGAGTACTGCTGCTGTTTCCACAGCAGCAGCAGCATGCTCCCTTCAGTCCAGCAGCCGCTTGAGCAATTAGAGACTGTGGCTCAATGGAGGTTGCAGACTGGTGTGAATGGTCTCAGTGGCAGTTTATCAAATGGTAGAGACCCTAAGGTAATGGTATAGTGTGTGTGTGTGTGTGTGTGTGTGTGTGTGTGTGTGTGTGTGTGTGTGTGTGTGTGTAGCCTGATCAACTAGCTGGCTTTTGTTGAATATAAATGGAGGACTTTTAACTGTCCCATCACTAAGCAAGGCCATATATCTCCAATATGACAGACAGGCCAATCAGCTTGCTCTCTGATCATCAGACAGTGTGCCCATGCATTGAAATGCAGCATTAAACTATATAAAACACAGTTGCTATGTGTCATTACAAACAATTAATAAAATAATGAGTTAGCTAGAGTTTTGTAACCAATAGAAATACCTTTAACCCTTTGTGTTAGTGAGTTCCACATGCATAAACTCAGTTAAGCCCAGAGTAAATATTAGATTTTTTTCAAATTGAGTCTGTGGGGGCTGGAGAGATGCTTCTACTGTCGAGAATATTCACAAAGGACCTTTGGCTCTGAGAACCCAGATAGTGGCTCTTAACCATCCTTTACTATAGTTCCAGGAGGTTCCAACACTGGCCTCTACAGACACCAGGTACTTACATATATACAGGCAAAATATTTAGATGTATAACATTTTAAACAAATAAATATTTTAATTGTCTGTATTAAACAAGTACAGACATTTTCTCTTATTCCCCAAATAATACAGACTAACAACTATTTTCAGCACTTTGTAGCAATTATGTATGGTAAGTAATTTAGAACATACTGGAAGAGGTCGGCAGGTTAGATGCAAATACTGGCCCATGTTATACAAGCAACTTGAGCTGCCTTAGACTCACAAATTCAACTGTCAGGTTCCTGTGGATGTTCAGGAGATGAGAAACACAAAGAAGGCATTTTTCTGGGCCAGCAAGGTGGCTCAGTAAGTAAAGATGCTTGCTACATAAGCCTGGTAATCAGAGATTGGTCCCTGAAACCCATGTACACACACACACACACAGTGCTAAATGTAAAGAATAAGTGTTTCTAGATGTTTGGAACCAAACATATGGCTCAGAATTTGTGTACACTGCTTTTCCAGAATACTGCTCTCTCCTCTCACCATTCTCACTCCCTATGTTCTCTTCTCTCTTCTCTCTTTCTCCCTCCCCCTTCCTTTCTAACTGTGGATGCCATGAGACCAGCTTCAAGCTCCAGGCAACCATGACTTCCCCAATATGACAGGCTATACCTTGAATTGTGACCAAAATGAATTCTTTCTCCATTACATTGTTTCTGTTGGAGCCATTTATTACAGTAACCAAGACAATTATTTGAGATGATAGATTCATTGCTGGTTGCTGGATTTCACACCTAAAAGTATTTAGTTCAAAATACTCATATTTGGAATTGCAAATGAGACTATTTTGTGTTCATTTTAAATGGCACAATAAGAAGCTTTAGGGTTATGAGTCATGAAATATTAACACCAAATACGCAAACCCTCTCAATTGCAGTTGATCAAAATTCATCTCATCTTATCTATTGCTGAATGACTAGAATCCTAAGAGCTTGCATAGTCATGTCTGCTTCTTACCGTCTCCCTGTTACTTCAGAATCCAGTGGTACAGCTTTTTGGTGATCTCATTTCTTCCAGGTCAGTGAGTGGCTCCTACAACCTTTGCTAATGCTATCTGCGTAAAGGAAAACAGGGCCCCTGTGAAGAACCGAAAGCAGCTTCAATTGGGTTAAGAAACAAAGTGAGTTCTAAGCCACATGCTTGAACCAGGAATGGTAGTCACACCCTTCATCTCAGCACTGCAGAAGTGGAGACAGAAGGATTTCTGAGTTTGAGACCATCCTGGTCTACACAGCAAGTTCTGGACCAGCCAAAGCTTTATAGTTAGACCCTGCCTCTGAGTTAATTAAATTAAATTCAAAAGGGAAAGGAAATTTGTATGGGGATAACACCAAAACTGTAGACTGATTTTGGTAGGTGGCCATTTTTATAGTACTAATTTTTTTCAATCTTTGAGCATGGGAGATTCAGAAAAAAAGGACTTGACACTTGGCAATGGTGAAGGCTGGTGGTCACCATTGCAATGATCATGTTGACAAGAGTAATGATAACAGAAAAGATATTAAGAGGATATGAATATGCAAATAAGTTTTATCCCAAACACAATAAAATCAAACGAAGGCACTGTAGATGTAAATACTTTGAGGCCTGCAAACAAACAAAAGGACTACATTGGATTATCCTCACTGGTAGGCCTGCAGATAAACACCAGGATTTGTATTGGGTTATGACAATGGGGCTGGATGTTCTTCTAAAACAAGGCTAGCATCAGCAAGTCTCCAGATGTCACAGAGATCCTGGCATTGGGATTGAATTAATACTTTGCAATCTCCTTGTTCAGTCCCAAGCATTGGTGGCTTCTGAGTTGTGTTTCCATGCTGGGTAGAATTAAGTAATACTGACCATTTGCTTTTGTCATTTCTACAACATCAGTCTTCAACTGATCACCAGTGGTCCCTGAAGTGTGTGCTTTCTCATGCATTAGCAGGACTTCAGCCCTGTCTCTCTACCAACACCACAATGTGTAACCGCTCCCTTAGAATATTAATGATTTGTTAACTACACACTGTTTCTTTATTAAGGGCTCGTACTGGCACTTATAAAATTTATCACAATGTCTTAGCCCAGTGTCCAGAATCTAGAGAGGCACAGGCCTCTGAGAAGAAATCACATAACACCAATTAGACTAAGCACCCTTTATCCAGCTTAGCTCTCTTAACCCATTGGAATGTGTTTGTTTCTCTGGTTTGGTGCTTAGATCTGTGGCCTAGAGTCAAGTATACTGGTTAGCACTCTCTAAGTAAGCCTCAGCTAACCTAGAGATAATGATGTTACCTCAGTGTTCTCAGAAGTGAGGATGCTGATGTTGATAAAAGGGGCTGGCCTTCCATGGAAGGGTGAAAATTGGGAGATGGTCTTAATTTTAACTCTCAGTCCCTTTTTATGAATTGTTTGAAACTGAGAAAACTCGTCAATTTTAGGTATTTGCAAAGTTTTGTTTTCTCATACTAAATGTTTACTCTGATCCAATTCCCCAAGATTTTGTTAGTTTTCCTGAAATTTTGTCATAATGTAGGGTTGATAAATCTGCATAAATTACAGCATATATGTTTTGTTATCCTTGTTTGATCGGTCAGTCTGTCATGCCACTCCCTATACTGTGGCTTCAAGACCTGGTGAAAAGAGCCTGAAGACTCAGGAGGCGCTCTCCTCGGTCCTTCTTCTGATAGGATGATCTGGTATACCTCCTTCTCTACAGGGATCCTCCATGTTTTTATCAGGAAACCATTTCAGCCTTCCACCACTACCACCACCACCAGCCTCATAAAATATGTATACTACCGTCAGGCTTCAGCATTCCCTAGTATATGTCTTTCCTTACACCACCAGCCCAGTGACTTGTGAACCCATGTAGGCAATAGAACACCATTGTTCATCTCTCAGCAACTCAGGAGCTACCCCAGTCTCTGATGTGACCATGCCTGCACAATAAAAAGCAACAGCACCTGCTTTCTGGTGTCTAGTTCCTGATTCATCTTAAAGATTCCCGGAGAAGTCCCACTGAAGCACGTGCTCAGGATGCCTGTTCATGTGGCATCTAGCAGAAAGGTGACATGGTCAGATGTTTCTCAGAACAGATCACAAAGCTAAGTTTCTTAGTTAGGTCTCCAAATCTACCTCCCACCAGTGGTGAGACTTTGGACAAGGCACAGATTGGTAGTCCCTTTTGTGTCTCATCAATGTCTATGTGCCCTGGGAATTTTGTTTGATGCAAAGCAGTATAGTTGCTTTCAAAATCCTTCTGTGGTTCAGAGGACTGAAACCTCCATATTTCATTCCTACATCACTTTACCATTGAGTTCTGGGTAGATTCTAACTACTAGAAGCTCTCATTGGTTGTTGGGAGGTGGTCCACAGAGGTGGTCAGAGGAAGGCATATGTGTAGGAACCAGTACAGGGAAGATGTACATGTTTGTCGATGCCAATGTCTGCTGAGCCTTGCTTCTCAGGGTGCATACTTTGTAGCTGGTGGCATGTGCAGTCTGCCCATTGTCTTGATGGAACACAGCTAATGCTTAAACTCACAGAGCTGCTCAAAGGAAGGCAGGTTTGCAGACAGAGCGTTCTCAGGACCATTCTAGCCACCCTGTAAGCAAACAGTAAATGGCAACTGCTCTGATAGATTCATGACTGTTCTCAGTACAATTAGCCTGTGCATATCAGGATAAAGCAACTAGCAAGTAGCTCAGATGTTACCCACAGGCCTAGAAAGGCCCCATTGTATTCACCATGGCTCAGCCACACAGAGACCCTGTAAGTGGAGGGTAAGACAGAGCATCTTAGAAACATGGTGAGAATTTAAATTATATTAGTTGATCACATTAACAAAAGCCAGCAGAGGCTTCTTGTTGATCTCTCACTGCAGCTGCTCCAGAGAGAAGGTCAGCTACCAGATAAACACAAAGCACCCCTCTCAGAGATGCCTAAATTCAGCATCCCAAATGGGGCTCATTTACAGAGAACAAGAGTAAAAATTCAGCATGATATCAGCCTGAGAACACCTGAGGGTGGGTCATTTATAAATTCTAGAAACATGTTTCTCCATGTTCTAAAGGCTAGAAAGTACAAGATCAAGGTCCTAGCATTTGAGGGAAACTATTATCTGCCTCTAAGAAAGTGCTGTAAATTCTGAGTCCTCAAGTAGTGGAAGCTGAGTACAATCAATGGTGGTGTGAGCCTAGTTTGTAACATGTGGGTTGTGGGGAACACTGAGGCCATGATAACCTTTAAACGTTTTGTTTTCTGTTTAGTTCTCTCTCTCTCTCTCTCTCTCGCTCTCTCTCTCTCTCTCTCTCTCTCTCTCTCTCTCTCTCTGTGTGTGTGTGTGTCTGTCTGTCTGTCTGTCTGTGTCTTTGTGTCTGTGTCTGTGTGTGATAGCCATGAATGTCTAAAGAGGACATTGGATCCCCAAGAACTGAAGTTATAGGTTGCTGTGAGCCTCCATGTGAAGGCTAGGAACCAGATTCAGGTCCTCTACAAGAAGAGTGAGCATTCTTGACCACTGAGCAATCCTATCAGCCTCCACTGCTGCATTTAAAAAATATAAGCAGGGATCATTTGTGCCAAATATTCTCAGTAGACCCTGTGTGTGATGGTGAGGGCAGATTTCACTCTTTGCCTCTAGGGTTCCCCTTTGTCATTCAGCTTGTCCCTCACATGGCCTCCTCTATTGAAATGGTCTATGTCATTGGGCCACCAAACCAGAGCATGCAATGGGCTCTGAGCCACCAAGGCTGTTGTTTGTTTTCTAGAAATCTTTCAGATACTTCACAGTTACCTGAAACCACCCTACACCCAAACATTAAGGAGGGCAGAGCCAAGACAGATTTTAGAGCATTCATACTCTACCCCTCCCCTACTCATCACTCCAGACTTTCATGACACTATAGAAAAGAAACATGATCTTATATGAGTACTTAATATAAATAACAGAAAGTGTTAAATTTAAAGGAAAAATATGTGTTCTAAGAATTATACATACACATATGTGAGCTGCATGAGAAAAATAATTTAACCTTGTACATTCTTAACTGAAATAGATGTCTATAAAGAAGGCTGTGTTTACTGAATCGGAAAAGGAGAATGGTAGAAAGAGAGAATGGTTTTAAGAGACCTCTTGAACTTACCCCATGAATTTTTATTTCCTAAATGAAATCTAATGTTTATATGGCCAAAGAGAAGAAATTCCGCATCATATCCTGAGGGGGAAAATAAGCCCAAGCCCTTGGAAGAATTAAAGACCTAATATTTGAACGATGAGACCTGAGAGCAAGACTCACCTTCCAGAGAAGATACATGATGGTGACTACTTTACTAGTATGCTTACTAGTAGGTTACTAGTATGTTAACCTTGACAGGATTCAGCTCCTTCCTACGTTGTTTACTATTCTTACTAACTAGTTGTTCTGGGTCCTACACTAGATCCTGGATGGTAGCAAGTATCTTGTCCATAGCCATCACTTGGATATGTCACAACTACATACACAGGCAAATACTATCCAGAGGTGATTTGTGATGAGGGACTCAGAAAGGCTTCAGGCTTCAAGGAACGCCTGTAGCTGGGGATTCCACCTGTCCAGACCAAGTGGGGAGCATAGTGTTCAGAGAAGATTCATATTAGACTACAGAGAATGGCAGATGATGTCAACCATCAAACATACAACATGACTGACAGCAACGAAATTCAGAAGGATGCACCAAGCCTAAGAGTGATGGGCAGTGATCCACTTGCCAGGTATGTCTCTGACATGGCCAACCTATTCAAATCTCATCATTAGTCACTTGTGTATCTGTGGCTGTCACAAGAATAAGAAATGCACCATACAAACTAACAGTCACCCTCTTAAATGATAAGTGTCACTGTAATGGTTTGCATATACTTGGCCCACGGAGTAACACTATTAGAAGGTGTGGCCCTTCCTATTGGAGTAGGTGTGGCCTTGTTGGAGTAGGCTTTTTACTGTGGGTGTGGGTTTTAAGACCCTTATCCTAGCTTCCTGGAAGTCTGATAGCAACCTTCAAATGAAGATGTAGAACTCTCAGGTCTTCCTGTATCATGCCTACCTTGATGATAATGGACTGAAACTCTGAACCCATAAGCCATCCCCAATTAAATGTTGTTCTTATAAGAGTTGCTTTGGTCATGATGTTTGTTTACAGTAGTAAAGCCCTAATTAAGATAGTCATATGCTTTGGCTTTTCCATAGTATGTTTTTCCACAGCACATTCATCATTGAGATGGGAGGTGAGGTTCCTAGGTAGTGCTTATGAAGAGAACAAGGGAAGATGCCATTCTGGCATAGACCCTGCATTCTACCCTATGAGACACAGCTTGTTCATCTTCACTGCCAAGGGGGCCAGGGGCAAACACACCAGGCCATTTGGGCATAACCAAAATGAATAGAAACATGACCAACTAAATCTAAAACAAGAGAGCAAAGTGATTGTCCTAGTCAGGGTTACAATTGCTACAGTGAAATGCCATAACCGAAAGCAAGTTGGGGAGGAAAGGGTCTATTTGGGTTAAATTTCCATATCACTGTTCATCACTGAAGGAAGTCAGGACAGGAACTCAGACAGGGAAGGAAAGTGGAGCCAGGAGGTGGTATAAAAGCTTTGGGTGGGTGCTGCTTACTGGCTTGTTCTGCATTACTTGTTTAACCTGCTTTCTTATAGAACCAAGGGCCACTAGCCCAGGGGTGGAGCTACCCATAATCAGTTGTGCCCTCCTCATCAATCAGTAATTAAGAAACTGTCCTACAGGTTTGCCTATCACTGGATCTTATGGAAACAGTTTCTCAACTAAGGCACCCTCCTCTCTGATGACTCTAGTTTGTATCAAGTTGGCACAAAACAAGCCAGCCAGCACTGTGGCCCACTCACTAAACTAGCATTGAACTTCAGGGATAACATGGCTTATGTACCCCCACCCCAAGACTTCCAGGGACTTTACAGAAGATTTCAAGCCATTTCTCTTTATACCTGATCAATATGGTATGTGTCCTTGTGTTTTCATGTAGAAGACAGAACACACTGAGTGTTGTTTGATGTAAGAAAGAGACAATATCATAAGGGAGGATGAGAAAGGGCATGAACAACCCAACTATGTCTGAGACTTATTACTGAATGTTAGAGAATGCATTTCATTTATTCACCCACTTGACAGAGCCTTGGTTCTTACCATTTTTCTTTCAGGATTTAGTGCATAATCAAATCTGGCCATGGTGTTTATTTGATATCTCCACACCATCTCCTCAGTCTTCGTTCTACATACTTCATCTCTATGTTTTCTTTTGCTTTTCTCCTAAGAAGAAAACAGAATTTTCCATACACTGAAGATGAGCTGCCACCTGCCACCTACCTGAATGAATGCTGTTGGCAGCCTTAGCTGTTTGGTGGAGAAAAGCAGTATACAATGAGGAATGTGGAAGGAGAAGAGAAGTTTAAGTACACTAGAATGGGGTCTTTATACCTTCTTCCTATAGGCTTCTACATATCTGTCCCACAAGGAATCAAAACCGTTGGTCTGTCACTATTCCACACTTTAGGTAAACGTATCTCTACTATGAAGACCTCCTGACTCCTATTCTGTGTCTCACCATTCTCCATCCCTGATCTATGCCAGCCTTCTGGCCTCTTTCCCTGTTCCGCTGTATTCATTCCAAGACCCATGATTTCCCTTTTGAGTCATGGCTTTTCTGGTCTGGCTACTGCTGGTGAAAGTCTCATGGTGCAAAACCTGCATCTTGCCTCCCTGTCCTGTTGTGGGGAAGTTCTTACAAACAAATACTAAAAGGGATACCTCTACCTCTGTCTGTCTGTCTGTCTGTCTTATGTTCATATGGTGGGGCCTCACCTGGTGAGTAAGTAGCATCCACCATGAGGTAGAAAATGATTCTGACTTGCTCAGGAAATCCCTGATCAGCACACATGCAGCCAAGGGGACATTTGTAACCTGCTATTTAATGGAGCTCTGGGGGTTACATTGGACCAAGGCCCTCTCTGAGCATAGATCAAACCACATAAGACTGTACAGTCTTGCTTCTAAAAGGCTCATATGTACAGTTCCAAGGACACTTATGAATTTAAGAATGCCAAGCATGTCAAGCCAAAATGGTAAGGAAATTTAGTCATGTCTTCTTATTTATTTTGAAAATTTCAGTTATAGACCAACCATGTAAAGAAGAAATTTAAATACCAAAAATTAAACCAATGGGTAGTATAAACATTAAACATGTCTCAGGGGACATAGTTTACCTAAAATGTAAGCAAAGATCTGCTATCCTTATCACTCTCAGAAAGTCCCAGTCTCTCAAATATCTTTTCAAATCAATAACACTGGCACCCCCAACCTTGTTTCTAGATAGCTGAGAGTCTAAAGCTTTGATTTTTGAACCCATGTAATGGGCATGATATTGCTACCTGCTCCCATTTCCTCCATGGCTGACATGGATTTAGTGAGACCAGCTACAAATTGTATTAACTCATAAAGCTGTGTTCAGTACATATTGTTATAGGAATTCTGTGGCAAAACAAGTGCAAGGTCAGATAAATATCACTCAAGAAGGATTCATTGCTGGAAGTATGAGAGAGGGGGGGGGGAGAAACAGGGGCTTTGGTTCATTCTGACATCTTCTGGCACACAGACATGAAGAATGAAAAGTTTGAGGAGACCAGTATTACAAACACAAGAAATAACTAAGTATAAAGAGGTGTTTTTATGGTCACATGAAGCTACCAGTTTCAGCTCATATTTTCACATGGCTGAAACGGTAGAATTCAAGGGAGCTTTTGACACTCAGTGAGTTCTTTTCTTCTTTTCTTTCCTAAAACTCTCTCTGGATTGTTTTACTTTGTAAGTGTTAAATTTTATCCTTCTTGTTGGGGCTGGATTTTGTTGTTAGTTGCACTGGTGTGTGTTTTTTGTTTTATTTTTTTTTCTTAAAGATAAATGGAAAAAATGCCTAGGAGAATGCTCTCAAGTTAGTGTTGTCTCCTGTGAGGAAAAAACAAAAGACCTGACATGTTTAGTGGGAAGTTCTAAAGGAAGAAAATGGAGCAGTGATTGTTTTTCAGCCAATGAGTTGGCATTGTGGATTAGCTGAGATTTCTTGGTTACTTGCAGACAATTTTATGAGCAATTACCAAAGTTAGCCCATTTCCAAGATGGGGAAAATGAGGTAGAAAGATAGAGGATAATCCAAACATTACACCAAGAATGGTACCAATTTTAGGATAATAAGTATAATCACATCTCATTTGAGATGATACCACAAGGAGAGAGCACAGAATGAGAAGAGAAAGGACTCTCCTGTGAAGAGCCTGGGGGAAGCACCTCCTTGTGGGTCTTTACACACAGCACTGGGAGTTTCCACTGTAGAAGTAGAAGGTGGAAATCCCCTGTGTGGCTGAGAACCTTGACCACACCATTCCCTTATCTGTTGATGTTTATTTTAACTGCCAAGAGAGTTTGCTGGGGAGACACCTTCAGAGCACAGATCAGAGAACCTGAAAATCAGGCCAAAACAGATCTGTGGGTTCTAGGTCTTTACAAATTACCTCACCCTGTTAGGACCACCTCTGGTCTTAATCCATAGGGGATAAGTACTGTTTACCTTAGTGGCTGTAGATGTAAACGTTCAGAATAATGCCTGCCAAGGGATACATGCTGTATGGGTGTATGCTAGGAACTAACCCCCTTCCCCCAAGTGATGGAAAAAAGTGAGTGTGGGTTCTAAAGTCTATAATTGTGCAAGGAGAGAAAGTCTGTGATGATCTAGAGTAATCAGGCTGATTTAGAATATGTTGATTTAGGCTTTCAATCAAGTCTGGGATGTCAGTGCCCAAGAAGCTTTGAGATCCTAGGCGTTGACTAGGATACTGAATGACAAGACCAGCCCAGGTCAGAGAACAGGCAGAAGAGGATAGAGACAACAGACAAAGGGAGGAGGCACGCTCAGCCAGCTTCGATGGAGATTAAGATCCTGGTCCTCTCATTTATAGAGCAGATGCAGGCATCCTGGCTCAGTCTCCTGAAACAAACAAGTAAACATGGTACACACACAGCTCATTTTTGCAGTGTGCCTGTAAAAAGGCAGCGAACAAGGGCAGGCTCATGGGCACTAAAGAAAGTCCTGCAGACAGCATCTTCTTGGTAAGGCAAGATACCTGGGCTGCTGGCCCAGATCTGTTAGACCAAAGGGAACCATCATCCACCTCAGAAAACAGCGTTCAATCCAGCAAGGCCTCTGATGAACACTTTCTCTCATGCTGGCACAGTCAAGAGTGAGAGGAGACATTTAGATTAAGTCAGGGGACTGGAGCCGGCTGCAGAGATCAGTAATCCCTACTGCCATCTGAAGGGACCATGACCATAGCTCTGTGTGCATGGTGGAGTTGGGGAGGACTGTGTGTGTGTGTATGTGTGTGTGTGTGTGTGTGTGTGTGTGTGTGTGTGTGTGTGTGTGTGTGTGTATGCATGTGTGTGTGTGTGTGTGTGAACTGTCTCACAGCCAAGTACCATACTGGGCAGAGATCAAACTTCAGAGCCTTGTAGTAAGGTGTGCTGTTTTAGCCTGGGAGGTAAAATTGTGAATAGGTTTACTGCCAATTTCATCTAAAAATGGCACAATTTTATTGTAGATATTTTTCCACAAATCACACACACACACACACACACACACACACACACACACACACACACACACTACACACACATATACACACAGAGGCACACACATAATACATACACGTACACACAGAGAGGCACACACAATACACACAGAGAGAAGCATACACACAATACACACACATGCACACAGAGGCATACATACAATACAGAGAGAAAGAAAGAGGAACACACAATATACACACACACGGAGGCACAAACACAACACACACATAGAGGCACACACACAACACACACAGAGGCACACACACAACACAAACACACACACATCAAGATGATGGTGATCTCATTTATAAAGCAGACAACACAGGCATCCTGGCTCATTCTCCTGAAACAAACAAGTAAACTTGGTAGACATATATATATATATAATATGCTATATATGCATATGTGTATATAATATAAAATTGGTCATCAAAGTGAATTATTCCTACAACCTCATGAGATCCCAGATCCAAGCCAAAGTACAGAGTCTTATCTGACCATTTGTTGTGACAAATGTGTGGGGTTTTAGTTTTCACGTTATGAGTTTGAAAATATGATTAGCTTTTGGAACAGAGCTAGGAGAATTTCATGTGGTGAGCCTCTGTCTTCAGTGTACATGCTGCTTAAATTCAGTGAGGGCAGCTTGTGAAATTAGAATTTTAAATCCTCATTGTGAATGATAATACCAAACTCAAACCAAAATACTATTAGAGTATGCTTGAGCTATTCATTTACAAAAATTATGAGTGATTTACTCTTAGAAAATGTATTATTATACAGACATTTTGCTTGTTTGGCTGAATATATGAACATTATGAGGGTGTTTTATTTAGTATTTTATATGTTTAAAGACTTGTCTCAATTTCATTTTTATGTGTATGTTGGTGCCTGTGGATGGGTGTGTGCATGTGAGCACAGAGCCTTATAGAGGCTGGAAGAAGTTTCTGGATGCCCAGGAGCTAGAGTTACCAGCTGTTGTGAGCATATAGGTGCTGAGAACCAAGCTTGGTTTTCCACGAAGCAGCAAATTCTCTTAGTGGCTGAGCCATCTCTCCACTCTACATTTTAAGTCTGTTTATTTAATCTTTTTAGCTGATTTTAATCAAATGCTTTTACAGACTGTGGAACTGTTACCTCATTACTTACTATGTTTACAATATCATCAAGATAATAATTCCATCACGTGCTGGGCTGATACTGTGAAAACTAAACCCATCCTGTTTCAAAGATGGTAACACAACTAAGAATAGAATTTGGGGACACTTAAATTAGATAAATGACCGCAAATGGGTTTTAAGATTCATTTTAGTGACTTATTAGGAAAAACAAAAATCCTTTGCCACACCTCAACATTTAAAATGGTATTCAGAGTAAAAGTTGGAATTTTTACAGAGAAAAATCAAAAGAAACCAAGAAGCTGAAAAGAAAATTGAGGGAAACACATAGTCACTGCTAGATGAGTGGCATGGACAGGAACCCTGTGTCACTGTGGGGTTCTAACCTGCCATAGCTCTGTGGTTGAGGTGATTCCCACAGAACCATTTGCTCTGCTAAAACCCTTGATTGGGATGTCCTCCTACACTAATATCTAAAACTGACTATTACAGGTCTTTTTCTTGCTTGGCTTCCCTGCCTGTTTGTCCTTTACTGAAATCCCTGCATGCTAACTTTGGGGCATGTCTGAATTTCTGGGCACAGTGTCCTGGAGACTAAAGAGGGTAGGAAGACTTGAGCCTTTAAGCCAGGTGTAGTGCCCACCAGCTGGAATCTTCATGTCACCTAAAACAGTACAGTCCCCCTTCCCTTTTATAGAACCAGCTCCCAGGAGCTACTCTGTCCCCAGACAGTCCCTGGATTCCTACAAGACTCTTCTTCATGGCTGCTGCCCAGTTCTTATTCTAATAAATGCTCTTTATTTATGCCTATTAATACCATCATTGGCATTACTACTGGGGCTCCTGTGAGTGTCTATGCATGTATAAATAGCAGCAACTGAAATGGTGTCACACCTGGTCTATAATCAATTTCACCTCATATCACTTTCTGGTTCCTTTTGGGGGAATCCACAAGTTACAGATTTGTCATCAGTTGCCCAAACACAAAAACATAATCTACTTGAAATTCTAATAAGCTTGGTTGCATGGTCTTTTATGTTGTTGGGTTTTTGTTCTATGTTTCTGTTTATTAAACGCCCTTTGCTAACCTCTCTCTTCAGTGCCCAGTGCTATCAGCCCAAAACAGATCAAATGCAGTAGGAATGGCTGACAAGGCACACGATACATCTGCCACAGAAGGGCAAGAGAGCCAAAGAAGCAAATGCCCGAGCAAGCTTGGCACCTCGTCCACCTGCTTTCTGCCTCTTTCAGGTCTCCTGCTACAGATATAGCAAGTCCTCATCACTAACCAACTCACTGGTCCTGAGAACAGACTGGGGAGAGCAGACTGAGGCTAGGGAAGACTAAAGGAAGTTCTGCTCAGCAGAGCTCAGCTGTCCACCCCCCCCCCCTTACCAGCTTTGTAAACAGTGTTTGCTCACAGCCTGATCCCAGGCTATACTCTCTTCTGGTCCCTGGGAATACTGTGAAGAGCAAACATCACAGCCTTAGAAGTTTCCTTTCAGCTCTATCTTCCTTAAAAACAACGGATATGCTCTGGGGCCTGGAACACATGTGTACCCAGAGTACTGCTTCTCCTAGTGGGAAGGGGGTGGGAATTAGTCCTTTGCTAATGGCCTCATTTAGAGCACTTGTCTTGAACGTTTGAGAGTCCACATTCTATCCTTAACATGGTGGGGACATGGAAAGAAGTGTGGGATGGGAAGCAACCCTGTACCCTGATTACAGAAAAACCTCAGAAAAATAAAAGTCAGAATGGTAACTTGGTATCAGGGCAAAGTGGCTCACTGTAGAAGTTAGAATGTAGAAGTCACAATGGTATTGGAAAAGGAGAGAATTAAGCTGAAGATTCTTTGTGTTCACTGTATAAGTCATGTGGCAAGGCTAGGAAAAGTTTACTTGAGCCTGGTGCTGATGCCACACTAATAGATGGAGTGCTTTCTCTCTGGCTTCTGTGTCTCCCACTTGTCCATCTTGCTTGAACTTGAAGTCAAATTCAAGCTGAATTCTTTCCATGTTCCAGGGTTCTCAGCAAAGAGATGCTGCTGTTGGTACCTCATTGACCTCTACGGAGGCTTCTTAGATGGGGATGTATGTTTAGTTGATGATGGCTGTACCTCATGCTCCTACCTCCCTCTCCCACACCGTATATGCCACTGTGCTTAATTAATCAACCCAAGAAGTGACATTAGACTCAAACAGGAGAAATAGGGCCAGAATATCTAGAGCCTTAGAGTGATGAATGATCTGTTGCTTGTATTCATCATGTGGAAAAGCCAGCATTATGAAAAGAAAAGGAAAACTGCCCATGTCCAGAAATGTGAAATAGCTGCCATTGATCTACTTAGGTTCTATCATCCATCCATCTATCTATCTATCTATCTATCTATCTATCTATCTATCTATCTATCCATCCATCCATCCATCTATCTACCATCCATATCTCTATAATCTACAAATAATTATCTGCTTCATCAGCTATCAATTTCTATCAGCCACCATATCTCTAAATTTTATTTTCTAGCTAACTACTATATTTTCTATCATCTGTTAACCATCATCTATCTGTCACAATTACATGGTTACCCTCTCTCCCTCTTTCCTCTCTCTTTTGCTCCATCCTTCCCTTTTACCTCCTCCCTCCATTTCTCTTTCTTGTCCTTTTCCCCTCCATCCTATTGACTCTGTCTAGAATACTCTGATAAACCCTTTATATCAAAGTGGTGAGTACTTGTCAGTGAAAAAAAGAAAAATATCATCTTGGTCTTACTTTAAGACCTCTTTGATGCTGTTAATTATCTTCTCTCTTCTCAGTGCCCAGAAAGTCTCTGCAGAATTCCCAGAGGCACCTGGGCCACACTTATAAAATGTTGTCCTAACTAGTTTTTTCTGTCATCTCTGCAATTTCCAGACTTAGTAATGAAGCAGGTAAGTGGGCTCCATATCAAACATGACCTATAAGAAAAACACACTGTCCTTGAGAAGAACCTAGACCCTATCCTTTGTACTCTGAACACTGCCAACTGTCTCCCTGACATCTGCTCCCAAATCCCCTTGGTTCAGAAGCTTTCTGATGATTCTATTTGACAACAAAGTCCTCACAGTACCATCCTTATTCTTCAGGTGACACAGCTGTGCATATTTTTTCCTATAAATTACCACAAATTGAGCCATCACTTCAGAGGAATAAAGCAGGGCACATCCAGGCTGTCTGTGTGCCTCTAAGGCTCAGCTCACTCAGCAAGAAACTGCAGGAAACTGGGCAGGTACCCCTCCCCTCTGCAAGATTTCAGAAAGCTCTGGACCAGTGCCAAATCACCTCAGGAAGAGAGAGAAAAAGAAAAAAACAGTCCACAGTTGGTGGTAAAACTGTCTGTTTGTCCAGGGGAAGTTCAGCATTGGAGTTACTGACAGCAGTGGCCCATCTGGCAGTTGGCTGTGAGAAGCCATTCATTCTTTTGTAAGTAAATCAGCACGATGCTATTCCCTTGCATCTTGCTTCCAATTATTCCATGTGGGTGCACAATTTTTAATGCTCAGGGATTGCCCTCAGTGACTCTGGAAATGCAAAGTATCTATTTATTTCCTACTTGAGGCTCATCCCTAGCTTGTCCTCTGGGCTTCCCCACATATTTCTCTGGTGTCAACATGACCAGTGGTCCTTTTAGGCCTAAGAAAGGTGACATGGTGTTCCTTGAGATGTAATGTTTTGAATGCCAGTGAGGAATCAGGAGAAGCCAGTTTCTATTCTTTTTCAACACTCAGGATTTTTTAGTCTAACAAAAGCTTGACTCTGGAGAGGCTGAGGCCAGTCTGAGAAGTGTGACTGTAGGTCTCTTGGAGGCAAAAGGGGCAGTTAACACCCAGGACCACACAGTTGGTGTTTACTCAATCCCTGAATTCTGATGAGAAACAACAGGGTGTAATTCAGAATGCTTTAAGACTGATAAGAATGTGGGTACCTTAAATGCTCTTATAGCCCATTCTGTGCTGATAGTAAAATCAGTGATCAATGTAAAAGAGAGATGATTTTGGTTCTCTAGTCTAAACTTTCTCTTGCTGTTATGAAATACAAATATACCTCCAAAAGAAAACAACTTGAAATAAAGCCTCTTTTAGTAGATGCAGTAGAACAGGGAATTTGTCTCATCAGATGTTGCCGTAAATATTAAATTTGGAATTACTTATCTCTTATCGGCCCCTACGGTCTCACTCCATGGCTGCCACTTAATATGGAGCTGTGTGCATGGACTCTGTCACTCAGTCCAAATGATGACCCTCCACACGATTCCCTTCCCAAACAGTTGGTTCACCCTGCCTGCCCTACTGCCTCCATCCTAGGTGAAATTACTGCCCTGGTGTCTTCTTTCCTCCACTGCCCATCACAAACATCACTTCAAAGCTCAGTAACTTTTCAAACGGGCTCATATAATAGATTCTCAATTCACAAACCCTCTACACAATAAGATCACATTCAATAGACAAAGATACAAACTGCCTTTCCATATGAGATAAAGACCTATAGGATCTCTTTGAATATTTATATCTACCTATGTTCGATTATAGCCACCAGGATCTAAGTCTGTTTTCTCCAGCTCCATTTTGATTTTTTTCTCTCAATCCCTGATCCTCTTCTGTTTTCCTACCTTTTTCCACCTACCTCTCCACTGTCCAATCACACAGTGACTTAACATAAATCTACAATCAGATAGTGTGAGTAAAGCCAAGCTGTCTGACTGGTTCACTGTCCCAGCTGTTGGTGCTCTGTGAAGACTGCAGTTGGTCTAAATGTTCCACAATATTGTGGGAGAAGAGGAAATTCTTCCTTGTATCCTTCCCTCACTACTACCCTACCCTGGCTCTCATTGTTGCTTGTAGATGGCAACCCCATTAGCATCTGCTAAAAGGGGTGTTATCTACCTTCTCTAATGACCAACCTGCTCAGGTAGAAACCCCAAGTGCTCAGGAATCTGGAGATGCAGGAGTACTGGCCATTTAGAAAGCTGAGCTCTGAACACATCTTTTGAACAGATCCATCAAGTTGCTTCCCTGTGCTTGACCATTACACAGTTGTGAGTTGCAGAAACCTGGGCAAGGTGACCTGCTCTAGTGGTGAGCAGAGGCAATGAAGAAAGGTAGTCTCTGGCAGGGCTAGAGTGGAGAGAGTCAAGCACAGGGTGGCTCACATTGACCCAAGAACAAAATCTCAGTGTTACATCATATGAACTGTGTAAATAGTAGTGTTTCCATGGTAGATAGCTGCTTTCTCAGTAGCAAGTATTACTCTAGATTCATAAACTCTAGAGTGACTATCTGTATTCTACAAACAGGTAAATGCCTTGGCTTTCCTCAATTACTCTAAAGGGCCCAAACTAAATTTCTTCCACAGCAGAACAAAGATTGTATTTATTACCTGTATCCAATTATTTTTGTTTCAGTGATAAGACACTATGACTAAAAGTGATGTGCAGAAAGGAGAGTTAATTAGAGCTTAAAGCTGCAGAGGGAAAGTCCATGATTTGGAAGAAAGCATGGTAGTAGGTGGTAATCTCACATCTATCATAATTGTTAGGGGGATGGGAAAGAAAGGAGGGAGAGGGGGAGGGAAGAGTGGGAGAAAGAGAGGAAACAGGCATATAAAACCTCAAAGCTGCCTTCAGTGACCCACTTCCTCCAGCAAAGCTGCACCTTCTAAAGCAGTGGTTTTCAACCTCCCTAATGCTGTGATCCTTTTATACAGTTCCTCACGTTATGGTGATATTTTCCTTGCTTCTTCATAATTGTAATTTTGCTACAGATATGCATTGTAATGTAAATATTTTTAGAAAGAGAGATTTGTCAAAGATTTGTTCCTGACCCACAGGTTGAGAACCACTGTAAGCTGCCATTACCTTCCCAAACAGTGTTCAAACACCTAAGCCTGTAGAGGATGTTTCCCCTTCAAACTATAGCCTCAGGTACTTGGCTCCACTTGGTACCATCATTAGGTATCTGCTTGAAGCTGGGCTTTTCACAACATCTAAATATGATGTTTTAGGGAGGGAAAATTACATGATATTTGTTCCTAAATCACAAAAAGGAAAAAAGAATCTAGCTTACTACTTTCCCCCAGAGCCTTCCCTTGATAGCTGTATTCTAGGAGAGATTCTATTGGTTTCCATAGTAATTGCTAAATAGGCTGCCGTGGTTTTTATTGCATCACACACAGCCAACAGCGAAGGGTGTATAGACAGCCCTTAGCATCCACTTTCATTAGTTTCCAGAACATCAGTATAGCATACTTACTTACCATTGTCTACCAGCAAGATCAGCCTCTGGAAATTGAGCCTTCCTGTGTAACTGCCCCTCTGTGTCATGTGACCAACATTTCTGTGTTCTCTTACCCCCCAACCACTACAGACTTGTACTGATAAACAGCAGTGTAGAATATCCAGCCGCAATCCCCATCTGTAACTTAAAGCATGTGGTTATGCCTAAGCTCTGGCTATATTCCTTTAGCTTGTTTAATTCAGCTGTGACAGAGCTGCTAAGTTTGGAGTTAGCTGGAACTCCCCACTTGTCCTCTGACACAGATCTTCTCCCTTCTGCTTTTTACTCTGATGCCCTTCGTTATCTAACTTTGTGGATGGAATATGAGTCAGTTGCATGTTAAATATATTTTAAGACTGTGTTGTTGAAATAAGACAAGAACTATAGTGCTATATGCAAGTACTGAAGTTAAATTGTTTACAGCTATAAATACACACCGAGGTGCTGCTTTAGCTGCATCCCATGAGTGCTCATATGTAGGATATACCTGTTCGAATGAGTTCAGAATGTTTGTTACCTGTGTTACTTTCTTATTAATCAGATGTAAACGTGTGTGTTTGCTTAACTGTCTAAAATTGTTTGCTTCTGCTATAAAGGTAGAGAAACAAACAAGGTAGATGAATTACACAAGAGTTAAACATGGGCCTTAATCAAGGTGGTCATTTAAGAAACATGGAGAAATTGTAGGAAAGAAGAGGTATAAATATGGGTCATGAAGAGGGAAAATTGAAGAGATATTTTATTAATTATTTGTTTACATTTCAGCCACTGTTCCCCCCTCACAGTTCCTCATCCTATTCCCCCTGATATATGTTAAATATCAAAAAGAAATTATCTGTGGGACACATCACAATTAGATATAGGAATGCTTTAAATTAAAGACATAGCTTAAAATATAAAGAGGTAGAGAATAGTTCATGTTCCTATCTCCCTAGCCTGATAATGGCAGCTTCCCCAAATCATGTGCTCATTGGTGGCCCCCATCCTGGTTTCACCATAGTTCTGGTGAACTTCCTCAGACCACAGATGACCCCTTCCACCTTCTTAGTAAATTAACTAATGGGCTACAATGAGTTCTCAGCTGCAAGAGGTGTGCTAGAGGCTGCAGCGCCTATCAGGGTTCCAGTGGTGGTCTTACAACTACTCATTGGAGAGGCTGGCATGGCAAGAAAAGATGTGCTCTCCCAGCACCTGTGGCCTGTGACTAGGAAGACCATCCCCCTGCTATGTTACCTTTTGTCAAGTACTGGGGTATCACATAGTCATCCAGTGTGCTAGTTAAATATCTAACAAGAAGCAATTTATATGAGCATTTATTTTGTCTTGAAGTTCCAGAGGGACATAATCCATCATGATGAAAAAGACACGACAGCAGAAACAGGAAGCTGGCTGATCACATTATGTCCACACTCAGGAAGCAGAGAGGGAACTGAAAATGTACCCAACTATAAACCCATAAAGCCTCCCCCAAGGGATCTGGAACATTTCTTATTCCAACCATAGCAGCCTGCTTAGTGTTCTATTAGCACCAGATAAGTACATGCTAGTTAGGTGAAGATATAACAGGTTAGGTCTTGTATTAGACATAGGCTCTGTGGGAGAAGACAAGCCGTCAGGGTCAGCCAAGCAATGGTGTAGTGTTTGAGTGGGAATCGCATCTGCAGAAAAATACCTGTTCTGAAGGATTAAAAGAAAAAAGCAGTTTAGGCTGGCACATCTCTGCCCTACAGAGCTCATTACCAGCATGAGATGTCCATCTGTATGCTGAGGCAAAAGAGGCAGGGGAGGCTTTTAGCAGGAATGTCACATGGTTGAATTCATGTTTGTGGGCATGCACTTGAGCTTTGGGATGCTGATGAGGTCACCCATGGCCATGAAGACTAAAAGAGAGAAGCAGTCTGGGAGGGAATTATGTGATTCTCAAATGCTGAGCTGAAGGAGGGGAGGGAAAAGTCAACAGTCCCTTAGCAGAATGGAGTCCCACCAGCAGGTGGAAGGGGGCTGACAAGCATGCAGAATGGAAGTCATGACTGAAACAGTAGGTGAAGGGGTAGATAGGGCATGCAGAGTTGGGTAGCAAGTACAGACTCTCTGGCTTCTGCTGAGAAGAGAAAAGGCAGCAGGTCATGTGACACGGGGAGGTGCTGGCTTGCTTATCTTTTGATTTGGTTGGTAAAGGAGAATATGGGAGTCTGTCTCACTGCAACCCTCTTGAAACTATATCCCATTGCCAAACACAACTATCTCCCCTTAAACCAGCCTATCATGAGTAGGACTAGAATCCTTTCAAAGTATGTCTGAGCCTGAACCCTCAGTACTTCTTGGTGTGGCCTTATCTGGAAATAAGGTCTTTAGAGAAGAAATCAAGTTGAGATTACAATAGATTACAATGGTTTCCACCTCCAGTGACTACAATCCTTGTAAGAGAGAAATTTGATTACAAAAGTGCACACATGGAAAGCACCATGTAGCACAGAGGGAGAGGTTGAGTGATACACCCACAAGTCAGGAATACCAGGAAATGAGACTGCCATCAGCAACAGAAAGACCTCTCAGAGAGAGCATGGACTTGTCTGTCACTTTGATGCTGGTGTCTTAGTCTCTAGAACTGTGGGAGTAGGTTTCTCTTGTTTAGGTTACAGGGCATATCTTACTGGCTCTGCCCTGGCTAGTCCTTTTCCAGTGTTAGGCATGAGTTACTCCTTCCCATGCTCACAAGTCAAGTCCCTGTTAAAGCTTAAATTCTTTATAGAAAATATCTTTTTCCTGCCACCATAACAGAGTTGTCATTGGTCACATGATGTTCTGTACAATACTGTTCTGAAAATCTTCAGCTCTATTGTTTACCTCTGAAGCAAACACTAAATTGTGTTTTTAATCTGTATTTCACTCACCCTGATCAGGTGGTGTCTATGCCAAGGTCTATCCAGGGAAACAACATTCTTATCAGATAATTTAATATAGAACGCAATCTTGAAAATTAAATGCTCTAAAGAAAGCAAATCAGCATTAGGAAAAGTGAGGCAAACCAGAGATTGTGGACTCAAGAAGTGACTATCTCCTCTCCTAGGGTGGAGGGACAAAAAAGGACATCTCTGGTGGTGGGCCAGCAGCAAGAGAGTGAACCATAATGGAGATATATATAGTTCCACTCAGCCAGTGGAAACCTGAGAGGGGGCCTGACTTCCCTCTGATTTCCACTACCCATGTACTCTCAAAGTGGCTCACAAGGGCCAGGAGGCTGGATGAAGGAGTCTATTCCTGCTATATAAGAATTTGTAAGACATGGTAATGGACCTGAGAAAAGACAGAGACCATCACACACGATGTGAACCTGAAGATTTCTTAGGCACATGAATAGACAACTGAAATCCTTGTTTCATAACTGCAGAGAACTCTGCTGACTCCAACAGACAGGTCAGATAAAACATACCTGATGAAGAGGAGCTAAGAAGGCTTTACAGAGGGCTGGCTGCTCTCCTCTCCACCCCACCAAATGCCCATGTGGAGGGAAGACCTCAATGGGTCTTCCAATGCAAGAATGTGAAATTAGGCTGGATTTTTGAGGAAAGTAACTCCTGTCTTGCTTTCCTAGTAAGCTTCATCTGTCAACTTAAAACAGCTCAGAGTCATTTGAGGGTGCTCCTGTGGGGAACTGCCCCAATCCAGTTATCCTAGAGCCATATCTGTGAGGAACTGTCTTTTGATTGTTGATTGATGAAAAAGGGTCAAGTTCACCACGGGGGGCACTATTCCCTAGACAGTTGGTCCAGCAGGGAGTGAGCATGAGAACCACTCAGCAAGGAGAATCCATCAAGCTTCCTGCTGTCCTTCCTGACTATGAATGAGTTCCTTGGCCAAAGGTAATGCTGTGTGGAAGAGCAAGCAGGGTTACCTTCAGGACCCTGACTTGAGTTCCTGATCTGACTTCCATCACTGATAGACTGTGACCTATAAGTATAAGCCCAAAAAAGGCTTTCCTTCACTATGATGCTTTTAGTCAGTGTTTTACACAGCAACAGAGGGAACTAAAATGTGTCTCAGCATCAGATGGGTTGTTTTTTTCTTTGGCTCTCACTGGCCTGTATGGCCCAATGCATCTGTGACTTCCATTAGGTTTCCTTGTACAAATTCAACTTAAAAATTAAAATTGATAATGTGTCATTTCAGTAAGAAAAAAAAAGCACTGTACATACATCTCTAGGTGTAGTCTGTCTTTTGATTCTCTCTGGTCTTATTAGGTATTTGCTACCTGTTCCCAGCCAGTATTCTCTGAAGCTCCTTATTCATTCTGGCACCAGGTAGCCAGCCTGGAATTTTATCATGCTGATGTGTTTTGTTTAACTTTTAAAACTCCTGATGGGAACTTGCCTCCAACACACCTTATTCTGTCTAAAATTACAGCTAAATCTACCCAACTGACATGGTTCTGGTGGTTTTTTGTAAAAAAAAAAAAAAAAAAAAGTCTCTAATTTAATTTTTTAAAGTGCATTTACATTAGTTTAAAAGCTTGAGCCTAACCAAATATTTCTCTAAGGGTTCAATTTGAAATCAGGGCTGAAGGAGCCAAGAATGGGATAATTTTCACATCACAGTCTTCCTGGTCCCTAGAACACACAATGTTGCCATTGTTAATGTTGACTGGTGCACTGGTAATGGGCGACAGGCTTGTTCATTATGGCAAACAGGCTCCAATTAGTTGGATGGATGTATTGTTAAAACTGTATATCATATTTAACGTCTCTCTCCAACCATTCATTTTTTTTTTTCAAAATATAAAAGGCTTTCTAACTAGTTCCCAAGGTCATGGATGGGTACCACATACCTATGTTTTCAATTCTTTCTTCCATTTCCTGTTTGCATTTTTTAGCCATTTCACATTTGTGGTTTAACGTCTGTTGGCATTGAAAGTGGCTAGCAAGTTAAACTTTTACTATGTTAAACCAGCATGACCTCTGATGATTACAACAATTATTATTCCCAAGAGGTAAAAGCAAATTCAGGCTATAACAAAATGCTTTGTGGCACATAGCTGGCTGTGGAAGAACCTATGTTGAAACAGAAGAGAAGATACAAAGGCTGGAGTTAGAGAGATTTAAAACACAGGGCCCAACAGCTACATTGTAGCTCAGTGTCTGGGGTGCATGGTGTACTCTCAGATACACACCAGCTAGCAAATAAAGTCATGGACTGAAAATGTTCTAGAAAGGGGACAATGTTGCAATTTGTAGGACGTTTTATGCTTTATTTTTCTTGTGCTCTTTTTCTTTCTTTTTTATTTTTTAGCATGTTTGCATGGTCAAAGGTAAAAAGAGTTGATTGTCTCCTTCTGTCATGGGATCCTGGGATCAAATTTAAGTCCTCACAGTTGCATAGCAAGGTTTGCCAGCTGATCCATCCCCACTTCAGGCCCAACAATACTTGTTCTCATGGGAAAATAAAACAGTAAAAATAGATGTCATCAACTGAACCTACCAGTGTCCAGCTTCATGCAGCATGTGTGGTGCTTGTGTTCCTTCTTGAATGTCCTGACTAAAACAATCAAAGCCTCAGGCAGGTCTTTCCTCTCTGCTAGTTGAGTCCAGCTCATGAGGGCAGGTACTCTTCAAACTAAAGGGAACTACAGTACTTAGTACCTAGAGGAATGATCCCAAGGAATACTCCAGCATGGCAGTGCCTCAGAGGACTAGAAAAGTTTCTGGAACAGAGGACTGATTGATCAGGGTTTTTGTTTGTTTATTTTTGTTATTTTGGGTTTTTGTTTTTGTTTTGTTTTATTTATTTGCTTGGTCATTTATTTATTTATTTATTTATTTATTTATTTATTTATTTATTTATTTATTTATTTGCATGAGACTAACCTCACCTGAGCAGTGTGGTGTGGCAGCACAGGATGCAGAGAGCCTGGATCCAGACTCTAGGGGCTACATCTTCACAGCCTAGTCCCTCCAGTTACTGGCATTTTGTCTCTTAGGGCTCCTTCTGGCCTGTAGGGAAAATGTCCATCCATCAACAGCAACAGCCACACTGAAGATTGCCTTGCCCGAAGGGAAAGCAGCTTCATGTTAGCTCCAAAATGGACTGTGGCTATGTACCACAGCCAAGCCAGTCTTGTTCTGCCTAAAGTACCATCCAGTTCACTCTGGTGACAGTGGGCAAGACTTGCTACTTACTCTACACGGGTAGAGAAATGCAACTTATGTATTTAAGGGCCTCTTTAAAGATGTCAAAGGGGCATTCCTCTCATGGCATATAGGAGTCCAGCTTCTCTACATCTCTTGCTCAAGTCCCAGGTTCACTTGGTGCCCTTTGAGAGATGCAGTAAATATGGAGAGATGAGACTCCACTGAGGTGTTGAGCTTTACAAACCATTGTGATAAGTACAGCTTTGGTTCCTGAGCAACCAGTTCTCACATACTTGGAAGCCATCTTAACACCCCCACTTTGAAAGGCATGCCAAAGTAGGTATCAAGGCAATGTATTGGATTCAATAATATTCCTTCTGAAAGCCATATCCAGGGATGACCCTCAGTATCTATGAACATGACCTCATCTCTAAATAGGATCTTTACAGGTATCACTAAGTGATCATCTCAGGTTAAGTCTTCCTGGTATAGACAGGCCTACATCTAATAATGTCTGAGAGAAGAAGGCAGAGACATGAGGAAAGCCTTATGAGCCAAGGTAGATACGGTGAAAGGACTACAACCATGATACATCTGAGGATGACTAGGCCCAACAGAAATTGGGAAGTCAAGCAACACCTCAATGCATAACTCTATCACCCTCAGCAGTGAGGTAGCAAAGTTCTCTTGGGTTGAAACCCCTACTTTGTGGCAATTCCTGGAAATACAAGTGAATCAATCCAGTGAACCACTCAGCCTCAAGGGAAATCCCTAGGTTTGATAAGTTTAGGCGGTGGATCTTCCTACTTTCACCTGACCCAGAATTTCTAATTCCTTTTGTGATCTTGTTGATACAGTTCTTTCTCCATCAGAAAATCCAGCATATTAGTTACTTTATTAATGATAATTACAAAGTAAATATATTACAATGACAACATGAGAGAGAGAGTTCTATCTTCATTTCTGTAGCTATGATGAACAATATAGGGAAGAATAGGGTTTATTTGGCTTACAGTTACAGGTTATAGTTCATCAATGAGAGAATTCAAGGTAGGAACTCAGGTGGACCACCATATCACATCCATGGTCTAGAGCAGGAAGAAACAAATGGATCCTTGCTTGCTTTCTTGTTTGTGTGTAGACTTAGTAGCATTGATCAGTCATATATAATGCAGTGCAAATGAAACAGTGCAGCGCACATCCATGGTGGGTCTTCCCACCTCAATTAACAATCAAAACAAACCCTACAGATGTGTCTGCAGGCCAACCTGGTCTGGACAATTCCTCAGTTCAGACTAAGTGATTAGATTATATCAAGTATAGATGAACAGCTAACCATCAAGGATAAAAGACTTATTTTGACTTAAATTTTCTGAAATTGCAGTCCATTGTAGAGGAGAAGGTGTGGGGCACTAGAGCAGACCCATGTATATCAACAGAACCTAAGGGGTCAGCTCCTCATATCTTCATAAATCAGGAAGCAGAAATCTAGAATGGGATCACTAGTGAATAACAAAGACCTATATCCACCAGCTATGTCTCAATCCCTAAAACTCCTACAGCTTCTCAAGACTGCACCACTGGCTGGGTACTGAGTGTTCAGACACACAAGCTTGTGGGAGACATCTCATGTTCAAGCCATAACACCCCTTCTTCTTCATGATTATCTATTTTCCCCATAAGCATGGTGTCTTAGCCGGAGTTTCTATTCCTGCACAAGACATTGTGACCAAGAATCAAGTTGAGGAGAAAAGGGTTTATTCAGTTAACATTTTCACATTGCTGTTCATCACCAAAGAAAGTCAGGACTGGAACTCAAGTAGGTCAGGAAGCAGAAGCTGATGCAGAAGCCATGGAGAGATGTTGCTTCCTGGCATGCTACCCCTGGCTTGCTCAGCTTGATTTCTTATAGAACCCAGGTCTACCAGCCCAGGGATGGCACCACCCACAATGGGCTGGGCCTTCCCCTCTTGATCACTAATTGAGAAAATGCCTTACAGCTGGATCTCATGGAGGCATTTCCTCAAGGGAGGCTACTCCAGCTTGTGTCAAATTGACACACAAAGCCAGACAGTATACATGGCTTCTGTGACTTCTCTGACAGGATTTCCATCTGCCATGAAGACAAAGGTTCTGTAGCCCAATATAATGATGTACCCTCAAACTGTGCCAAAACAAACCCTTCCCTGCCTTCCTTGAATTTGATAAGTATTTTGTCAGGGCAAGCAGAGAAGTGACTAATATAGACTTCCTCCATGTTGTAATGTGGCAGTGTGACCTTATCTGTAAACAGGGTCTTTGTAGATGTTAGCAAGTATGACCTCAGGTGAGGGTCCTGAGGGTGGACTTCTCAGCTGACTGGACCATGAGCAATAAAAGTGCATGAATCTAAGCTAAGCTGTCTGTGGCGTTCATCATCTCCACACGAGTGGACCAAGAAGATTATGATAAGCAATTCTGGGTACTTCTTACAAGAGCAGGATCTTATTGGGTTTCCCCCTCTCTTCTCTTCCTTCTCTTCTCCAGTTAGATTCTGTAACAAGTTACCATAGACTGGATGGCTCAGAAGAGGAGATAATTATTCTCAGAGACTATGGGAAGCATTTAGCCCCAGGATGATACCCATGCTCTAGTAGACAGTCATACAGCCAGGAACATATGGGAAAGCACTGAATGGGTTTTTAAAAATCACATGAAACTGAAAAGTGAAGGTGGTAAGGGAATAGGAGAGGATTTGGAGGAGAGAGAAAGGGGGCAGATCTAGCAAAAATGCAGTATCATGTGTGTAGAATTCTCGAGCAACAAAGAATTAATTTCATTGCTTAGTAGGCCAGACATCTGCAATCCCAGGGCAGTGGGGTTGGCTGTTTCTGCAGACTGTGAAGGAGAGCTGGGATAATGATTTTCTCTTAGCTTCTTGTTGCTATTGGTAACCCCGAGTACTCCTGGGCCTGAAGATGCCTCCCTCAGATCTCTCCATCTTCCCACCGTCTCTTACTCTCCCCTTCTTTCCATCCCTCCCTCTCTCCCTCCCTCTCCCCCACCCTCCCTCCTTTCCCCCTACCCCTCCCCACTCTCTCTCTCTCTCATATAAAGAGATGATGCATTATTCACTTAGGTCTTGCCCACAGCTAGAATGCCGCTTTTATTTAATCGGCAATGAACCCTCTTTCCAAACGAAGCCATGATCACAGCAATCAGTTAGATACATGTTTGGGGACCATCGTTTTGACCCAGCATAGCTGGCACATGTCACAATTGCATATGCACAACTATCTCAAACCTTCTCTGCAAACGTCCCCATTGCTGCTTCAGCCACACTCACACAGTTCTCTGTCCTTGTCCTCCCCAGCTAATTCTCTACCCCGTGTGATGCAGCGGCATCCCTAGAATCTGTCTTGTACTAACTGACACCCTTTCTAGCCATGCTTAAAAACAAATCTTTTTAAGAGGCAGGGAAGGGAGGGTGATAGAAAGCCATGCTGCATGTCTTTCCACTGAGTTAACAACTGGGGGACTATTTCCTTCTTATGTCAATGACAAGATTCCAGCCTAATTCCTCCAGTGTTTTCCATGGCCATTGGCTCCTGAGGCTGGATCCTCTATTGGTCTGCATGTCAACATTTCAGAAGTGCATACATTTGAGGTGACCTTGGTGTTGTCACCCTTAGTCCTTGAGATGCAGTACTAAGTGTCTAAAGTGACATCTAGTCTTCCAGAATAAATGATGGACTATTTTTGTTATTTTGTGGCTGAGTGCAGATTTCAGTTCAGGTGCCCCAGGAAAATGACAGGCAAATACTCAGAGCCTGTGTGCAAATGTAAAGATAGATGTCAATGTATATCTTCACAAATACGTATGCATGTTCGCACTGGGGTGGTCAATTGTTTGAGAACCCCATGCATATCCTTACATTTTTCTTCATTCACTTGTATTGTCTCTCGGTTATTCTCCTCGCCAATGTTTCTCATTTTCAAAAAATTCTAAGGTTCAAACTGAGGATTTCTTTGAACATACTGCTTGTAACAATGTTTTCTGTTTCCCTAATCAATTTTGTAACTTTTTAATTGTTAGTGCTTGCTTTATTAATTTCTAGCAAATTTATGGCTGCTTCTATTACTAAGAACTACATGTCCTTGAGAGTAGATGCATCTTAATTTACTTGTCCATTTTGACATACTGCATTTAATTACAACCCCAGTTGTTGCTCAATTAAAATTTTATCATATCTATTCAAGGGTCAGTCACGAATATGTCTACTTAATATCTACCTAGCTACATGTATGGGCTACATGTATCATCAAGCAGGGATTATCAAAGTGGAATTTCTAATGCATTTTGTAATATTCTCATTGATTATTTGAACTGATCCCACATTAGTAGAAAACAAATAGCAGACCAGCATCAGGGCTTTGGTGCTGATGTACTGTCCAAACTCTGTAACCACAAGAGTAAAGAACACTGAATTGCTTCCTGTCTTGTTGTTTTCCTAAAGTCGGATTCCCAGAGATCAAGTTTACTCAGAACAAATGAACACCTGTGCTTGGGTTTTGCTTATTGATTTAGGGACTAAAATGTTCCAAAGCAGAGTGGGGGGGGCATTCTAAAGGGGGAATCTGGTGACAGTGTTACAATGAAAACTGCATAAGATCCTCAAGTGACCCTGGTGACTGATAAGGATCTTGAGTCCTTTGCAGCAGGAACACTTACTGTCCATTGTAGAGACTATGGAAGAGGGTAGAAAGGCAGGGTCTCTGCTCTCTTAAAATGCTCTGGGGAGGAAGCAAGGTGATAGGAATTTCAAGCAGAAAACATGGATACCTTTTAATAATGGGAGAGAATTGTAGTATTGGGGGTATCTCTGAGAGTGGCAGAGCCTTTCTCAGCTCTAATTGGGTTTAGTTGGGGTGGGGGAAAGAGGATTATGGGAACTCAACATCCCCAATGCTACCTCAGAAACCTCCTCTCAGTTTCTGACATGTAGTCATTCATTTACCCTGTGGGCAAAAGTGCCCATTTAGGAGATAACAGGGAACCAGGAACCAGACTGCCCTCTTGACAACCCAGGCCACCAGCAAGGACATTTTTATAACCCAGCAAGGAATTCCTGGGCTCTGTCTAACTAAGGGTTACTTTGGCTATGATGAAAAACTATGGGGAAAAGTTTTCCTTGCCATATACATACTGAATCACAGTCCACTGAAGGAAGCCAAAGCAGGCTGTTAAACTGAGCAGGAACCTAGAGCTGATGCAGAAGTCATGGAGGGATGCTGCTTACTATCTTTCTCCTTATGGCATACTCAGCCTGCTTTCTTAAAGAACCAAGGACTACCTTCCAGGGGTGCCACCACCTGAAATGAATGTGTTGCCTTCCCACATCGATCACCAATTAAGAAAGTGCCCTTCACCATGACCTATATCCCAGTTTTATGGAGATACTTTCTCAATCAAGGTTCCCTCCTTTCAGATGACTTCAGCTTTTGTCGAGCTGATGTAAAACTCGCTATGACAGGCTCCCTGCCTTAACAGACCAGTCTGTGTCTCCTGTTCTCATTGTTTTCAACAGCAAAAGAAAGATGACAGGAGCAAAGACAGCCTAGTGGTTCCAGCCAAGAAATATGGATCAGCATTCCCAGGCCTGGACTCTAGTATGGCTTGTCCAGATAGATTTCAAGATTTCCTTAAACCCAGGACTTTTTAGTTTCTACTCTCTGGCATTTGATGGAGAATGCACCTGTGAGGCTGTGTCTATTCTACTGTGTATATTGGTGACATGGATCATGTCTCCTCAGTACTGCAGGCCCACAATATTGAAGTAACTGTGTCCATTAGCTGTCCTCAAAGGATGTGTTACCTACCTCAATAAGTGCAGTGACAAAGGGCATGCCTGTAACTTCAGGAGAAAATTAAGGCTCCCATCACCTTGACACCTGGTGTTATACCAATAAGTATTCAATTATACAATGAAATGAGCCTTACCGACATAATAAAGTATACTCACAAGGAACCTGAATATCAAGATGTGACAGTGGGGTTTCTTGGCCAGCCCCTGTACTCCAAGGTACTCCTCAAAGAAGCATCAGAAGAATCAGGAAGCAGACTACATGTATATACCACTGCTTCCCCCTTTTCACATATGTATAGAATATGTATATGATATATATGTATGTGATATATAAGTATATAATGTATATTATATGATGTATATGGTGTGTTTGTAAATATGTATGCATATGCATCTGTATATGTATACAATGTTTCTGTATCTGTATATATATATATATATGATGTACATGATGTATATGTATGTATATATATGTATGTATATGGTATACATGAGCATATATATATATGCATATGTATGTGTGTGCTTATGTATGTATGTGTATAGGTATATGATATATATGTATATGCATATGTATATATAAAATATGTGTATCAGGACATCAGCCTCAATGCCATACCTGTGATCTGCTCAATTCTAACCCCAAGTTAGCCAGGTCCTCATTCTTTGTGTAGGCTCACACTGGAGAACAATTTGGTGTTTATCTTGCAATGTCCTGAGAAGAAACCCCAAGAATTTCAGGCTGCACTGGAGCTACAAAACCCAGAGATGATAAATTGAGTATTGAACCATTAATTTGTAAGGATTTGTTAGGCTGATAACAAAATCTGAGCACACCTAAGTCTCTAACATAAATGCCTGTCCTTCTCAAGGGCTGAGACAAGTCCAGGTCCTCTGGACGCTGCTGGTGCCCAGCAAGCAGGCAGACAGCTTTGCAAGATAGTCATTTGCATAAGTCACAGCCTCTCTGACACAGTCAGGAGAAAACATGATTCCACCAGCTTCATTTAAAGTCTGTGTGCTCTTCATGACATTTTAGTTCACTCCTAACATGTTCCCTCTAGCACTAGCTGTTGGGTAACACATTTTACTTGAAGTTAGAATAAGGCTCCAGATTTTTATGCAAATCCTTTCCCTAAGCAAACTATAAGCCTGGGGCTTTCACCAAAGCTGGCTCTAAGTAGATCAGTGGGGACTACACAGAGGAAGAAGAAAAGGTGCCCTGAACTACAGCCAAGGTCAAACAGGATGGAATCACCATTGGGCTTTGGGTGGCACCCAAGTAGCAGAGCTGGAAGCCCAAGGGCAATGTTATGAGGCCCTACTATTCAACTTTTATTATTTTTAATGCCAACCTTATTAGCCACCCTCTATAGCTTTCTTTCCTGCTCTGACTTTTTTTTTATAGAACTCACTAGTGTCTAACTCTCTAGAGTGTAAACTGTATACTACAAAGACAGTGATTTACATGTCTGTACCAACCAACTCTATACTGTAAGGTAGTAATTTGCACATCTGTACTAACCATAGTGTTTAGACCTATGACTAACACCCATACAAGGGGAAAAAGTCACAAGAAAAAAAAAGATCCATGGTCATTATTGGAATTTCAGAAAGATTAGCATGGTCTACCTCAGGTGCAGACCTGTAATTCTAGCTGCTGAGGGATCATAAGCCAAAGTCATCCTGGACTACCTGATAAATCCAAAGTCTGCTTAGCAAGGCTCTACCTCAGGCAAAAAGCCAGCCTATTAAGGTCCTAGGGTCAGATGAAAAATACACTAAGAACTGGTGCTGTTGCTCAGGGGAAGAGCATTGCTAAGGAGGTGTGAAGACCTCCTGAGCATGGCAAATCCTCAGCATGGCAAAAAAGACAGGAGGTGGCAAGGATGGACAGGGAGGCCTCTTCGAGGTCTAACATTGACAGCTGATTAGACTGAGGAGGCTGTTTCACTGTGGAGACTGGTGACATCCCTGAGGCAGGCAGGCAATAGGCCCTCAGCATAGTTATGGTGTAATAACCATGATGTCTAATGACCAGCTTTTGAAAGGGAAAGGAACAGAATCTATGGGGATCCTTAGTGGCTAAAGTATTGGCATGGAAGCTTGGGGACCTGAGTCAGGATCCACAGAACCCACAGCTTTCATTTGCAGTTTTGTTGTTGTTGTTTAATGTACACGAGTGTTTGACCTATGTGTATGTATATGCACAATGTGCTTGCCTAGCGTGTGATTTAAGATCAGGGTATTACATCTCCTGGAACTAGAATTAAAGACTGTTGTGAGCCTTCCTGTGGGTGCTGGGAATTAAACCATGGTCCTCTGAAAAAGTGACAAGTGCTCTTAATCAGCAAGCCATCTCTCCGGCCCCTACAGAGCAAAACATAAAAACATGCCCATAGTGGGAATCTGAAATCCCAGTCCTCCTACAAGGTGGGAGGGAGAGAATTACCTAGAAGGTTGCTGGATGGTGGTTCTGGATTATATAGTGCAATGGCAGAAACATCTGTGAGGCCTTGTCTCACATGGGAACTGAGGACAAACTTCCGAAAGCTGTTCTCTGACCTCCATGTGGGTGCTATGCCATAAGGGCTTTATGCATAATTTTTTTTAACACATGGGAAGTACAGAAGGGTATATGTGCTTATGATGCATATGTAATATTAAATCTGGATTTACTCATACAAAGGGCACAATTTACAAATTATACCTTGTGTGGCATTCTTATAATTCCACACACCACACTGTCTCTTACAATGTGCTTTTATTCATTCTGGCAGAATCTTTTTCTGTCCATAAAGAACTCATGATCCAGTTGATGTGGAATTTATAGATCTGATGATGAAATGGGCTTCATTTAGTGTGCAAGTCTTGTGTGTGTGTGTGTGTGTGTGTGTGTGTGTGTGCTCATAAGTGTGTGTACATTAATATCAGATGTCTTTATCACTCATTCTCTGTAGATTGTCCTGCAGACATTCATATTTTAATGTTAATTCCACTTCTTCAAGAAGGGCTGCCTAGTCACATACTCAGGACTTCATCAGAACCTTCCCATTTTAATTAGTAAAGTAAAGGTAAGAGCCGGTGACTGAGCAGAAGAAGGGAGGTGGAGAGAGAGGGTCAGAGGTGAGGGGAAGGGAGAGTTAGGAGGACAGAGAAGGACCAAGATGGAGACCAAGAAGGATGAATTGGATCCAGGTGGACTTAATTGGCGTTAGGTAGCTATGAACATTTTAAGGATTTTATAAGTCTTATATCTCATATAGAAGGGCAGTTTGTATCATTGTCTATTTGATGTAATCTTATTGTGTAGAGGATTTGTGGATTGAGTTTGATATATAAACCTGTATGAAAAGCAATCAGTCCTCAGAGTCATGTTTGTGCTGGGCAGGTCAGAAATTCCACCCAGGACAGAGACGGTTGGGCAGGCAGAGTAAACTGCCAGGAAAGGGAACCATGCAAAGGTATGGCTTGTGGACCAGGTGACAGTGTCCATGTGCCCAGCTCCATGCTAGAAGCAGCGCCCTTGGAGTGAAACCATGGGGCTGATAAAGAGATAAGCCTTTCCCATTTTAATATTTACTGCAACAATTCTCTTTGTTTTTGAGACAGGGTCTCTCCCTGAACCTGGAGCATATTGATTGACCAAGCTGACTGGCCCATCAACCCTAGGGATTTGCCTGCCTCTGTTTCCCCAGCACTGAAATTACAAACCCTTACATGCCCAGCTCATGGAGGCCTCTGGTCTGAACTCAGATCCTCGTTCTTCAGTGAGCACTTCAATGACGTTCCTAGTTTCATTTCCGTGGCTGTGATATAATTTCCTGGCCATGAGGAAACTTAGAAAGAAAGTGGTCTACTCCAGTGTAAGTCCAGGCTAGAGCTGGATGCTGGCACCTTTATTCATATTGACAAGAGAGACAAAGCGTGAACATAAGCATGTATGTCATAGCTTCATGCTGGTCACTGGAGTATTTTCATTTCTTTGCTGAGTGGTTTAAGAGTTTTTCATGCTAGATATCCAAGTCCTCAAATTTCTTTCTGTTCACATATAATGGTAAAGAACACTACATACTCTTACATTTTATGTGGATTTGCCAACATTTCCTTCAGTACTTCCTTCTTCTAGACAGAAAATACAACAATAAATCAAGTTCTGGTTGGAGTCATTTGCCAGCATCCAAGATGAGAACATATTGTTCATGGTTGATCTTAAGCTACCACTGTGACATCACCTAGTGCAAGCCCATGACATTATTCGGGCAGGCTATCTGCCACGAGGGTACCATAACATATACACATCCTAAGATCACATAGTGTGAGGTGGTTAGAAACTGATGACTTTAATGCACTATCTCTCTTCAGGTATAATTTCTTTAATGCAAGTTCATATAATTCCATGTTTGACAATTACAGTCTCTCCCTCAGGAACCTCAAGTCAAAATAAACCATCTTTTATAAGTTGCCTTTGATCACGGTACTTAACACATAACAGGAAAGCAGATTAATGCAGGTGGGGTTAAAATTATAATCCTAGTCCACATTTACTTAGAACCTCCAAGTAACTTGTCTAAAAGAATTCCTACAATTGGTGAGCAGGCATGGACTGTTTCCAATCATCTTCAAACATATCCTGACCATGACAAAAAAAAAAAAACTATAAAAGAGGTGACTAAAAGATTTAACTATAAAGAAAAATTAATGTGTATGGAGGACATTAAATAAATGGATAATGCCTTTTTAAATGGGCAATCTAACTTTCTGAAGACAGAAAAATCTTCAAACAAAATAAGCAAGCTATTGGTTTTAAAAACTAGGTAGAGCATGTACGAGTTCAAAATTAAGGTTAAGAGTAAGTAAGTAAGAATGCTCACAGGGTAAAGGCAGCTGCTACCAAGCCTGATGACTTGTGTTTGATCCCTTTCACTTGACGAAAGGACAGAACTGGTCCCCACATGCTGTCCTCTGACAACACAGGTCCTCCACATCCATGCATGGCATACCTCCCTGTGTATAGACAGTAAATGTAAAAAATAAATAATTTCAAAGTCTACTGATGATGGTCAAATGCTGCTCTTTACCATAAAACATGCAGAACGGAAGTCCACAGAGGTCACAATTTGATGTCATCATATTGAAAAAAAAATACAGCTGTTGGTGAGCTACAAGAAAATGGCCATTTTTATGCTCAGCTATTTCAGATTGAAACTGTCCATTTTGTGGGCCTCATTGACAAACTGTCAATTTGTCAATTTGTCAATGGAGATTGACCTCTGGGATGTTATACCACTGCCTTGAATAACTAGACTGATCATCTTCTGAAGATGTATTTCAGAAACTGCAATAATTTACAACTAATATTCTGGAGTGTTTTAATGAGTCTTCCTTCCTTCTTTTCTTCCTTCTTTCCTTCTTTCCTTTTGTTCTTTCTTTCTTCTTTTTTATTTTCTTGGTGGCACATAAAATAATGTGTGCCTTATCAAGGAATTGAAGATTCCATGGTGTCCATTTGGAGAAATTTATGATACGATTCAGGAAAGGCTGTAAATCAGAGCATGAACAATGTGTGCGATGCCCACACTCAGGCAAAAAATAGAGAATTTATGTTCATCAGTTACTTACATGTTTACATTCAGTCTATGAATTCATATAGCCCAGGCTGGCCTTAAAATCACAGCCTGCCTACCTCATACTTCCAAGTAGCTAAGTTAGCAGGCATGTACTGTCATGCCTGGCATACAGATTTGTGAATGGGTGCATACACTGTGTCGATGCGTATGTTTAGGTGTACATATACCTTCACACACATGGCATTTTGCTTGCTTGCACACATGTATAATTACTTTAAGATCCTAGTATTCTTACAGGCATCTAAAAAAGGAGCTGGTGGCCCAAGGAGAGAATGTCACATTCTGCTTCATACTCTATACATGTCATGCCTAGTGGATATATCATCTTTTTTTAATGAGTATAATTATAGCTAGGTATGGTGGCACTTAACTTTAATCCCAGTCCTTGGGAGGCAGAGGAAGGCAGATCTCTATGAATTCAAGACCAGCCTTATCTGCATAGTAAGTTCCAGGACAGACAGAACTATACAGTGAGACCCTGTCTTAAAGGCAAAACAAAATGTGACCATAATTATAATTTCCACTGTCCTTGCTTTAGCCCTTGCTTTGCATGGCCCTGGCAACCATGTCCCCTCTAGATGGAAAGTGTATGTAAGTACTACCCACACTGAGCCTAGGAATTAAAAGGTGAAGGCACCCTCTACTGCAAATCATTCTTTATCCTGAGTCATTAAAATATTCCTTCCTCGTCCTGAGAAGTATACTTAAAAATCATAAAAGCCTTTTTTGAAAGTATATTTTAAGCTATCCAGACTTAAGAAACTAATCAAATTCTGATGAATTTTGTGAAAATTATTTTTATTTTTCTTATTACAAAGGGAACCTATTTTCAGGGACAGAGATTTCTATAATAGGAAAGAAGGTCTTTTTAGCAAAGGAGAGAGTCATCAGACCAGGCAGGCCTGTGTTTAGCTGTGTTTGGTATTTTGGAGAACAGTGATTTTTATATATTGACAAGGTCATCATGACCCAGCTAATGTCAAACACTGGCTTCAAAATGTATGTCAGAATGCCCTCTTAATAAAAAACACACACTAAACTTTTTTGCTTCTTGTTCAGATGTGGTGTCATGACTTGAACCTCACAGGAGGCTCAGGTTTACCAGTGAAAGTCTCCCAAGTCAGTACATCCTCATCATAAAGTTCAAAGTATGCAAGTTGTAAGGTCTTAAGTTAGGCACCCAACACCTTGATAAAATGGCCACACCATTCTGCTGCAAAATTTAACTCAAACATGTAGATGGGTAAATGATTCTGTCAGTTAAATATTCACCATACAAACATGAAGCTTGTGTGTGGCTCCCAGAACCCACATAAGACACTGAGTACAAATACACACTTGTAAGTCCAGCTCTGGGGAGGTAGAAACCAGCAGATCTCTAGCAGACAGCCTTGCCTACACAGCAGGCTGTAGGCCAGTGGGAGACTTTGTCTCAAAATGATAGTAATAAGAAGGAGGAGGAAGATACCACCTGAAGAACAACAGCTGAAGCTGTCTTACCTGTTCACACTCACCCCTGTGTATGTACACAGATACACAGACACAAAGACACACACAGAGACACATACAGACACAGACACACAGACACAAACATATACACATATAGAGGCACACACACAGAGACACATATACAAAAATGCACAGAGACACAAAGACACATGGACAGAAAGACACACAAACACAAAGACACACACAGAGAAACACACAGAGACATACAAACACACACATACACACATACACACATACACAGACAGACACACAGACACCCGAACATGGACAGAGACACACACATAAACAGACACATAGAAAGACATACACACATACACCGACACACAGACACACACACACTATAATCTACATACGCAAAATGAACTCCATAGCTCCAAGAACGTAATTGGAACAGAGCTGAGGTTTGGTAATCATAATGAGATTTAGGCTGTAGATTCAGGGTACACAGGAATACTCAACCCACAGGTAAGGTAATGATGGTGTTGTTATCAGGGTAGGGTGACCTTCCAGAAATCTCCACTTAGCACTGGCTGCACACACACACACACACACACACACACACACACACACACCTCAGACCAGGGAGAAAAAAAATACATGAGATAAACAAATAAAACCCCGTGTTCTTTGAGCTACTATTTAAAATTTGACACACTGTCTGAAGAGAGCTTTTGGGAAAGTCTCACTCCGGTCATCACTACAAAGGTTCACTCTAACACTGCTTCACCTGAGCCCTTAGCCTGCAGCCTCTGTCACAGCCCTTTTTCCACCCAGCTGTGTCAGCCTGCATGTCCCTCTCAGGATCATCCCTGGGTTCTCAGGCACACCCCGCAGCTCCTGCTTCACAGGGAACCTAGACAGAAATGGCTTCATAAAGACAAAACTCACAGGCTGTTAAATGCACCCACTGGAAGTGTGCAAATCGAAGGCTCCACCAGGCTCAAAAAAATGTGCAGCTAACAGCCCCAGCGTTTCTACATTTCCATCGAACAGAAAGAAAATTGTTATGGATTGAACATGTCCCTCTAAAATTTTTTTCTCTGTATCTCTAAGGTTCAGAGTGATGATGTTAGGGAGTGAGACCTCTAGGGGGTGACAGGAATTGAATGGTGTCAAGAGTTCTGGCCCTTAAAAACAGACATTACGGTTCTCTCTTGCCTCTTTCTTCCAGTAACATTGTCTTCCACCTCTGCCTCCTCTCCTTCTTCTCCTTTTCTCCTCTCCTTCCTCTTTTACTTCTGATCCTCTTCTTTCTCCAACTACTTCTCCTCCTCCTCTTCATTCTCCTCCTCCCCCTCTTCCTTCTCCTCTTCCCCTCCTCCTTCTCTTCTTCTTCCTCCTTCTCCTCCTCCTCCTCTCCTTCCTTCTTCTCCTTATCTTCTCCCTCTTCCTTCTCCACCTCTGCCTCCTCCCCCTCATCTCTCTCCACTCCCTGTATTTCTCTTCCTGGCATCATGAGAAGATGTGCCCCTGTAGGTGAAGAGGAACACCTTGACCTTGGGCTCTACAGGCCTAGATCTGTAAGGGATAAATGCTTGCTGCAGCCACCCCCCCCCCCACTCTAGCATTTCAGCCTCATTGACCAGAAACATACTGCCTAACACAGCTTTCCATGCCACACCCTTTCCTTCCCATTCTAACATGAGGTCATTCAACAGCTTGCCTTGAAGCCAATTTGCAGAAGCCCCTGAGAGCCATGCAGTGCAGTGTCTTGCTTTCCCTGCTCCAGCCAAATCCCTTGTGTCCACATCAGTGACAAGAGTGGTGGCCCTCTTGTGTTTGAACACTCTTTGTTCTTTCTCTGATTCTTGTTCACATCAGTAATTCACTCCCATTTTTTTTTCTAAGAACATTTCCCAGTACCAACTGTGGTGTGGAAAGTGGTCCCTTCCCTCTGATTCCAGATAAGGAAAGCTGTAAATAATTTAAAGTTCCCGCTGTGTAAAATTGCCCAAACAGAAAGTGCATTTTTTATGCTTGGCACTGAGGATGGTAAGATAAGAAATTGTGCCAATTTTCCTACAGGTAAAATTTTAGCTGCTTTCTAACATAAGCACTTTGACTCAGAAATAAGAAACATAATGAGATTCCTTGCAAGGCTTGTCAGCATTAATGTGGGGCCATAGAAATAATAGCCCACTTTTACCTTTCTCTCTCACACATACTCAGAAGAAAAAAAAAAAAAAGACACAAAATTACTGTGCCTGGGACCATTAAGCCACACCCCAGGGCACAAAGACTGCACTTGCTAATGGCATCTACATTGTTACTGCAGTCACTTCTAATTTGCATGAAAAGATATTGTTCTTCAGTACAAAATTCTGATGGATAGACCATTGGAATCTCTACACACTACTCTATTTTAAAGCTTCCCTGTGACCTGTTTTTCTCCCTCTTAATTATCAAGTCACTGTAGAATAAGGCTGCCTCCGGTTTCATCTGGCCTAGTGTGGAAGGTGACCTCCATGAAATATCCTGTGGTTTGTGGCAGGACAGCAGGGTTTCCCTCCTTCCTGACCAATCTACTCAGATAATACCAAAGCTTCTTTACAGAAGAGGAAGTGGGGAAGGGGGAAGGAGGAAAAGAATTGGACTCACAACTCCTCCTGTTAAATGGCCTCTGAGGGGTCAGCACGTGTGCCAATGGCTCTCTGTGATCCTCACTGACTCTAACCTATAAAAAAAGCTGCCTGCATCCAGGATCTGGGTCTTCCTTGTATGGAAGCTGGCATACAGACCTCACTGTGACATGCAGGTCTGAGACATTCTGTGAAGCATGCATGATTAAGACACCCAGGCCACACTGTGGCATGCAGCTTGCCAATCAGAGGCCCAACTGAAGCTTCATCTGCTTCAGCATTTAGCAGGGCTTCCTGATACACCTTTCTCTTCTGTTCTCATCCTTCACTCTCCAACCGATCACATTTCTGTGGGTAAAGGGAGTTTGGCTTGCCCCGGGTCATCAGTCAGCCCCTATCAATCTTCAACAGTTTAAATGGGGAGGTCAGGAAATACCTCTAAGGTAATTTCTATGTAGTAAATAATGTTATTTGCACATAGTGAGGTCATTTACATACAGTATTCTTATTTACATACAAGTAACTGTTCCCCTGATCCTAAGGGAACCTCTCTAGAATGACCTTTGACTCAAGTGTCTGAGAGACTATTCTGGATGTTCAGTGCCTTAAGAGAAGACTAGTGTCTTCCATTCCATGTTGTCTTGCACACCTGTAGATTACAAAAGACACAAATTTTACCCCTCCGAACTGAAGCCCTTAGCCCCTACTTTACTCCAGACAGGGCACAGGGCTACATCCACTGCCATGGGAACATGAAATTTTTTTCAGACTGGACATGTCACCACCCAAATGAAAGTCCTACTGAAAACTGATGTATTTTAAAATCTATCCTCGAGACAGACACATGGTTTCTTCCCTTTCTGTGACTCTTCTGATGGTCACTAACTAGAAGTTCTGGGAAGAGAGGGATTGGCAAGTCTTACTTTGGAAGATGCTGGAGGATTTTCAGGATGGCCAAAGATGTTTGACAATGAGTGGCGTCCCTCTTCCCTGAGCTTTGTGTGCTCACTTTGTGGATATCATTTATGACTTAAACAGTCTGGATTAGTCTCTTGTCACATAACAGAACCACAGGACAAAATGCCTGATAGCTGATCTATAAATATTGACTGACATCATACCTACACTTCCCTGGGGTGCAGGTCTTAGCTCTGGAGATGGATCGTGACTGTTTGTGTCAGGATTTGGATCTAACGACCATCACATTGAGACATTCAGCAGGAATAGGATTATGCTCAGCTTCTGGTGTCTTACCCACCCCTCCCCAGTAAACACAGAAGTGTCTGAGGCAGAGTGTGAGTCACATGTTTAATATTTTCCACTCTCAAGCCTCAATGAATTATAAATTCCTGCTTGCTGGTATCCGCTGTGCAGTCTCCTTGGTCCTCAGTGTTTAGCAGTGACTTACGGCATTGCTGTAATGCAGTGCAGAACCCATCCATCGTCAAATAGCACACGATGAAAGAATTATGGGGTGGATTTCTTCATGTTTCCACATTGTTATTAATAATTCCTAAATGAGGGTGAACATCCCAGTGCCCTTGCCTGACTCTGAGGATGGGGCTTCTGTAAGATATCTCTATTAAAAAAAAAAAAGCATAACCTGGGAGTGTTGCCACTTGCCTTTCATTTCGGCACTTGAAACAGGAGCATAGAGGTGAGTTCAAAGCCCATGGGCTATGTAGCAAGATCTCACTTCAAATAACAAAATAAACAAAATAATAAAACAAAACAAGGAATTCAGCATAAACAGATGTCTTTTTTCCTTCGTATACTTGAAACAGAGCAGCCACAAAGAGGTCACAGGTCTTTCCATCTCTCATATGCAAGCGACAAGCCTTGGGGTCAACTCCCACCCTGAAGTAGCCATTTCCTGAAGATGGTCTTAAGTCTTTTTTCTGCTACTGTAAGAAGATACACAGTGGTGAGTGACTACTGAAGAAGACAGGTTTCTTTTGGCTCCTCTCTGTAGAGCCAGACATTTCACAATTTTGTAGGTCTATGCTATTTCATAACAAGGGAGAAAAGAGGGTAAGCATGCCTGTGGGGGTGCACAGCAACCCCTGTTGCTATAGCTAATCCAGCCAGAGAACTCTAGCCATCCACGGTGTGCGTGCTATGCGTGTTACACATTCAAGTGCTAGAGTACTTGTGAATGCACGCATGGAGACTAAAGGTCAACATTGCTCTCTTCTTCAACCTCTCTCTATTATAGTTTTGATATGGAGCGCCCATTGAAATCTGGATTTTATAAATTCAGCTAGACTGGCCAGCCAGGAAACCCCAGTCAAAGACCCTCCTGTCTCCATGTCACCAGTCCCAGTGTTATATCTGTAGATGCCCCATGTCTGGCTTGTGTGATCCAGGATTGATCTGGACTGATCCAGACTCAGGTCTTCCAGCACATTATTGATTGAGCTATCTTCCCATTTCCCAGAATACTACAATGTTAATCAAGTCTCATGGAGGGAATCAACCATATTCCAGACACACTGAAGTGTTCTCCTTAGAGCAGGCCAACCTGACTCAAGTTCTATCTAACATCACCAAATTATTGTAAAGTACACTTGTGGGCAGCATGCTAAAGTGATACGAAACGGCTCCAGGGCATGCAGCGACACCGTTCTCCTGCTTGACAGAATCTGCTTTAATATGGAAAGGTTGTAAGAGGGACAGACCAGGAAGGTCAGCAAGATCCTTAGTGCTATCTGCTCAGCCCCTCAACAATTATGTGGAGAGAAAATACTTTTCTGCTTCTGAGGTCTAAAAAAGTTTTCCACAGATTTGGTACTACAGTCTTGAGAATTAACTTACCACTTACCAGAGTGTATATATATATATATGCATATATATACATATATATAATGTCGTGGGAATTAACTTATGAGCATATATATGTATGTATGTATGTATGTATGTATGTATGTATGTATGTATGTATGTATATGAACCCTGAAACTGAGACATTGTTAGGACATGGATCCTGGCTGAAGAACTAGCTTTATTCTTGAACACAGAGCTCGACCCCAGAAGATGACAGTGAATCCAGGACCCCATTCTCACAGCGCCGAGGAACAGGTATTCCTCTTCCTTTTAAGAGAGGTGAGAAGGCAACCGCTTCTCCTTCTTGTAGACTGAGAAAACAGGCTGGGAAGGTTGTATGCACCAAGTGTCTGAGATTAAGAACCAGGGTGTGAGAATCTTGTGGTCCTTCTTTGCTCCTTAAATCACTACTGATCATCTGTCTCTAGTCCAGAATATCCAATATGCACATTACAAAGGCAAATGCTAGGAATCCAGGAAGAACTCAAATCAGATGGAAGAGGCCTACAACACACCTCTCTCATGTTGCTTGTGGCCAGTGGCAAACACGGGACTGAAGGCAAATCAGGGAAGAAACCCTCAGGTCTCCTATTCTTGTTTTCTTTGCCAAGTGTATCACATTGAGCTGCAGTTGATTTAATCAGAGTTTCCCAGCTTCAACCCTAGGCAGAATAATTCTTTATGGCTTCCCAAGCGTGCTGGGACACTGAGAAGCCACCTGTGTTTCAACCACTAGATGCCAATAGACCACACCTACCAGGCGTGAGTCCAGACAAAGCCAGATAACCAGTACAGGAGGAAATGAGCATTATGGGCAGCAACTGTTTGGCTTGTGTGTTTTTTAAGACATTTCTTTCACTTTTGGTGTACACATAATGTTGAACATATGAAGTATGTATGAGCATATGGTAGCATGGGGTCTACTGTAATGCTTTTAAAATGTAACTCTACGTAAAAATAAAATTAGGGTTATTTACAATAATAAAATTAGGATTGTTTGTAATGGGACTCTTTGGATTTGCACAGCCTTCCCACATGTGTGCTATGCTGTTCCTCTCCCCTTTTCATGTAATAGATGCCTCATGCTCCTGCCTAACCGGACCATGGTGCCCATTAACCAGCCTCTTCCCACACCCTTTTCTCCTACCCTGTGCAGCCTCTGCCAAGCCCTATTCCACCTCCACTTACTCGAGATTCTAAATCCCCTGTGAGTGAGATCTCATGGCATTTGTCTTTCCTGTGATGGCTCATTTCACTTAGCACGGTGCACAGGCATCTGTACCAGCCCTTGGTTGTGTGTCTGTACATTTCCCCTCCTGTTGATCTGCTGATCATTCCTCGGGCTGATTCTCTATCTTGGTTGTTATGAATAATGTCACAAAAACACAGATTATAAAAAACATCCTTCGCAGGGATATGAATCTGCAGCTAAGAGTACTAACTGATCCTGCAGAGGACCCAAGTTCAGACCCTAGCAGCCCACAAAATAGCTCACAAACCCCTGTGACTCCAAATATAAGAGAGCCAATGTTTTTCTCTGGCCACCAAGAGAATTTTGGCTTGAGAATTTTGTACTGAGAATTTTGATTTCTTTAAAAACACAGTTATGTGAATATGTTTTTGTTTTAGTCCCAGGTGTGGGATAGAGGCTGCTTTGCAGCAGGTGATTGTGATTTGCCTCCTACATTAGCCAGGGTGTGACTTTTGTCAGCTTAAGATAGTTTAATTCTGTTTACTCTGGAAAGGGTGTGAATGGGAGAGCCCAAAAAGGTTCTGTGATCATTGCTGTTGCCTACTGCTGCTGGTCCATGCTGCGACTGGTTCTGCTGCATTCGCTAATGCTGGATTGCTGTGTTGCCGTATATTCTGACTATAAAGATTGGACTTGTCCCAAGGTACCTACAACCCCTAATCAAGAGGAAGTAGTCTATAGCAGTCTATGCCTCCTTTGTCCTCTCACCTTCTTTCTGTCCTAACTAGTGTTGGGAGGTTGGAAGGAGACAGAGGTATAAGAACCCAATAAAATCACTTTAGAAAAATAGCACCAACAGGCATCAGGCACATGTAGAATACAAGCAAAATTATCACTCACATGAAATAAATTTAAAATATTTATTTTTGTAAGAAACAAATAGAACTACCATATGATGCAGCTATTGTACTGCAGTGTGTGTGTGTATATATATTTTTTCCCAAGGGAGATGAAGCTGGAGAAGTACTGTGTGACAGGTACACGTGATGTCACTGTCTCTATACCTCTCTCATGTGGGTGATAGTTGCAATTTGAGGGGGTAGAAAAGGCCATACTCAGAGAGGTGCTTCCCTGGAGGCTGATAATAATGTTTCCACCTACGTCCTGAATCTGTCCCCCCATCTCTTCTCTTATACACTTGCTTTCCTTCAGACTCTTTTGCCTTCATACTGAAACCTAGATGACTTGCTTAGCCTGTGTTCTTTTTCTTTCCACATGTCCTTCAGTTACTCACATCCTGTCATGGTTCATAATGATTGGCAACTTGGCAGGATCTAGAACCATTTGGAGACAAACCTCTGAGCGTGTCCTCTGAGCATGTCTGTGATGGAGTTTATAGATGGGGGTGAATGAGTTGGGAAGACGTGTCCTAAATGTGAGTGATGCTGTCCAAGGTGCTGGGGTATGAACTTACAAAGAAAAGAGCAAACTGACCATTAGCACTGTTTCTCTCTCTCTCTCTCTCTCTCTCTCTCTCTCTCTCTCTCTCTCTCTCTCTCTCTCTCTCTCTCTCTCTCTCTCTCTTACTCTCTCTCTCCTTCCTAACTACAGACACAGTGTGACCAGGTGCCTTGACTTCCCCACCATGCTGGAATCAACATTCAAACTTCCTCCCTTAAGTTAGTGAGAAAAGTGGCTAACTCAGACCTCTACCTACCATAACCCAATATCTCTGCTCCCTGGGCATAGTACATGGTACTAATCAAGTGTCTAATTTAACTCCCCCAAAGCTTTGTCACGTGGATACCATCTCCTCTCTCTCCATAAGGGTACAAAATCAGAAAGCTCCAGTTGAGGAACACAGAGAACACTAGTATATCTGTCAGGTGTGATGTCAGTTATGGTCCCTCTTCTGACCCATGCTCTATAGTTCCTTCACAGCATCCTATGGTCCTTCAGTGATACATTGGATGAACATTAATAATTTCAGATATCCTATCACTTCTACTCTGACATATGCATACACACATGTCATGTAATTAATGTTTGGAAAGTGTAATATTAGTGTGTAAAGCTGGTAACATGAACTTTTGCTCTTTCTCTACTGCACAGACTCACACTGATGTCTGTGCCTGTGTACAACACACCACACACTTTGGACAGGCTGGTATCTCAAGCTAGGAAGCCCCTTCACTGGGTGACTGAAGATCTGTTTGCAAGCACAGACCACCATCCCTGTCCTGTCCACCCTGCCCTGTGGTCAATCTGAAGCACTATAGACTGTTCGCTTAGCCATTTCTTTGTGATTCTGAGAGTTCACATCTTCTCAAGTATACTAAGGAATTAAAGTCATTGTTTCTTTTTCTTTTCTTTTCTTTTCTTTTCTTTTCTGCTGCTGGACAATGACCTGACTCACATTATGGAGTAATGACCCACTTGGAGAATGTTGTAAAGATAACTTATCTCTCCTCTCTCCTTGAGTTTCTATCCCATGACCAGCTCCAAAGGCTTCTCTGAATCCACATTGGATGTTTCTAGTGTGCTGTGTTTTTCTAAACAACTGCAATATTACTACTAATAACCAATATAGTAGTAGTAGCTACTACTATTAACTACTACTACTACTAACTACTAATATAGTAGTAGTAACTACTACTAACTACTAACATATAGCAGCAGTAGTAACTACTACTACTACTACTACTACTACCATAAATGCCAGAGATTGTCAGTAATGGAACCCATGGCAAATGCTAACAATAGTCATAGTAGAGTATAATAGACCAACACTAATGCTTCAATAATCTTATAGGAACTAGACAAATCACTTAGCTCTGGGTATTAATGAATGGAAGTGGTATTATGTTATGGTATGAATATACCCCTGAAGTCACGGGTTGAAAACTGAATCCCCAGTGTGACCAAATTAAGAGGTGGAGTGTTCAGGTCATGAGGAGCTGGTGTCTCTCTATGAAAGGACGTTGTGTGAGTGGGTTTCTTTGCCTGCCCTTTTAACGTTTTCCCCATCCATCATGAGGTAAGACAGGAAGAGGACCTTTGCCAGTGTCTTTGGACTTCTCTACCTCCAGAACTCTGAGAAAATAAATGTCTGTCCTTATTAAATTACTGAGTCTCAGGTGTTGTTTTAGCATCAAAAATAAAATGAGACATACGGATCTCTTACTCCCCACCCTTTGCCTCTCACCTCCTGTAGCAGACTATAGAACTGGCTCCAAGGGTCAAAAAGATAGCCCTGCCACTTGTCTTCCATGCAGTGGTGTGAGCAAGGGAGAGATGCCCTCCCCAAGTATGGCAGGTGGGTAAGCTGGCCTTGAGGCATGAAAGTGGTCTAGCCCCTTACCAGTTGCAGCACTTGGAAATGTATTCTCTGCCCCTCACCTGAGTAGTACAATAGACTAGACCCTGCTGGAATGGGTGCAGGTGAGCCAGCCCCAAATGCATCTGAGCAAGAGAGCTGGCTCTGCTCCTTGCTGGCTTTTGCATTAGCTGAGTTAACCTGGGAAGTACTGGAGTGTTTAGCCTAGTGGTATGGATAAGAGAGGGCTGGCAGCAGGCTGATCAGCTCAGCTACCACTCAGACCTAAATTCAAGACTTTGAGTCGGCCCACCCCAACATCTACTTAATCTATGAATTGCTTTAGTAAATGAAGGGGCCAGTCCTGCAGATCCAAAGCTACAGAATCTTCTTGACATGGGGCAGCAACAGAATATCCAAGAGGTGTCCCGATGAGGATCCAGTATTGATACCTTAGCAGGAGCCAGAGGCCTGGAACCAGACCAATGACTCATCACAATGAACATTTACAAGTAAAGAAGTGTGGATAAAAGGGTGTGCTGTGGGACACACTGTCAGATATTACAACTTTCACAAAGGTAGAGGGTGGGTACGAGGGGCTGGGGAGATGAGTGGGACTGGGGTGCATAATGTAAAATTCACGAAGCATCAATAAAAGGACTTTTAATTTTTTTTACAGAAAATACTTATGAAAATGATGGGGAATCAAAGAACAGAAGCCTCAGAGACAGGAGCAACCCTTGCAGCTCAGGTGGGAACTGCCCTTGATCTAAATGTCAGTACTAAGCATGACTTGAAGACCAGGCTGGCCCTAAACTGAGAGATGTACTAGGAGACCATGGGGGTCACTCACAGAAGGAATGCTGGCTTGGAAACTAACAAAGCCTCACACAAATTTCCCCCATGAGAATTTGTAGAGCTCTGTAGTGGTGCTAGAAATAGAAGGGCCACAATGCAGAAAGGAAATGACATTCCTTGCTGTTATTCAGGGTTTGAGAACCAAATGTCAAACCACAAGCACAAAGCTGGTCCCTCTTTCAGGTCATAGCCCTGTGTGTGCCTGGATTAAGTAAGAGCTAAGCTGTGTATTCTGCTCCCCTAACTTGCTGCCTTGTCTGGCCTCAGTGGGAGAGGATCTGCCTACTCCAGCAGTGACTTGATGTTCCAGGGTTGGTTGGTGCCCAGGGTATCCTCCCCTTTTTAGAGGAGAAGTAGAGGGAGTATGGGGAAGTATGTGAAAGGACTGGGAGAAGAGGGGTGCTACAATCAGGGTATAAAGTGAATATCTAAAATAAATGGGAGTGGGGAATCTCTCAAGAGTGGGATAATGCAAGCTGTGGAGACAGAGTCAAAATGTTGAAACACAAGATCAATATATATATATTATCAGTTGCCTAACAATTTTTCTTAAAATTTCACTCTATTTCTAGCCTAAGATAACTCTAATTGAAAGAGGAGTGGTCTCTATCACTGACAGGGAGCTTACCTAGAGCATCTATGACTGATATATACTCCATGCCTGTGACACCCTAACAAACATAATTGGAATGTAAGAGGGATGGTTTGCATTGTCAACGTGGACTAAGAAATGGCTAGGGAATATAATTTACCCTGTAAAGTGCTTTCACTACAGTGTGAAGACCTATTTTCAATGCCCAGTGCTGGCGAGGTGGAGTCAGAACGATCCCTGGGCTAGCTAGCCTGCTATTCCAGCTGATGTAGTAAGCCTCAGGTTCAGTGAAAGATCCTGACTCATAATGTAGGATGATTGAGGAAGACACCCGATGTCAACCATTGGCTTCCACATGCACACTCACACCTGTGCGCACATGCACACATACACACACACGGGGGGGGGGGAGAGAGAGAGAGAGAGAGAGAGAGAGAGAGAGAGAGAGAGAGAGAGAGAGAGAGAGAAAATACAGGTTCCCTCGTGTATATTTATGCTGAGCAGAAAGCAGAGGCCAAAAATTTGTTAATGAAAATGAGCACATCTGTGAGTATCAGGACACAAGTGTGGATTGTTTTAAGGAGGCCCATAAAGTAGAAACAGTAAGAATCAATACTTACAAAATCTCACCTATCTGGCTTCCCAAGTTTATACCAAACAAGAAAACTTGCCTCAAAGTGAAGAAAAGTTTAGAAAAGTTTAAGATGCCTCAAGTCTACACAAAGGGTGATATGCAATCAGGGAATGCTGAAAGCAGAGACATAGTTCTCCCCAGAAAAGAGCATTAAAAATGGTTGGACTATACTCAATAGTCAGCTCTGAAAAAAAAAAAAAGTAATAACAATTGATGAAAAGAGGCCATGAGCTTGGAAGACAGCAAGGAAGGGTATAATGGATATTTGAAAGGAGGAAAGGGAAGAGTTAAATGTTATGCTATAATTATATATTATATTATATTTATTTTATTATATTATATTATTTATATTATATTATATTTATTATATTATATGTGTTATATATTGCACTGGCTAGTTTTGTATCAACTTGACACAAGCTGGAGTTATCACAGAGAAAGGAGTCTCAGTTGAGGAAATGCCTCCGTGAGATCCAGCTGTAAGGCATTTTCTCAAGTAGTGATCAAGGGGGAGGGCCCATTGTGGGTGGTACCATCCCTGGGCTGGTAGACCTGGGTTCTATAAGAAAGCAGGCTAATCAAGCAAGGGGAAGCAAGCCAGTAAGTAACATCCCTCCATGGCCTCTGCATCAGCTCCTGCTTCTTGTCTTGCTTGGGTTCCAGTTATGACTTCCTTTGGTGATGAACAGCAGTGTGGAAGTGTAAGCTGAATAAACCCTTTCCTCCACAACTTGCTTCTTGGTCATGATGTTTGTGCAGGAAAAGAAGTCCTGACTAAGACAATTATATATTTGCATATATTTTATGTTATATTATATTTTATATTATATTATACTATATTATATATTGGCATATAAAATATATATTATATATCAGTATATTATATACCTATATAATATATAACATTATATCTATTATATATAATTATGTTATGTTATGATCTCAAAAAGATCATGACAATACCAATATTGACATAATTCTATAATAGTGGCTCTTTGCAGACATTCCCACAGCCCCATAACAATGCAGGCTGTTGTCATTGCTCCTGATTGTCCATGAGAACTAAATGTTAAGTCCTTATTGTTTAGGGCACCACAGACTTTAGTCGCAGGACCTGTATGTGAACTGGGCTGTATGCTTCCTTTCTGCTATTAGCTTTTGCTGGGGAAAGACAATCGCCATGAAATTCGGGATCTCCTCCACAATAAAAAGCAAAGCATAGTGTCTGTCTGGACATTGCCCCAACTGCTAAGAGGCTCTGTTCCCAGACAAGCCACATCCAGTCTTCCTGTCTGACATGGGAAAATGCATAATAACCAGGTTCTAGAGACTTAAGGAAACAGATTTGATGATGCTGTGGCTCAGGAAGGGGGATGGGTGGCAAGTTCCTGAAAACCTACTGTGAAATCACAGCTCAGATTCATAGCTGTGTAGACTCTGGGGTTTAATCACAGAGTTACAGAAAGTGTCCCCTCTCCTGTGTGTAGCCAGCACACTATCAAGGATCCAGTGTGAGGAAGAAGAGGTTACAACTAAAAAGGAGCTGTGGAGATGCAAACTGCACAAAAGAAGGACCAGATGCTAGGGATGCCTGAGCCAGGAGACCAGCAAACAGCAAGAAGGCTTCTGAAGCCTGGTACCCACGGCTACAGCAAAACCAAACACACAGCCAGGCAGACACAAAACTTTGACACCATTGCTGTATTTATCTCCATCCCCAATATTTCATACTTGCTGCCAAAACGCCAACAAAGCATAGCAAATCCCACAGAAAGATGAGGGAAGTGAACCCGGGAGGACAAAGCTGACCTCAGACACAGACTCATGCATCATGGAGAAGACTGCAAACTCAAAAAATGAAGAGAAAAATGTTGGAAAGAAAAACACTGTAAAAGGAATGAAGGGCATTTCAGTGATTTTTAATTGTAGGTGTGATACTATTACTAGTTACATTTAAGTCAAGTAAATAGAAACAGCCAAACCGAAATAGAGAGAAAATATAAAACATGGAGGAAAGTCCCCCCTGAAAAGAGGTCATCCAAAAACTGATGTTTTAAAGGTGTGAAAGATATAATCCATACATCAGAAAAAACATGAAAGGGAACACTGAGCCAAAAATTATTTGAAACAAAGCAAAATTTTTCTGATTGAACTGACATTAAGACACATGTCACAGAAAACTAGAAAATAGCACATAGAACTAACTAGCATTCCCATTCCTGAAAACAAACAAAACATGACTAGGAATATTAAACCCAAACTTCAGAAACCCAAAGACAAAGGGGAAAATAAAACTTAAAAAGCTAGATGAAAGCAAGCATCAGACACACCAAGAGCAGTAACGTGGTTATGGCAGGTTAGGAATCAGAGAAATACCAGTAGAATGAAATATTAGATGTAATGAAGGTAAAAGGGTGAATTCTCTGTCAGGCATTTCATCCGTAGTATATCCTCTGTGCATGTTTATGGTGGTTACTGTCTTCTGCACAGCTTCCATCTCTCTTGTTTTTCGTAGTCCTTGCTTTCTCATGTTGGAATTTGCACACTTGTTGGATCAGCCGTTTCAACCATTCTTGTGGCCAGGCTTTCTTTCTTTCTTTCTTCCTTTCTTTCTTTCTTTCTTTCTTTCTTTCTTTCTTTCATTTATTCTTTCTTTCTTTCTCTCTTTCTTTCATTCATTTATTCTTTCTTTCTTTCTCTTTCTTTCTTTCTTCATTCATTTATTCTTTCGTTCTTCCTTCCTTCCTTCCTTCCTTCCTTCCTTCCTTCCTTCCTTCCTTTCTTTCTGTAGCAAAGTTCATCATTTAGAGTTTTGAAACTTAGTATTAATAAAATGGCCACACTCACTATATTCAAAGCAATCTGTAGCTTCATTGCAACTATTGTCAAAATCCCAATGAAAGTTTTTATAAAAATATCTAAAATAATTCTAATATATATCTATAACCACAAAGGACCAAACCTGGCATGCAGGCTTGAGGTACAGTACTCTCTGACTTTAAAATATGGTGGAAGAGCATACCAATAGTTATCAATACTAAATGGAAAAAAGATTCATACAAGTAGCATTATACTAACTAAGTAGATAATAATATATATATAACAACTAATCAAAATAGAGACCAGGAATCATAAAGAGAGGTATGTGGAAGGGCTTGAAGGGAGGAAAGAGAAGAGGGAAATAATGTAATAATTTATATTCTCAAAACATAAAATAAATTTTATGTACATTACAAAGCCATACTTATTAAAATAATGTTACATAAAAACAAATAGATCAATGGGACAGAAGAAACTAAATAAACCCACATGTGTAAAGTCAATAACTCTTCAACAATTTCATGTCAGTATTACATGAAAGACCCCTGGATTGGGGAAGCCCCTCACTCTCATACCGGGAGAAAGCGAACCCAAGAACTCACAGAGAGCCTATCTTGCTGCAATCAGACAAGAGGTTTATTCAAGAGGGTGGGGGGGGGGGAGCCAGAGCTCTGAGGATGACACATATCTCACTCAGGAGATAGAGGAGTCGACCCTGAACTCAATTAGGGGGACATATTTATAGGTAAAATTACATAAGCAGTTAGCAACAAGCACATAACAATTTCATTGGTTTATTCAAATTGGCACACTCTGTCTGCTTTTGGATGATTCAACTCCAGACCACTCTGTTTTGCGGCACAATGACCTTCATACTTGTTTTTCTCAGGACTGCAGAGTCAGACCTTATCAAGACCAGGTGGTCTGTGAATTTTGTTCTCAGCCTTGAGACATACTTGTCTTCAAGGCAGGGTCAGTGGGGCCAACTTGAAATTTTAACTCTTTCAACATACTTGAAACAGTGTCTTCAGTCAAGAGCACTAATTTTAATTTTTTAAACCTATTTTTAATGATGGGTTAGGGTTAGGGTTAGCCTTTCATACCTGTGACCACCTTACTGAAACATTCCTTCACATCTTTTGCCCCAGCAAAACACCATCCAACCTTGACTTTCCCAAGAACCCGTCAGTTTCCACTTCAGAGTAATAAAACTGTGTCTGTCTTTCAGCACATACAAGGACCAACTTAAGTACAAGTTGCTAAAGAGGTGAAATTGTAAAACCTCCAGAAGAAAACACTTGGAAAATCTGTTGTTATACTGGTCTTAATCATCACATCTTAACTAGTACCCTGGAAGCACAGATAACAGAAGTAAAGATGTGGAACACATTCGGAGCACCCTGAATCACAAGGCATCTACACAGAAAGTCCCGTAAAGACAACCTAAGGGGTGTCAGAAAACCTCTGTAAGCTGTAGGATACAGTGTTAATATGTAATGTATAAAAAAAAACTCAGCTCTCTCCTAAACACTAGTCCAATTGCTGGCTAAGCATATTTCCTTTGGAAACAAACCATTGTACTACTATCCTCTCTCCCTCTAGATTTAAAATAAACTTAGTGTAGGCCAGGAGGGTGATGTGTGCATGAGCCAGATTCCCTAGAAAACCTGTATCTCTCCAGCAGCCCTGCCACAGTGCTCTCTCACCAGCTTACCAAGCTTGCCAGTGACAGGCTGGAAAGCCTCCATCCTGAGAACTGGGCTCAGATGCTTCTTTAAAAGAATGGTAGGTGGAGGTTCCTGGTTAAGGGGTCACAGCATGTGAGTTGAGCTTCTGTGTATCCTCAAAAGCTATCACAACCTCAGGTAACAGCATGGAAATCAAGTGAGCTGAGTGTAGGAAGGCAACCTACAACCTGTAAATCCTTTTTTGTGTTTTAATTGTTTCATTTATTTACATTCCAAATGCTGACCCCCTTCCAGGCCCCCCCTCCAAGAGTTTTTCACCACTTCCTCACCTCCCCCACTCCCTCGTATCCCCTTTTCCTGGGGCATCAGTTCTCCCACTGAGACCAGACAAGGCAATCCTCTGCAACATATGTGCCAGGGGCCACGGACCAGCCCATGTATGCTCTTTGGTTGGTGGCTGAGTCTCTGGAAGCTCTGAAGGGTCTGGGTTAGTTGATATTGTTGGTCTTCCTAAGGAACTGCCATCCTCTTCAGGTTACCATCCCCTTTAGCTCCTTTGATCCTTCCCTTAACTCTTCCATAGGGATCCCCACCCTCAGTCCAGTGGTTGGCTAAAAGTATCTGCATCTGTGTCAGTCAGCTTCTGGTAGCTAGGAGGACAGCCATGCTAGACTCCTGTCTGCAAGCAGAACATAACATCAGTAATAGTGTCAGGGTTTGGTGCCTGAGCATGGGATGGATCCCGTCTGGGCCGGTCTCTGGATGGCCTTTCCTTCATGTTTATCCTTGTATTCTTCAGAATATTGATGGTACGACCAGCAAGGAAAGAACAAGACTGAACATATAGGTTTTCTGATGAACAGAGCCAGAATGGGGGTAACAATTACGTGAAGGAGTTGATTCAGAAGGGAAAACGACTCATCTTGATTGCTAACAAACTGCCTTTGCATGTTTTTACCAAGAGAATAACTTGAAGAGCTTATGGTTCTTTAAGTCTTGCTTGGCCCTCAGGATGACAGGATGCTTCCTAAGAAGAAGCTACCAATAGGTCAGGAAGGTGCATGCTAATAAAACCAGACTAATCTTTATGTTCCAATGTCCACATATAAGATGAGGCCAGCCAGAGGTTTGCTGTCATGGGCCTGCTGCAGTGAAGAGAATGGAATACATGACAGTATACAAGGGTAGACTTGTTTTAAGGCTTCCTTGCTTTGTGGGAAGAATTTGAGCTATTTTTTACCTGACTTTATCAGCAACTCCAGAGTCCTCTTTTCTATGTAAAAGCACCTTTCTCTGCTCATTATAGACCATATATTCAGAGAACATCCTGTAAATATTTATGCAGTACATTCCCTAGGGATAATTTTTATGGGGAGAATGTGTGCTTACAAAAGAATCCTAAAAGAAAGATCTCAAACTGTGGGCAGGTGCATCCGTGCACAAGCACACACAATATTGGTTTTGTTAGTGCAATGCTGGTGTAATTTGGATTCTGGCAGATAAGAGTTTTACAATTTGTCTTAATATGTGTGTTTTTACATCCTGTTACTGTAGTCCATGAGATGAGAGGACTTGATATCTTCACTGTGAGCTTCGTGGTGTGGTATGCAGACAGATTTGTAGCTTTCCATTCATGGAATGGCTGACAGCCTGTGGATTCCCGAGCACAGTGAACCAGGGCCCATCGTGGGTAGATCCAGCTGGGTGGCTTTGTTAACTTTGTCTATCTCAGGCCCCGTGAGACTTGCTTGATTTTCAATACTCTCCATCTTGATAATCAATGTTTCTCTGTTTTAGTTCACTTCGATATTTGGTTGAAAAATAATGTGGAATGATGTCTATTATAACTAATGGTCCAGACCCAGTTGAATATATTCCTGGGGAATTGATCAGATCCATCTTGCTGAAGCTGAAGGGTTTACATGACCCAGGTACCCTTTGTCATATAAGCAGGGCAGCAGACCAACATATGCTTCAGCCACCAGCAACCCAATCTGCACCTCCTTGGGTCAAGCATCAGCTCAGCTAGGTAATCACAGAATTACATGAAATTTATTTACAAGGTGATTCAAAGCCCAAATCACAGTGATAGATGGGTGCTATTCAAAACATAATCTGATTCCTAATTTTAAATTCAATTTGTTTATTCATGGGAAATTAACATGCTCTAGGAAAATAAATATTTTTAAAGGCTTTCTCATATTCTAACCACAACACATTCACATGAATGACTGTCCAAGGGCCAAATACAGACCTAGAAGCCTGGGTTTGTTCAGCTTCCACTGCTGAGAAGAGTCTTGTTGAGATTTCAGACATGTTGCAAACAATAGGCTTTGAAGGAAGATTAAAGTATAGAGACAAAATAATGGAGCTAGACTCCTACAGTTTCGGAGAAAAATATTGGAGGAGCTCAAATAAGCATATTAAAACTACCAGATGAGGGTGTGTGTGAGGGTGCAGAAGCCAGCCCTTTATATGTCTGACCCTGAACAGAGCTTCTGAAGAGCAGAACTGAGTAAGGAAGCCCATAAGGCTTTCTGAACCAGGAAGAACCTCAGAGGCCAAACGGCCCAGCCCAGCCTATCACTCACATAGTCCTCAGAAATCCATATCACAGCACCTCCCAGGCTGTTGGTCAGCTGTGGTGTGTGAACATGCAGACAGGGACAAAGGGAATGGAAGAAGTCCCTGAGCCTGCTCCAGGGAAAAATGGTTGAATTGTGTCCATGAGCATCCTCACTCTATGGCCTTTCATCTCTGCAGAACGCCCCTTATGTTTTTCTACTGGTCAAGTCCCCACTTATTCCCAGGCCAGAGAACTCTGCAGTTATGGAGAACTCCATGATGGAGGGAGTAGTAAGAAGACCCTTGAAAAAGGATGTAACTCAAGCCAACTCTGCATGAACACAAACAGAGAACATGCTAGCAGAGTGCTGAGTTGGGAGACAAGACCAAGGTTTCCCATTCACAGAGGAAGCAAAGCTATAGTGGTGCCAAATCCATGTCCCTGATATGCACACAAAGCACCTGCTGTCCTTATGGTAGATCAAGGCTGCGCTGGAGATCACCGCTCACTAAAGGCTCCGAAGTTTGCTTTGCTCAGCATTTCACACTTTGCTTGCTGCCTGGGGGACACAGAAGAGTTATTTATGAGTATATGGAGGGATGGGGTGTTGGATAAACTGGTGGTTAGGAATTTAGGTAAGCCTTTTGAAATAGCCTGGGATTCATTAAAAATAAATATTTTAAACTTTTAGCACAATGAAAAGATTTTAGAGGCACAACTAACAATACCAGGAAACTCAACAGACTGTCTACAGGTGAAAACAGACAAAAACCAGTGCCTGGTACTAACTGAGGGCTTTGCAGTCATCATGCCTGGCTGGTGGCTGAAAGGGTCTCTACCCACCTTTGAAACCAAGATCCTTACATAGTTACATAGCACTGTACCTGCTCTCCTTCTAAAGTCCTAGTGAGTATTGCTGTCAACTTGACACTCTGGGAAGTTTCTGTTCAGGTATTTCCCAGGTCAGGCTGGCCTGTGATATATCTCTGAGGGATCATCTTGACTGGTGATGGATATACAAGAGCTCAGCCAACTGTGGGTGGCGCCATCCCTAGACAGGTGGCCCTGGGTTATATAAGAAACCCAGCTGAGCATGAGCCAGAAAGCCAGACAGTGAGTAGAGTCCCTCTGTGGCTCCTAGCTATGCTCCCACTTTGTCTTCCCTCAGAGCCGGATTGTGACCTGAAATATAAGCCAAACGAGCCATCTCTTTCCTGAGTTGCATCATAAAAGCAAACTAGTGCCATAACAGACCACACAAAATCATCTGCCAACCCGAAGACATGCCCCTGAATGTCACAGAAGAAGCTCATTCAAAATGGTCCAGACCTGAAAATCACCCAGATGTCTAAAATCAGTGAACGGATAACTCACTGTACAGCAGAATACCACACACAAGGTACAGGCACATGAACAGACTATTACTGAACAACCAGGCTTAGATGGGCCTATGCACCAAGCTCCAGCAGAAACACAAAGATGGATAGAGAAGGAACGTAAAGGCCTCTGTGGAGCCTGAAGCTACCGGAACCCAGAAGGCCAGAAGAGCAATGCCCAGCAAAGGCTGGCCCAACCTGCAGCTACTAGCATTGAGTTGGTGGCCCAGCCTGGCAGCAGAGCACCCCTGCCTGAGTTTGTCTGCCCTGGCTCACTCACCTGCTGAGCCACAGAGACTAAGGCTCCTTCAATGTGAAATGGTGTCTCTCCCCCAGTGTCTTTTTGAGAGGATTAATTGCCTTTCTGGGAATTGGAAGAAATTGTGTTGCAGTTGAAATACCAGTGCTGATTGCCTAGCTGGGCCCATTCAGGAACCTTCCTCTGCTGTTATTAAGTGTGGAGGGCTTCAAGAGGCTCCACGCAGAGGTCTGAACTTACCCTTACCCTGGTGGGCACCTGCTGAACTGGGAGGCCGATTCCACACTCAGAGTGCCCAATTAAGCCCTGATTGCAACCCCCAACTTTTGCCTCCTCTGAGGTAATCAAACCCCTCCCGTTACTCCCTAGGTAGACTGAAGCCCCGAATCAACAGGTGTACCACGTGAGCACTATCAGCTTGCTGAGCCTCCAGAGCTGACTTCCAATTTCAGAGAGTCTGGGGAGGGAGAAGAAAGAGAAGAGAGGGAGAAAGGAAGGAAGGAAGCAGGTGGGTAGGGAAGAGGAAGAGAGGAGAAAGGGTAGGCAGGAAGGAAGGAGAAACAGGAAAAGAAGGAAGAAGGGAAGGAAAGAAGGAAGCTCAGGGAAAGAGAGGGAGCCCAGCAATCTGCTCACAGGGGCTGCCCTGAGACTGTTGTAAAGATTTAGTTGCCTGAATTCATGGGCAAATGTTGATAACATCAGGACTAGAAATGTCTGTTTTGTCTCTAATTACAGAGCCAGCATTCTTCACTATCTTATGAAATGGGGTGTGGGGATGTTTGGGGTTTCGTGTATTTTAAGACAGAATCTCAGGTATCCCAGGTTTGCTTCAAACTCACTAAATCAATTTTTAAAAGACCTTGAACTTCTGATCCTTCTGCCTCTACCTCCCAAGTGCTGGACTTGCAGGCCTGCACCACCACAATTGATTCACAGTACTGGGGATTGCACCCAAGGTTTTTTTGCATGCTAGGAGAGCACCTTATCCATTGTACCAGAGTTGCTAAAATAGTGGGGTTTACTGTTGCTGCTGCTTCATTGTTTTGAATGCAGGTCAACATTCCCTAGTCACAAAGGACCCAGAACTAGAAACATCTCAGCCAGGTTGCTGCAGAGCTGATCAATCCTATATGCAGGGAGCAGAATGACAGTCTCCAACAATACTTAGAGTCCCCTCTGAGACCTGTGAATGTGCAGAGAGGCATATGTAACACTGGGATGGATCTGAGATTGAGCAATTAGCTTGACTTGCTGTCTTGGTAACATAAGACCAAAATGATGCTTACAAGAAGGTCACTGAAAAGGAAGCAGGATGAACCCTCTACTCCCCTTTTTATTCTAAGGTCACTCTCAGGTCAGAAACTGAGATGTGTACCCATTCATAGACCCCAAGATCAGAGGTCAGTATCCACCTGAAAGATGCTACTCTCCTGGCTTTAAGGATAGAAGAGAAAGCCAGGGACCAGGAAATTCAAGTAACCTCTAAAAGCTGGGGAACTGGAGAAGACACATTGCTTTCTGGAGACTTCCATAGATACCCAAGGCTGCTGGCACCTTGATTTGAGGACTACTCATCTCTGAAACTTTGTGAAGTCCAAGATAGGTTGTTAGAAGCTAGACTTGTGGTATTTTGTGAGGAGCTGAGGGGATCAAGTCCTGAGGGAATGTATATTTTTTTGATTTGGATATAATACATAAAGGATCCTAATGCCTCAGATCCATGAGAACAGCATCTTTGCCCCTGGAGTGAGGCTCAGAGGGATGGGAAATCATCCTCTGGTCAACATGTGAGTGCTGACAGTGGATGCACAAATACTGTGGATGCTATCCCATCTGGCTACAGATTTTCTATAGGTCTATCTGTCTGTCTTTCCTTTCTTCATCACCTTGCCTAGTCAAGTTTCCTGGTCAAGGCCAATGCTGTGCAGGGCACAGAGGTATTTTACTATAGATAAAAGACAAGCATGCTTAAAGATGAGATTGCAGGCTCCTGCCAGGCTCCTTCTGCAGATGGTCCATCAAGTAAAGGTGCCTGTGACCAAGTTCAATGAGTTTTGTCCCCAGGACCCACATGGTCAAAAGAGAGAATGTGCTCCTCCAGGTGACTCCATGACCTCTGCACTCACATGGTGGCATCCACACACCCCCACACACATACACACATATGCACAAAATTCAATAAAGTCAAAGGCCCTTCTATATCTTCCAAGAAAGTCAGTTGAACTCCTCAGACCTTCATTTATAGTCCTAAAATGGATATATTTGAAATATTTATTTCAGATACAGGCTCAATATTTGGTAAATATATAACCAAATTAGATGCTAAATTTAAGGATTCAAAGCTTTGGACATGACATTCTAGAAGTTTCCACAAGGGGATATTGGGTCCTATATTCCAAGAGTCTGTGGGTGGGGTGTGGGGGCAACTGCTAAGGGGTTTTCTAGGGTGGTATTGACTCTCCTCACAGACTGCTGAAGAAATTTCCAGACCTTTCCTTCCCAGGTGTCAAGTTCTAGGATATATAACTTGAGATTAAACTCGTCAGCATAATGAAGATAGCTAGAAATAAAAATTACAAAAAAGCAACCTGTCTTTTCTGACTCAAGATGCAATGTAAGCACGCAATATGGGGAAAGATAACTGGTTCTTTTCCCTGGTCATGCAATCTGTGGGTGTCCCCAGTGCTATGATGAGGTAAGAACACATCACAGAGGAAGATGTGTGAACCTGAGCACATTGCACAAACAGATCATTTAGTAGTCCCTCAGCAACACTGTCCCCAGCTACCGGAGAGTCTGAGGTCTCACAGTGAGCAAACACCCTCACCTTTACAAGCTTCTCTTTCCAGAGAAGGATACGTTACCAGAGGGTGGCCATATGCTCTTTCTACTTAGCCTAGGAGCAGCCTTCGTTTCCTCAGGTTTTATTTTGTTGTTGTTGTTTCGGGCTTTTGGGAGGGGGGGCGGCAGGGGTGTAGAAGCTTAGGAGTACAAAGGAATAGAGTGTTTGCCTAGAATGTACAAATCCTAGTTTCCTGATCCAGAGGAGAAAATCGTCCTTCTCATCATTATCATCAACATCACAGCTTCTGTTAATATTGGCAAGATCTGAGCTCGACCTAGAAAATGTATTTGCCCACCTTATGCTGACACTTCCACATGTGGAGGCCTCCTGCTGATGCCTACACTGCCAGGGAGGAAATCTGCCATCTATGGGCTTAACAGACAAGCACTCACAGGCCAGCTGCAGAATCCTTAAAGGGGCTGCAGAGATGACTAAGCAGGAGAGGAAGGCCTGCTCCACAGGAAGCTGCCTAGGTGCAGGGACAGAGCACAGCAGATACTTGACTGGTCCCTGCAGGATGGCTCTGAGAAGAGGACTGACAGAGGCAGGAGGGTGGGAAACACAAGCTTCTCCACAGCTGAGGACAGCCCAGAGCCTCCTGACCACACCTACTCTCTTCTGCGTGTGGTCCCACCTAACAGTGGTGCTAAGGGCTTAGGCATCATTTCAGTTGCTATGGAAACCTATGGCCTCCTCCAGTAGAGACATTATGGTTTTAGTGAGCAAAGTAACTGTTGCACATTGGCTATAAAGCCTGGACAGCAAGACAGTGCTGAATGCCTCAGCCTTTTGTTTTTACAGAGTGCTGTTTCTTTTATAGGAGGATGAAGGCTGCAGGGCAGAAGTCACTCAAGGACACTTCTCCCAGATTTCTGTAGGCTGTATTTGGTCTGAAGTCCAGCTCACCTTGGGCCCCACCCTGACATCCAGGACACAAAAGGCAACCAGAGAGGTGGTTCATACATCTGGTTAACAGAAAAGCAAAGAAATGCCCTTTGGAAGAAGGCATTCTCCACCCCCTCTGGAACTCGAACAAGTGACAGGAACTTGCCTCACCTGCTTTGTCATCTAGATACTTGAAACCAAAGCAGACTTTTGCCTAGGTCACTCACTCATCAAATGGTAGACATATTATTTTCTTAAGATTTATTTATTTATTTTATGTATGTGAGTATACCATAGCTTTCTTCAGACACACCAGGAGAGGGCATCAAGTCCCATTACTGATGGTTGTGAGCCACCATGTAGTTGCTGGGAATCGAACTCAGGATTTCTGGAAGAGTGGCCAGTGCTCTTAACCATTGAGCTATCTCTCCAGTCTATGCAATATTATTTATGTTTCAGATGGGAAAACTGAATAAATAATAGAAAATCGAATGGCTTAAAGTTGTAGAATATCCACCAATGGCTGCAGAAGTTGGCAAAGATTCAAGTAGAAAAAGATATAAGCAGCTTATGAAATAAGACTTGATGTGGGGGGGGGTGCACAGATTGCATAAACGGGAGGGTGGTATGTAAACTGAGGTCTATATGCAGGTTAGGGCAGGCACAAGATAAGGCAAGGCCTGTGATTGGGTAGTGAAAAAGAAAGGCAGGCGTAAAATTTTTGAGAGGCAGGAGAGATAGGAGAGGAAGAGGAGAAGAACCAAGATGGAGGAAGAGAAGGATGACCCAGATCTGTGTGGCTTTAAATAACTCCAGGTAGCTATGAAGAAGTAGTAAGGGATGGATTGTTTTTAATAGGACTATTTGTCTTATGTAGGTGTGCAGTTTCTATCAATATCAATTGGCTCTGAGTTTATCGTATGGACATTTTGTGGGGTGAGAATTTACTGATATAAATATGATTGATAAATTACAAGCCTCTAGAGTTTTTATTTTCCCGGGTTACAGGCTTTTGTGACAGCTAACCACGAGATGGGCAGTTGTTGCGTGGGGCTAGCCATGGCAGCGAGAATGCCATGGGGCCAGAAGTAACAGGTGATAGAGTTGTATGGTGTCTAGTTACATTTTTTAAAATATCTACCACTACAGTGGTGAGCACTGTTACTAGCTAGATTTTTTAAAAAAATATTTACCACACAGTGGTGAGTGCTATTACTTTTTTCAATCATCTTTCACATCTGATTTTATTCAGTTAAATAAATACATTGTGTAAAAGAAGGAGGAAATGTATGCTTTCATATTTAAATATATGTTTTTTTTTTAAGCTTGGTTACAATAACAAGCTTCTTGCATACTGTGGCTGACAACATCCTTGGCTTCCCTTTACTTTTTCACTGAGTGCCAGAAACAAGAGAAAAACAAATTTAAAGGGATATGATGTGGAAAAATTTCACTCCTTTGCGAGTATCACCATCACCTTTGACCCTTAGCATGCATTAATAGGATCTTGTAAGAGGAAGCAGTGTAGCCTCAGCTCAGGACTGAATACCAGAGACTCGGGCCTCAGACACAAATCTGGTCACTCGGAGGAGGCCGGCTGTTGCCAGGAAAATGGTGAGGACACTGTGTGCTCTTTCCAAATCTACTCTGCACCCAGGTGAAAGAGAAAGGGTAATACTGGGTTTTGAATTTGAACTGTTCCCAGGGGTTCATATGTGTAAACATTTGGTCCCAACTGGCACTAGATACTCACTACAGGAATTTGGTCACTGGGGATGGACCTTAGGTTTTATAAACTGGCCTCCCCTCCTTTCTGTCTGCATTCTGCATTCAGACTGGATACAATGTGTTTAGCTGCCCTACCATCCTACCACCACACTTTGCCCACCAAGTGAACTGGAACCCGTGTTCCAGGTAACTAATAATCAAAAGCATCATTAAATCAGCCACAGACAGCCAATGCATGATTACGAAGAGGGCTCAAAGTGGCCCTAAATAACAGAACTCTGAATCTTCAACACTGGGAATCTTCACAAATCAGTCACCCTCATAGAATCTTCCACGGTGCTGAAGCATGGATGCTTCTTATGAAAACAGATACAGACATTGTTTGAGGATAGATTAGATCTGTGATCAGTAATAGCCTATGGTGCCACCCACAGCAAGGTACAGAGATGCCCCTTTGGGTAAGTGTTGCATTCTTGTTGATCTCTGTGAGGTCAGCCTGAACGCAAGAGCCTTGGACTGTGGGGCTGAAACACACAGCTGGCTGAGCAAGGAGACAGTTTTAACACTGCTGTGGAGATCTGGCTTCAGATTTGGACATCCTGCAAGTGGCAAGGCCACTACAGAAAAGCAAAAGAAAGTTCTAGAAGAGGAAAAGAACATCTGTGGCAGTGATGGCAAACCCATGACCCACAGGCCAATTGTGCCTAGGATCATCATGAGTACTCCTTAGTACAATGTGGATACACAGAAAAATAACAGGAAAACCCACAGGGTTCCATCACTCCACTGTGGTGAGTCACCGCATATTGTAGATTAGCTTAGTGAGGCTCAGATCCAAAGGCCAAAGACAGGGAGAGAACTGCTTCTGCTAGCACACAACTAACCACCACATGTGTGCTTGCTTACCACTGCTAGACAAGGGGCCACTATTATGTAAGTTTGCAGGGAAAGTAGGCTTTATACAAACACAGAAGCTTGAAGAAGCTTGGACAGAAAGTATGGAAGGATGTGAAAACCACCATCAAAAAAGCAGGGGAGCAGGTGTCTCCCCCATGTGCTTTTCAACCGACTGCAGAAAAGATGTCAGGAACCACTTTAGCTTTGAGCAGTTTAGCTTGCCAGCTGTTGTAACCCACTACCTGGAGAACTTCCTGCTCTTTGGACCCCTTAATCAAGAGAATTCATGATGCTATACTACTAGAAAGGTCTAAGAGAGAATGCATGTTCCTTTAAAATTGTCGTTAATCTTTTACCAGGTCCTCTTAAATATGAATTCAGACATGGAGGGCTTAGACCACTTTTGAAGCCCAGTTGCCTCTGGAGAGATACACTAGCTAGTTGGTTTTTTGTTGCTGTTGCTGATGTTGTGGCTGTTGATGTTGTTGTTGTTTATGGGAATGAATATGAAGAAATAACTCCTGCCTAGACTTCCAACGGAAGAGTTGCACACATAGTCAAAACCGAGAGAGTAATATTTAAAGGGACAATTTTCAATATATTTTTGTGGCTAACTTCACTCAAAACCAAAAATTCAAATCACTTCCATATGCTTTTAGACAAGCCAAGAAGTGTTTGTCACCTCTTCTCCACCCCAAAAAGTACCCCCACACACACAAACAAAAAACAAAACAACAACAAAAAATCCCAACTGTTAACTCTTTTAAATCTTAACTCACACTAAAAATCTTCATACAAGCCAAGCATGATAGTGCAAACATTTAGACCCAGACTCAGGAGGTAGAGGCAGGAGGATCTCTGAGTTTGGGGACAGCCTGGTCTACATAAAGTTCCAGAACAACCAGGGCTATTTAGAGATACTCTGTCAATAAATAAATAAATAAATAAATAAATAAATAAATAAATAAATAAAAGCTTCCATTTGGTGTCTTTAGTTATTAAATTGTTGAATCATCTATAAATAAAGAACATTTAAGAATTTAAAAAATTAGCCGTTGATTGGCCCAACTATCAGAGGCAGGAACTAAATGAGCCAAAGCATTTCAAATTTCTTTTTGTCCTCATCCTGCCTGTATTTGTTATTTTCTGTTGCTGTAAGAAAATATCATGGTCAGAGTGACTTTCAGAAGACAGGATTTATTTGGCATATGGTTCTAGAACAGTGGTTCTCAGCCTTCCTAGTACTAAGACTCTTTTTTTTTTTTTTTTTTTTTTTTTTTTGACTGTTGGAGTGTTCTCATTTTTTTTTTTTTTTTTTTTTTTTTTTTGGTGTCCCCAAGATCCCAGGAAATAGAGGTCTATGCATTCATTCATATCTTGGATGCTCAATCTTCCAAGGCAGGGGTCAGTGCAGACAGTCAGCATGGGTAGAAGCTGGAGGTGGTCCTTAGCCTCTGATCTTGTCTCCATCACCACTCAGCATCAGCCTTGAAACTCAGGACCTGTGTTTTCTGCATTGCTGTAGAGGTACAGTGAGGTCCATCTTCATTTTTGTCCAGACACACACGTTCTTCTGTAGGATGGCAGAGTGAGCTGTCCAGTCAAGAATGGCAGTCCACTAGCAATGATCTTGCGACATCCACTCTGAAACCCCAATTCTTGAAATACTCAACCGCTTCAGGGTCAGACAGAGAGTATTGACACAACATAACTCTCATATTAAAGGGAAAGAGAAGGCAAGATAGAAAACATGGAATTATATCCAAGAACAAGAGTCATGATCAGTTAAGCAGTCTTCTAAGGTCATAGGCTTGACCCAAAGGGTTTGTGTGTGAGGTAGCTCAAAGGGTTGCATAGCCATTCCATAGCAACTGGCCAGTAGGGCCCTGTGGCCTGAAGCTGTAGGGAGGACGTGGTTCGATGGAGACTCGCTCCAGAACATCCTGACTGTAGAGAGGAGGAGGATTTGATGAGGTGACCCTAATGCTCTCCAGGGGGGGAATAGAATGAGGTTTTGGAGGTGTCTGATGGTCTGCTGTGATGCTGTCTTGCTCGACTGCTCTGCACTTATGATAGATGTGCCTCACTAAGCCCCAGATGAAGAAGGGCAGCAGGAACAATAAGATGATGTACAGAATCTTGAACGAGTTATTTTCAGAATTCCAGATCTTTCTTTCCAGGCAGCATCCATTGTCACAGCATCTGAATCAAGACATCACATGTGGATACAGTCTGGTTGGCACTTACTTCTTGGAGACTAGAAAGCAGATGAAAGATCAGGGTGATGGTGCCCAGGAACCTGGAGTCCAGCATCCTGGTAAGGTGGTCAGTGAACTACAGCTTGTAAGAAGGGAGTGACAGGGCTAGACCTTTGAACTTCTCTCCACCTATGGGGTCCGGCCTTAGAATAGGGGTGCAGGTAACACTAGGAGTTTGGGTGGACCTGTGGTTCAAGCCAAGCTCGAGCTCATGGAAGATAAGTGGGGAGGAGCTGGCCTTGCTTGAGTTTGAGGAATTGGGATTTGGGATGGTAGGAGAAATGGATTCACCAGTGTTGAAAGTTGGATGTAGTGGAACACTCTCCTGAGACTCTTTAATACAGTCTTTTATGTTGTGGTGACCCCCCCCCCACCATAAAATTATTTCATTACTACTTTGTAATCATAATTTTGCTACTGTTATGAATTATAATATGATTATCTGATATTATAATCATATTATAATATCAGATATTACAGTTGATATCCCATGATCCTTTGGGGGTTACAACCCACAGGTTGAGAACCAGTGTTCCAGAGAAATGATTCCATCTTGGTGGGAGGCATTACAATGGGTATCTGGAGCATAAAGTTGTTTCACCACAGTTCAACTGCACCTGGGAAGCAGGAAAAAACTAAAAGGGAGGCCAGGCTATAAACCCTCAGAGACCACCCCAAGTGACACACTTACTCCAGCAAGACTGTACCTCCTAAAGGTTGCATAACCTCCCCAAACAGCTTCATCAACTGAGGAACAAGTGTTCATATACGTAAACCTAGGGAGACACCATACTCCTAAAATAGTAATTGTGTTTTATAAAATGGCAGTATTATGCAGCAGGAAGGAGCATCTCTGCTTGACTGTCCCATGCCAAAGTGTCCCCACAAACAACCAAGCCATGAGAGAGACCAAATGTTAATATGTATTGGTGGGAAGAGAGGAGACCTGGAAATGGGATAGAGGTGAGGGCTGGGGGAGAGTCAGAAAAGGACAGAAATAAGAGAAGAAAGAGCAAGAGCCCTGGGGTAGCCAAGCAGTTCCTCTTATACACCAGGTTGGCTTGTAACTGGCAGACAGCTAGCTATGCAAGGTGTTGCTAGGTAGCTGCTGGGTGGAGCCTATCAGAATCCTCTATAAGCTAACAATTATAGTCTAGAATTCTGCTCCCCTAGAGCCACTGTTATATTACTTATTGCAACCAATTACTTATTATGGCCAATTCCTGTTGCTTCCTTTTTTGAAATGGGTATGTGCACACTCCTTTCACCTACCCCACTCTTTCCACCTTCCTTCTCTTCGAATCTCTCATGCATACTTGAATTTATTTATTTATTTATTTATTTATTTATTTGGTGAAGGTAAATTTATGTATGTATGTATGTATGTATTTAGTGAAGGTCAATGCCATGCATAACTTGTCCTATAGCCATACATTTTGCTTCATCTTGGGATTGATATATAAAATGTAATGATGTCTAAAATAAGGTGGTTGGGGGTGATTAGGTGCTCAGTAAAGGCTTGCTGTGAAAATCATAGACACCTCAGGTTCATCCTGCAGAACGGATGCAAAACAGTTAGTCTTGGCCATGTGCACCTCTGACTCCAGCTATGTGGAGGTACAGACAATGTATTCTGGGTTCTTTGCTGGTTGGCCCTGTCTCAAAACCATGTAGCAGAGGAAGACACCTGACATCGCTATCTGATCTCCACATGCACACAGAGAAACAAGTTAATGACATCTTTAAAAAATTAAAAAATACATAACAAGGCATAGTCGACTTCTTTTGGCATGGAGCTTGTTTTCTGAAATATTTAATTACTACTATCATTTATCTATATCTACTTATTGCCTATTATCTATCTACCTGTTATCTGCCAATCATCTATCCATCTATCACTTCTGTGTTATCTATCATTTCTATATATCACATATTTACCTATCCTTCATCCATCTATATATCTATCAGGCAAAATTTACTTTTATTGGATACTGACTACCATCAAAATATGGTTTCCAATACATGGAATATCTTCTCTTTTTTCCCACCTTCTCTGAGCCCTGTGATCTAGAGCTAACACCCTCCAGTTCTGTTTAAGAGGCAGCACCTTGATGTCTACTCTAGCTGGACCTTAGGTCTTTCTTTCTGGGGTTACTCTTTGTTTTCCAGGTATGCATTTCGAAATGACTTCATTTCATATTCAGGAAATAAAATGCCGGGATTATGGCACAATCTGCTTTAACACCCATAGTGTTGACATTTCTTCTAGGCTCACCCCACAGTTACCTGGCAAGAGCCAGGTGTGCCTGAATCACCATAACAGGGGCTGCTTATGAACCTCCTTTCCCTCTGTCTAGCTCTTATTTTTTCTCTCTAACCCTCTGCCCTCTTTGTCCCTTCTCTCCCCATTCCCCTCCTCCCCTTTTCTCCACCTGTGCTTGGCTAGCTTCCTCTCCTCTCCTCCCCTCCCTCCCCTCCCCTCCCCTCCCCTCTGCTTTCCTCCTCCTCTTTCCTCCCTTACCCCCTCTCTCTACCTTTCTCCCTTTCTACTTCCTCAATTCTCTCCCATGCAACTCTATTCTATACTGTAGAACAGAGTGTGGTTGGTAACTCAGAGGGGAAGGGATGCCTTAGCATGGGCCTGAAGAGACACCCCCTTTCTCCACACCTTACCAAACCCCCACCAAACATCTCTGGTCTTCCCTATCATTTTATGAAACACAACACATAGCATTGCCTATTCAGTTCTAAACCTTGGAACTTACAGTGGTGGGAGTGGGGTGAGGGCAGAGATGGACGGGACACTTCCTTGTAATATTGTTTCTGGTAAGGATCCTGTAGCCAGTCTGATCTGGATCCCTTGTAGATCAACAGTCTTTATTCTCTGGATCCATGGGAATCTTCTAATTGATATAATTCAATCTCTATAGAACATATCTCAATGTGTTCTTTCCCATGTATTATAACAAGATTAAAAAAAAAAAACAAAACCTATTTCTGAAGATCATGTGTGTCTGTGTCTGTGTGTCCTTGTGTGTCTGTGTCTGTGTGTGTGTGTGTGTTCAGACCCGGGGAAGTTTCTTCTAACATCCCCTGAAAATCACATGCCTTAAAGTTTGCTTTGTTCTCTTTCTGTTGGTTTTATTTCAGCCATTTAAATGGGTCTGTGTTGCCTCTTCAGTACCTGAACTAGTCTAGCCCTGTATTTAGTTGTTTTCAGCCCACTTAATAAATTTCTTTAGCCTCCCTTATTAAGCAGTCTGTTGAAGTTTTTACTTCAAAAGAAAAATATTGTTATTTCCAAGGCATCTTTTGTATTCTCTGATGATCCTTTCTAAACCTATATATTGTGAACTATTTTCACTCCCATGTCTTCTTGCTCACACCAATAAGAGTTTTTCTCCATATATGCTTTATTCCCTGAGTAGTTCTTTGTCTCCTTCTGGTTGCTTGAGTCTCATTTCACTTGGTTTATCTTCCTATTGCAGGTGTCCTCCAAATTTCTGCCACCCTAGTGTAGATTTATACCTGAAGACACAGTAACCGCAAGGCTGAGTTCTGTGTGTAAAGGGGGCTCCTGGTCTGGGGTTTCACCCACAGACTGAACAGGATGAAAGCATGCTGCACTCTGAGCTGGGCACATGCTGTGGACTCAGCCCCTCCTCTCAGGACACCCTGCCTCCAAAGAAACTTGTTTAGCTTCTCTTGTCAGGAATTTTTTGCTCTTTTGCCTGAGGGATAAACATCTGCCTGTTGGCTGTTCTGTGCTTAAGGATGCCAAGGGGCCTTCAGAGCTCCTTTCTTGGTTGGCCCTCCTGTGAGTACCTCTCTCACCGTTAAAGCTGTCTGAGTTCAGAGCTCCCCACCCCTCGTAAGAGTCTACAAAACCTGTGCAGAGGAGGAGTTGGGGGACCCTACTGTTGAGTCCCCCCACCATGTCTTTCTCTGCTCACCAATGGCTATTGCTCCACCCACTGCCATCTTTAGGAAGGGCAGAAACCCAATGCTCATTGGAGAAGACCAAGGAAAAACTGGCTTCTCACACATCCTGGTGGGAATGTAAACTGGAAATTTTATGTAGGAAACTCACTATTTGCATAACACTATTTGTATAATACTAAATATATACATGCTGTAATTTAGTACATCTAGAGCTAGGATTATGCTTGGAAGATAGCTACATGCGTGTTCACTAAAAGATGGCATAAAAATTGTCATAGTAGAAAACTGTGAGATGGTTGTAAACAAAAAACAGCTTACCTCTGTGTGAACAGGATAATGAGAACCACCCCTTTGGGTGTGCCTGCAGAATAAAATATCATACAGCAGAGAAAATGAACAAGCCTTTTCTGCCAAAACACAAAAGAATTTCACAAATAGTACCAAAAAATTTCTTGCTTCTCTTAATAGTCCTTTTTATAAAAAGTATAATTTTATTTATAAAAGTAAACAAAATTAAAGAGTTGATATTAGAGTGGAACAAGGACTGAAGAAAAGGCCATCCAGAGACTACGCACCTGGGGAGTCATCCCATTTCCAGACACCAAACCCAGACACTATTGCTGATGCCAAGAAGTGCTTGCTGACTAGAGCTGGTATAGCTGTCCCCTGAGAAGCTCTGCCAGCACCTGATAAAAATGCAGATACTCACAGGCAACCTTCAGACTGAGCACAGGGACCCCAATGGAGGAGTTGGAGAAAGGACTGAAGGAGCTGAAGGGGTTTGCAACCCCACAGGAAGAACAACAATATCAACTAACCAGACCTCCAGAGCTCCCAGGGACTAAACCACCATCCAAAAAGTACACATAGAGGAACCCATGGCTCCAGATGTTTTTATTGCAGAGGATGACCTTATCTGGCATCAATGGGAGAGGAGGCCTTTGGTCCTGTGGAGGCTCAATGCCCCAGTGTTGAGGATGCTAGAGTTGTGAGGAGGGAGTGAGTGGGTGGGGTAGCACCCTCACAGAGTCAGAGGGAGGTGGATGGGATGGGATGGGGGGAGGTTCTCAAAGGGGAAACTGGGAAGAGGGACATTTGAAATGTAAATAAATAAAATATCCAATAAAAAATAAAAGAGTTGATATTATTCCTTAGAAGGAATATTGAAAGGCATAAATGTGAGCTTTGGATGTGGGAAATGCTTCATTTACCCAGGTGCTCTTCTGGTGTGCTTTGTTTAGGAAATTCCATTCAGCTTCTGATAAGCATTTCATTAACAAGTCTTTTTTTAAAAAAAGGAATAAGTGGAAGGGACAACATAGGTCAAAAACAAATCGCCTGAAACTTCATTTCAAAGGGAAAAGCTAGGTACGGGTCAGAAATTTCTTAGAAATGGAAGCTGTTCCCTATTACATTACAGAATCTAGGAAAAGGACCAGCTCAAAGTAGAAAAATGTTCAGTGCTAAGAAAGGGGGCAAGAAGGAAAAGGGAGGAAGGAAGGAGTGGGGAGGAGGAATGGCGTGTGTGTGCCCTGCCTTTGAAATCCAGTGCTATTTAACTGAGCACAGCCTCCTGTGCACTGTCTGGGAGCCTCTGCTGCCACTGTTCTCTCTCCCATCATAAACTCCTTGCTTGGCTTTTTCTTTACCCACTAAAACAGCGCCTTGCCTCTTGGGGTGTTCATTAACTGTTTGTTGAATGAGCGAGCATGCTCACACTTTGCTCCAGTCAGGTTTGTTTGTGCTGACCCTGAACCAACATAATGCTGCAGGGAACTATTTCTGAAATGTGGAGGCAGGGGAGACACCGAGCACTGGAACTCTCTGGAAATTTTCTAGAAGCTCACTTCAAACCTCCACCAGTCTCCCTGCTTGTAACATGCACATGGGTGAGTCTTCTTCCCAAGAACCCAGAGGGTTTGTCTTCGTTTCTCTTTTTCCACCCACATTGGTAGCAACCGCTACTATGCTCTGCACAGGAATGCAGCCTCTGATGGGAGGACTGTGACCCAGCAAGATATGATGAGTTCAACATGATAAAATGAATTCTACTATGTCTGGACATGTGGAGCCAGAGCAGCATCTCCAGGCTCCCCTGCTCTCCTCAGGGGGTACACACCCCACCCTCCTGCCCTGCCAGAAGACTGGAGCAGTTTCAGAGAGAATGAACAGCTGCAGAGGTTTCCCCCTGGGGGGCAGCATCCCCAGCCTGTGGAGGGTTTTGCAGCTTTCCTTTATGCATTTTTAATCAATCCTAAGCTACTTACAAAAGTGTGCAATTACTTTCTGCACTTGGAGTTGTAATAAGATTTAATGACTCCACTTGGATCCTGCAAGTGAACATTGAGATGCTGACTCCTGGCTTAAAATTCAGCTTTGGCAACAGAAAGGGTGGGAGTGGAAGGCTTTTTGAGTTTTTCAGCATAAATATGAGAGAACAGAGCATCTCATCTTTCTTTCATTGTATTTCAGGAGGATTTTTGGGGGGAGGGGTCACAACAGCTGAATAAAATCTAGCAAGAAAAGTAGGGCATATAAGCTTCTTTTTTACTTTTGCTTTTTATTTCTTTAATCTGGGGGAGTTGGGATGCAGGGATTCATGGGTACAGGAAACCTAAGGCACTGAACCTCTCCTTCCACCTTGCATGAGACAGGCCTCTTGTTATTTACTGATAGTACTCTAGACTACTGATCCTTGAGTTCCTGGGATTCTCCTGCCTCTGTCTCCCAGCCTGCTGAAGGTGTTACTCAGGTTAGAGATGGGCAGTGTCATGTGCAGCTTGTATGTGATTCTGGGTACAGGAATAAGTCTTTATGCTTGTGCAAGTGCTTTACCCACTGAGCCCCCTCCCCATCTCTGAATTCTCAGTTTAAAAGACATGTTACTGACTGGCTGTCTCACAAAGAGAGGACATCTAGTCCTAGACAGGTCCTTTCCTAGGGTCTCCCTCTATGTACTTCTGGCAAAGGGAACCTCACACAGCTCCTGGGAGATACTAGCTCAATGGTTGTAGAGTACATAATTATGAATTCAGCTCATGTGTATGAAAGTCTTTCTTGGTGTCAGCAGTTGCTCAGAATGCCATAGGCCCTCTCACAGGATCCCATTCCTGAGGCACACAGAGAGTGTCTTCACTTTGGGAGCAGCAGAAAACTGCAATGCTTTGCTTGTTCAACTGTGTTCCAAAGACACACGGGCTCCTTGAGGTTGGTGCAAATCACCAGCTTGACTCTGCAGGGAACTGAGAGCACATGACACCTTAGCTCTGATCAGTCTTCTGTGGATTTTGCTGTGCGGGGCTGTGCCATGAGACACACATAGGAGGCTATCCCACCTGGGAAGTGTCTTCCCTCAGTCCCAGACTCTAAGAAACTGTGTAGGCTGCCTGGAAAAGAGAGGACGCCCTGCCATTGAAAGGCCTGGTGACTGTCAACTCACGGTATAGCCATATAGCTCACGCTCTCTATGTAGAAATGAAGGAAGCAAGTAAGTTAGACACTGAAAGACAGATACCACGTGATAAGACATGAAAGACACACATGAAGAACAGATACCCCCCAAACATATGCTCAAATAATGTTGGTGTGGATATAAAACAGTGAGCAGTGAGCATTAGAGGGTCAGTGTGTTGAGAGGGAAGATGAGGACAGAGTTAGATGTAAGAGCTAACAAGACAGAGTTAGAAGCAACAAGCCTGAGTGTCTTTAGCACAATGGAGTTGATATGGTTCATGGCCTAGTATAAATTTCACAAGTGGATAAGAAGAACTCAAAGTCTCCTAACTCAATGTAAGGATGATCTGGAAATGCTAATTATCATATTTTAATCCAATCATTTAAATAGCACACTGTACCTCATAAATGTGTACAATTAAAACAATGATATAATGGGCCAGCAAGATGGCTCAGTGGGTAAAGGCATCTGCTACCAATCCTAGAAACCTGAGTTCCATCCCCAAGAGAGTAGACAGAGAGAACTAACTCTTACAAGTTGTCTTCTGCCCTCCACATGCATGTTGAGGTAAGGCTCCATGCTGACCACACACACTACTTTTTTAAGTACAAAATCAGCATTGTTTCTGAACATTTAAAAATTTTAAAATAAAATGATGATTAAAACATTAAAGGCTCAAAACAGAAACAGTCTAGGCAGAGCACTGTAACTCTGAGAAGAGTTTCCTTTAGCTCACTCACAGTTCATCAAGGAAGTCCCAGTCAGGAAATGGTGCTATCCACTGCTATCCATAGTGTGAGGCTTTCCCCCCTCAATTAAGGAAGCTGAACAATCAGACACACAGGCTCAGAAACCTGTCTCTGAAATGAGTGGAGAGTCTGTCAAAATGACATTTGATATTAACTATTAGAGATCGCTTAAGTATAGTTTTTCTCCTCAGTATCTCTTTTAGTTGGTTTTATAGTCACTGTGACCAAGTATAAGCAGAAAGGATTAAAAAGGAGGAGGGAGTTAACCTTGATTCAGATTACCAGAGGGTTCACTCCATTTACACTTGGGACACTCTCCCACACCAACACCAAGTCAAAAATATAATGGCGGAACTGTTCTCTACATCTTAATGCACATGAAGGAAAGAGAGTGGATTGGGCTGAGGACTCGATATAACCTGCAACCACACAACCACAACGATCTTCTGCCTTTATCTAGGCACCACCTTCCAAGGTTTCCACAACCTCCCAACAGTACCACAGGCTGGGGACCAGGTGTGCAAAACACCAGTTGTTCATATTTAAGCCATAACAGGACTTGGGTAGAATCTTTTCAGAAACCCTAAGATATCTACACCTCCAGATGTTCAGGTCCCATTCATAAAATTACATAGGTTCTGCAAATAACATATGCTGACACAGCACACACCTACAATGATATGTGGGAATGACTGGTGCATTGTTTACAGTTGTCTACATTCACCAAAGAACTAAATTATGTTGAGTATTTTCTTTCTGCATTTCATTGACTCCTCAGATATAGAACCTGGGGAAGTGGAAGGCAGCCTATTATGTTGAGAAATAGAGCAAAGGCAGGAGAGAACCTGAGACTAAGCAGAGGAAAGTTCAATACAGATGTGCCCATGGCTCATGCAAGTCTGGTGTTTCCACCTCACTAAGAGCAGAGTTGGGGGTGAGCAGTCAAAAATCTTTGCTAGGCAGATCTGAGTATGACAGGAAAAAGGTGCTTCTGGAAAGGGAAAGGGAAATGTTGAGTCTCAGCAGGACATCTCCCCAGTGGTAGGTACATCTAAATAGTACTCTGAGCGTGTGGCAGGAGAGAGGAAGACAGGAAAAATCTGGTTTCTGTAGACCAGGACAGAATTATAGCTTCTGAGGGATGGATTAGAACAGTGGCCATCTCATCTGAAGAGTGTCTGTCTGTCTTTCATTTCCATGATCAACAATTCGCCAAAATTCCTGGCCTCTTGGATAATTTATCTTTGCTCTGTGGGCAATTGTCCACCAAATGCATACTTTCCAGAAACCCTTCAGGGTGCTTGAGTCTCCATTACTGTGCTCAAAGAAAAACCATCTGTGTGGAAAAATAACTCATGCAGAATAGTTGCTCAGTCCGTTTAGGCACTAAATGTGGCCTAAATGGTAGAAGGGGGGGCAGGGTATTTCTTCAAAGTCTGCTATTGGATTCCTGCAATGGCTTCTTAACTAAGAAGTGAAGACTTGCAAAACATAGCAAACTTCTCCTGCCTACCAAAACAATGAATACTTCAGCCACCATACTGACTCCTTTATGCTCGATGCAGATCCTCTCTCATATTAAATGTTTAGTAACTGGGTATCTCACACAGAAGACATTGGTTTGGCAGAAAAACTCATGAGAAAGAAAGGAGGCTTTTGAGGTTTGTTCAAACTTGACTTGAGCCTCAGGACAGGTCGACTTGCCCAAGGTCTCACACTGGAGATTTGAGCATCTCACTCTGGTACTGCAGTTTTAGCTGATCTCCATGATGCATTGGATGCAGCTGCTACTGTGTCTATATTTGACAGGTGACACGGCTGAGGAAATAAAATGTGAGACACACAAATCTGGTCCCTGAGACAACCAGGGCTCAAGCCTGGAGTTCTCCAGAAGCAAATCATTTGAAGATGAATCTGTAAATCTCTACAGGCCATAGTATTCAATGGCATCAAACATGTGGGAATAACCCTGACAAAATGTGTGCAGGACAGCCATGGTGAGAGCTAAGATGCATTACTAAGACATAAAAGGAGGCTGAAGAAATGGAGGAATAAATCACTAACATAAATGAAAAAGCTCAATTTTTGGATAGATTTTTCACCACCAAAATTATCTATATAATTGGCTAATATTGATTAGAATCCCAACAGAGATGTGTGTATGCATGCATGCATATGTGTGTGTGCATTTACACATACACACACACACACATGCGCATGTGTGTATATGTACGCATATATGTACATGTATATATGTATATGTTGGTGTGTGCATGAATGTACAAGTGTATGTGAGACTTGACAAGATTACCATGAACTCTATCTTAAGATATAAGTGTTTAGCACTGCAAAATTAATCTAAATAAAAACAAAGAGAGGACCACACTACCATATCTCAAACATTTCTATTAAATCTCCATTAATTTTGAATTGGCGTCCTCTTCCTGTAAGTGGCCAGAGGTGACCCAATAAGGTGGTTCGCTACTTTCTTGACCCAGAAAACCTTACAAAATCATGCAAATTCAGATGTTAAAACCTTCCTGTTCATTTTAAGAACACCCAGGAAACTTCCCAGGCCATCAAGGGCACGCATATCCACAAAGCCACCAAGTATCTGAAGGACATCACTTTAAGCAAGCAATATGTGCTATTCCAGCATTATAATGGTGGTGTTGGTACGTGCGCCCAGGCCAAACAGTGGGACTGGACACAGGGACAATGGCCAAAAAAGAGTGCTGAGTTTTTGCTGCACATGCTTAAGAATGCAGAGAGTAATGCTGAACTTAAGGGTTTAGACGTAGAATCACTGGACACATCCAGGTGAACAAGCACCTAAGATGCCCCGGCAAACCTACAGAGCTCATCACCGGATTAACCCATACAGGAGCTCCCCTACCACATTGAGACAATCCTCACTGAGAAGGAACAGATTGTTCTAAAGCCAGAAGAGGAGGTTGCACAGAAGAAAAAGATATCTCAGAAGAAACTGAAGAAGCAAAAACTCATGGCATGGGAATAAATTCAGCATAAAATAAATACAGATAAGGAAAAAAAATTGAATGGGCTCTAAGAGACATATAAGCCAATAGCAGAGTATGGAGATTCCAGAAACCTATCCACAAATTTGCAGTCTTCTGATCATACCATGGGCATAAGAATACCAACCAGACAGAGAAAGAGTGAATCTTTAAAATTTTATGGAAAGAATTGCATATTGATGTGGAAAGAAATATATAAACTTTGAGAAATTTAAACCTTTAAGGATTATGGAAGAAAATATGACAAGGTCTTTCTGTCTTTAAAATAGAACATTCCTTAATTCTGACCCAAAGCATACTGATTACAAAAGAAACAATTGCTGACTGTTACTTCATTAAAATATGAGATTTCATATTTGTCAAAACAAACATTTTACAAAATGTAGTCTATTCAATAAAGTACTTGCCACACCAGTATGAGAACCTTTGTTCAATGCCCACACCCACATTTAAAAGGCCAGGCATGATTGCAAACACTTAATCCTAGTAGTTTGTCTAGTCAAAAAACAAACAGATGCTTAGTATTTGCTGACAAATCAGGTGAGCTCTCACATAATGTGGCACCTTGTCTCAAATATACAAAAAAACAAAAACAGCAAAGCAGGAGGCTCCGAGAGAATGATAATGGTGGAGTTTGGTGGTTAGTAGATATGTAACTATGTAACTATGTTATTGTATGACTATGTAACTGCATAGTATCTGAGCACAGGAAATAGTTATTTACTGCATGTCTCAAAACGGCTTTACTTCTTTCTAATTACCTGGAAATGCAAATCTAATCAATGGAATTTGAACTGCGTGGTCATTACCTCTTAGGAAACACTTAAGCAAAGTTAGATGAATTAAGAATAGTCAAACATAATACCTAATCACTAGAAAACGCTAGTGATCCAGCGACTGACCCTGAGGAAATAAAATCTTTGAACTGCCTGAAAAAGACTTCAATAAACTCAATGAAATGGAAAAATCCCACAAGAAGATTACAAAAATGAAAAACCAGGAAAATAATATATAAACAAAATAATAAGGACAATAAACAGAAATCATGAACCAAGAGTCAAACAGAAATCCCAGAGGTGATGAACACATTGAGAGAACCTCAAAGTTCAGTCAACAAAGGCAGCTGATGTAGTCATGGATAAGAAATAATCAACTCAGAGACAAAAGGCTGGAAATCAACTAGCTAAAAGGATACAGATAGAAACTGTGGAAACTCAGATCAGAAACATAGAACACGAAAGACTGTACTCAGCAATGGAACTACAGAAACAGAAGATCACAGAAAAACAGTCCTCAAGAGGGATTTGGAAATCCAGATCCATGAGGCACAGAAACTCCTAGGCAGGATAAACTCAAAGATTACGCCCCCCCAAGACATATTATAAGCAAACTGGGGTGAGGTGGGAACCAAAGGCAAAGAGAATTGTGAAACCAAGAGACAAACCACTAATCACATATAAAGTAAGTTCCATGAGGCTATCAGCAAAATTCTCAGCCGATGTGGGGTGGGTCCTTTATCAGATTCTGGAAGAAAATAATCCTGTTCAGAGAAAATGTTATGTCAGCAAAATATCCTTCAGAAATGAAAGAGATATTTCACCATAAAAACAAAACTTAAATATTTATGGTCCACAGAGCTGACCTACAAGTCACTGACTGTGTGAGACAAGGTCTCTCACTGAATTTGGAACTCATCAGTTTGACTAGGCTTCCTGCCAGCAGGCCCTGGGGAGCCTTGTACCTCTGCTTTCCCATTGTTGGGGTTATAGAGGTGTACTGCCATGCTTGGGTTTATGAGTACTAGGAATCTGAACTCGGGTCCTCATGTTTGGAGGACAAGTGTTTTTTTGGCTGAGCCATCTCTCCAGACATGAATCCTAAAAACAAACAAACAAACCCCGATACTTCACCTAACTAATAGGTTTGCACAGGGAAACACTGACAACCACAAAATGTTAGGTGACCCACAGAATGGGAGAAAATATTTATAAAGGTAAAATTCCATCATGGCAAGGAAGGTCTAGCGATAGACAAGGAGAGCTTGGAAGCAGAAGCAAGGGACCGACTGATGACATTTTCATCCTGTACAGGAAGCAGACAGGGAGAACAGGAAGTGGAACACCACTAAAGGCAGCTCCCAGTGACACACTTCCTCCAGCAAGCTTGAATTTCCTAAAGGTTCCATAACGTCTCCAAATAGCTTCACCACCTGAGGACAAAGTGTTCAAACACCTGAACCTGTGGGGACATTTCTCATTCAGACAACCAGATACCATCCCACACCACAGGATGCTGTTGCCAAGGAGATGAAAGGTAAGTATGGCATTGAGGTGAAAAAATTAGAACCTGTACAATTTATGGGTATTTAAAGTGCTGTGGTCTCTCTGGAAAACAGAATTGTTTCTTCAAACTTTTTAAAACAACCTATAGTGTGACTCAGTAAATCCCACTATTGGGTTTATACACAACATGTACCACACACTGATGTTTGCCATCCATTCCTACTGGCATCAAAGCAGTGCAGGATGGATCAAGTGTAGAAGCCACCTGTGTGTATGTCAGCAGAAGAGCTGATAGAGAAAATATGAGATGGGGTCAGTGAGATGGCTTGGTAGATAGTGGTCCTTGCTGCTAATCTCACTGAACTAAGTTTGAGCCTCAGGACCCACATGGAGAAAGGAGAGAATCGGCTGTTACAAAAGTTGTCATCTGGCTTTCAGATATGTACTATGGGACACACACACACCATACAACCATATACACATATACACACACATATATACATACACACATACACAAACATGTACACACAAATATAGAGAAACATACACACTCATACACACTTACACATATACACATACACACACAAACATGTACACACAAACATACACACACATACACACTCATACACATTTACACATATACACACACAAACACACACATACACAAACATACACACACAATCACAAGCATATACATATACACATTTACACATATAGTCATATACACACACGTAATAAAAGAGAAAATATAAAATGTACCCATCCATAAGAAAAAGAAAATATTATAATTTGTGATAGCAGATGAAAGAGGACAGTCTTCTAACTGCAGCAAGCCAGACACAGAGAGACAGAGACAAACACTGGTCAGTGGGGGTGTGCTCAGTGGTAGAGCACTTGCCTAGTACATGCAATGCTCTGAGTTCTGCTATCCTACACACACACACACACACACACACAACCATTACATAATGTCCTTGACAAATAGAATCTAGAACATGTGAGTTGTTTTAATAATGAATAGAGCAGAGGTTCTGGGAGAGGAGGATGGGAACTCTGGAGGATGAGAGACTGATGGGAAGGTCCCAACTTTTAGTTATGATCTGAATGAACCCTGGGAAGCTGGTGACAAGACCAAGTAACTTCCATCTTGTACTGATGCTTGCTCAGTAAGTTGAAACACTCTCACCACAAAACAATGGACTAAATATAATAATTAGCTCCACTGTCACCTGCCTCTCAATGTATGCCTAGGCCAGGCAATCATGGTATAACCTCAGTATATCCATTTTTTAAAAGTATTTATTTTCTTTTAAATTTTACATGTGATGGTTTGCACTTTATCCCCCTTTCATACCTCAGGTGATCTGGGGGCATAATGGCTAAGGCTCCATCAGACAATCACAGGCATTTACAACAGTCTTCAAAGCCACTTTGCAAGAAATATACATTAACATCTTAGAGGCTATGGCCCCCAAATGAGCAGCTGTGGATGGCAGTGAGGGGTTTCCTACCTCTGTGGCTTGTGAAGCAGCTGCTGCTACCTTCCTTTGTACTCTTTGACTCCTCCTCCAGGAGGAACCCTAGTGTAGCACACAGTGGGGATAGCTCAGTGGTAGAGCATTTGACTGAAGAACTGTCTGTTAATGTAGGCAATAGATAGAATAGTGTTCCCCCAACACTCTGATAGTGGGCATGCTGACTGCATTTGAAAAAGTCTTTGTATTTGAAAAAGATGTATAAATAATGATAAATTCATGCTGGGTTAACATGGGCTTCAGAGGCATTAAACCATCAACAATCTCCATCTTCTAATGCAGAGGCCATGAATCCTGGCTTTCTAAGTGTTTCTCCACAAATTAAGCATCATTTAGCATAAGGAAACACCTGAGACTAGATGCTTTACAAAGAAAAAAGGGTTCATTCCACTCACAGTTTTGGAGGTCCAATGCACAACTCCAGCACCCATGGGCAACACCTGGTTGTGACATCAAACATAGCAGGGCACCCACCCTACTCCATCCCATCTCACTGCAGAAGGGGACTGTCTCAGCTGGTCTCAGCCAGTCTCAGGGTATGGCCTCACTTGCTGAGATGTCTGGAGGGTTGGTACTCCTTAAGACCAGTGCCAACCCCTTCCTAGGGGCTGCCCCTGTGACTTGACTGTATTCCATTGGCTCTGCCTTTTACCAGACTCACCACCTCTCACACTACTACACCAGGACCACATTCTCTTATCCTTTGTCAGAAAAGAACAAGTCACATTCTGGAAATAAGTTAGTCGTGGGACACACCTGGGACCTACTCACATTCAGGATCTGCTTTCATGATTAGCAGAGTCAAAAATGCTTCATCTCAGCAGTTTGAGCCCTCCACGTAAAGGAATGCTGTAACAAGTTGAACCTCACACAGAATTAAGGGAGAGGAAATCACCCACAGAATTAAGCAGCTACAGGATCCTGGCTGAGCAAACCCTTGCTCACGATTTGACCTGTGGGGAAGGTACAGGAAGGGTAGGGCAGAGATGCAGGGAGAGGTGAGACTAGGGTGCCCCTCTCAGAAATCACACTACTGCCATCTCATGCCAATAACAAAGCACAATGACTGAATCCTTTCTCACAGGGCAATCCCAGCATGTACAAAATTAGAGACAATCTGAGGATGTAGCAGCACAGCCGGTTGTCCTGCTGTCCAGAGGGAGTGACAGTGGACAGTGTCAGGAGTCAGCTTTCTGAAGAGGGATGTTCCGAGTGCCTAGCAGACCCCTAACTAGGACAGCATCTCTGGGTGCCTCAGGAACGCAGGCATTTTGGTTACCCATGCATGTATTTATTTGATGTTTATCTGGCTCAGAGCCCTTTTATAACAATCTCATTTGACCACAAATCAGATGTAAGGGAAAGGGGGGGAGGGGGCGCACGGCAGGCACACTCCCGAAGGTCATGGCATTATTTTATAATGTTTGATAATGAATTTTAAATGAAGGTAGAAGGAAGATGGACTCTGCACATGAGGACGGTGAACAGAAAGAACCTGTTCTGGAATAAACAGGTCAGCAGGAAGGTGGGAGAGGCTTGGGGACTCCCACAGTCCAGGAGTGCACCTGCATGTAGCTTAATGAGCTTTGGCAGGAAGCCAGCGTTCAGAATGACATAGACGAAAGACAGGAACTCCGGAGTGTCATTTCTTGCTTGGGCTCCGGAGCCAGGCTCCCTTGCATGGCTCTGCAGAACCTGCGCAGCGGCTCTTCCCTGCTCTTCTCTGCAGACACAGGAGGGAACCATGCTTCTCCGCCACCTGCTGGCTGTTTCCTGAAATGCAGGGTATACCCGGCCATCAACCGGCTTCCTGATCCTTCAAAGTCCGCCCTACTTCCTCTCTTTTAGAAAGCAAAATGTGGCCCAATACAGCCCTCTCTGCCAGGATATTTCACATCCGGTTCCTCCCTTTTACATGGCGTCTAAATCTCTGTGGTTCTGAGTTGTACACAGAACAGGGAATTGTAAGGTGGTGGGTGGGTGCAAACTATTCTGTTATGGTGACTACAGGGATTCTTCTTTGAATCTTCCTTCCTTCTTTCCTTCCTAGCATGTTACAGTGTGATGTTCCTGCTCAGGGCTACAATGATTAAATCCTGTCTCCATTTATAACATTTGGCTTTTCCTGTTTGTTTCAATTTTATTCTATTTTATAGGTGCAGTGTGTACAGCATGTATGTTCACATGTGTGTGGGGACACGTGTATATGGGTGCAAGTGCATGTGTGTGCACTTGCACCTGTGTGTGCACACATCATGTGCACATCATGTGTCTTCCTCAATCACTCTTCACTCTTTGTTTAAGATATATTTTATTTTAAATTATGAATACGTGTGTATGGGGATTGGACAGTGCCAACGGAGGCCCCAGGATCAGATCCCTGGAGCTGGAGTTATGCAGACAGTTGTGAACCACCTGATGTGGGTGTTGGGAACCAAACCTGGATCTTCCACGAGAGCGAATAATGCTCTTAGTCACATTTTATTTTGAGGCAACGTTTTCCACTCATGTCCAGAGTCGGTCTAGCTAGCCAGGATCACCCCAATGATCCTGTTTTCACATGTCATGTGATGGGCTTTAAAAATTGCCACAATTTCTATGGGTGCTAGGGATCTGAACTCAGGTCCTCTTACCAGTAAGGCAAGCTTGCATATAGAATGCAGACAGCACTTGTTTCTCTGCGTCTGGCTTATTCCATTTAACATAATGCCTTCCAGTTCCATCCATTTTGCCTCAAGTGACAGGACTGCATTCTTTGTAGGTCTAAATCATGTTCCACCAAGAGTCACGATTTCTTTATCTACTTATCTAGTCATTCACCCATGTTAGTGAGCAATCTGGCTGCAGTAATAATCATAGATTTGCAGGTGTCTCTTCCACAGACTGATTACATTTCCCTTGGATACACTTCCAGGGGTGAAAACACTGGGTTATACAGAGAATCCATTTCTAGTTTATTGAAAAGGCTCCATAGTGTTCTCCATAATGACTATATTAATTTACCAGAAATATTCACACTTTCTCATAAAGGACTGGAAAGCCCTGTCCTTTAGAAAGGTAAAATTTTATCTCCCCAAATCTCCCTGTTTTTGACACTGAAGGACAGTTTTCTCACTTGAAGTGAAGGATGATGGGGGTTTGGGAGTGAAGGATGCTGGGGAGTTAGGAATGAAGGATGCTGGGGCTTTCAAGTGAAGGCTGCTGGGGGAGTTAGGAGTGAAGGATGCTGTGAGTTGGGAGTGAAGGATGCTGGGAAAATTGGGAGTATTCTTCTGATCTCACTTTTACAAAAGAGACAAGAAACATGTCACTACACACACACACACACACACACACACACACACACACACACACACAATTCTCAGATTCACCTTGGTCTTCTGAACAAGACATGTGGGGATATGAGTCATATTAAGTCTTATTTTCTATCCTCTAACCAAGAATTACATGAGATCCAATGATCTGAGAGCAGGTTCCAGTCAGGGGCAGTGGAAAGCAGGTTTGGTTGACCTATCTTCCAGGAATGTCTCAGGGACAGGAAGAAGAAAGAAACTGGCCGAAATGGGAAGTGATAAGTCAGTAGCCACCTCTACTGATCTGTGAGCTGGCTCTTTGCACTGTCAAGGTCTTATCCAGAGCCAGTCTCCCCAGCTGCACTCAGCAGCAGCTGAGGTTTGCAGGAAGATAAGTGGGTTTCCCATGCCTCTCAGAAGTGCTTTGCAGAGGACCTCTGCTTCTTGCTTCCTGTTGGCAGGTGGGGATTTTCATGGGGGGATTTGGCAATCATATCTCTTCCTACTGTTTCCCTTTCTGTCTGTTCCTGGGCATCCCTGCCTCTTCGTGAGATTCTGGGGTCTCCTCATCTGCTCTACTGGTAAAAGGATTCTCCCAATCAGCCTCTCAACCTTCCTGTGCTGGCCATTTCCAAGAAAGCTGAAAAGGACTGGCTCTGCTAACGAAAAGGCGGGGAGCAGTTCTTTATACAACAACCAAGTTATCTGCATCCAGGCTGATGGTACTGAAACCATGTACTCTTTCTTGAACTCAAGTTACAAGATATGGGATTGAAGAGATAACTCAGTGGTTAAGAGCACTTGCTGCTGTTACAGAGGACCAGAGTTCAATTCCCAGTACCTGCTTTGGGTGGCTCACAACCTTTTATAACTTCACTTACATGGGATCTAGTACCATTTCATTGGCCTCTCTAGACACCTACATGCTATATGCATATAAACACACATATACCACATACTATACACACACAAATACGTATACATACATCACCCATACATACTTACACACACACACCACACACCACACACACATACACACATACCACACACACATACACACATATTACACACACATGTGTACACACAACACTACACACATACACACACTTTTTTTTACAAAGATACAACAGATGACAGTGAGCACTCAGCTGACATTTGACATTTGTATACTAACCACTACTAAACACTTCCCACACACTCATTTGATTCTTACCAATCTCATTGGAGGATACTACCTACATTTCACCTTCAGAAACATAGCATCCCAGGTCCACACAGCTTCTAATAGCTGGAAGGAAGAGGCCACTGTCCAGCTCTGGCAAACGTTATCTCTGGTTCCTCAGCTCACCCTCAGTCCCAGACCTCTGGAAGCATTGAAGGGAACAGGAACTTCTTTGTGCTGAATTCCCTAGTTCCCAACCCACAGGCAGGTATGATTGATTCTATTCTCAGATTACCTTGGGTCCATAAACTGAAAAGGTGACTGACTCTTCCTGTGTTTTCTAGGATCTTCAGATGCATCTGCAGTTAAGTTATAAGAGGTTGCTGATCTCAGGGTCATTCTGTTTCTTATTTCATTCCTTCAAAGGCTAAAAACATAAGAGCTATCTGAAGAAGTTCATGACATTAAAGAGACTTTAATGGCCACGCCCCAGCCCATAACTCCCCATAACAATTCTGGACATGGTAACACATTCTTGTAATCACAATGATGAGAGGACCCTTGGCCTCTGGGCCCATGACACAGACCATATTACCTAATTGTTGAGGTCCCAGACAGTGAGAGATGTTTCAAAAGTGACATTCAGGGTCGTCCTTCAGGTCCCCATATACTTACATTTGTACACGAATGTACAAGTATGACAGAGACACACCAAATACATGGGATGGGGTGAGGGAAAGAGGAAAGAGTGAGAGCACCCAGAACCAGCTACTGACGCAGAGAAAAAAGCAAGACCATGTCCTCTCCAACATGGTACCCAGCTTCCCTGTTCCCTCCCTGCAACTTAGTCCATTTAAACACTGCCAACCCGGGTTGGCTACAACAAACCTGGAGTTTGAATTGTGCTAGAAATATCTGTGTCTCAATATTCCATGTTGAAAATGACCAGATTTGGCTGGAGACATTTCTTTTGGACATAACAATGAATCAGCAAGAATGGAAGCTCACAGAACCCACCACAGGGGAACCAGGCAGAAGTGCGAATACAATTTGCTTTCTGCATTACTCGCAATAAACAGTCCTTTATATCATCATGTAGCATCTAAAAATAGTTCACTTTAAATTTTGAGCCCTTGTACATGATGAAAGGAGACTGTGCATAAAAGCCAGTTATTCATTTATTCTCTACATTAAAGGCTTCGATGGTAAGAGCCCAATTAACAAAACAGACCAGTGGGAAATTACACATACCGCTTTTTGTTTATTGCCAAGAGACTGCACTCACATCCCATCGAAAGAAGATTATGCGCATGACTTGCATAACACACACACACACACACACACACACACACACACACATGGTATTATTCTTTCCTAATTTAGGACACTCCAAAATGACCATGCAGGAAATAACTGAAGGGAAAACAGAGCTTCAGAAAGATAGGTTTGCAATTCCATTCCTGACTGAGAGTAGCATTTCCTGGTACCATGCCCAAGGCCAATGATATAGCCTTGGGCAGAGAGATCTTCAGAACCGTGGCTCCCAGCCACCACGAATGTGACTTAGGAATTCTACATTTCAGTCCTGAGTTTACCCATATTGTCTCCCCTGTTCTCCTTCACCCAGCTGTGTGTGTGTCTGTGTGTGTCTGTGTGCCTAAGTGTGTGTCAGTATGTGTGTCTGTGTTTCTGTGTGTCTGTGTGTGTCTATGTATGTCTATGTGTGTGTGTGTGTCAGTGTGTGTGTGTGTGTGTGTCTGTGTGTGTCTCTGTATGTTCATGTATGTATAGGTGTGTGGTATGTGTGTGTATGTTTGTATCTGTATGTGTCTGTGTGTGTGTCTGTGTTTGTGTGTGTATGTATGGTGTGTCTGTCTTCCTGTGTGTGTGTACGTACAGTGTGTGTGTGTCTTCATGTGTATGTCTATGTGTGTATTTGTATGTATCTGCGTGTATGTATGGTGTGTCTGTGCGTATGTATGATGTGTTTGCATGTCTGTGTGTGTCTATGTATATGTATGATGTGTCTGTGTGTCTCTGTGTGTATGTATGATGTATCTGTGTGTATGTCTGTGTGTGTGTGTATAGGACAGAGGTTGATGTCAGGCATAATCCCCTATCAATTTCCACCTTAGTTTTTGAGATAGGGTGTTCTTACTGAGCATGGAGCTCAATGACTTAGGCTATCAAGGCAGTGAAGCCTGAGAATCCTCCTGTCTGTGCCTCCCCAGTACCAGGTTTATAGTGCTAGCACACCTGAGTTTTATTTACATGGTGGTGATCCAACTTACATTCTCATGCTTGTATAACAAGCACTATATTGACTGATCCATCTCTCCAGACCTGCACCCTCAGTTCTGACATATTATCCAAGTTACATTTTATCTCCTACAATGATTATGGGTAAGAACCCCAGGTCTGGATGCTTGCATCAAATAATTATGACAACCCCGGGCCTCGATCTGCTTTCCTTGTACAGGAGACAGGTCACAACCTCATCTCCAAGACATATTCAGTCTTTGTTACCACTGGGTGACTTTCCCAAGGACACTGGAGTCATTCCGAGAAGACCCCATAACTAGTAGCTAACAAGGATCTCACCTGGCCCTGGGCATGCACGCCTGTAGTCTGACTATCCTAATCCCCACATGCATGACGTGTCATTCTGCGTGATTTTTCTGAAAAGCTGTTTGCCCACCAGCTGGGAAACAGTCACACTGAAGCAAATCATTTGCTTTTGTTGAGCCTGATGACCCTTCATTGTCTCCTTCTCCAAAACCCAGGTGACTCTGCCCAATGTCACCTATGACTAATTCTTGTGACCTGAATAGATAGATGTTACCTCTTCTTAGAGAAATAAATGTCTACAAAAAACTAGTGCTGAAAAAAAAGCAACAGTTCTGCCCCTGAGGACAGGGTCAGAGCATCCTGAAGAACAAAGTGACAGTTCCACAGAGCATGGCTCTCTCACAGCCCATCACACACCTTTCCATACCTACCATTACCCATGAGGACTCTATACACCTGTATTTGTAAAAATGTTTATTGACTAACACATAAGGATCTTGATTCATCTTTATCTGAGTCAGTTTCTCATATGTTCTTAATATTTTCCCTGTGAGAATGAATACATGTATTTGTTCTCAACTACAAAAGGAAAAAAAGCAACACATTAATATAATAATTATAATTAATAATTATAATCTATGTAAAATATTTGAACTTTTTATTTTTCCATGTTGCTTCTATTTCTCCTTCCTCTTTCTTTCTTTCTTTCTTTCTTTCTTTTTTTCTTTTATGAGACCAGATCTCACTTCATAGTCCAGGCTGTCCTAGAACTAACTATATAGCCCAGACATGAGAAATCAAACAATGAGAACCTATACCTAGGATCGTCCTGCTTCAGCCTCCTAAGTACTGGTGTTATGGGTATGAATCACCATACCCAGCAGAAATTCTAATTTTGAAATTTTTTCTCAAATGAGCATTTAATTTCTATGTGATAAAAAGGTAAATGTCTGTAACATGAATACTTGAACATATCATCCAGTATCCTCACCTGCTCTCCATAGTCTGTGTCAGAAGTGACATTTCATAAACTAAACCACACTATAAAGATCTATTTATAGTTAAACATGGCCTTAATGAGTTACTTCAGTTAAACTTTCACAACTTCAAACAATGAAAACATTAGACCAAAAAGATAAGTTTTTTTTTAAGGTAGACAACAGTCCCCATGACATGCCAGGGTGCTCTCTGGGAGCAGAGCAAGGTCTGTGTAGTGCAAACTATGAAAATCCCAAGGATAATTTTTGCAGTTACTAGAACAAAATACCCATGACCACCAGACAAAAGCAGAAAGGCTCTCTTTGATTCACGGCATTAGAGATTCATCTATAGTTGCTTACCCTCATCCCCTTTGGGTCTGTATATTAGCACCAGGAAGCAGAGCGAGAGAACAAGGGGACAGGGCCCCAATATTACCACCAAGGACAGGCCATCAGTTACATGACTGCCTTCTACTAAAGTTCCTGCCACTCCACAATAGCACCACAGGCTGCAGGCCAGGCGTTGGTGTGCATGATTGCGGGTCACATTGACACCAAACTATCAAGGGGCAAGACTGCTCTTTCTGTGCTCATGAATTATTAGCAAACATGGGTCTTTTGCTTGTTTTCTCAGAGAAGTTAGACCAGAGCTGACATCTAAACATTGCCCCAGTAACCATTTCTTACCAACATTAAATAAAGCAAACACTTAGTCCTGACTGCACTGTTTTTATTTTTGGTTATGTGTGTGTGTGTGTGTGTGTGTGTGTGTGTGTGTGTGTGTGTGTGTATGTGTGTATTAGCCAATGACTCAGAATCCAGTGCATGGGCTTGGCCAATGTGACAAGGGTGAGGTCTCCATTTTACCACCCAAGAGCTACTTGTTGGTCTAAGGATTCCCGTTCATCACAGATGGATCTGAGGGAGGGATTAGAGCATGGCTACACTATAGGAAGGTCTTTCTTGATTAGATTGCTGGGACCAGGAAACTCATCTTAAATGTAACTTCTGGTGGCAAGCTTGGATAACAGGAATAGAAGGAAACAGGTTTGCTTCTTGCCTGCTTGCTCTCACTCTGCCGAGCTGCCTTTCCTGCTGCTTAGGCATTCCTCTACCCATGTCAGAACCCACATCAAGATTCCAGCGCAGACTGAAGACCAGCAACTCTCAAGGAATCTTCCAGAACTCCAGCACCTGACTGGGACTGCCAAAACAAACAGTCTCACAGGCTGAACAACTACAAAATTCTTGACCTCTCTGGTGTGAAACAGCCATTGAACACATAGACTATAGCATGTGAAGCACTCTAATAAATCCCCTTTTACAATGTATGGATGTATGGTCATTCTATCAGCTCTGTTTCTTTAGAGAACCCTAAGTCACACAGAGAGAGGGGGTGGGGAGGGAGAGAGATATTTGTATATGTACATACACGTGTGTGTGTGTGTGTGTGTGTGTGTGTGTGTGTGTGTGTGTGTGTCTTCTTAGAGCTGATTCTGAAGCACCCTGATTAGTCCAATACGAGATGAAAACAAAGACATCAGATCTGTTTCCTAAACACAATCACTGTGGGTAGAGATGATTGAGCACTAACTCAATCTTCAATGGGAGGGCGAGGCAGAGCAAGGGCCATGAATGCAGAGATGAGCCAGGCAGGTCTCCCAGGCAGCTGATGGACTCTCACAGCTGCGTCAGCAAGGAGGAAGCAGCAATTGAGGAGAAAATAAGATCATGTGGGGATTCAGAATTCTATGAGAAATACAATGTTTCTAAAGCTGAAAACACACACAGCGTGGATTATAAATACGCAGCTATTATCCACAGCTCTGTACAAAGTGTGTTATTATCTAGATTATTAAACTAGTGGCTTAGATATAACCATTATGAAATGATTGCAGGGAAGGAAGATTGAGGAGTGGGGCTAATTAAGGCAGAGTTTTGGAGCCTGGGGGGAGGCAAGGCTGGATCCAGACCAAAACCTCCCTTTTGGCCTTCCTCTGGACTTTGAAAAGTGTAGAACAAAGAAGGTGTGTTCAACCATACACACAATGCCCATAAGTCACCTTATGTAATTACAGCAGGTACATTCAATAGATATCTAGAAATCTGTGTTTTAGTAACTCTTCTAAGCAAATCAAACTCTGCCTTAAATGCAAGAAGGGAAATAGGATGCAGAGATTGTCTTTAAGAATTGTAAAGTACAAATATCAGTTATTAATGACAATCAGGCCCATACCACTGATCACAACCACAGATATAATTTGATGACAAAAATCACTGTGTAGAATGAAATGAGCACCTTCATAGGTGAAGAGATATATAATAAAGCATAATTTTTCTTGTGTATTCTCGTGTGTGCATGTGTGCATGTCTGTGGTATGTAGTTTGTGTGAGTATAGTGTTGTTTGAATGTGTCTGTATGGTAGGTGTGTGGTGTGTGCATGTGTGTGTGTGGTATGTGGAATGTGTGGTGTGTGTGTATGTAGATTGATGTGTGAATGTGCATGTGTGTATGTGTTGAGTGTTTTGTGCACATGTGATTATGTGGTTTGCATGTGTGTGTGGTATGTGGTTTGTATGTATGTATGTGTGTGTGTGTGAGAGAGAGGGGGGAGGGAGGGAGGGAGTGAGTGAGTGAGTGAATGTCAGAGGTTGATATCAGATATCTTCCTTGATAACTATCTTGTAGAGTGAACCAGGATCTCTCACTTGAGCCAAGAGCCTGCTGACTCAGTTTAGTTAGGTGATTTACTTCAGGGATCCCTTGTATCCTCTTTCTAGGTTCTGGGACTTCAGGGAGCTGTGACACCTGCCTGTGCTGTTACATGGGTACTTAGAATCTGATCTACAAGCAGGAGATCAGGTCATGAGAGCCTGGGAAACTAGGAGATGTTGACATGTTACTACACGTCAGAGAGGAGCAAGCAGACCGTCACTGATGGAGCCTTTCTGGAGAAGTTGGAGGACTTAAACCCCTGAAAGCCAATGTTGCTGCCCTAAGACTTGTGAGCCCCCAACCCCCAAACCACATTAAAAATATTCTGGGAGTATGGGTGGAACATGTGCATACACATTTTTACATACACACGAGAAAACAAAACCACGCTGGCACACAACATAAATTGCCAATATAGGCACATGACCATGTTTTGAGAGCCCCCTTTCTACAATCTTGCCTAAATTTATCCAAGAACATGACCACATGGGAACTTAAAGTCTGGGTAAGAGCTAAAGACATAGCAGGTCCTGGTGTCACCCTTTGTTTCAAACACACTTCAATTGTGAGAGGCTGTCACCTCCACATTAGTCATACTTCTCAGTAGGAATTCCACCAGAAGTGCTAGATCAGTTACATGTTAACTACAACTACACATCAAAACACCGTATGCTGCCACAACAAACCCAGTATAATTGTCTCATTCTGATAAGCATGATTCACCACATTCTTCCCAACAGAAAGCAGTTCACCATCTCCTAGGCAAGAATACTCAGTAGGCCCCAGTCAAGCCTGCAAGCACTCCAGACACAGCTACTGAGCTGCCTCCACAGCCTCCAGGAAATCACGCAGAAACTCACAGTGAGCCAGGGTCTCTCCTACCTCAGCATGGTAGAGAAATGTCTATGTGTATATGTGAGAAGCAGAGAAAAGGAGTCCTTTTGGGGTCTTGGTCCACTCCCTACCTTCAGGGCAACAATCACATCCATCGCCCTCACTTTTAAAAACCAGAACCTTGAGACATTGTCAAGGACATACGAATTTTAGGTGATTCATATCCAACCTCCCCATGACTTTTCCTTATAGACAGAAAAGCCAAGATGGCAGCAAGCCCCTACACACACAGTCTTTCCATACAGCTGCCTTCAGTCTCTCTGGCCTGGTTCTGGGGTTTCTGCCCCAGACCACTGGCTCCAGCATTCTGCTTCACAAACAAAAGTCTCCAGCATCCACACTTAGAGGCTGTTTCCTTCAAACCCCTCCAAGGCCCAGGCTCTGACTTCTCCGGTTGCTCACTTCTTTCAGAACCCTTCCTCCCTGGCTCTTCCCGGGAGCCAGGGGCCCTTCCTCCCCCATATTTTCTTCTTCTCCCTGCAGAATGAAGAACGTGGCATCCCTCACAATTTCTCTGTGTGCTCATGTGTCCACCCTGTCTGTTCTGTCTTTATTCTAGGAGGGTTGGTTGCAGCTGCATCTTCAGCACCTTGGAGAGCATCCAGGGCCCACACTGCATTTTGTGCCAGGAGTGAGGTGCTCCTCACAGCTGTGAGCTTTAGCACCAGGCTCTCTGCTTATCCTTTAATTGTGGGTTACTCCCACTGGACAGAAGTGTGTCTTCCTTCTTGAATTCTATGTGCTTTGGATATGGGGATGGAGGGATGGATAGATGGGTTCATTAGATGGGCCTAAATTATGCCTAGGGCTATGCCCTGGGTCAGATGGAAAAAATTGTTTTGTGTTTAGAAGTTAATTGGACCATCATTTCAGTGTGCTGTATACACATTAACTATGCTGACCATGATACGTTTAAGAAAGAAAGAAAGAAAGGAAGGAAGGAAGGAAGGAAGAAAGGAAGGAAGGAAGGAAGGAAGGAAGGAAGAAAGAAAGAAAGAAAGAAAGAAAGAAAGCCTTGAGCTGGCACATCCCACTTTCTTCTAGGTTGTAATTAGCCCTGAATTTGCTTCCAGTCTGTAAACCCTTTTATTACTCAGTAATTCTATCTGCCTTCTTCTTCTGCCTTAAACAATAGGCAAAATATCCTGGAGACATTCACCAAGCCTCAAGTCTCACCCTCAAGTCCAGCCACACCTGTGCCAGAAAATACAAAGGGCCCAAGTCAAGCCAGTTATAAACCCAACTTACATACAATGGAAAGTAAATAGAAGACAACTGACTTTCTCCTGGCCTCATTTCTAATTTCCCTCAGACCTCAAGATGTTCTTAGAGTCCCAACCCAGCATTCATCCCTGCGAATAATTTAGCTACCATTGTTATATTTATGTCTCAAATTTCTTGATAATTTAGGTGTTTCCAGCAAAATTTTAGCAATCTTAACTTTTTTGCCCTAAAAAGACAAAAGAAAGAGAGGTAGAAAGAAGAGGGAGAGAGAGGGGAAGATGAGGGAAGAAAGAAGAAATAATGGACTAAACTCCATATGCTACTTGAAGAAGAAGACAGGAAAATAAAGAAAACATCTACAACGCAGATACTTTAAAGCATGTTGAAAAACACTAACAGTCAATGCATTTGTATTAGAATTACAGTATTTTTCGTTTAGAGACACGAGACAAGTTAATTGCATAGTTACCACAAAATAAACTATGTGGCAATTACACAGTAACTCCTTTAGAAGCTGTAGTAATTACACCAAACTGAGCATTCTAAAATAGGCCCAAGGTACCAAGCCCATACACAAGGAGATGCTCAGCCTGAGCCCAGGCCTTTCTGGGAGAATGCAGTCTAGGCAACAACCTCTGGTGCCAATTTAAATGATGTATTTATAAATATAAACATATTCCTAGGAAGGGCCGTTAGCACAAGATGTCTTTTCAGCCAATGACAGAGAGAGCTCAGGGAAGGAGTGCCAGGCAAGAAAAATGTTGACAGCCATGCCTTGTCTGAAGGTGACAATTCTCAAAGAAAAGCATCCGCAGTAGAGTTGAAGAAAGAGTACCACTGCTGGCTTAAAATCTGCATAATGTCACTTGTGTTGGGGAAAACAGCTCTGTAGAGTAGCGAGTAGGGACAGTTTACTATTTTGTGTAGAACAGTGAGCATGAACCATATATTTTGCAGCAATTTGGAGGAGTTAAAGGCCTGTGATGCAGCCAATCCCCCAAAGTTTATCAGGTAGCCACAGTGGTCTCCCTGCTATCCCCCAACACATTTTCCATTCAGCACAGAAAAGACCAGAGTGTGAAATATGAATTATCGGGGAGGCCCAACCTCAAGTAATTTGGAAGAAGAGAGAGTTGGGGTTGCTGTAGACCTGGGAACTGAGCAGAGGGTAGTATTTTGAGACCTATTCCTGACCATGAGGCAGCCTTGCCTATCATAAGAATTATCCTCCAGAAGGAGCAAGGCATAGTTTGACAATAGTCCTTAATTGCTCCTTGAGCATGAGTCAGCTTCCTCCCCACCTGCCAGACAGAATCCAGGAGTGCGGTGAAGCCCTGCTCTCTTTCCTCATCCCCAGGTCTGGGAGTTGGCTGCAACCCAGGGTAGAGATGATGATGACAACGACGATGTCAGTACTGAATTTAGCACTAGCTGCCAAGGCCTTTGTGAATTTAATTTTAGAGGCATCTCTTTGCAGAGCTGATGCCAAGCTATAGCTGATTAGTACCAGAGAGGGAAGATGAGATTAGAGATGGGTGAAACCAGATGGAATGGGTGTGAGCAGGCTGAAGTTCTGAGAGCACTTCATTTAGACCTTGGTGTTTGAAGGCCAGCCGGCTCCAAAGGAGTGAGAAAGTGGGTCTCGACCAAAGGTGGTTCTGTTAAACCTTGACCCAAGCTCTGATTCTGACAGGGAAACACTAAGTCTACTGTTTACAGAGTGATGAGATACCCACTTAGCCATGAAGTGGAGCACCATGACTCACTTCGTTGTCTTAGCTCCCAATGACATACTTACAATAAAGCCACACCTCCTCCTAAGCATCCCAGAACAACAACCCCAGCTGGGGACTGGGTATTTAAGTCCCTAAAACTGTGGGGTGAATCTCATTTAGGCTGCCACAGTTGTGGTTACCTTTCTCATCTGCAGGAGACATGGAGCCACTGAGGATTCTCAGATGCCCAGCGTGCACACTAGAAGATTCATAGTTCAAACACTATGATGATCTGGTCCAGGTCAATTTCAGTAGTGCCCCCTGGTGGTCTGGCACAGACCTGCCTATGGGATGTGGGCGACCAAGGCCTGGAGCAAACACAGGTGCTTCTAGTTCTAGATGTGAGTTCTCAGCTTCCTGCTCCTGTTCCCATACCTTCGGTCTACCATTGTGAACCATTTAAAACCATAAACCTAAACAAACTCTTTCTTCTATACCTTGGCTTGGTCATAGTGTCTTATCATAGCAATAGAAAAATAACTAAGGCAACAACCTCCCTGGAGGGCTCAAAATGAGAGCATGCATTTCCTGGAGCTGACCATGAGTATTGGAGACACTGGCCTTGTGACCTCGGCTGCCTACAGGGACCCTCAGTCAAGGGAAGGCTGAGAAGCACAGCTGGAGACTGGGAGAGCAGGAACAGAGCCTCCATACTATCTGCTCTCAGGGTAGGGGATGACATTGCTCAGAGGGCTTTTGCCCCTTCACTGCCCTTGAAGGAACAAGTATAAATCAGCTGATAGTAACCCACTTTTGCAGAGACACATTTGAGAAGGTACATGTGCGCGCACAAGCACACACACACACACACACACACACACACACACACACACACAAACATGTTCAATAAGGACCGCTCCCACTCTCTAGCTTTCTGTCCTTTCTCTCCCAGTGACAACTGTAATAAAGTTTGAAAAACAAAACCAATGAAAAGCCCAGGTGTCATTGCAGGTCTCAGTCTGCAAGTCTGCAGGAGTGTATTAAACACACGTATACTGGAGATTCTGGGGATAGTGCCAATCTCTGTGTGGGCAGTTTGCACAATATCCTTTTCCGAGACATCGTTCAAAGAATACAAGACTCAGTCCTGTGTGACATCTCCCCATCTTCTCCCAGAGGGCTCTGGTTGTTTTGTTTTATTAAAGATTATTTTTATTTATATTTATGTGTATGGGGGTTGCCAGAGGAGAGAGTTAGATCCTTTAGAGCTGGAGTCTCAGGCTGTTGTGAGCCTCCAGGCATGGGTGCTGGAAACCAAATCTGAAAAATCAGCAAGTGCTGCTACCCACTGAGCCACCTCCCAGCCACTGCAGGAAACTGTGATTCTGTGTGTTTTTGGTTCGTAAGAGTACTCTGGATGAGAGGCCATGGTTTACTTCTGGGTCCTCCATTCTTTTCCTTGTGATTTTCTGTCTTTATGCCAGTACCATGGTGGCTTTGTCCCTGTGTCTTTAAATTAGGTGCTGTGTTACCTCCAGCTCTGCTCCATGTGAAGACTGAAACTATGTTCCATCACTCAGTCTGTACAAATCCCAACTCCAAACGGATCCAAGTTATTTCTGTAAAAACCTAATCCCTGCAATCATGAGAGAGACCGAGAGACACTTACAGGTGCTGATTTGCCACTGCACAGAAGAAGTCCCCCTGCTCAGGAAACAAAGCCACTTTGTCATCTCTTCTGGCTTCCATGGTCACTGCATGTACATGGTGCACAGACATACTTGAGGTACCCCCAGCACATTAAAATAATAAAAATTAATTCTTTTTAAAAAAGCTTAAGCAGAGCAAAAGAAGCATTCAGGAGGGGTCTACAGATTTGGAGGGAACTTCAGCCAGTTAAAGAGCTCACTACATAGCAAAGCATGTAACCTGAAAATGGGCAACGACCTGAGGAGAATGTTCCCAAAGATGCACAAACAGCAGGCAAGTACGAGGAGAAATATCCCCAGCCTCAGCTAGAAAAGAATCACAAACCCAAAGCCACATGGGAATCTACCTCACCCTAGTCAAGGTGACTATAAAGGAAAAATTGCAAACGCTGGTATGAATGTGAACAGAAGGACCTGACACACTGCTGCTGTGTGTGCACATATAGGGTATTCATTAGTACATCCACTGTGAGACTTATTGTGGAAGTCCCCCAGAAAGTTAAAAATAATGGAGTACCATATGGTCCAGCCAGAATACGTCTGGAGATGTGTGCGTGCCCATAGATATGCCTGTGTGCATGTTTGTTGCTGCACTGTTCATAAAAGGCATGTTATAGAATCATCCCAGTTAAGGCCAGTGGGAAAACAGAGAAAATATGGGAGTACTATTCTGCTATCGAAAAGAATGAGTTCTTATCATCCATAGGAAAAGCATGAATGGAATAAGAGTAGTTCATCACAGGCAAGACAAGTCAAACATAAGGAAACAAGAATCCATGCTTTCTGCCCATACAGGAGGACTCCTAAGAACTAGTAGGGGTGAAGGGTGGAGAGAGAGGAGGGTGAAGGAGGGAAAGAGGTCAATGTGGTCAATGAGCAGTGTGTGCACAAATAGAAATGCCACCATGAAGATGGTTAGTGTGTACAGCTTAACATAGGTTTTGCATTATGTGCCTGGATTTGATAGGTGGTTAGAAGACACCTGCACACTTGTGTTCTTGCCTGTGGAGACCAGAAGCCAGCCTCAGGTGTACCCATCTTGGTTTTAAAAACAGGGTCTCTTACTGGATGGTGAACCCCAAGGATTATCTGCTTGTGCAGGCTGGAACTCCAAGAGCAGGCTGCCACATCCTCAGATTCAGATATTTATGCTCACACACCTAGCACTTACTGCCTGAGCTGCCTCACTGGCCCTAAATGAAAAAATAGGGAAATGAATATATGTAGTCTTAAAATATATTTGGAAGGAGAATTAAACCCTTATAATTCATGCCATTACGTGTTTCCTCTTTGGGACTTTGGGGCTTGAGTTATAAAATCATCTAGAGCTGTTCAGTGGAAGGGACCTGTCTTCCTGAGAGTCTCCCTTTAATGGAAACAATCCCAACTCTGTCTCCCAGGGCCTAAACAGCCTGAGTGACTGAGCCCTCCATGAATGACTGTCTGTCAACAGGGATTCAAACATTCTGCCCAGTGAAGCACCCTGTCTGTGCTGGGGTAAGGCAGACAGCAGAATCACACTGGCTCTTCAGTATCAGTCACTCTGCAAGAGGCTCAATGTCCCCACAGCCCACAGACTCTGGCTCAAGCTCTCAGGGGTGCAGCTCCATCTGCTCCCAGAGCTCAGCTGCCTTATTGCCTGCCTTTCGGTTGCTTAGTAACAAGATCACCTAATTATTCTCCTAAGAGGTCAAAGAAATGCCAGCAACCCATTCCTAGACCAGGAAGTCAAATGACATAGCCTTTAATTTGCATAAAGAAGGTTCTTTTTAGTCAGAGGTAGGAGGGAAGGGGGTGCTTCTGAAATCCAGCCTGCATTTGCTAATATCAAATCTGGACAGTCTGACCGTGCGAGGAAGGGCTGCAGCCAAGGGAGAAGCCAATTTTTTTTTTAATTCTTGGCCTTCATCACAGACAAGGAGTAGCGCATGATCAAGAAAGAAGAAGCTTGGTTGTTGTTGTTGTTGTTGTTGGTTTTTTTTTTGTTAGATGGTTACTTGTTGCTTCTGAGGTTTCCTAAGGCACTAGGGTTGCTTTCTGATTTAGGTGTGGAAGACTGTGGTTGTTTGTTTTCTTAGCTAACTTGTCTTTGTCTATCTGTGGCCTACTTTTGCCATGTTTTTGTTTCCTGAACACTGCCCCTCTTAGTGATGTGGTACCCATTGAGTTCCTTACTAACCCTTGTGTCTGCAATGGACCCTGGATACCTTCAAATCGTCTTCCAGGTCACAATGTCCCCAAGTACTGGCTCAGAAGCAGGAGCTGCACAGACTGAGGGGAGGGAGGAGTTATCACTTTTTTTATTGGAATTCATGGGAAAATAAGTTTATGCTACTGGGTTGGCTATGTGAAACCAGCTTTTGTCTTCAAAGATGCCCTAGCTCCCCAGCCCTAGGTTTTCTTCATCGGTGAGTAGCTCTGCATGGGCTGGTCCTCTACTGCCCTCTGCTGGCTCAGAGGGGTGGTGACCTCGGAGAATTTTCCAGCAGAGGGTTGAGTTGATTTTAAACCTTTAGAGACACTCCACCCAAGCTTGAGTTTATTGAACGTTAACTGTGACTTCAAAATGCAGCCATAGAGTGACAGAGCACAGGATATAATGCACTATAAAAGTCAAATATCACACACACACACACACACACACACACACACACACACACACACACTAAAGACAGCACAATGCAATTTGTTTAACTCTACTGAATTGTGTGGCTAGATACTTATGGTTCAGGTCCATTAATATATAGAGAAAAAAATTCTAGTTAATAACAGCAAATGACACAAGGACACTTGAGTCCTCTTTGAACAATGAGGTTGAGGAAGACAGATCTCTCTGTGTTTAATGCCAGCCCAGTTTGCGGGGAGGGGGGGGGGGAAGAGTGTGTGTGTGTTCTAGGACAGCCAGAGTTTCACAGAGAAACCCTGTCTTGAAAAAGCAATAAATAAGCAAGTAAATAAATAAATGACATGGAAAGAAAGAAAGAAAAAGAAAGAAAGAAAGGGAGGGAGAGAGGAAGGAAGGAAGCTATAAAGATAGAAAGAAAGCAGGCATTGGGAAACATGAGAAATTTGCTAAGGTGATGGTGGCAAAGTTGTGTCTCTTGTGAGAACTTGAATCTGTCCTCTGTCAGTTCCATCACCATCGGGAGAAAGGCAAATACTGTCAGGAGCTATGGGACTGCATGGAACAGGCTCAGCCAGAGCTTCCCTGATGCACAGCACACAGCCTGGCCCTTAGTGTCCCCTAGGCCCCTAGTGTCCTTCAGAGACAGCAGAGCCATGCCTGTCAATACTGGCACCTGTCCTGTTTTGTTTCCTTAAGACAGACTCAACCTCAAATATCTGATAGCCCTATACATTCTTCCTGTAGCCCTCACCCCCAGAAGAGCCACACCCCTAATGGTGTTGAGCCCATGGTCATATCTGTGCACTGAGTGAGAGATGTCAGCATAGAATTTCTTGAGGAGAAGCAATCCCAGGGAAGGTGGTTACTGCAGGTTTACAGCCTAAAAGTGAGCACACTATGGCACGAAAGCCTTGCTGGCGAAGACACTCCTGACTGTCGTCTTGTTAATCCCACTGTTGGTGAATAAGAATACTACCACAATTTAAAGCCAAATTTGAAGCCAGCTTCAATTAAATAAAGCCAGGAGGAGGTGTCTCATGGCCAGACCCATCTCTAGTTTCCTAGACAATGAGGGTTCAACACGTGAACCTGTTGGGATAGTCCACAACTAAGACATGGCTGAAGGGTCACCCACAGAAATGTATTTTCTGTGTGCTTCCACTTAGGAACTGTGGGTAATTTCTGAGATTCCTTAAGGAAACATCTTCAAGGATGTATCAGACATAGGCACAGGCTTCACTGACCACTTACTATTCAAGGCTGAGGAACTGTTCTGAAACAACCTTATTCAGGGCTCTTGACAACCCTGAAAGACGTCACCAGACACATGCCACCTCAGAGAAGGTGAAATGTGTGGTTGTAAAGCCATGATCATCTACGGTTTTAATAGTCTTTTGAATCCCTTCAAATAGCTATATATATAATTATCTACATACCTTTTTTCTAAAAACTTCTATCTCTCATTTTTAATGTATATATTAAATACATATATGTTTCTTTTAAAAACTTGTATCTAATATCTCCTCAGCTGTGTTAGGAACATCCTGTTGCTGTGAGGAAAGCCCTGGCAAAAACTCACAGTTCCTGAGGGATAGAGTTCATCATAGCCAGCAAGGCATGGCAGCGAGATCAGAAAGCAGAGAGAGAGATGAGATGTGGGCCTGGCTCTAAGCCCTCAAAACTCATCCCTGGTGACATACTTCCTTCACCAAGGACCTACTTCCTGAAGGTGCTGCAACCCCCCCATCAGTGTCACTGACTAGGGGCCAAGTGTACATATTCCTGAGCCTATAGGGAATATTTCCACCACAGGATATATTTGGGTGTTGCATTTAGGTTTATCATTCATTCAACAAGCCTCAGGGCAATTTCCATCTAGCTCAGCTGTTCAGGAGGTTAGACAGACAGAGCCCTGACATTGTGGGGGCAGGGTAGAAACAAGGGTTAGCTAGCAGGAAATGGAAGTGGGCGGCTGGAGTACTAGACCCAAAGTGGGGTGCAAGGACCATGGCCACAGCCCACATGCCTGCCCACATGCCTGTGTCCTATTCTGGACCCACAGCAGTATCGGCAAGCATTTATAATGGATGTCATTGTTACCATGGCAGCCACTACAACAGCAAGAAGTATTATTGTTATTTTTTTATTTTCTGAGTAATGAATAAAAAACTAGAGAATCCTCCAATTTCCCCACAGTTACACTCACCCAGTGTAGAACACTTAAAAACATAAAACCTGGAGTTTTATACTTAAATCAAGTTAAAGAACTGTTTTATAGTTAAATAAAGTTAAAGTTCCATTTTTATCTATCTTATACTTAAGTCAAGTTACAGTACCAAGTTAGCCATTTTACCCAGAGTCAGATGACGGCTTTCCATACTGATATTGGATTTGTCAACACTGATTTAATAGTGAATATAAGGGGGAGGGGGAGGGGAGCAGGGTGGGTGAGGGAGATAACATTTCACATGTATCAGAGAGTATCTAATTTAAAAAATAGTGACTATAAAGGAAGAAAGATTGTGCAGGGCACCCAATTGCACATAGCTCCATGTCTTCCTGCATTTGGCCTGGAACACCCTGTGCATTTGTCACAGAGTGCAGCCAAGAGCCCATCGGGAAATGTTTGTTGTAAGTGCAGTGATCCAATTAGAAATGTTCCGGCAATCTCGGAGACAAGTGTGAAGAGGCTGAGAAAGTTTGAAGAAAGCGGAAAAACGTAGAAGCCATCTGGAAGTCTTAAATAGACGATGGTAATTATTCAGCTGTTTAGAAACAAGGCCTAAACAAGAAGCCTCAAAGCTGGTCTCTCATTTTCTGCTAAAATGATTGCCTGTTTGCTAGTCTTACAGTTGGGGTTTTGTGGTATCACTAACCACCCACGTTTTCTCTCCCTGTGGACAGATTCCATATGTCAAGTCCTGGGGGCCACACAGTACCTCAGGCCCCCATACCAAGCAGGCAATTCCCCAGCTCTGAGCCCATTGTCTGTCTAAAATAAGTTGCCTGCTGTACCCACACTTATTCCAAACCTGCAGGTTGAGTCGCGCTGCATGATTCCACACTGTTCTGCTTCTATTGTGAGAAGAATGAAACCCCACTCCCCTTCTGGTTGTATATGGCTGTGGTAGGAATGCAGGTTTGTTTCTGTTCTAGCACCATCCCCAACACAAGTAGAGAAAATCGCTGCTCACCACCAGCCAGGGAACACCAAATGAGATAAAAAAGTCTCTTGCTTTCAGGTGGGCGTGGCCAAGCCTTGCTGTGAAACCACTCAGGTGGGCGTGGCCAAACCTTGCTGTGAGACCACTCAGGTGGGCGTGGCCAAGCCTTGCTAGGTCTCAGAGTTGGATTTCAGGGGTAGGAAAGGCAGAGATGATAAAGTATGAGGTCCTGAGTTTGAGCCCTAAATCTTATACTTTTGGAATCTAGGGACATGCCTGTGATTCCAGTGTTGTGGGGTGGAAGGGGACAGAGAACCCTGGGTCTCACTGGCCAGCTAACCTCACATTGCTAGCAAGGCACACTTCCCAGTGAGACCTCATTTCAAAAAATAATGTGGGGGGTGACTAAGAATGACCCCCAAGGTTGTCCTTTGACCACCTTCTCACATAGACATATATATGAACACACATATACATGCATGCACAAACATACACATGTGAAGAATTATGGCTCAGCCACTCCAGATGAGTCTCTGAAACTCCCCAAAAGCTCTTAGCGGGTTCTTACCAGCCATTCCCAAATCCTCATGACCAGAGACCCTGAACTATCTTGTGCTAGCCACAGCACTCCAGATACTGGTCCACCCCCCGCCAACTCCATCAGCTGGGTACCAAGGTGCCTCAGACCTACTGTGTACCCAAAAGTTTGTGTCTTTGTTCCAAGTTCAGTCTACAATGTGAACAGTCTGGCATATAGAAAAACAGGTTGGGGTAATCCTCTAGTAATGCTCTAAGCTAAATAACTCTGCCTTCATTGTTGGGGAGCTGGTTGGGTCATATTAATAGCTAATAGAGATTATTAAAATTCATTTACACATATATACATACATGCAGTCACACATGAACACATACACAAACACATACACAAGCATGAACCTTCAGGAGGACAGCCCACTGGTCCACAAACGTGCAGTTGAGCTCTGTTCCAGAAGCCCTTGTGGAACAGCCAAGGCAATTTCCAGGAGAACATGGGTTCAGCCTCCCACCTGTGGAAGTGTGTTGTCCTAATAAGTGAGGCAAAGGCTCTAGAGCTCCCTGGGAGGCTCATGGAGCTAGAAACAGGTGGCACTCATGCCTGAAGTCATATCCCAGGGTGTTGCTAATTTATTTTAACTGATTGGTGCATTTTTAACAAAGATCTAGTGGAGCTCCATCTGAGAACTAGGCATCAGAAGCCAAAACAGCTGAGAGGGACACCTATCAGTGGACGTTTGTGAAGAACTCTGACAGAGAGCCCTTCAGGAAACATCCCCAGTTAAGTCTCATTACAATGAAAAACACATGCTTTTTAAAAAGTATCCTAGTAATGAGTAAATAATGTCATAATGGAAATTTTAAAATTATTAATATTAATTTCCCTAAACAAAGGGAAATTTATCTGAAGTTCCTGGTTTAAACACTGCAAAACACAGAAGGTATACCAATTAGCTAACTTAACAGAGTCAATTTTGCTTGTTAATTTGTTTATTTATTCATTTTACATCCCAATATTATCAGTTCCCACTCTGAGTCAATTTACCAATTAATCCTAAATTAATCCATGTGTATTGTGCTATCTAACCATTCAATATGATTGTTCTAAACTCTATAGAAAGCATTATTAAATACAATTATGAAGTGAAAATGTCAAGGTAAGAATCAGGTGGGCATTACTGGAGCAAATGGGTCTGATGTAAGTCACAAGGCCTGTCACAGACTTGGGCATGCAGACCAACAAGGGCCAGAGGAACCAGACATTAGCCTCAACCTTTGTGTGTGCCACAGACCACAGAGATGAAAACCTGGCTCACTGTGGGTAAAAGCGAAGTGTCCTTAGCAGCAGGACATGAAAATATCCCAGCACCAGGCAGTTCAGGAAGCTAAAGATTGAAAGCCATTGCAAAGGTGCAGGGAAATGTCTTTGCAACCTGAAGCTGGCATCAGACTCTTTGAACAAGAACCAAAGCAGATGAAGCAAAAATCACTTCTGGATGGATCAATTTAACACGAGAGAAGTGGAAGCTTGTGGTCCCTTTGCCAGACACTTCCAGTTCACAGTGCACCATCAAGGGAAGTCAGGGCAGGAACCTGAAGCAGAAACCATGGAGCAACACTGATTACTAGTGTTCTCTCAAGCTCACGTCCAGCCTGCTCTCATACAACCTTGTGAAAATGATGTCATTATACAGCAGGGTGGGTCCAGCCTATCATTGGATGAGAAGGAAGGGTAGATGGGGATAAAGTCTAGGAAGGGGAGAGGAAGAGGAGGAAGGAGAAGAATCAAGATGAAAATAGAGAAGGAGGATCTAGATCCAGGTGGTCTTAATTGGCGATAGGTAGATATGAATATTTTAAAGGGTTTCAATAGGTCAGTTTGTATTATCTAGGTGGGCAGTTTATATCTTTGTCAACTGATTGTAAGCTTAGTGTGTGGATGTATTGTGGATTGAGAATTTAACATATATATCAAATTGCTAAATTACAAGTTTCTGTAACTTTGATTTTACCGGACAAAAGAGGACGGTGTGTAAAAGCGATGGCTGGGAGGCAGCTGGAGCTTTCAGATCCAGAATGAGGTGTGTGTGTGTGTGTGTGTGTGTGTGTGTGTTTGTGTGTTTGTGTGTGTGTGTGTATGTGTGTGTGTGTGTATGTGTGTGTGTGTGTATGTGTGTGTGTGTGTGTGTGTGTGTGTGTGTGTGTGTGATGATAACTACCGCCTAGGGGGCAGTGTGTGACAGCAGCTAGCGGGGAGACAGCTGGGAGAGGGTGGCTCATTGACTGAGTGGCAGAGTAGCAGCTGGGGCAAGTGGATCCCACTCGTTGGCCCACAGATGACAGAGGTAATTCTTCAGCTGAGGTACCCAGGTGACTTGGGTTGCATCAAGTTGACAATAAACCTGGCTAGCACAAGGGAGCACTTGATGCTCATAATGTCCAAAGTCAAGGTTCTGGTAGGTTCCAAATTTAGGAAGGGCATGGCCATTCATTCCACCAAGTGCTAGTTCCTGAGAAGGAACAGTTATTGTGGGTGGGCCCACACAGCAGAAGGAATGGAAGGAGATTAATTCTCCCCTCGAGCCTCTTTATAAGACACTGATCCCCTCTGAGTCTAGAGCCCTCATGTTCTAACCACCTCATGAGAGCTCCCCTTCTATTAGTGTGGATTTGAGAATTAAGCACCAAGATGAAACTTGGAGGTAGAGGAATCTTCAAATCACATTAAACCACCTTTAAAGCACACTTTATAGGGGAGCTGGAGAGATGACTTAGCAGTTAAGAGCACTGGCTGCTCTTGCAGAAGACATGGTTTCTTTCCCAAAATCTACATGGCAGCTAACAAGTGTCTGTATAATGAGTTATAGGAGGTCCAACTCCTTCTTCTGGCCTCTGCCAGGTATGCCTGTGACACACAGACATGCATGAGGCAAACACTCATACACATAAAAAAAATAGAACGTTTTATAGACATGGCTAGTGTGGTCAAGAGTTAGGAAAATAAGTGCTGACAGGATGGTTCATTGTGTAAACATACTCCCTGTGAGTCTGACAACCTGAGTTTGATCCCTGGGTCCCATATGGTGGACAGAGAGACTCAAGTCTCTGAAGTTGTTCTTTAAACTTGAATGCACATGTTATACCACATGCACAGATGGATGGTAGATAGATAGATGATAGATAGATAGATAGATAGATAGATAGATAGATAGATAGATAGACAGAAACACAGACAGACAGATATGATAGAGATAGGTAAATAGATGGTTGAGAGGTGATAGATGATGGATACAGATAGAGGATACATAGATAAGTACATGATACAGATAATAGAGTTGAATTTTTAAAATCCAAATATATATTCTAAAGGGGTTGCACACTATGCTGCAGATGCAAACCCAACCACACTACTCAGTGTGGCACATAAACACCCAAGAACCTAGAATAAGAACTTTGCTTGGAACAGCAATGATAGGGGAGTAGGAAGGGGAATGTGGGACAAAGGACAGGAGGAAAGAAGAGCCTGACATGCACCAGCAGTGACAATGTATGGGGGTCTTGGTGCATGAAGACCCTGACTGTACCCCAGCATGAGAACAACATGCGTGTTTCACTGCATGTCCTATGTGGTTGTCTGTCATCCAGAACACAGTCTAGTGCCACTGGTGAGATAAAGGCACCCCATGGACTGTAACCTGCCTGAGCACAGGGGGAGCCTGAGATGCCTGCTGAAGACAGCCTTGGCTGATTTGGCTGCAGACCAGTAACACTCAAGCTCTACAGTTCACCCCTCCCCACTCCCATCATCTACTCCATGTCCATTAAGACTCACGCCAAAGGTGTAGGTGAGACCAGGTTCCCTCGGATGCAGTGATCATTACAAAAACATCTGTCTGCCCAAGGGAACTTGGTGGATGTGTAGGCTCCTTGGACTCTGATCTCTGTTCAGTGAACTAAAACTCCCAGAAAGCCTAGGGCCAACATGTTGCAAGGGCTTAGTGATTAGATCTTCACTGATAAAGAGGGTTGGAGTCATGCCGATCCAGATCTTAGTTATATATGTATACGTATACATATACATATTTATTTATTTCATGTATATGAATGCACTGTCATTGTCTTCAGACATGCCATAAGAGGGCATCAGATGCTGTTACAGATGGTTGTGAGCCACCATATGGTTGCTGGGAATTGAACTCAGGATCTTGAGGAAAGCAGTCAGTGCTCTTAACTGCTGAGCCATCTCTCCTGATTATCTTGAGCTGTCTTTAGTCCCTCCTTAGTAGGCACTCATTGCCCATCTCCATCTGTGACATGACATCTTGTAACTGCTGGGTAAATTCTTTGGTAAGTACACACAGACCCCTCTCTTTTGGCAACTAGAAAGCTGAGTGTCACCATATTTTGCCTGAGGCTGTAGCAGAGGTGTCTGCTTTGCCGGATCTGGCACCCGACTTCCCCAACAAGGTGTTTTTAAATGTTTTATGACTTTCTCTGTTCTGTTCCTTTAAAAGCTTCACAAAACTGTTACCATGTTGAACATGTCAGGGTGACCTGGATCTGCATTCTCAGGCCATGGTCACTCATATTGGTTCCTCTCCTCCTTAGATGGGAGCTAACTGCTTTAAAATGAGGTCATCATAGTCTATAAAACAGATTTATCATGGAACCATGAAAACCTGGAGAAGAGGTAAAGAACTCTAACCAAGTGAACCCCAAGAGGCAGTAAGCAACCTGCTTTTGCACTGTGAATTCAGAAACTGGAAGGCAGCAAGTGGGCTTATAAGGGGAACTTCCAAGATGACTTAATTCTGACTCTCAGGGGAGAGACACCACCTCTAGAGTACCTTAGCTGTCCAGTAAGATGTACCTATCTGCAATTTTCCTGACATTAATGTTTTAAGTCAGCACAAAGCTGAGCTGTGTGCATTCTGTTCAAGGTGTGCCTGTTTTCTGAATGGTTTTTGCAGCAGGTGGGGCTTATGATTTCTACATTTAAGGGTTTAAAAAATATTTTAAAATAAATTTTAGCTTATCATCCAATCTCCCTCACAATGTTACCTGCTTTTGGCTTGGGATCTCCATAGACTGACCTCTGAAAACACCACAGTGTTCACTGGATGATGGGTGTCTTGTCCGGTAAGCAGGGAGCACTGGGGACATTCATTCCGATACCCATCTTACTAATAAAGACAAACTTGGTGGCCTAAAACAACAGAATTTTATCCTGTCACCCACAGGCCCAGAGAACAGGTACCCAAAGCCAAGGGTAGGGAGGGACCATCTACCACTGAACTGCACAGGGAGCTTCTATTGACTGCTAGAAATCCTTGGCCCATGGTATCAGACTCTAAATACTGCCCTGTTCCCATGGCTTCCTTGTGTTTTTCTGTGTTCTCCTTTTCTGTAAGGACTCTATAAAGGAGCCTTTGTCTGTCTGTCTGTCTGTCTCTGTCTCTTTCTCTCTCCCTCTACCTCTGTGTGTGTGTCTGTGTGTGTAGGGGGTTGTATATATATACAGATGTGTACATGCATACACAACAAATGTCTATCATTCCTGTATTTATTATTTATTTATTTTTGAGACTGGGTCTCTCACTAAACCCGGGAGCTTGTCAATTGTCTACACCACCCACCACCTGGCCAGCACAACCCAGGGATCCTCCTGTCTCTTCCTCCCAGCACAAGGATTACAGGCAAACACTGGCTACATCAGATTTTTCATGTATGTACTGGAGACAGAGTTCATCTTCCCATCTTTGTCTTATTATACCTATAAAGACTCTGACTTTTAAAATGTTTTGAGGTTCTGAGAAAGAAGAATTTATATGGAACCACTTTCAACTCATTATGAGAGAGATATTACAGAATAAAGAATTTATAAGTAAAAACAAATTTTATTGATATTCAGCTTATGGTTAAAATGACATTTCAAACTTGTGGGGAAAGAGAAATTATTAATTAATATTAATATGAAGGCTAGCTTATTATAAAAACTAAAAGTGGGTTTCTGCCTTGAGTATTATCCTAAAACCAAATAGAAGGTCAGTAAAATGCTTAAATAAGTAAATTCTAACAGTGAGAACCGAAAAATGGCAGCACTGCTGTGACCACCAGGGGGCGCTCTCAAACACAGCAGTGCCCATCAATGTTCTTCCCAGGATCCAGCCCACAATGTGCCACACCAGAAGCCTGTGTGGAGATTTAAGCTGCAAGCCCAGAGGCCAAGAAGCTTCAGAACAGAAGGGGTCCATCTTAGAAGCACCCGCAAAAGGGAAGAGAATGTACAAACCACAAAGTAGACAGACTGATGCAAGACTGGAGGGACGCCTGCAGCTCAGCGGCAAGAAGGCAGGAACCTTATTTCCTGAAGGAGTTGTGGGCTTGAAGAGTTCATCCCTCTAAGAACAGAGATGGGTGACCAGCAGCTGTGTGAGAGGACACTCAACATCACCAGTCCCAAGGAAATGCAGATGAAACCCCAGATCAGTACCTGGGGTAAGGTGCCATTTGGAGAGAGAGAGGGAGAGGACTGGAAGGAGGGGGACGGGGGGGGGGGGGGGGAGGGAGGGAGGGAGGGGGAAGAGAGCGAGCCCTGTGGCTAGATATGGACAAACTGCTGCAAACCGTTGGTCAGTGACGGATGAACGGCGCTATGGAAAATGTAATTAGGCTTCCTAACAAGATTTAAAGATAAAGCTAATGTGACTGACAAACCTCATCCCAGAATATTTATGTAAAATAAATGAAATCTCAAGGACACTCTGCTCACAATTACCAATATCAGAGAAACCATGGCTGCATCATGAACGAGAGCCCGATTTGCTTTTGGAAGTTGTGATGAAACACTCCAACCTAAAGCAACATAGGGGAGGGGAGCGTTTATTCAGAGGACACTTCCAGTTCACGGCCTGTGGATGTGGCCATTAGGGCTGGAACTCAAGCAGGGACCTGAAGAAGAACCCACAGGGGAACACTGCTTGCTGTCCCTCTCACAGATTCATGCTCAGCTGCCTTTCTTAACATCTTGGGACCACTAGCCCAGGGCATAGGGAGACCTGCAGTGACAGTGTTCTCCTCCATCTATAACAATCAAGACAATCAGCCGGAGACGTCACCTTGGGCAGATCTGATCTGGGGAGTCTCATGCCAGATACTCCCTTCTCTAGTGACTGTAGGCTGTGTCAAATGGACAGTTAAAGCTGATTAGGAAAAAGCATGCATGCCCTAGAGAATTGTTCAGCTTTGCCAAAGAAGTTCTGCTCTATGATAGCTGGCATCTATCTCATGAGCACCTGTGCTAAGTGAAATGAGGAAAGAGAAACAAATGTTGCCAGCGTCCCCTTGTGCAAGGCAGGGAAAGCCTTGCACACTGGGGTTTCTGTTGCTGTGACGAGACACCATGACCACAGCAACTCTTATAAAGGAAAACACTTAACTGGGGCTGGCTTACAGTTCAGAGTTTTAGTCCCTTATCAGCACAGCAGGCAGCAAGGAGAGACAGTGGGCCTGGTTAGAGCATCTGGAACCTCAAAACCCTCCCACAGTGACACACTTCCTCAAAGGCCACACTTACTACAACAAAGATACACCTAGTAATGCTACTCCCTATGAGTGCCGGGGCAGGAGGTGGGAGGGCATTTTCATTCAAACCACACCTAGCTTCTTGGACTGATGTGAATAGTAAAAGGTCTCTGTGTGCATAATGATCTAACACACATGAGGCTGTAGCTGCTACTCCGAACCTACATAACCAAATCCAGGCCTGATGACACACACCTGTCACCCTAGTTCTCAGGAGGAAGAGGCTAGAAGATCAGAAGTTCAAGAATGTCTATAGGTGACTTTTCTGATGCTGTAATAAAACACCATGACTAAGGTCCCTTGAAAAGGAAGGGTTTATTTTAGCTACAGTTACAGAAAGGAATGTAATAGGCGGGGTGGGGGGTCAGCAGCAGGTACAAGAAAAAAAGAAGCCAAGAACTCTCCAAGCCTACTCCCAGTGACACACTTCCTCTAATCAGGTGACACCTCCCCATTACCTCCCCCAAAAGTGCTGGACCACGTATTCAAATACCTGAGCCTGCGGAAACATTTCTTATTCAAACTACTATAGAGAGCATCCTCAGGTATCAAGGGAGTTGGAAGTCAGTGTGCACTACATAAGACCAACTAAATAAACAGTATAAGGTATTGACCTCTACTGTAAACAACCCCATGAACATCCAGGTGTGGGCAGAATATCCAATAAAAGAGAGGAGACAGAGGAAGGAAGTGGAGAGAAGAGAAGGAGGGAGGGGAAGGAAACATTCAGGAATAGAGCCTTGTCACCAATATGGAGAAAGGAAGGCTCACAAGACAAAAGCTTTGACTCAACCAGGAGTTTGAGCTTAATAAACAGATTACATTTAAACTCTTGTTTAAATGTCTCATCTTATTTCTGTATCTAAATGCAATTTTTAAATCTGTAGCTTATATTTTTATAAAACTGAAGATTTTTACATTATTTTGGTAAATAAGGAAAATTAAAGGAAACAAGCAGGGGAGAAGATGATGAGGTACGGATGGTGAAGGTTTATCCAGAGCCCTAGAATCCAATGGTGGCTGGTATAAAAGATCCACCAATGCAAGATTTGCAAATAATTGTGCAAAAAGATTAACTGAATTGGCACTTCCATAAATAAACCAACCCTTATGCTTTAGTAGAAAAAACAACCCAAGTTTAAGACCCCAGAAGTGAAGTTTCCTGTTGCTCCCCCAATATGTGCTGCTACTCATCCTGAGTGACACTCACAACCTACCCTGACATGTCCCTACCCTGTGCTGGGGACTACAGATGATGGTGGAACACTGTCCTGACTGAGTTTGGGGACATGGCTGTATTCTCCTTTTCTCTGCCGTGGTGCCTGAGCAGGTTCTGAAAACCCACAGGGCTTCCACATCAGCACTCACTTCTGATCCTGGGCACAGAGGCTTCTGGGTCAGCACTGTAAGAACAGGCAACAAGGGAAGCCACCCACAGAGGTGCCCAAAGGACCTTCTCACCCACCATGGAAGGCAGTCTCCATAGTACATGCTAGTATCTCCAGAGCTGAGCTGAGCTAGCCCTATGCTAATAATATTCCTGACATCCACAGAGAAAAAAACAATAATAATAGTTCTTATTTAATTTTAAGCTAAATTTGAAACAAGTTTTAATTAAATACTGACCAGGATGGATTTTGGTCAAGACTACTCTCTGGAATTTCCAGTAAGTGGCCACAAGATAAGGTGTTGTAGGGGCTTGTAAGGACAAAAACATGCAGCCACCATTTTTTTCCCATGTAGTTTCATTACTTTTCAAGAACTCCAAGAATTCCAGGAAGTTACCTGGCCCTTGAGCAGGTGGAACTTATAGGTTGACCGTGGGCATCACATTTCCCAATTGAGTTGTATCCAGGGAAAAATCCTTGACTCTGTGATGGATACTTGTCTATTTTTGGATCTAACAACTACAGCTTAATGGTACCCAGATAGAGATTATCATCTAATTTAGACATCAGTGATGTAAGAACCAATAGTAATTAGCAGAAGAAACAGGGCCAAAAGCCCTTTGAAGGCTGACGTCAGAGTTACTGTCTAGGGGGAGTCTGAAAATGGACAGGGCACCAGTCATTTATTTTAGCTCAGGTCTCCTTTATGTAGTATTACTTTGAGTATAGCAGATTATGATCCCAAATGGTTAGCATAGAAACAATACCCTCCCAAAGCTGTTTAATACCTCTTGGTTCTACAAAAAGCAGGCCATGTGCTTTACAATCCATCACTGACTATTTCACACAATAAATCTACCTGCTGGTAAACACAGGCCCATTCCATTCCTGGTGTACTAATTAGCATTGTGGACAGCCATTTTGTCCTTTATGCCGGGCGTTTCCTTATGACTTAGTCTTTCAGGGAACAAAGGATGACATGTTGTCTTCTGTAACTTCTTCCAGCTGAAACGAAGATATTGTTGCCAGGGCCCAGGAAGGCTGAAAGGCTGATCAAAGTCTGGGCAATGAAGAATTCATCAGAAGCATCTGGTTAGCTGTCCCAGCTAAAGAGAAAACGAAGCATTGACTGGACTGGTTCACATCAGCTTTTAGCAAAGTCCAGGGATCAGTCCACAGGTGATCCCTGAATGGAGTCTTTCAGCCACAGGGAAATTTGCTGAGACAAAAATAGAGTAGGAACAGAAGTTAAAATTTAGTGTATTTCATGTGGAGCTTTCAAGTCCATGGTCCTAATAATTGGGGAAGGGGAGGAGTCTAAGGCCAGGACAGAGATCCTATTTTCAGAAATACACAGGTGGAGAAACTTAGGCTGTATTTTTCTGGAGTCCATTTGATCTGTGGCAGGCAGATCCAACTCCTATGACTTCTTTGACTGATGAAGCTTATATAAATTTGTACTTTACAAAAAAAGAGATAAAACTTCTGAATATATTAGCATTGATCTGTATTGAAATCCACATTATAAAACAGCTGGAATAGACTCATACCTTTGAGTCCTAGCCAAAACTATAGCTTTAGGTTAAAACACATGAAGATCATTTCTTCTGTTCAGAGAGCCAGATATATAGATTGAATGGAGATGTTTCAGCCAAATGAAAAGTACCTTTAAGTCTATACTTAGAAGACAGCCAAAACTTGTCTTCAAACTTAAAATCTTGAGCTGAATAGGAGGTAGTTAGTGTTTTACCAGCTTATCCAAACTCTATTGATTTGTGTTAAAACTTTGAACTTTTGAAATCTTAATGTAACAATAGCATAGAAGGTGGAAGGAAATGTGAAACATGTTCCATTTTCACATACCTTAAACCATGTTTTATACCTTTACAACTTGCATTTATACATTTTAAATCATTTTCTGAGACCCTCAGAACTTAAGCTTTTACATCCTCATACCCTTCTACACCTTAGAACATTTTTTTAGACAGTTAGAACTTGTGTGGCCTTTAAAAAAATTTAAATCTAGTCATTTTTCAGATTGAGAACAGTTATTGCAAAGCATGTTTGGTTCATAAAAGTTACATCTGAAACTGTTTATCCTGTGAGAAAGGCAAACCTGCTTGCCTTTTCTAAACAAGAGAACTAGTAGCTTTAGATGAACTAACAAGGTGTTTGCAGCCTTGAGGGAAAGAATTGGTTGCCTCCTGCTGCCAAGCTGACAGACCTAGAGTTAGCCTAGTGACCATGAACACCATGAGAGATCTGAGAAAGGTATGTTAGCAGGAAATATAATTCAAATGATGGTGTGATGGTTTGTGTATGCTCCGCCCATGGTGTGACACGGTTAGACGGTGTGACCCTGTCTGAGTAGGTGTGGCCTTGTTGGAGGAAGTATGTCACTAGGGTATGAGCTTTAAGACCTTCATCCTTACTGCCTGGAAGCCAGTATCTGCTAGCAGCCTTCAGGTGAAGATGTAGAACTCTCCGCTCCTCCTGTACCATGCCTGCCTGGATGCTGCCCTGCTCCCACCTTTATGATAATGGACTGAACCTCTGAACCTATAAGCCAGCCTAATTAAATGCCTTGGTCATGGTGTCTGTTCACAGCAGTAAAACCCTAACTAAAACAATGGCCACATGGGAAAACACAAAGTTCCTACAACATATGTCTTGTGACTACTCTCTGGGAATTCCAGAGAGAGGTCCTGACCAAAATCCATCCTGAGCTGTATTTTATTAAAGCTTGCTTCCAGTTTGGCTCAAAATTGTAGAACTGTTTTGTGTTTCTTTCTTGAGACTCTCGGGATTAACACTAATCTCTGTAAGCATGACCTTACAGTGACCCTGGAGGAGGAAGTAACCACCTAGCAGAGAAGACCCCTGCCTGGATCCATCATACACACACACACACACACACACACACACACACACACAAACACACAAGTGGTCACAAGGCTTTTCCATCATATACACACACACACACACACACACACAAACACACAAGTGGTCACAAGGCTTTTCCCTAATTAAGGCAAAGTCTGGCACAAGCTGTCCTTCACCCCATTCATGCTTCCTTTTGCAGCCAAAACCACAAGCTATGATGCCCTCCATATGAACGAAGTGACTTATTGGCCCTGTCTCCCCTAGGGCAGATTTTCAAGGAGCCTAGGGCCTCCATGCAATTGCCACTTTCACACACTTGAAAGGATAGCAAAGGCAGGGAAGTGAGTGCAATGCACTATGGTTTGTATGAACAGGAAGGACAAAGGGGTGCCCTTTCCCTGGACACTCTTTCTCCAGTCAAAGAAGCTCTGAGGTAAGTGCTGACTGCCCCTACTACACTCACATACTCACACCCACACTCACATACACACACTCAGACACACACTCACATATACACACATACTCACACATACACACTCACACACACACACACACACACACACACACACACAGAGATGCACCCACACATGCATGCATGAGTGTACTGTTTTGATGGAAGTGCAGCTCGAGTCAGGACAAACCACAGGCTAATAAGGTACCACATGAAGGAGGTTTATTAGGGATGACAGAGATGAGGGAGAAGAGAGAAAGAAAAGAGAAAAAGAGGTGGGGGACAGGAGGGTCTGCCTTTATTTAAACTGTAACATAAAACTGTTCCCAGGTGAAGGTGGGAGCTGAACCAAATGTATGCTGGGAATGTATGGCCATTGCTATAGCAACAGATGCACTGGAGCTGGAGCTGCTGGAGACAAAATCAGTTCCTGATAGCAACACACACACACACACACACACACACAAATGAGTAACCAGAAAGTGGGTCATCTAAGAGGCCTGCCTGGTCAGAGAGAATTGGGCCTAACACTCAAATGACTCTAGCTATTGGACATCTTTAACCTTCATTATACATCTGCCTCAGTGGGTCTTTAAATTCAACTCTCAGCCTTTATCTCCAGAGCTGTATACCCCACAGAGCCTGCAGTCTCTCCATGCCAAAGTGTCTGTGAAAGGACCTGGTTGTTGTCCTAGTCTTCATTCTATGGCTACAACAAAACAGTGACAGAAACCAACTTGGGGAGGAAAAGGTTTATTTCATCTCATGACTTCATAGTCTACCAAAGGAAGCCAGGGCAGGAACTCAGTCAGGAACCTGGAGGGAGGAGCTAAAGGGAGAAGTGGTACTTGCCGGCTTGTTCTTCATGACTCACTCTCTCAGCCTGCTTTCTTATCTAGTCCAGAACAGCTGCCTAGGGTGATACTGCCCAGAGCCAGCTTACACCTCCCACACCGATCATTAATCAAAAAAATGCCCATAACTTTGCCTACATACCAAACTTATAGAGGCATTTTTGAGGTTTCCCTTCCCAGATGACCATGGTTTGTGTAAAACTGAAGCAAGCAAACAAGACAACAAAAAACAACCAGCTAACCTTTGAGCTGGGAAGTAATGTGTGAGGTGCCCCTCCCCCATTCTTCTTCCTAACAAAGCTCCCATACAAATTTTAGCCTCAGCTCATGACCTTCCTGGTTCATTTGCATTCCAAGAACATTAAATTATATGTCCTGACAACTTTTATAAACTACCTCCAGCATCCACCTTAGGACTTTCCATATTCTCAAGGGGGCTCTCTGTCTCTACCAAACTTTGACTGCCTGCCCCAGGGGACACTAAGGTTGTTCAGTCTCAAACAGGGACAAAGGCTGAGCTGCACCTATTTAACATATCAAAGTGGAGGTTGGTCTCTCTCGGCACTTCCAGTACTTGTTACCTAGCTTTGGCTCTTCTCAGCACTTCTCACCTCTCTGCAGCTCCTGAGCTTCATCCCCTCCTGCAGGGTCTCTGGTTCCTATATGGCCTCAACCATTTTGGATATGCAGCCTTTTGGTCTCTCTCACACTCTAGATCATGGAATTCTCTTGCCCTCCTCTCCTATCCTCTCCCCTCCCCCACCCCTTCCCTCCCCTTTCCCCATACTTTCCCTCCCCTTCCTTCACACTTCCCCCCCTCTTCCCCCACCCTTCCCCTCCCCTCCCCTCTCTTCTTCTGTCCCTTCCTCTCTCCTTTTCTCCTCTTCTCTCTCCTCCTCTTCCCTCTTCTCTCCTCCTGTCCCTTTCCTCTGTGGGTTTGAAGGGTCAAAGTTGGAAATGCAAGGGATTAAGGCCAGCCAAAACCCCAAAGACAGGTAACTGTCAACTGGTAGGTGCTTTCTGAACTCCTGATTGCAAATCCACTTTTCCTGGATGCACCACAATGGGGCAGATGTATAAGGGTTGCTCTAAGCAAGCCCCAAACCCTACCTCCACAGGAGAGAGTGACTTAGACTCTAGCCAAATCAGCCACTCCCCTGCGCTCTTATACACACTCTCTCTCTCTCTCTCTCTCTCTCTCTCTCTCTCTCTCTCTCTCTCTCTCTCTCTCACACACACACACACACACACACACACACACACACACTAGGCAGTGCACAAGAGTGAGGGGAGGGAGGGCAGGAAAGCAAATGCTGTTTGTTTTCAACCAAGCTAGCCACCAGTGGACTGGAAGTCACCCACTCTTCCTCATAGATCCCCGCCCCCAGCTCCCAGCAGTTGATGCCACTATTGTCACAATGAGATTCCCTTTGGCAAGTGTTCCTTCCTTACATGGCCCCTTTGAACATTCCACCGCCCATTGGTTAATACTAAACAAGGCAATGGCTTCTCTGTAGCAGCTGTTTGAAAAGTAGACACTTATTAAAAGAGATTCCACAAAGGGGGCAAAGGGGGTGAAGAGAAGAGAGACGTTGCAATCACAGGCTTTTCTTAGGAACAGGCATTGGAACAGAGACCTCCAGGACTGGAGCCAAAGGACTGACTCATTGGTTTCAAGACTGGGGTTCCCACACAAGATGGCAAACTGGTGACCGAGGAGGAAGACTGACCAGTTACTGTTCCTTCCTCGCAAGCACAGGGACAAGGAGGAGGGAACCCTGGGTATTCAGCTCTGATTGTGTGCACTCACTGACAGCCAAGCAAAACAAGCACTTGGAGCACTAAGACTTCTCACTCAGAACGCTTCAGGATGCACCATGGAGATGCAGACATAGTTTAAACATAACAAAAGCACAGGATGCAAAAATAAATGACGAAATTGACTACTTGCTCCTACTTACACAGTCTGCGGGCACCGGACAGTTCTGGAGTTTCAGAGTGGTAGTTTCAAATTTTCTCAAAGCTCCAATCCTATGATATCATCTTGTCTTTCAGGCTCAGTGTCAACACTCTGAACCCCAAATCTGGAATGCTGCCTCATCCAAAGGCACACCACACTCTTCGAGCATCTATTCCTTTCCCTAATGCCTCTTCTGGGATTAAAGCTCACACACCCTGGCCCAGTGTCTTTATCACTGAGCCCTCAGTACTGAGAATCCTGCACACAGTAGGTACTCAAGAACTAGATGCTGGAGATAGCCTAGCAATTTCTCTATCTGATGCCATGCTGGACACAGGTGGGAGCATTTTGGCTCAGCAATGAGCTTCCTTTTCAAAGGGTGCAATGAGGAGCTTCCCCAGTAGAGGCCACTGGAGAGCCATGAAGGAAGACTCAGCCTCTGCTATTGTAGAGACAAACAGAAGAATGGGAGTGGGGCGAGGGCACAATGAAAAGAGGCAGAACTAGAGACTCAAGAGTTGTGAAGAAGAGCCTGATGTGAGTAGCCATGTGTCCATGGTGGGGTCCTGGCCTGTGCTGCCACCAGGGGCCATGTCTGGATCTGCAGAAGTAGGGCTCTGTTACTATAAAAGGCTAAGTGCATGCCCCTGGTCTGGGCTACCCACCAGGTACATGTTGGTGTCTGAGAGCTGTAGAGAACTGGCATACCCCTCACCTGGACATCGTGGGAGAGCTGGCCCTCGGGGGCATGATAGCAGGAGAGTTGACTCTGCCCCTATCCAGCATCGGTTCTTGGGAGAAGAGGCCCAGCATTGTGGAATTTGTGGGTGATCCAGTACCCCTGAAGGCATGAATTTGGGAGAGCTGGCTCAGTCACTTGTCTGCTGTGTGGTGACATAGGAGTGGGAAAGATACCACCACCACCACCACCACTCCCTTCACCTTGCTACCTACAGCAGCCAGAAGAGCTGGCCCTGAGGTCATCAGAGCAGAAGAGATCAGAACCCTGCCCTCATCTGCAGCACAGTAAAGATGACCCTGGATGTGGAGGTTTCAGGAGAGCTGGCCCTGCCTCTTATCTGCCATGGCATTGGCGAGAAAGAGAGATCCCCACTCTCCATTTCCCACAACTGGCAGCAGGTGGGAAGGTTGGCACCGACCAGTTCACGAGAACAGAACCTGCTGCAGCACTTGGGAAAGCAGGCTCTCCTCCTCTCCATTGTCCCTTGTCACCTATGGCAGGCAGGAAAGCTGGCCCCATAGTCATGAGAATGGGAGAGCTGGCCATGTCCCTCACTAGCTGCAACACTCGGAAGAGGGGGCACTGCGCCTCAGCTGGGCATCAGGAAAGAGCTGACCGGCATTGCAGAGCCAGCCCCAAGGTTGTGAGAGCATGTGAGGCAGCAAGCTGACCAGTTCAGATACCTCTCAGGCCCAGATTCAGGGCTTTGAATTGGTCCACCCTGACATCTACCACTCAATCCAAAACTCCTGGATCCCTAAGAACAGGACAACAACAGAATATCTGAGAGGAGTTCCCAGCAAGCTTCTAGTATCAGTAGAGTAGCAAACACCAGAGGCCTTGTACCAGACTAACAAGTCATTCGATGAATGTTTGCAAGCAAAGAGATGTGGACAAAAAGGGTATACTGTGTGACACACTGTGATATACCACAGCTTCCACAACAAGATTTTTCTTTGTCTCTGCTAAGGGAGAGGCTGCGAGGGTAGAGAGTGGATACAAGGGGAGGTGGAGATGACTGAGATTGGGGCACAGGATGTGAAATTCACAGAGAACCAATAAAAAGTTTAAAAAACAAAAAATTTAAAAAGAGTGAATACGTTCTTTTTTTCATTTGATTTTTGGCCTCACAAAGTGGGGGAGCAGACCAAAGATTTAATACTAAATTAAGGAAATGATTTTAAATGCTAACATGGAATTATCATCCATCAAGCTAAGATGATGATATTCGAAATAGCTGTTTGCTTTACTCTGTAGCTAAACATATCTCCCTGAACCTGACCTGCATCTGGTTGCTGGGGCAAGCAGAAGTTAATATGTGCTCCCACACGGTGCCTTTAATAAAACCTGAGGAGATGAGAATATTAAAATCATTCCACCACCATCTGAGCACATAATGAGCTACTAAGCGGGTGCACACCTAGTACAGACTGTCAGTGTGATTTCGCCAGGAAAAAAAATTCTATTTCCTCCTCTCCTGTTTCATAGTCATTGCCTAAATGATCAGCTTTTGCCTTGCTGCAGAGTCTCCCCAGGCTTTGTATGTAGTCTTTTCAATCTCATGTATGAATTTCTGTAATTCTGAACATCTGGCTCCACAGCTATTTCTCGGGGGCCAGGGGTGAAGAGAGACCCAACTGCTTTTCTCCAAGGTACCAACCTCGAGATTCTGTAACTGATATTTATCACTTCATTTGGAAGTCCCCACAAAGTCTGTAGATGTGATTACATAATTGCCAATCATGTGAAAGCCTTGAATTGCCTGTCTTGGGACACATGGGATTGCTTATACCCACAGTGAGGCTCTAGGTAGACTCAAGGACTGAGTCTGAAGTGAGACCTGGAGTGGAGTTCTGCTTTGCACAAAGAAGTATCAGTGACACCCAACAGCCACCAGTGAGCCTTGGAGACAAAGACTCCCAGAAAATTCTGGTGGTTTAAAGGCCCACCAGCAGTAAGCCATAAGTTCTTCTTGGTCCTGAGAGGTAAGTCTGGAATGACCTTGTTGCTTGGGTGTTTACACTCCTTACAAAAGAGAGACCAAAGGAGGAACTTTAGAATGGGTGGAGGTTGAAGGGTGAGAATACAATAGTCTGTGTTCCTAATTATAGAGCTGGGTCTCATTTTCAAGGACAGAACACAGAACAAGTAAAGTAGGTGTTGTGGTTTGGAGGAGAATGACCCCTATAGGTTTGTTTGAATGCTTAGTCCTCAACTGGTGGAAGTGTCTATAAAGGAATAGGAAATATGATCTTAGAGAAGGTATGTTTCTGGGGATGGGCTTTCAAGTTACAAAAACCCACACCATTCCAGGTCTTGGTCTCTGCTCTCCTCTCCCTCTCTCCCTGTCTGCCTCTTGGTTGTTGTTTCAACATGTAAGATTCTCAACTAAGGCTCCAGCCCCATGCTGCCTTCCTCCTGCCTTTCTTCTTGCCGTGATGGGCATGGGCTTGCTTTCTGTAACCACATTAAATGCTTTCTTTTATAAGTTGCCTTGGTCATAGTATCTGTCTTGGTATGATTATTATTGCTGTGATGAAACATCATGACCAAAGCAACAGAGGAGGAAAGAGTTACTTGGCTTACACTTTCCATGTCACTGTTCATTATCAAAGGAAATCGGGACAGGAACCCAAGCAGGGCAGGAACATGGAAACAGGAACCAATGCAGAGGCCATGGAGGAGTGCTGCTTACTAGTTTGCTTCCCATGGCCTGCTCAGCCAGCATTGCTACAGAACCCAGAACAACTAGCCCAAGGATATTACTTCCCATAATTTGATGGGCCCTCCACCATCAAACACTAATTAAGAAAATGTCCCACAGGCTTGCTCACAGTTTATCTTATGGAGGCTTTTTCTTAATTGAGGTTCCCTCCTCACAAATGGCATTATCTTGTGTCAAGTTGAGATAAAACTATCCAGCACAACTGACCCCTTATCAACTTGACAAACAAATATATCATTATTAAGCCACAACCTTTCCTTTTTTGTTCATCCCAAGATGACACCTTAATATCAATATAATAATATAAAACATTTCGGAAACTAAAAAAGTCTCAGTCTTTATAAATTCAAACACTTTAAAATTTAGTCTCTTAAAAAAAAATCCAAAGTCTCTTTTAAAACCTCTTTAAACATGCTGTCTCTCAACTGTGAGCTCCTATAAAATCAAAAGTTAAATGCATCCTTACTTCAAGAGGGAAGAACCAGGGCACAGTTACAATCAAATCAAAGCAAAACTAAACTCCAACTGTGTGAATAAGTCAGTATCCAGTATCTGAGAAATGCTCACCATTTTCTGGGCTCCTCCAAAGGGCTTGGATCACTTCTCTGACTCTACCCTCTTCTTGGCATGATGGTCATGAATTCAGACAGCCCCACACACAAATTTTCTCCTAGGCTCAGTCTGTGCTCTATCCCATACCTACTGCTTGCCCTTGGTGGTCGTCCAGGATACTAGCATCTCTAAAATGTTAGGGTCTTCTGCTACAGCTAGGCTTCACTTTCACTAATAGCTTCTCCAGGACTCTCTTCAGGGACTCCAGCCCTGTCACACAGTGCCAACCCTTGGCTGTTCTCTATGACCTCTTCATGCCTTCAAAATCAGTATCCCCCAAGTGACTCTTGCACTACGAAGTATGAGGTACAACCTTGGCTGTGTCTGGAACACAGCTTTTCTGACTCTGAGGAAACACTTCCCAGAAGATTTCACCTCAGTGGTGCTGGTCTCTTCTTAATTACAGTTAATTTCTTACCTCCAGCTGGCCGGCATCAATAGCCCCAGTAAAGCAAAGGTTTTTACTTCAGATGTTCTGGTCTCTTGCTCATCACAGCTGACTCTTCAAACCCAACTAATCAGAAACACATATTTTTTAACTCAAAATAACAAATGGCCCAATAGTTTTTGAATAACTCATAAACTCCCCCCTGGAATGTCACAAGGCAGGCTTCCTTCCTCTGTATTGCTTTCAACATTTTTATCCTCCAAGCTCCCACAGAACATCCCACTGAGCTGCCAACACTAAATGGCTTTTCTAGCTCGAAGTTCCAAAGTCCTTCCACAATCCTCCCCAAAATGTGTTTAAGTCTGTTATATTAATACCTTACTATTCTGGTACCAATTTGTCTTAGTTATGGCTACTATTGCTGTGATAAGACACCATGACCAAAGCAAACTGGGGATAACAGGATTTATTTTGCTTACACTTCCATGTCACTATTCATTATCAAAGGAAGTCAGGGCAGGAGCTTGGAGGCCCAAGATCAGATAGAGATAATGGAGGGGTGCTGCATACTGGCTTGCTTTCCATGGCCTGTTCAGCCTGTCATGCTACAGAATACATGACAAGTAGCCCAGGGATATCACTACCCACAATGGACTGAGCCATTAAGAAAATTCCCACAGGCTTGCTCACAATGTTAACTGAATTTCCCTCCTCACAAATGGCATTATCTTGTGTCAAGTTGACATAAAACTACCCAGCCTAGTATCTCTTCACAGCATTATAAAAGTAATTAAGACTTTTGGCAAGAGGTTTATTCTTCAAGGGGGTTAATGCAAAGAGACACACCTGATTGTCCAATAGCAAGCTGGGCAGCTGGGAAAGTTTACAGGGACAGCTGCAGGTCCTTTTCAAGGCTGACTCTCCTCAAAGCAGCCACAGCACAGTGAGGCAGAACCTGGGATTCAAGGTAAACTGAGCTAGGACTGACCCCAACCACAGTGTGAGCTCATTCCTCACATTTATATTTAGCCATACAATATCTCAATGGAAATTTCCATGACTCCTGGTTGAGTTGATTTCTGTAGGGTCATCCCATTAAAACTCTGACTTTCTGACTCCAGGAGGCTGAGCTATGATTTGTAAGACAGGTGTTGGAGAAAGATTGATCCTGCAAAGTGAGGAAAATCTGACTCTCAGATCTCTTTAATGAGCTCCTCCAGACAGTCCCATCTGCATATCTTCAATGGACCAAAGGATCTGTAACATTAGCATTAGAGTGCCACACCCCTTCCTCACCTTCCAGCTGGCTTCTGAAAGGTTGCCATTTTATGCCAGGTATAACAAGCCAAAGAACTATGAAAAACGGAAGCACTTGCTCACTAATTATTACAAAAACATTAATATTGAATAACCTCAGCTTCCTCAGAGGTTTATCAATTAGTCCCTTGAACAAATATTTATAACAGCCTGCATTAATTCCCTATGGCTGCTCTGACAAACTGCCACAAACACATAGATTATAACAACATAAATTCATCCACTTACAGCTGTGAAAATCAGAAGTCTTAAATCAAGTCATCAGCAAATGTATTAATTTTTGTCATAGTGACAAAAATATCTGCAAAAAGGTCCATGGTTGGTTGTTTTGTTGCTGTTTGACCTGTGGTGGAGAAAAACATCACAGTGGAAAGAGAGCTTAGAAGAGGAAGCCTATGAGACAGGTAGGAGGGGGCAGGCACAAGATGTACCCTTTAAAGACACAACCCTCCCTGATCTACTTTCTCCAGCCCTACTTCCTGACAGTGCCTTCAGCTACATACCATTATTGGATTAATCCTTCTATGAAGGAGCACCCTCGCAGTCTGGTCACCTCTCCATAACATTAGTAGCTGGGACCAAGCCATCAACATAAGCCTTTGGGGGTGATTTCATGTTCAAACTAGACAGCTTCCAGAATCCTCCAAGAAGATGAAGTTAGTGTCCTCAGCTTTCCTAGGGACCTGGGGGAATCCCTGCTAGTTAGTGCCCAGATGTTCCCTCCATCTGGTTCTAGTTCTGGTTCTGTCACCATGCCTCTTATAAGGACCTCAGGACATTTGGGCTCTGAGAACTGGAATGTAGCATATTTGGGCATCAACTCAAAAAAGTTGACTTGAGTCAAATAATTAAAAACAAAAAAATCCCACCAAGGAGTATCATAGTTAAACTGCTGAATACTCACTCATGTTTTGTTAAAAAAGATCACCTTACAAGCTACCAAAAGAAATAGGCATCCTGCATAGTGGGAAGGGTTAACAATAAGAGTGTTCTCTCTGTTCTTATCAGAAATAGGACCACGGTTCAATAAAATGTCTTTGAAGAACATAAGAAGCCGGAATAGACAGTGCTTTGGTCTGTTTTGTGTTGTTATATCTCAGATCATTGGAGACTGGGTCACATAAAACAGAAATGTATTTTTTACAGTTTGGGGGCAGGGAAGTCCAAGGTGCAGAGCCTGCATCCAGCAAAGGTCTGTGCCCACATCATCCAATGGCAGAAGATGCACTGTGAGAAAATGTAGTCTGACCACTCTTACAGTAGCCATGTGTTAGGATAAACACATCCCATTAGGCACCCAATCCTGGCACTGTGATGTTGGGAGTCAAGTTTCTATTACTTGGTATTGTGAGGACATGTTCAGACCGTGTCAAGCAGCATGTGTGAAGAGGGCTGAGAGGCAGAGGGACAGAGAATCAGTAACTACCATAAAATCGCCAGCATCAGCAGGAGGAAAGAGGATTAGTGCTGAAGGTATTCTTGTGGGGGTGGGGATCATAGAATGCTTGCAGAGGTCAAAGAGTTGTCCTTCCTATCCATGTTTACATGAGTTCTTGGAATCAAACTCAGGTCTTCAGACTTGCAGGAAAGCCCCTTTACCTGCTGAGTTATCTCAGCAGCCCTGTAACTTTCATCTTCAATGAAAAGTTCCCTGTGTTGAAGACTTCACCCAGCCTGTAGCACTGTCTCTGATATTCACTCTCTTTCTAGCCCCAGGTCCCTAGATTCTCAATTTCATAAAAAGATACTGAGATTACCCCCCCCCCCACCGCACCCCACAAGAGCACACACAGCCTATTTTCTGGAGGCTTGCACCTATATGCCCCTCTGTGTCTGAGTACTATGAAGGGTGATTATCAGACTGTGAGGGTGCATTGAATGTGAGCATCCTGCCTCAGCCTACACATGATATTCTGCCAACAGCCATAGTAGGAAGGCAGAGTACCTGAAAGGACCCACATTCAGATACCAAGCTCAGTCACTTTATCTTCAAAGGGGTAGGGAGTGCTACAGTGCTGCAGGAAGAAAGCCACAGGGCATGCTTCTGACAGAACCAGCATTGTTTCTGACCATAATGCCTGGGATGGAGTCCTGAGAAGATTAGTAAACCTGTGTTTTGTGGCAAAACTTTTTATGACAAAACTTTTCCCAGGGAGATCCAATACATATCACTTCCAGTAGGGATTGCAAGACAGACAAAAGTACAGATCACATCAAAGTTCAACTTGGTGAACCAATGAGTAAGGGCTTGGTTATGTACAGAAGCACAAATAATGCAAAGACAGCTGCATCACCAAAGCCCAGCCCACCATGGCTGCCAGATCGCAAAGCTAGTAACCTGATGCACACTGCACAGCCTACAGAAAGCCCAACAGGTTGGAAAACATCCTTTCCAAGTGACTGCAAGAAGTTTAAATCTCTTTCAGGCACTCATCTGGTTTCTGCTTCTTCCAGGTAGCTGGTCTAGTCTCAGAGTCTTCTTTGTTGCTTGGCTGTGCTCTTCTGAGAGGGACTGGCAGTTTTTATTGTTTATTCTGGCAGGGAGAGCTCTAATGAATCTGGTTGGTTTCAGGGACTTCCTGAAGCTATCTTGAGTTGTCTTCCTGCTTAAGGTGCTTAGCTTCAGGCCTCTGTTTGACCTCTGTGACCCATGATTTTCACAGTGGCTGTGAGGATGCTGCTGTCTGTGGAACTTTTTTCCTCTTGCCCTGAGGACTGAGCTTGGCTTTCTGAGCTACACACTGTCTGGCAGTTTTGTGTTGCAGTTGCTGTGGCCATAACCAGTGTATGTTATGTTGCTGTCAATTAGCTCTCAGGGTCATTAAAACCCTACAACTCTCCAGCTGTGGATCCTGTCAGAACACATGAATCTGTGTGTCTCCACTGTGTCTCAGCTCCTGGGTATGTGCCTTGTGTGCTGTTCAATGAGTGTTGATTGTGTAAGTCCCAGGAGAACAAACCCCATTCAGTCAAAAGAAATGACCAGCACCAGCAGACACATAGCCCATCTATTTACATAACAGGAACTGGAGCCATAGGCACATCAAAAGCAGCTGCTTGGGGGTTTCTGGGTTAAAGGAGCCTGGCACAAAGTGACTCTTCCAGACAGACAGCTAGAGCCTATTAAACAGATGAGACACATTACTCCAGCTTTGTCAGATTCTATGAAGAACAGATTTTTACATCATAGAAAGTGGGACTAGGTAGTCCCTAGACTGAGACCTACACTGTACTGGACAAAGAATGGGGAATCCTGACTTACTCTGTGTATAGCTTGGCCAGGATCTACATGTATTTCTGGTTTCTTTTATAGCCCCGAAAGTGTAGAAACTGAAGTTTTCACCTTCTCAGGTGAGATAAGAGAGTAAGGTCTTCTTTCTGTATTTAGTTCCCCTACATGTCCCCCTTCAATTATCACCAGCTAGTTCCCCTTGAGAACTGTCAGGAGGCTATCCAGCTGCCTGGTTGCTGGCTCTACCCTGCAGGGGGTGGGGAGGTATGGGTAGAAATCTGGTACCTCTGACAACCAGAGCTCTTTGGCTCTCTCTTAAGGTGGGTGAAAGAGAACAGGTGATGGCTCAAGACCTCAAAGACAAAGTTCTCAGTACAAAGGAGATTTGCCCCAGAGGGAGAGAGGGCTGGGAATAAGAGACAAAGACAGGAAATAGAGGATGAGGGAGAAGGGGAAGAAAACGAGAGGGAGGAGGAGTATTTGTCTAAGAGTAGGACAAAGGACTGCCTCTGGATAGAGAAGAGACAGGTGTGGCATATAGGGAGATGCCAGTTTATAAAGAGACAAGGGGAAACCCTGTATTAGGGTGAGGTGTTTAATTTTAATTGGGCATGTTAAGTGGGTGGGCCAAAGGAGGCTTTGGACCTTGGTGGTCATCCTCATGAGGAAGAAGTGGCCAAATAAAGGAACAGACCTTGGTGGCCAGCTTTAGGAATAAAATCTAAAGTTTTAGCAATGGGAGAGAAGGGCCAGGCCTGCCAGAGCCATGCTCGCCACACTTGAGCTGGCCAGTCTTTTCACGGAGGACAGGTGGACCACAGTGCTGCCCATGGTAAGTGAGTGCCTATCTCAGACACATGAGATTCAAGATCTCACATAGGAGGGGCTCAGCATAAGTTGGCTAAGAAAGACAGAAGGTTTCCTTGCTTCACCCCTGCCTCTCCAAGGCAGGATAAAGGTGTGTGGCTATCTGAGGAGGTAACAATGGCTCCTCCACTACTGTCACAGTTCCTAAAAAAAGAACAGTGGCTGTAGCTTCATGCACAGTGTTCCTGAGTCCCACATTTGATGACTTCCATGTTCTAAAACCTGAGAAAGAGCAAGGGAGTTCCTGGGAATCCAAAGGTCTCTGCTGTGTTTAGAATATGTCCCCTGAATGTATTGGACATTTAGTGACCAATGAAATAGAATAAGTGGGAAAGTGCCCTTCTGAGAGGTTAATGCTCCTTAGTGGGCTGGTTGCTTTGGGAATGGGGTCATGGGTTTGAATAGTTGACATGCTCTGTCTGATGGACAGGTAAGTTTATCAGTCTTCCTCCTGCTATGAGATGGTCCAGCATAAAGGCCCTTTGCCTTGGACTTCCCAGCTTCTAGAATTGTATGAAATAACCCTCTCCTCCATAAATCCCTAAGATTTGGCTGTTCTGTAATATCACAAACTGTGTGTTTCTTAGAACCTCAGAACCTGGATTTGAGCTTAGGTATATCTAATTCCCAAGGAGGCAAGGGCATGGTAGCCTAAACAGCCAGGGATACACTCAGAGACAGGTGCTTTGTAAAGAACCCAGAAGGCAATGTTTGCAGTGGGAGTAAAGTCCAAGGAACTATTCAACATCCTGTCCAGGTCCTGATAACAGGCTCCCGAGATGTGACTCAAGCCCCGCCTAAGTAGAATGGGTCTGAATGAACTTGTTTTTTGTGTCGTTGTTGTTGTTGTTGTTGTTGTTGTTGTTGTTGTTGCTGCTGCTGCTGCTGCTAAAGTCTCATGGCCTAAACCAGTGTCTGACTACTGGCTCCCCAGTAAGCATTTGAATTAAATCAAACAAATGATTGAACTGTTGGCCTTTGTGAGTTAAGAACTGATAAACCAAAGCTCCTGAGTTTGCCTATTATCACAAAATTAAACCCAAATGGCATTTCACTGTGCTCAGTTTGAACACCTGAACACCTGTCTCTCAACTGTAGCACTTTTGTGTGTGCACTAGCATATCCATGCCTGTCACGTGTGTGTGTGTATACATCTGTGTGAGTATGAAGGGTATAATAAGCCTCAAGAATTTTTCCTCTGGAGCCATCCATCCACCTTGGGTTTTCTGGCTTGACTTTTGAGACAGGGGCCCTCATTGGCCTGGAGCTCATCTAGTAGGCTGGCCACTGAGGCCCAGTGTTCAATTGTCTGAGTCCTCAGTGCTGGCGGTGAGAACACACCACCATACCTAGCCTTTTCTTATTATGTGGGTTCTGTGGATCCAACTCATTTCCCCAAAGCAAGGACTTTGTCAACTGATCTTCCCAGTCCCACTCTTCCATACCTGGATGAGAAACTCCTCAGTCCTTACAGATTTCACCAGACACCAGTATACTATCTCAATCTCATCACAGAGAAAACAAGATCTGAAGTCTGTATCAAAAGCTCTCAAACCAGAAAATGGAGGTAGGGCTACCCACTCTTGAAGTATCTTTAAATTTGGCTCAGAGAGGAGTTTGAGAAAAGCCCCGTGCATCTGCTGGCCTGCCTTGCCAGCTGAGCACTGTTCCATCAGGGTTGAGTGAAGCTGAGAAATCACGGGAAGGCACACCAGACCTCACTCAGCCCACTCAGCTGATCAACTTCCAAAACAACTTCTTGCCAAATGGCTCCTGGCTGCATCCACATAGAACAGCCATCTCAACCGCTGCTCAGAAGAGGCATCCTGCCAGTCAAAGGCATCCATTCAAAGAGCAGGTCTCTCTAGATGAGTCACACAAGAGACACAGGACCAGAGGCAGGCAACGCCCCCTAGTGGCCCTCCCTGCTACTACTCCCTCAACAGGATACAACTCTTACCACACAGTGACCCTGGTGTTCCGTACTGGCTTCAGCCAGACAGCCTGTCAGCCTGGTATACATGACTGTCCTCCATCTTCAGGAGTTCAGCTGTGTTGCTTGCAAAAGATAACCCCAGCTGGGCTTCTTGACTGTTTACACACCCTCGTAAGAGGAGGGACTGGGATGATGTCTCACCCAATGTGTGCACCTGTGTCCTGACTGCACATGTGGGAGAAGGGGGTGGGGGTAGAAGATGCAGGCCTGGAAACACTAGGGGAACCATCTATGTGGCTATGAGAAATCCCCTATTTCTGCTGGGTAAAGACTTTTTAGTGAGGTCTTTTGGAAGGGATGCACCCACACACTGGTAAGTAATTTCCTGTGCTCTTATTGTAAGGAAGCCCAATCAACTCATTGGTTCTGAAAGCAAACTTCAACACAATTCCTAAATGTGCCTTGGGGACCCAGGAAGAAGAGTGGATATTGTTTACCTCTCCCAGTGGGAAACTTTTTAACCATAACACATTTCACAACTGCTGCTTTCAGGACTTTCTATTTTCTGGAACCCATCTGAAAATGCTTTGTGTGCATAAACTCTGCACAACCTGCAAGATTTAGACTATTCTCTAATCTTTTGACAAACAAGAAGCCTGAAGCACAAGTCAAGCTATGAGCAGGCCACATAGTCAATCCCTTGTGTCAGAACTTAGCAGCATGGGAACTCTGCCACAGAGCAGAGGAACTTGTTTCTCATCCTTCCAGAGGCCAGGAAGCCATGAACAAAGCTGAGCAACCAGTCTGTGGTCTAAAAGTAGTATGGAGTCCTGGGGCTTTCCAGAACCCCCTCTGCTCAGTTGCCCTGGCACCTGAAGGGGGACCAGAGGGATGTTCTTTTGTTTGTTGAACATTTGCCCATGCACACTGGCCACTGTGTGCCAGACTCTGCTATGCTGAGAGCTCTCCATATTTCTAAAGAATCTCAGGGAATCCTCTTCCTCCTGCTTCCATTGGAGGGCTGTGACTAACTAGGTGGGCAAAAAATGCCTTTCATGTGGAAATGAAGGTTTTTTTTTTTTTTTTTTTTTTTTTTTTTTTTTTTTTTCAGTACACTTAGAAGCCAGAAGTTGGCAGTGGATGCTACACAGAATTATGTATGACGCCTCAGAGCCACGTGCTTAAGTTCACCACTATTTGGCCCCATTACCTTTGTGGATAATGTCAATATTTCTTTGGCTCTCAGCTGCAGGCCAAGGTGACTTTTAGACACACTTGAACTTGCCCTACCTGAGGACAGAGGGATCTGGCACAGACCATATTACAGAGAGCCTCATCTTCACTAATTATGACTGTGACATTTCCAAACACAGTTGCATCCTGAAACCTGCAGCACACAAAGCACATCTCAAACATGTTAATTATTTGGGGAAGATGTTTCCTCAGTTTTGCCATGATGAGAAGGTCCAACACAGTGCTCTGTGTGCATTGGGCTAACATTCTTGCTCTTAGCTTTATCATCACCCTTAATCCAGTAAGACTTGTTTAAATATTTACTTGTATGTTTTATTTGTATCTGTCTCTGAGAAGGTATGTACATGTACCACATGAATGTAGCTGCCTATATTGACCAGAAGAGGACATTGGCTTCCCTGGAGCAGGAGTTCTGAATGGTGTAAGCTGCCTAATGTGGGCACTGGCAACTTAACCTTGCAGGAGCAGCAAGTGGCTGAGCCATCTCCCAGCCCCCATTACCCCAACTAACAATTTTTAATCAACATGGGGAACAGCCATTTGACCCCAACTTTTTTGCCTCATTTGTGGAGTGAAGAGACATAACTTCTTTCTTTCTCTTTAATACAAGGGAAGATTTTTCTTCTTGTTTAAAAAAGCAGGAAGCTTAATTTTTACTCATGACCCAAACCAGGTCCCTCCGTGCTGGGAATGAGGCCTGCTCATGCTCCACCATGGCCTGTTAACTAACTCTGCCTCTTCCCGCTTAGGAAGTAAAACGTGAGGCTTCCTCAAACCTTGGGGGAATCTGGTCATACAACTAAAAAAGGAAAAAGATAACAGGACAGTCCTTGTTAGAACAAAGGGTAGCAGCTGATGCACCTTACTGCGGAATGAGGCAGGACTTCATATACCAGCCCTTTCAAGCATTTGCTCCTTGTAGCAAACCAGGCTTTGTGTCTCTAAGATTGTTCTAGTTGATGCTTCTAGAAAAGCATTCCTGATAGTTCAACAGAGAGTCTAGCCACCAACTAAAGCAGTAAGGGCTTCACTGGGTGTCTTCAGGGCTAAACAGTGCTACTTCAACATGAAGCAGGATAGGACCTAATACTTAAAGAACTCTCAGGCCGGCTGCCTACCATGTGCCCTCAAGCAAAGCCTACATCCCCTCCAACCTCTTCCAACCCCAGTGTCCAACTTACATCTCACTCCAGCTGTAGGCATCACAGACAGCCACATGCTGTAGGTCAGCCACAAACATAAAACCACCTGCCAACGTCAGGAATTTTGTGGCTTCTGAAGATGTTCCAGGATTGGGAGAGAGTAAGCCTTCCGGTGACCTTGCCAGTGTGACAGGCCAGAGTCTGACAGTTATGTGATTTAGAAGTAATACCAGCTATGAACAATGGTTTGATGGGCTATAAAGAGTACCTGCAGGGGAAAGAAAAAAAATTCCAATGTATGTAGTTAGGAAAGCTCAGCTATTTTAACTGCCACTGACTATGGGGCCATTGTGTGCACTAAAATTATTCATTAAATAGTAACACTGGAAAAGTGGCCATCATCTGACAGACTTCAGAACAGAGCAAAGGGACCCCTCTGTGTTTGCAGAGATGGGCAAGCTTCTGAGGGCTGTTCTGAAACCAGACTCTGAGCTAACCAGACCTCAGCCTCCACTGCCCCTCTTAGCACCTAAGACCCAAACATCAGCACCCTCCCCATGTGAGCCATTAGGCCCTTGAGAGAAAATAGAAAGATATATTTTATTTTAAATATGAATACTCTGGCCTAAGAAGATGGCTCAGTGATTAAAGTGCCTGCTTTGAGCATAAAAACCTGAGTTTGGATCTCCAGCACCCATGTAGGGAAAACAGCTTGGCATGGCAGCTCACCTTTGCAATCCTAGCACAGAGGAGGCAAAGACAAGGGGATCCATCACACCCTCCTTCTGTGAGCTCAGAGATAGATGGCATGAAGCTAGCCTTTCAACTTCAGCAAGAACAAGCAGGAAGGTGTCCTGCTCTGCCATTAGCTGCCCCCTTATCTTCTCCACGTAGCTCACTCATCACCCACTCTAACTGCATCTCTGACCCAGCACCTGGGGCTCCTTATTTTGACTTTAATTTTGGCCTGGAGTCCCAGAAGCTGCAGGTGTTGGATCTTAGGTTCTGATCTCCTGGGTTCTCTGGGACTAAGACCTGCTAAGCCACAGAGAATGAGGCCATCCAGGGTCAATATCCCTCCTCCAGAATATTGCTTGCAAACAGGATGTATAAGACAACTTGCCCACCACCTAGTACTCTGGCTAACAACAGTAGCTGACACCTCACTATGGTTTAAGGCAGTGAAATGGTGCTATTCTTTGTCTTGCTCTCTGCCTGGATTGAAGCCACAGGATTTCTTTCTTTCTTTTTTTAAAAAAAAATCTTACTATTGTGGATGTGGTATGGATATGGTATGTGGTGTGTGTGTGTGTGTGTGTGTGTGTGTGTGTGTGCGCGTGCGTGCGCGTGCAAATTTACACACTCTACATACACAGAGGCCTGAGGATACAAGATGTCTTGCTCTTGTTACTTTCCATTTTATAGCCTTGAAATGAGGTCTATTGCCCAGCCAAAAGCTTGTCCAACATCCAGAAAGCCCCGGTGATCTTTCCAAATCTGGCCCTATGGTGCTGTGATTACAGGTATGACAGCTATACCTGACTTTTTATGTGGGCACTGGATATTTGAACTCAGGTCTTAGTGCTTACACAGCAAGTACTCTTACCCACTGAGCCATCTTCCTAGACATGCTCTCAACTATTCTGCAGATATATTATGTAGAGAGCTGTTACCACGGGTTTTTAAATGTATCCACGCCCAAGTTCCCAAAAATAACAGCCCTGAGATTTCTTATATTTGAATAAATGTCTAGGCCAATAGCCTTGCCTCCATTCCCTGATTTGCTCATATTTCCATAATCTACTTTATTCTAGTCTATATTCTTTCACTGGCTAGTTACCTCTCCTCAGTTTTATGTGTCTGGCTCCTCAGAATTCACTGGTGAATCTCACTATTTTATGAATGCCATGTGGCTGGTTCCCTTCTCAGTTTCATGCATCTGTCTGTCTCCTACAATGTTCTAGGCAAATCTCCTAACTTTTTCCCAGAATTCCATTCTTCATCCTCCTCCCATCATCTTCCCTTCCCCTCTCTCTGCTGGAACTCCCACCTCCTATTTCCTGCCTCAGCTCATTGGCTATAAGCATTTTATTGACAGGCGATATTTCACAAGAGAGCTCTTTCTACCCACTGCCAAGCTTTTCCCCCTCTGTTTCTAAAGTCACACCAGGGCCATGAAGCTAGATTACATGTGTAGCACATCCACTTCTGCAGAAGAAACTACAGAGAAGCATGTGAGAGATCAGCCAAAGCATTGTGCTCCAGGAGGAGACCTGAGTAGAACATGCACAACCGTTTTTAGTCTGCATCTAGAATCAATAGTTTTAGGATTGAAACTTAAATCTGTTACATATATAATACACTTATTATATTTACATATGTACACACATACAAGTTCATATGTGCATGTATTTAAATCCTAGCTCTTCTATCAATTAGTCACCTGGGACTGCACACAAATTATCCAACCAATGTGAGCCTCCATCTCTTCAGTCCATAGCTAATTCTTGCTTTTTCCACTCCCTTAATGGGTAGTCGATAGGAACAAATTACACTGGGAACTGAATGCAACATTTGTTGTTAAGTAAAAATCGCTATGGAAATTCAGAATGCTTATTCTTGCCCTGTGGAGAAGAGGAAATTAGAGATGCTGATGCCATTACACTCACATTCTACTCCTGAGCCTATGAGAGTGAAGATACAGTATAGATTAAAACAGTGAGAGTGAGGAGTGAGGATAGAGAATAGATTAATAACCCTTCAAAGAGCTTCATTATATATATATATATATATATATATATATATATATATATATATATATATATATATAATTTTATGTATGAGTACAGTGTTGCTGTCTTCAGACACACCAGAAGAGGACATAAGATCTCATTACAGATGGTTGTGAGCCACCATGTGGTTGCAGGAATTGAACTCAGGACCTCTGAAAGAGCAGTCAGTGCTCTCAACTTCTGAGACGTCTCTCCAGCCCATTTCATTTTATATTGACCGACAGAAAAATGGTTTTTAAATATGTCATGATAAAGCATGCTGCTTATTAAGCCTGAATAAAAGCATCTATGCAAAAATAACCAAGTTTAACCAGTTTCTTTTTCAGGTGGCTACCATGAAGGCCAAAGGACAATGAAAAATCAAGGCTAGTTGTGGCTAGTATTTTGTTTGTTTGTTTTTGCTTTGTCTTGTTTTGGTTTGGTTTTATTTTATTTTCTTTCTTTTGAGACAGGTCTTCCTTTGTGGCCTAGGCTGTCTGAAAATTCATGGCAATCCTCAATTCCCACCCCAGCATTACACTTGAATTTTGGGATTGTTGTAGAGAGTCACCAAGTCCCCTGGCTGCTATTCTTAATAAACTATGATGCACATGGACAACCTTAAATCTGAGAGATAAAACAAACTGCCAAACTGGGGGCTGTGGGAAGACTGAAGTGGGAGAGATGAGTTGATCTGATGGGGAGGAGATGGAGTAAAACGGAGTTGAACTTGAGGAAGCAATGATACATACAAGTATCCAGCATGTAGAGTCAGAGAGCCTGGGAGGATGCTGGATCCCCCACTACCCATTTTCAAAGAACTCTGTTCTCATATGGGGAGCACTTTGTGTGCCAAGGGTCAGGAAGTAGAAGGAGATGCCAAACACCTGCTCCATTGTTTCTGTACTTGTCATAGGTTGCACAGGTGACATGAATACTCCTTGATCTGCAGGACCTCATATCCAACAGCTGTGACCCAGCCCATTAATGTTTTCGAGGATCTTACTCCAGTACACAAATGTAATTACCATGTCACCTTTACATCCTGGACTTCATCCAAAGGCTTCTAAGGCCAGAATATCCCACTGGGGAAGGAAAATATCACAACTGACACCTGAAAGGTTGTAAACCAGCTGTCAATCCCCATGCACTCTAGGGTTGATGGCTATTGGGTACACTCATGCTGACAGGGGCAGGGCAAGCTTTGAAGGGTTTCTAGAGGGACTGCCATCTTTTGAAAGCTCCCTTACCTGGCCCTAATAAGCAAGGAATGCAAAGTTTTTAATCCCAAAAGATGGTTTGATTATTATCCCAGTTAGAATAATTATGCTGTGTAGTTACATACTGTCCTGATCCAGAAGTTCCCAGAAGCAAACTAGAACTGTGGTAGTGACTGTGTAGCCTCAAGGGTCCTCTTTTCACCAGCAGTTCCAGGAATGGTACCCTTTCAGGGTGGTTTTAAAAACCACCAGGTTGGTTGCTGAGCAGAGTCAAGAAGTCTGCCTCTTTCAGACCAAGCGGTATGGATTAGGAAATGACTGGTATTCTCCTGTGGATGGCAAGTGTAATACACAGCGTCTGGAAAGGAAAGAGCAGAAGCCGATGGACAGGTGACATGAAACAAAGCCTTCTCAGCTCTGTCCCCTGGGACTCATATCCTCAGCCACTGACTTCTGGGGGTGCATTCCAGTCTGCGGTTATACCATCTCCCTATTGTTCCTCGGAAACAAAGAACAGAAACATAAGCTCCTTCCCGATACCTGGTACAGTGTTCCATGTGGACACAACAAAAGGGAGAGAAAAGCCTGGGCTCATCAAACAATGAGGAATTCACTGACTCTTTGCAAGAAATTCACACAGCTGCCTTTTCTTTTCTCATTCTCCCCCGACCCCCGCTTTCTTTCAAAATATTCTAGCCAGAAAAAAATATTTAATTCAGGGAAGAAAAAACTATCCAGAGTTGTATCTTATTTAAACAGGTATGATATTTGCATTCAAATTCTGAAAAGAATTCAGGGCCAAATCTAGCCTTGCCCAGGGAAGTGGGAGGACCATGAAAAAGGAAGAATGGCCTGGGAGAAGGGACTTCCTCAGAGGCTGCCTGTTTACATGCTGGTGCAAGGCCCACTGCAGCCGTGTGTCAGCTATTTCCACACGTCTGCAGGGTTACTGCAGATGATCCCTTCAGTTTGGGACAGGCCCTGCCATAGGCCTTTCAGGAAAACTGCCCCGAGAGCCCACTATTCCAACATCACCAGTTTAGAAGTCAGAAATAGGAGTCACTATTTGTGGATAGAACAAGGTCCAAAGTGGCAGTTTCTGAACTAAGAAAGATTGTGCAAAGCTTTTTATTCCAAAAGATGGGTTGATTATTATCCTAACTAGAATTAAGCTGTGCAGTTATACACCATCCTGATCCAGAAGTTCCCAGAAGCAAGATAGAACTGTGGTAGGAACAGTGTAGTCCCGAGGGTCCTCTTCCCACTAGTGGCTCCAGGAATGGTACCCTTTCAGGGTGGATTTAAGAACCACCAGGCTGGATGTTGAGCAGAGTCAAGAAGTCTGCCTCTTTCAGACCAAGTAGTGTGGATTGGTAGATGATTTATGTGAAGAACACAGTGTCATTTTTTTGTCCACAGGGCATGCACACAGATCCCATGACTCCTGATGATACAGAAAATGGTAGATGGTGGCAGGCACACTGGAAGGGCAAAGGTTGGTAAGAAGGGTGTGGTTGTCTTCCCTCTCTGAAATGTCTGCTCCTGGAGCTGCCGTGGGTAAGGAAGTATGGGTGAGTGTGTGTATGTGTGCATATGTGTGCACATGTGAATGGAAGTCAAGTCTCTTCCATGATCATTCTCCAAGTTAATTTTAAATATAGAGTCTCTCTCTAAATGTGGAGATGACCAGTTTGGAGATGGCCAGAATACTACTCAGTCAGTATTTTCCTGCTTTTACCGGCTCCAACACTAGGTTACAGGTGCACAGTGCTGCACCTCAGTGGCTACATGAGTTCTTGGGATTGTTAATGAAAAGAAAAACACAGCTTTTGTCTTAAAGGGGAGAAGCATCTCTTGTAGACAGCCGCATCCATCACTGCTGGCTGCTACTTGAACATCCAGTATAGGAGAAGGGAAGCAACTTGGGAATTGAGGAAGCTTGAGGCTGAGAACCAGCCTTTGACCTGGATGTCCTTGAAGTGAGGCAAATGAAAGCCTGTGTGACCATAGTGAGGTAAAATAAAAGCGAACCCTAGGTCTTTGCCATTTGTCCACCAATATCTATTGATTGAACAATAGGATTTGAGAGTGCTGTGTTTAATATATATGTGTGGCATGTTTAGTATATGTGTGTGGCATACATGGTGTTTGTAGCATATATATGATATATATCATATACATGTGTGGTGTTTGACATGTGACTTATATGTGTGTCATGCTTGTGTGGTATGTGTCATGCATGTGTGGTGTGTGCCATGTATGTGTGATGTACATGTATAGTATATATGTGTGGTATGTATTACTTGTGTGTGTAACATGTGCCATGTACATGTATGTATGGCATGTATGATGTATCTGTGGTATGTATATTTACATGTGTGCATATACATGTGTGGCATGTGTGGTTTAGGTATATAGCATGTATGATGTTATGTAGGTGGTAGATATGGTATATAGTATGGGTGTATGAAGGTATCCTGTTTCTGTGTGTGGTATCTATGAGTATAATGTAAATGTATTGACTATATGTGTATTGACTACATACATGTCTGTGTGGGAAGTATCTGTGTATGTGTTGCCTGCATATGGTGAGGGTGTGCGTGGGTGACATGTTTGTGTGGTGTGTGTGTGAGTGTCAGTGTCAAGCTGGAATCTCTGGCATGAGTGATCATGGGTGCTCAGTTTGCACAGCAGAACAGACAAGGTTTGACACCTATGGGGAAAGTGTACAGCTGAGGTTCCCTCAACCATGCAGTCAAAGTATGTGAATGAGCAGTCTGGCCAGAGTGGAGGAGGCCTTGCCTGAGCTCTCAATGTTCTCATCTGTGAGTTTACAATAAGGACTGTGGGTTGTGGGGTCAGTGTGCATCTGTACACCTGCGCAAGAAGAAGGGTTCCACAGTCTCAGCCCTTAATGACTATCTCCTGTGTCCTAAAATATTGATAGTCTAATGCTGCAAAATATTAATGCAGTAAAATACCTGACTCAGCCATAATCTACTTTTCTTGTTCCCTGGAGGCACATGGGTAGCAAAGCCCTGCTTCTTTATTTAAGTTTGTACACTTTGCAAAGCATCTTTCACACAAAATCATCTGGCAGTGATCTGCCCAGTCACTAGCCCTCAAAACTACCAACCATGCATGCTCTTTTTAAATTACATTTATTTTTTTTATGCCTAGAGTTTATCCTTTCTATGATGATTTCCTCCTCAGTTAAAACAAGGTCTCTATGAGAATTAACTGACTCCATAAGGTCAAAGTGTTTGTACATGATGTCTGTACATGATAAATGACCAATAAATTGTAGCAACAAGCTTTTACTGTCTGGAAAATGTCTCTGCTCTGAGTGCAATGTTTGGTACTGAAGTTAGAGAGTCCATCAGTCCAGCTGATTAAAGACACAATCACTGTGAACCTGGAAAGGTGTAATGGATGAAAAAAGAAGGAGGGAAGGAAGAAGTGAGAGAGAGAGAAAAAACAGAGAAAGGGAGATGATGAGGGAGGAAAAGAGCAAAGAGGTCCTACGCTTGATATTTTTCTTGACACAGGCTAGAGTCATTGGAGAGGAGAAACATCAATAGAGAAAATGTCTTCTTAAGACTGGCTGTAGGCAAGGCTTTAGAACATTTTTTTAAAGTAGTGATTGATGAGGGAGGGCCCAGCACATCTCTGGGCTGATGGTCCTTGGGTCTATAATAAAGCAGGCTTAGTAAGCCATGTGTAGCAAGCTAGTACACAGCACCCTTCATGGTCTTTGTATCAGCCTCCAGGTTCCTGACCTGTCTGAGTTCCTGTCCTGACTTCCTTTGATTCTGAACAGTGATATGGATCTGTAGGTCAAATAACAATGTCCCCTCCCCCAAGTTGCTTTAGTCATGGTCTTTCATTACAGCAGTAGTAACTCTGACTAGGACAAGCTGGTACCAGACAGTGAAGTATTGCTGTGACAAACCTGACCGTGCTGTTTGGGAGAGGATTGTAAAGAGGACTTTGGAACTTTGGCAAAGAACAAACAAAACAAAAACAAACCACTGAGTGTTGAGAGCTCAAAGTTGATCTTTGGGAGTTTGGAAGATAAGAATGTTGAAAGCAGTTCAAATGGTGGAGGCCTGGCTTGTGAAATTTCATAGGGAAGATTGAACACTCTAATGAGGCCATTTGTTATTTTGAATTAAGATTCTGTGGTTATGGTTAACTGGGGCTGACAAAGATCAGAGCTGCTAAAGTAGAACTTCTGCTTTGCAGAAACAATGGATGCTGGCCAGCTAGGGCATCACTGAGGTGAAGTCTTCTTGGAAGTGTTTCATCAGGGTCAGCATACAGAAACTGTGTTCCAAAAGCAGCCAAGGTTTACCTCCTGTTGGTGTTGAACTTGGTAATGTAAAGGTGATGCAGGCAATACTGGTTTTGAAGGCTTGACAGGGTCATGGAGAAACCTAAGACTTAGTTCTGTGAGGCCAGGAGAGGCTATTGGAGAGAGTGCAGCCTCTGCAGCAGCTGAAGCTCCAGCATTAAAAGGGTCATGGAGAGAAGTTGAGGCTTGGACCACGAAGAGAACTGAGATGATGCTATTGATGAAAAGTGCAGCCTTGTTGCCACAGAATATCTATCTAGCATCGTGGAAATGACAATATCAAGGGATGACCACCAAGAACAGTGGTGGCAGTGGAGCAGAGCTTTTCCAAGCTTCGAAAGCAGGCTGTATGTGTGGCAAAAGGCAGAGTTTGAGAAAAAATGAGCTCAAATGAACCTTTTCTCTTGAAAGTCACTTAATGACAAAAAGCTGATAACAGGACCCAGAAAAGAACCCCAATATCCCAACAATAAGCTTAAAGAAAAAGAGGAAACAGCAGCAGTGTGTGTGTGTTAGAGAGAGAGAGAGAAAGAGAGAGAGAGAGAGAGAGAGAGAGAGAGAGAGAGAGAGAGAGAGAGAGAGAGAGAGAGAGAGAGAGAGAGAACTGAGGAAAATGAAGACCCAGATAGAGAGGGGCAAGGGTGAAGTACAGTGGTCACTCCCAACATTAAGGATGGCTAGTTGCTCAGGAAAAATGAAGGCTAAAATTCACCAACTTTGTGAAGCAAAGATTTCCATGCCTTAGATGGTCTTTCTTTGGATGATTCAGGCTCACATCATGCCCAGAGTTTATACTCCATTTCTATCAAGTTCAGTGTCTACTGTTCATACACAGATCTGAGAAAACAAGCTTACATATTCAAGAACAAAACACCAACTCAAGATCCACAAATAGAATTTTAAAAATAAAATCTTCATAGCCATCATATTCCCAACAAGTTTGTAGGGCAGCGGGCTATGAAAGGTATCCTGATTCTCATCTCGAGATGGGTTAAAGCCCCTGTGACCCTAAGGAACAGTAGGCACTTCCCTAAACTCCCAGGAGGCCAGGTATCTCACATGTAGCTACAGCTTCCCAACATTCCCCTGTAGAGAGGTTTGTGGCCATCAGTCACGTAGAGGCAGGACCATGCCCTCCTATATGTAGATGAGGTATTCCTAACCCCAAAACTGTATATAAGAATCCTATGCAGAAGGAATAAAGGTGTACAAGAATCACTCTGTTGTCTGAAAGCTCTGTCATGAGAGCTGTAACACTGCCAGTTGGGGAAGAGATTAGCTCTCCCAAAATCGCTGCCAGAAGTTCCCCTGCACATCTTTCTGGCTAGTCAGTCTCCTGTTGGCTCAGACTGGCTTGACTTCCTGGAGCAACTAAAGCAAGCCTCCAGTACGCAGGCCCACACAAGTTGCAAAGCAAGTTCATTACTGGAGCACTATGCTCATGAGCACAAAGCCACTAGCTTCTCAGAGGCAGTAAGATAAGCCTTCACCCAAGTCTCAGTGAATACTGTGTGTTCTCCAGCCTTAGGGAGAGTGAATACATGAACACAAAAATCATGTGTTCTTCAGCTTTAGGAAGAGTGGATACAAGAATGTGGAAACCATTTTCTCCAGCTTTAGGAAGAGTGGATGCATAACACAATTTTCATTAAAGAGCAAATGAGTTTGTTTACCGAAAGAACAACTAAAATCTAGAAACAAGAGTAAAGCAAAAACCCAAGGAACCATGTGACATTCAAATCATGTGCCATTCAAACACCTTCTGGTTATACTGAGATTCTGAGATTCATTTTTCTAGTTTATAAATTCATTTTTAAAAGTTATAGCGTTTCTTTATCCCTGCATAGCTCCCAAGTGAATGAGACAGAGTCTATAAGATTTATTTGATAAGCTTTACAGCACAATAACTGGGTGATCACTGATCTATTCTAATCCTTTAAACTAATCTTGCTTCCTCCCAGCCAAAATTCTTGAGATACTTGCATTTTAGTATTGTTCTGGCTCCCTGGGATTCAAGTGTGTTTTTCCATGTCTCTTCCAGATCCCTTCCTCATATCAAATCTTCTCTCCTATCCTCACTTCTGTACAAAATCATCATACCCACACTGGTTGTTAGATCCAGTGCCTTCATGAGAAGGAGTAAGATCTTTAAATCCCTTGGTCTGCAAAGTCTCACTTTAAAATGTGGACAAAAACACCCATGGCTTACAACTGTCTTAAGAATCGAAGAAGACACCCAGCATGGTGGCTCATCAACACAATAACCACCTGGCTCCACTTCCCAACCAGATAAATTCTAGAGCTGTCTTTGCTAGGAGCTTCTCATAGACTAGCTACATCAGTTCCAATGTTCAGAAACACACAGAACTGGGTCAGCCCCTCCCTCCTTTCCTGAGTGTCACTGAGACTAGAACGGGCCCCAAGTCAGAAGAAGTTAGAGATTGATGCATTTATGAAATGTGCCGGTGTTCAGAGAGGTGATTACAGCCAAGCAAGGGAGTCTCCACCATATCCCTTGGATGCTACCCAACAGCATTCTTTGATTTGGGGTTGGTGGAACAGTTTCCCAAGCTTTTGCCTGAGAGTCAAAGGGATGTTAGTTAGGACAGACACAAAAGTGAGTGATGAATAGCCACAAATCAAGGAGATTAAAGGTAGTTAATAATAGTTTTAGCCCTTGATATCCCCCTCCCCCCACTCTCTGTTTGCTATGATAGGTCAGTCCTTCTATAGAATCTTCTTCACAGACAGAACCTTCAGTTCACATTTTGTTGGGTACTTTTTGGGGTGCTTGGGCATGTGCCTGCATCCATCTGAGGAGAAGGGCCTTCTCAGTGTCTCTGGAAGAAAAGCAGAAAAACCCTCTGTCCAGACCAGCCCGACTGCTGCTACTCAGGGGTGGCCCACATGTGAAGCCTCCTGGAATCTTCTCTCTACTGGGAGGAATTACTGATGAGTTCACTAAAAAGAGTTTGAAATCACTAAGAATAACAACAATTATTAATTGAAACAATATACCTTGGCTCATAAATTAAAGCATGGGTTTTTATGTGAGGTGATTGACGTTTGTGAGTGAAGTAGGAAGCAGTCTTTCCCTCCCGTTCTAGCAGAGGAAGCTAAGTTGTGAGGATGTGTCACATTCTATGAGAGAACGCACAGCAAGAGTATCAGGATTCAGTCCCTACTGTGTGGAATGGAGAGCCCTCACAGCCAAACTCTGGCTACAATCACCACCCTTGCCCAGGCAGGACTATAGGAGGTAACTCAATGTCTTCATTTCATCCCCCCACATTCATCCACAATGCCTACTAAAGACCTACATGAAACAATTTGGAATATTCCTTCTGTTCTGTTGTAGCATTTGTTTTTGTAGCAAATGTCCTTCCCTCTATTCTTGCCCTCAGGACAGATAGTTTGCAGTGCAGAATTCCAGATTGCCTCCTCTTTAGTTTAGATCTCCTGCCCTCTGATGTTTAGTCTTCTAGAAAGATGTCCAGACTAACTGAAATATGAGTACGTGTGTGAGTACAGTAACTTCTCCTTTTCCTTTTATAGGAGGCGCTAGGGTTAGACTCCAGGACTTTGTGTGTACAGGCAAGGAGCCTACCACAACCTGTACCTCAGACCTTGCCTTTGGAAATCTTCTGTGTCCTTTTTGAAAATCTCCTGGCATTTGGCAAAACTTGCTTACATGTCTTAACCCCAAAGTAATCTAGCCTGGTTGATCCTAACTTGAACACTGTCTCTGTGTTCTCTCAGTGATGTCCTGCAGCAGGAAAAAGATTCTCTCAGACCTCCCTTGTCCTAAATACACTCTTCCATCATTTCTATCTTTTTGCCTTTTTGTCCCTGGGCTACAATAATTTCTTGAATTACACAGAACCACTAATCTATCACCACAGATTTTACTTCCTTCCCTCTTGTCCTTTACAGCCTTACTGGGTTTGTCTTTTATGCTCAGGAATTGTGTTATCATTGTTGTGTGTGTGTGTTTTTAAATCTCCAATGATTCTTTTGAGCTTCAATTGCTCATTTTATTTTAACAATAAAAGCTCTCATTTCCTTGACACAATCTTACAAAATTTCCTTTGGGGAAACATATGGAATTGTGTGTGATGTTCCCCCGCCACCCTCTCAGCCCACAGTCTTCATGCTTTCTGTTGTGTCTTGTGTTTTAACATTGTCTACACATGTGAGTAGTTGGAAGCTGATATTGATGGATACTGGCAGTTAGTGTGAGCATAGGAGTGGATTGGAGGGCAAAACCAGTCCTCACACTGTCCCTGGGGTGTAGTGAAAATGCACAGCTGTGAATCAACTCAAGGGTTTCTAGCAGCCCCTAGGACTCAAGCATGACACTGGGCACATGAGCTTACAGAAGTGGGATGGACTATGTTTCTGAGACATCCCTCTGCTGGAATGACTGAGTAGATACAGGTTCACCCACCCAGCCCTGAATCTCTTGTTGCTGCTGGGATCTGAAGGCCATCTTCGTTCAGTCAAGGGAATGGGCAGAATAAGGCTAAACACACTCAGTTTCTCTCTGCTGCCTGAGGCCTCATGTCATATCCCCCCCCCATATGATCATCAACCCACTCAAAAGATAGTTCCAAACTTCAAGCAGTCTCCACTTAAATACTTCTGTAGGGGCCAGAAGGAATGTGTCTTTGGAATTCAGCAGGAAAAGAAAGTACTTAAGACCTTCAGACAATGACCTAAATAATTCAGCCCACTAAAGAAGAAGCTGCCCTGTTTATCATGAAGGTATCGTCCCCCTTGCTTAAGTCAGTGTTCAGAGTCAGTGATGACAGTGCTTTCAGAAGGGCTTGACTCTGTGGAGGATTGCACTCTCTCACCAGTGAGATCATCATCAAGTGATTCTCTGCCTATAGAGGGGGTGCAAACTGCTGTCGGGGGTGATGGCAAGAGTGAGAACATTCAGGACAATTCTGGAAAGGAGGCAGGAGGGAGAAACACAACTAGGAGAGGTTTACACACATGCAGTTCAGTAACTTTTATAGGGCAGGGTAGTATTTATTTGTGAATGACTACCTCATGACCTTACTTTACTAAATTTAAAAAAAAAAAAAGGAAAGAAGGAAGGAAGGAAAAAAGAAAGAAGAAAAAGAAAGAAGAAAAGAATCTCAGTGACAATACCAGCAGCACACCACCCCGCCCCAGATTAATTTGCCCAAGGTGGCTCATCTTATGATCACCCTATAACACCAGTGCATTCTGGAAGTGTATATGCATTTTATAAATAGGAATGTATCTTAAATTCATAGGGGATGTCTGAAAAGGGGAGTCTAGGTTAAATCTTTACTTCCCTCTATCTGCAAATGTGCCTGTGTGTGTGTGTGTGTGTGAATAGTATGGGTATGTATATGTCAATGGTTATATATATATATGTGTGTGTATGTGGCATGTGTGGGATATGGTATATATATATGTGTATGTGTGTGTGTGTGTGTGTGTACATGTGTGTATGTTTGGTGTGCATGGGTATATGAATGGTGTGTGTGTGTATGTGTGTGTGAGATATGGTGTGTGTGGCATATATTTGTGTGAATGGTGTATTTATGTGGTACATATGTATAAGTATGTGGTATAGTGTGTATATATATATGTGTGTGTGTGTATGTGAATGTTGTTTGTATGTGCATGTATACCTGGCATGTGTAAGTGGCGCACGGGTGTGTGTGTGTGTGTGTGAATGCTGTATATATGAGTGTATAAGTTGTGTGTGTGTAGTGTGTATATGTGTGTGCATATGTATGTGTGTATGTATGTGTATGTATGTATATGGTGTATGGTATGTGTGTGTAACTGATGTATGTATGTGTATGTAGTGGTGTATATGGTTATGTGTATAAGTATGTGGTGTGATATAGGTGGGTGTATGTGTGTGGTGTGGCATATTTATGTGTGTATGTATGTATGTGTATGTATATATGTGTATGTTTGTGGTATATGTGTATGTATGGTTTGTGTATATGTGTGTGGTATGGTGTGTGTATATGGGTGTGTGTATATGGGTGTGTGTGTGTGTAAGTATGAGGTGTGGCTATATGTATATGTATATGTATATATGTTGTGGTATGTGGTGTTGTGTGTGTATATGTGTGTGGTGTGGTGTATGTATGTATGGTGTGGTGTGCATATGTGTATGGTATGATGTGTGTGCATGCATGTGAGCCTGAGGTATGTGTACTCATGTATATATATGTGGAGGCCCAAGAAAGATATCAAGAGTCTTCCTCCATCTCTCTGTATCATTTATTGTCCAGGTCTCATGCTGAACATGAAGTTCATCTTGGCCAGACAAGTTGATCAGCAAGTTCTCAGAATCTGCCTTCCCTACTCCCTTCCCTAGTGATAGGGTTACAGACACACCCAGTAATGCCCAGCTGTCTTAGTTTGCTTTCTGATTCTGTCAAACACCATGATCTACACAGGTTGAAGAGGGACTAGTTATTTCATCTTACTCTTCCATATTATAGTCCCTGAGTGACTTTAGGGAATTCAAGGCAGGAACTGAGGCAGACACCACAGAGGAACACTGCTTACTGGCTTGTTCCCTATGGCTTGCTTAGCTACCTTCCTTATATAGCCCAAGACCACCTGCCTAGAGGTGGCTGTGCCTTCCTACATTGATCAAAACAATTACTCATAGAAAGCCACAGGCCAATCTGTTCTGGGTATGAGGTTCCCTCTTCCCAGGTAACTTTAGTTGTATCAAGATGGCAATAACAACTAGCACACCAGCCTTCCTTAAAACATGAGTGCTGAGGATTTGAACTCAGGTCTTCAATCTGGCAGAGAAATCCATCTTACCTATGGAGCCATCTCCCTGGCCTTACAACCTTAGTGTTTGCATGCAGAGTAGGCTCTCTCACCAATGCAGACTGGCTGACAATTAAGCTGCTACACTCCTTCCCAGGATTTGCATATTTATTCCTGTCTTCTAGCACTGGGGCTGCAGGTATGTGCTACCATGCCCAGAATTTTACCTGGGTACTAGGGATCTGAATCCAGATCCTCACATTTGCACAGCAAGCATTTTGTCCTTAGAGCCATCTCCTCAGATCCATCATAAAGAGATAGCAGGGTTAGGAAGGGAATATGTGTAAGTTGCTGTGTTTATGAAGGAAGGCAGGTACAAGATAGAATGAGGCCTGTCACTGGACAAGAGGGAAGGATGGGTAGGAATAGTGTTTTAGAAAGTGGGAGAGAGGAGAGGCAAGGGGAAAGAGGAGGAGTCAAGATGGAAGCAGATGTAGACATTCCTCTCTGCACATCTCTGCATAGATACAGGTTGTTATAAATATTTTATAAGGGATGGATGTGTGTACAGGATGATTTGACTTGTCTAGGTGGGCAAATTATACCAATTGGATTAGAGTTTATTGTGTGGTGCTTTCCTTTATGCAGCAACTCAATGCCACAGGGAATGTGAGCCTAGTTCCCGGCTAGCAGAAGGGCATCCAGGAGAGAAAGACTAACCAAAGGGTGGCTGCCAGTAAGATAAATGTATTGTTAGTTCCATATGGCCAGCTAGTGCTGGAACTAATGCCAAGGAGCAGCATGGTGAGGTGCCACACTGGAATGGCTCGAAGACCACCTAGGTCAGAGAGTACCTATAGAACAGCATGGAGTGCTTATGTGTGGGAAATGGTCACATCCTTTTTAATATTTACCACAACAAACATGTGCTTTGGAAGCCAGTTACCTTGAGTTCAGATCCAACCGGTCATTATTCAGTGTGATCTCAGTCCCCAACCCTGTACTTCAGTGTTCTCCTGTGACATTGGTAACTACATTCCTTGTCTCCCATGATATGAGGAAGAAAGAAGACAGGGTTGGTGGCACTGCTCTGATGGTCACCACCACCAGCAAAATGTAAGCAGAAGGAATCTAGCCAGGTGTCTATACACCACATGAGTCAAGGACTAGCCTTGTTGCTGCATCAAAATACCAACCTAAGCAACTCAAGTGGGCTATATTTCGGTTATAGCTGACACACTCCATCATTGTGAGGAATACACCATAGCAGGTTGGGAAGACATGGTGGCAGGCACAGGAACACTGCTGACAAGATGTCATATTACAACTACAGTCAGGAAGTGAAGAATGGAGAGGAAATGGGACTGAACTTAAGCCTCATGGCCCATCCACAAGTCTCACCTCCTCCCCCAAGGCTCTGCCCTCTAAACGTATCTTCCCAAACATATCACCAGTTGGGGCCAAGTGCCCCATCATGTAATCTAGGGAGCCATTTCACATTCTAAACACAATAGGGGGCATTCCTAGGCAGGAAGTCCTGCCTAGCCAGCTGCATGCTATGTTAGAGGACTCAGGCTCCTGAACTCCATGTGCTCTGTCTTCTGGGTCCACACTCATGGCCATCCTGTCCTTGTCAGAGGAGTGGCCACAGGTTGCTAGCACCAATGCAGTCACTTTCTGACTGGTCCTCCTATCTCCAGACTTACCACACCCCAGTCCTCTCTACCACAAGCCAGGCTTGGGGTCTGGCACACACAGTGCTCCAGCACAATGTGTAAATGTGCACCTATACTGGATAAGACCCTTTCACACAATACTTATTATAGCTGAAATTATTAATAATACCATATTATATTCCTACCAGTGTTTAAATTTCTGCTTCATAATTAACTTGCATTTTGTTCCCATGAGGGTTTAAATAAGGTCCACACATTGTAATCGATTGGCAGGAGCATAAGGAGCTTTTAATTGACATTAGGGTAGATGAGTGGACAGTAAATACTCAAGGCTTTCTGGGCCATATAGTCTCTGCTGCAAGCACTTAAGCAAACGAGTATGGGTGTGTGTCCATAAAACTTTATTTACAGACGTGGGGAGCTGGCTAGATTCAGGTCCCAGGAAGACATCTGTCAACTTGTGGAGAATTGGCTTGGTCACATTCAAGCTTTCTTCTTTGGGTAAGAGTAAGCCATGTGGTATTGTATATATTCAATATATTCATTTTACCTACTCTCTCTCTCTCTCTCTCTCTCTCTCTCTCTCTCTCTCTCTCTCTCTCTTTCTCTCTCTCTCTCTCTCTCTCTCTCTCTCTCTCTCTCTCTCTCTCTCTCTCTTACCCCCCTCTCTCTTCCCCCCTCTCTCAATATGTATATATATTCACACATACATATATATTCACATATCTTTGTACATGTGTATATATATTCACAGGAGCTAGTCTAGTTTCATTTTTGTTGCTATGAGAAAATCTCCTGACAAAAAGCAATTTAGGGGACCTGGGGAGACAGCTCAGGGATTCAGGGTGTGTTCTACTCTCATAAAGGACTTTAATTCATTTCCAAGCACATAGGTCCCCAACTCCAAATCCAGGTCCAACACCCTCTTATAGCCTCTTCAAGTACTTCACACACACACACACACACACACACACACACACACATACACCCTACATACATATATGCATATTTTTAAATACACATGATAAAAATTTTAAAAGAAACTTAAAAGGATTTATTTTAGTGCACAATTCTAGGTTAAAATCCAGTAAAGTCAGAGCAAGAACAGCTAGGTTTTACATTACATCCATAGTCAGAGAGAGAAAGAAAGAAACACAGGTATACCCACTTGATCTTGACTTTCTGCCTAGGGAAAACTGCCACCACAAGTTGCTTGTGTCTTCCCACATAAGTTCAGAACTCTATATCTAACTCTCAAACTCTATAGACATGTCCACAAGTCAACACAACTCACTGAAACTCTTTTCCCAGATCACTCTAGGCCACTGCATGGTGACAATTAAAGCTACCCATCACAGGGCATACAAATGGCAATATTCTAATTTTATCATTTCGTCTTCATGTATTATGGGTAATATATGTCCATAAAGAGAAACATGCTGTCATATTTTTTTTCTTTAGAAGGAGACATAGCTTGTACAGGAATCAAGAAAACAAATGCTTGATCCTTGTCCTTTCTCTTCCAGCTTTTAAATTTAATGAGTTGGGTTCCTTAGCATTCTCCAACACTAATCAATGTACCTTTAAAAAGAACATTCCGAGCAAACAGATTTTAACATAATTGAAGTGTTTGGAGCTACTGCAGTCACTGTTTCTCATGACATTTAAATGTCCCAGCTTCACCCTGCTTGTGATAGGACCTCAGAACTCTTTGATAGCAGCCCGGCCTTCTGGTGTGACAATGTGTTCTAGGTTAACTCATTCACTCTGTGAAGTCAGCCTTTTTTCTCTAGTTTCTTTTGGAGGAAGTGTTTTGAAACAAACAAACAAAACCTCTAATCCGAGTAGCAGGAACCCTTGGTTTCTGGAACTTTCCCAGTAGACAACAAAGAAGAGAGATTGGTGCTGGAGTCCAGCCCAAGCATGGTTCTGAACACACTGATGTATGGAACAGGTATGCGTAGAAGGGGAAAGAAGACTTTAGCCCACAGGGGCAGTTTACACACTCTGGCATTCAGACAACTCAGGTCAGTGCTATTTATACATTTATTTTTTTCCACAGCTGAAGACCTTTTACATTCATTTTCTCATATACAATCTCTTTTAAGAACTTTCTATGTTTAATAATAATGTGCACAGAGTACTTTTTCCCTTCCTTCTCATTCTCAATCCTGTGGCTTCCTGCTAACCCATGAACTATATTAAGACAGACAAAACATAGCTACAGCAAGCAGTTAGTATGTAATCCAGCACATCAGTACATAACCAAGTGATCATGGTTGGCAGCAAGTGCTATAACAGTCTAGAGAGGTAATAGACTACATACCCAGAAAATTCTGATTTAATTATTGGCCTCTAACATGTTCCCATATTCTGATCAGGAGATCTAATTCCTTTAATGCCCAAGACTCTCAACAAATTAGTAACTTAAGTCAGTTCTTCATCTTTCTAGTCTCACCTCGGAATGTTCCCGTTAGGTCTTGGAACCAATGATCCAGCAAGACCTTTCTAACCTTTGGATAATCAACTAACTTTTTTGGACCAGGTTGGTGGGCAAATTGTTGTTAGAACTAAGTTCCCATGTAAAAGAACATCTGGACATTAGCTAATGTGCCTAGACCAGGGCCTTGTGTTGACTCAACCCTATCACCATCATTAACAAACAGAGGAGTGGAGATCTATTTCACTCAGACGATCCTCAGAGACAAACAAGAATAAATCATAGTCCAGGCTTCTCTTTTCTGGTTCTGGGGAAATGACTGTCACAGATGAAGTGAACGTAAAGACTTCGGATAGTAATGCAAGGTAAAAGTGAGTCAAGCGCTCCCTCAGGAAAGGCCAGGAGACTCTGCATGAATATCTCCATAGGTCTTTGCAACCTGGAGACCTAACACCTCAGGCCTGCATTACACTCATGCCCTTTTCCCTGCAGAGGCTTGGTCCATTTTAGCTTTATTTTTCCAGAATAGAAGACCCTGGGACTGTATGTACACTGGAATTTGGAATCAATCTGAGACTTCAGTTGACATTTGCATCTCATTTCTTCCAGGTTTAATTCTCCCTTTCAACCAGTTTTGTTTGTTTGTTTGTTTTGTTTTGTTTTGTTTGATTCTAATAATGCTAGATACCCTCCCCAGACCACCTGAATGGGATTGTCTGGTGAAAAGCTGAAGGCAAATTCCCTGGGTGATTCTGATAAACATGAAGTCACAAGGAAGGGCACAGTCACCAGATTGGGTGGGTGCTGCCCAGGAGTGTCATGTGAAAATCCAGGCTATCTAGGGTAGCTCACAGGTTTTCATCAGGTGGACACTGTAAGATGAAGAGTGAGTGAAGGAGGATAAAGTTAATAAGAAGTATATGAATGGAGGAGATGCTCATTTGGTAAAGAGCCTATCTTGCAAGCGAGAAGACCTGAGTTCTATCCCAAACACCTACTTAAAAAGCTATCCCACACTTATAATCTCTCACTGGGAAGGTAGAGACAGGAGGATCCTTGGGCTTTATTGACTGCCAATCTATCCACAAGTTCTATGTTTTTTGAGAAAACTCTCATCTCAAAAAATATGAGGTGGAGAGAAATTGATCAAGATGACTGGCATTGATCTCTGCCCTATATTGTAGGATGATATCTTTATGCAGAAATGCAGGTACAAGATAAAACAAGGCCTACCATTGCAGAAGAGGGAAAGATGGGCAGAAACACGGTTTTAGAAAAAGGAAAAGAGGAAAGGCAAGGGGAAGAGAAGGAGTCAACATGGAGGCAGATGTAGATGTTCCTTTCTGCACATCTCTGCATAGATACAGGTTGTTACGAATATTTTATAAGGGATGGGTGTGTACAGGATTTTGTGCTGTCTAGATGGACAAATTATACCATATTAGTTAGATCAGAGTACATTGTGTGGTGTTTTCCTTCATGTGGTGACTTAATTGAGTTCAAGAGAAGGTGCAGTGGCAGGATGCACCAAGCCTGCCATGGAACTACTGGCCTGGTGTGGTAACAACCCACCAAGGGAAATGTGAGAGAGGCTGCATATATGTATATATATATATATATATATATATATATATATATAATATATATAATATATATATATATATATGTATGTATGTAATATATAATATATGTGTATGTATATATATATATATGTATATGTACATATGTAGTTTATTGTGTGTGTGTGTGTGTGGAGATATATATATATTTTTTTTTTCATATGACCTATAGGTGCCAGCACTAATGCCAGGGAGGAGTATGGCGAGGTGCCACACTGGAACAGCTCAAAGAATGGCCAGGTCAGAGAGAGCCAGGGAACAGTGCAGAGTGGTTGCATGTAAGAACTGGTCCCGCCATTTTTAATATTCACTGCAACACTATATGAACATGTCCACTGCCATTCACAAACACACACAAAGAGCTGTGGTTTAGGAACTAGAAGATAGGGTAAGAGCAAGATTTAGCTTATGTGTACGTGGGTGGGGAGAATCCAAGTGGTAGGTACAGAATAGGACTCCAGAAGAACGCAGAGAGACTGCAGGTGGCTGGGCTCATTTGCAGCCTTCTGGCGCCCCAGTGATAGAAAAGAATGGTGTCTCTTGGTCCAGGTAACAGGTTCAGATTATCCAGGTCCTGTTTAGCCATTTCCTCTAGCTGTGGGTGGAGTGTTCGATATTCAGGGCTGGTTTGGTTTTGCTGTGTTGACGATGACACTAAACTCCGTAGAGGATGATTGGTCTCAAAAGCTGTCAGAGTTGTTTTGTGAAAACACTCAAGTATACTTTGCCCTTTTACAACTCCAGACTTCCAGGAGCTCTGGGACATGTAAGAGGCAGAGAGATTGAAAGCAGACATAATTGGGAGAATCTGTCTTTTATTAATCCAGATATTAAAAGAAAATTTACATGTGTAATGGGGCAGTAAGCCACCACCCCACCCCAATGATACAATCCTCATTAAATGTTGAGTTGGGGCCAGAGAGACAGTGCAGTGGTTAAAGTGCTTGCCAAGCAAGGGTAAAAGAGTGTGTGAGCATGGAAATCTGCCTGCAATTCTACCCTTTCAAGGTAGAGAGAGGGCATTCCCAGAGCATGCTGGTTAGCTAGACCAATCATATAGTTGAACTCTGAGCTTGATTCAGAGAGCCTGCCTCAATCAAGGTAGATAGTAGTCAATAGAGGATGGTTCCCAACATCAACCTGGGACCTGAACATGTATGCGAACAGGGTCCAAACATGGAAACATGCATACACATCAAATACACACATACACACACATACATGCACACAAACACACATACATACATACATGCACACACACACAGGGGAGGAAGTTGGTCACTGTGAAATATTTGTTATTTTATTTTTTGTGTGTGTGCAAACCAAGGGAACTAGTAAGATGAAGCATTAAATTAGGGGCTTGCCTACAGTTTCAGAGGGTTAGTTACATGTGTGGTGGTGGGCACTATAAAGCTTAGAAGTAATAGCTGAGAGTTTACATCTGATCCTGGGCAGCAGGCAAAAGGGAGTAGGGCTAGAGTGGGTTTCTGAAACCTCAAAGCCAGCCACAAACCTCATCCAACAGGACCACACCCCCTAATCCTACCAAACACCTCCAACAACTTGGAAACAGGCATTCAGACATGAACCTATGGGGCCCAGTCTCATTCAAAACCACTGTGGGAGCTGTTCACTTTTCTTTTTGTTATTTGAGACAGGTCTCTCGCTGGGACCTGAAACTAGACTGGCTGGCCAGTGAGCCCCAGGGATTGCTTCCCTCTGCCTTCCCAGTTGCTGGGATTACAGGAAAGTGCTGCATGCCTGGATTTATAAGTGAGTGCTTGGGATTAAGCTCAGGTTCTCATGTTTGCACAGTAAGCACTTTAGCAATTGGTCCCAGGTGTGTTTTTATTTTAATTGTTAATGTTTCTCATTTTGGATTCTGTATTTGTTAAATACAGATCAACATATTAAGGCCCTCAGTCATTCCTAAGAGTGTAACTGGGTCTTGGAACCAAAAGTCAGAGAAGTTGTGGTGTGAGAAGAGCTCCAAGTGAGCAGAGCCACCTATCTCCAGGGGATGCCAGTGAGGCAGCCCATGTCAGGAGGAGCTGTGCTCTAGGGCTCAACTCTTCCTGCCTGGTACTGCTCTGAGCCTTGTGTGAAGAAAGCTTTTACCTGGAAGTTTTTCAAGGCTGAAAAGTTAATGGGAAGGAAGACCATGTTGTCTCATGAGGAGATAACAAACACCACTTCCCAGCAAACAGCTGGAAGAGAAGCTATCATCTCTCCCAGCAGCAGCGAGGATGAAAAAATGCTAAGGCCACACAGAGTGAAGATCGGGTGTCTGGTGCTACCACTTCGGGGCCTCGTTAAAATGGCATGTGCCCTCCACCCTGTTTCTGTGCAGTTGTTTATGTACCTCCCCTTTACCAGGAAAAGCCTGGAATATTCATGCTACACGAAATAGGGAGTTTCAAATACAAATATTAATTAGACTTGAGTTTTACAGATTTCCCTTGAGGCCTTTTCTTTTCTCCTGGAAAGAGCAAATGTCTTTAATGTTGACCTTACACCTTACTCATCCTGCAACACCTGAGTTAGTGTCCTGGATAAATCCCATGTGCTTCCAAAAGAAGCTGTCATTCTGAGAGCTGTCTGTGTGGTCCCCAACCCCTCAAGACTAGACACCAGGGTCTGTAAATAACCATCTCTTTTAAATTGCCTTTTCCTCACCATCTTGAATTTAAATGTGAATATATGAGTGTAAGAGCTCCCCATAACTATGCAGATTTATGGGGAAATAACAATTTACGTTCTATCCCTGGATTCAATCGGGCCTGCCTTCGTTCGGCTGGAGATTCCTTGGAGCTTGAATAGAGTTCAGAGGGAAAAATGCAACTTACAACCAAAGTCATTTATTTAGAAAGTAGTATAGCTGAAAATCTCAGACAGAAAGATTCCGGTATAGCAAGATAGATTCTGACATTGGGAAGAAGGGAAAAGGGAGTTTTCCAGTCAGGTAATAGGGAAGCTTGATTTCTACTTTCCACTGTTTGAAGATGGTCTTATTTGTTACAAAAAAAAAAAAAAAAAAAAAAAAAAAACCACCATAATTCAGCTGTAGGAGACACAAAGATTTCTTCTATTCCTAGATTCAGCAGAAATCGATGAGTTTAGCTGGTGTAATTGTGCCCCCCCCATACATTCAGTACCTGAAATAAAATAGCCCTCTGAATGCATATCTGCGGCTTTGGTGTCTGGCTAAACAAGTATTAATTAGATAATCTGGAGAGAGCTGGCGGGCGGAAAAAGAAGGAAAGGGCTGGATGGCAGCCTCCGATAGTAATTCACTAACTAGGCACTGACTGGATTCCTGGGAGACTGAGCTGAGTTCCTAGCAGAACTGAATCTGCATTTAACAAGAGTGGTGCCAGGAAGACCAAACCCAAAGCAACCTCCTCATCCTGTGGGGAGGGCAAGCAGGCAAGAGCAATAGCCTAGACTGCTTCTCAGAAACTCAAACTCCCCTCACCTGCCTCCCCTAGCCCTGGCGTTCCCAGCGTTCCCAGCCTCCATTCGTACTTCAAATCCCTTCTCAGAGAACCAGCTAACTCCTAAGGAGCTAGAAGGGGAAATCCACGCGTGGGAGAAGCCCCGAGAGGCAGCCAGACCCTGTTGGAGATGCTTTTGGCACGCCAAGAGCCGCCCTCTTACACAGTTGCCCGCCCCGCGCTCTGACAGATTAGTCATCCAGGCAGTTCTGCCTCTGCAGGGTCAGTGGACCCCTGCGAACTCCTTGAGCGGAGGACCAGGAAGCCAGTTTGCGCTTTAGCTGCCCCTTTAAGGGTTCCCGAAACTTTCCAGCAGCTCTAGGCTGAGCCTCGTCATATCCGTTAGCCGTGGCCTCCCGGGCACGTTCCGGGGAAATTTTGCACTCCAGTTTCCCCGGGAAGAGGCGCGACCCGCGCCCATCCTTGACCTTGGCCACGGAGGAGGGGCAGGGCCTGCGGGGCGGTGGCCGCCAGAGGGGGCAGCGGCTGAGAACTTGCTCAACTCCGCACCGCCTTCTCCAGCCTCCTCCCCGTCCGCCCCGCCCCGGCCGGCCAAGGACCGCAGAACCGCGCGTTCGCAGACTCGCCGAGCCCCCGCCGCGGGGATGGGCGCGCTGCTTCGAGCACTCTTGCTCCCGCTGCTGGCGCAGTGGCTATTGCGCGCGGTCCCTGCGCTGGCTCCCGCGCCCTTCACGCTGCCCCTCCAAGTGTCCGGGGCCACGAACCAAAGAGCCAAAGTTCCTGGGCTCGGGACCCCCGAGTTGCCCCGGGCTGATGGTCTGGCCCTCGCATTGGAGCCTGCCAGGGCTACCGCCAACTTCTTGGCTATGGTGGACAACCTTCAGGGGGACTCTGGCCGTGGCTACTACCTGGAGATGCTGATCGGGACCCCTCCGCAGAAGGTAGTGGGGGAATCTGGGAATTGACTTCGCGCGGTTTAATGTCGCCCCTAAGGCAGTAGCTTTTCCCGGGAAGACGGGTAAGGGAGGTGCATGGGTTGGGTGAGGAGCAGAGGCGAGCGCTAGGGACGCACTGGGGAGTGCAGCCTCTGCCCCAGCAAAGCTCAAGGGGTGTGAGCAAATGTTTCAGAACTTGGTGGCCCTCCCCTACCCCATGGGGTTTGACAGCTGAAGGGACCTGTAACATACTTCCTCCCCAGGAGCGACGCCTCCTTCCATCTAGAGCTGTACTTACTGAGTGGGTGGGTGGGTGGATGGGGTCTTGGAAAAAGGTGCTGTTGGGTGCAGGGAAATCACTGGAATTGATACAGTCCCTCTATGCTGTCTCGTTGCTAAAAAGACTCTTGGATAGCATCCAAGGCGCAGTACCCTTTAAAGAGATTTCTCCATGAGCTCAGCTAAAAGACACCGGTTCCAAAGTGTTTCTTTGCCCGGCAGAGCAGCCTTCCTTCCTCGGAGTTTGTTTGCTGGCTTCCTCATAGCTGTCCGGCTGCCCAGCCTCTGGGAGCCGGCACCCGCCTAGGCATGCATCCTGCGGGGGTTGGAGAATGTAAATGCCATTAGCTGCTGGGGAACACCGGGCGCAGCGGGAGGCAAAGATAAAACAAACGCAGTCCAAACAGCTTTCTTCTCTGCCTCGTGCTGTTGTTCATTTAACACTTCGTGTATCAAGGGAACACGGGCTTCCAAGCATGGACTCTGGCAAGGAAAGCAAAAGCCTTCCAGAAGTGATCTGACCCTCTCCAATTCGAATTCAAGTTGTCTCATGAGTTGAACGCACCGTATGAGGATACTTTATTTTTAACGTTGTCGTTGGGGTTTTTCATGCTGATGTGATTGCCCATAAATAGAACATGCTCATGACTTTTGTATAATTCTAATTAAATTATTCAAGACTTTAAGAAGATGCACCATGCTAATTTTTAAAAAGAGAAACTGCAGAGTAACTTCTGTAATTGTGTAGACCATCAAGAACCAAAAACGTTGGCAGCGGTTACTGTACAGGATCCTTGTGTGCCCAGTCCAGAAGTGTCTACAGGGCAGACTCAAGTGGGGGGGGGCGCTGTGTCAGCTGAGGAGGCTTAGGGTCCCCTGAGCAGTCAGACCACCATGTGAGCATGATCTCGGGGTAAAGGGAATTCTGTGAACTGCCATTGGCAGGACTGCACAGTACAGAAAGGACTTGCCTCTTTCTTTTATACACAGAAAAAAAAAAAAAAAACTTTAAAGAGGAGAAGACTTTCCTTTGCTTTGCCTTTGTTGATAATTCAATGACCTTTACTTAAACTCAGTGATGAAGTTTAATTAATTTAATTAGCCAGGATGTAATGAGTACCCAGGTTTTGTTTGTATCCTTAGCACAGCCAAGGAAGTAGTTCCTCTGAGGTTATTTCTCAGCTAGACTATAGCATACTTCTAAGGAATGCTGGTTTGTGACAAATAAGTATTATTTCTGCATATATCATTCCACAGGGGTGAACGATTCTGTATTGTTGCTCTGGCATGATGAAGGGACAAACTGCTTCATGGCAAAATCTGTGCACCAGATACTTCCATTGTAAACACTAGGTGTTGGTGACCTGGTTTGAAGTCTGCTCTGTGGTGTCTCTGGTACCAGCAGGGGTTTGCAGATGGCTAGGGAAAGCAGTAGGGGGTGACCTCTGAACCCCAAAGACAATTCCTGCTCTAGTAGTGGACATGGGGTCAGTCATGTATTTCCTTTTTGTTCTCTGAAACCTCAGGTAAAATTGCTTAGAGAGAAGGAAGCAATAAATTAACAAGATTTTTTTAACATGTTAATAACCATAGTGTCTTCAGCCTCCATGTGTGATGAACACCTTGACAGATGTGTTCTTTCTCACAACCACGCCTTATATCCTAACTGACTTTTGTGTGTATGTGGGGGGTGGGTGTCTATAGAGGTATGTATGGATGTTTGTGTACATGTGTGTGCTCACCTGCCTGCAGAAGTCATAAGCTTGGGTGTTATTTCTCAGGAGGATATCCACCTTGTTTTTTTGAGAGGCTCTTGGTGGGATTAAGCTGGCCTTCTATCTCTGAATGTTGTTTGGTGCAAATATTCACCACAAGCCCCAGCTTTTGAGCTAGCATTGCTATGTGCTTTGAGAGTGGCAGGGTGAGGTTTGGAAACATTGAATGACTTGCTATGTCAGTGGGATAAGAAAGCCAAGGTCATTAGGCTGAAGAAGCTAAGCTTTGAGCCACAGGCATGGTTTCAGTCTGCTTTTCCTTGGTTTGTGCTGCAATGTATCCTCACTAGGCCATGGTACCTGACCAGCCCTGGGGTATAAGAGACTGATTATCTGACTGTACTTAGAGTCTTTCCTGTTTCCTCTCTTTTAAGACCACACTTAAGCACTATCTTAAGGAATAGTTGGATGCAGGAAAGTACTTGAGTGGAAGGATGCTGGACAGGAGTCTGGGTGTAAACCATAGCTCACCAGAGTCCTGCTATCCTATGGGAAGGCCAGCCATTGGAAGTGTTCTTATTCCTGTGTGCATTCATTAAGAACTGGGCTCCATTGTCCTGCCTACAGACTCTGTGAGGGGTCACAGGCTACCCAGCAGCCTGGTAGAGCCTCAGAGCCCTGTACCAGCAGGCAGGCCCGCCCACGTTGGCATGGAGATTCGAGTCAGGGTTATACACTGATACCATTATGTGACTCCTATCTAACAGGAGACCAGCATACACTGGAACCATGTAATTTGTTCTTATTAATACTATTAAGATCATTCAAAAGTTATTATAATTATAGCAATTTACATTATTAAAATATACTTTCATGCTCACACAATAAATCCAACTGAAGATAGCAAAGGTCCACAGCTATATGCTGTATGGGTGTCTCAAAAAAGGCTTTGGGGGCTTTCTGTTGGAAGATTTCTGTCATCAGCATTGGTATGGATGAAATAACTGGCAAACTATTTTCACATTTAAGCCTTCAAATATAAACATTTAAAAAAGTGCTTTGGCACATGTGCTGGGTTATTGATCAACCTCTTAGCACAGCAATTGAATGTATAGAATAAAACTCTATATAATTTTAGAGCTTTTTAAAAGAGTAATCACTGGGGTCCCCCAAACACATTAAGCTCACAGTAAGTGAGGCTGGAAAAAGGAAAGCAGCCAGGTGAGGGGAAGCCACTTATATGCTGGGGGACACTGATATGCTCACTGTTAAAGACAAAGAAAGAGAACACCAGACTAGTTTGACTCCGCCAGTTGCCCTCATTCCTTCGGGTGAAATGTGGAGCCCCTGGACATCAGGAAAAGGACTCATCAGAGGATGTGAAAGGCAGAGCTCAAGGACACATCAGCACCCACCTTTATGTTTTACATATCTAAAGTAGAATGTCATACTAAACATTTTTTGTGTGTGGGGTGTTGGATCAAACCTACACTAGAAAAATATTTCATCATTGAGCCTTGTATCTCTTGTTCCTCCAGCCCAGCAATTTGCCAAGTTCGTCTCACTGGATTTTCACGCCTTCCTGTGGAGACCATATAATCATTTGATTTACTTTTAAGACAGAAACAGACTTGTCCTAAGTCATGTCTCCATGGCCATGCCACGAAGGGGCAGATCCATCTGTCTGATCAGATCCATCTACACTCTTATCTCTACTTATACTGTCCCCGTTGTGTAAGTCCAGTCTCAGTCAGAGTGACTGAGAAAAGAGCTGCCTTCCCTTTTCTGAGTATTCTGGTGCTACTGAGGATAGTGAGACATTTGTATTGTGCATGATCAAAAGCAAGTGCTTCTCTCTGAGCCCTCAGTCCCCATAGTTGATGTTCTCTTACCTCTGCATTAGTGTTTTCTACTTCCCTAACAAACTCCACAAACCAGAGGCTTAAAGCAATTGAAATCTATTCCCTTATGGTTCTGGAGGCAGGAAGCCCCAAATCTAGGGTGTCAGTGATGAGACCATGTTTCCCCTGGAGGTCCCAGGGGAAGATACTTCATTTCCTAGTCTTAGCATATGATTCTTCACTGTATATAGCTCCAGCCTCTGCCTCCATCTCTGCTGACTTCCTTTCCCCAGTGTACACATGTCTGCAGTCATTATAAAGACACCAGTCATCGGAATGCTTCATGTTGCAGGCAGGTTTTACAGGGGCTTGGATTTACAACTGTGGGCTGCACAGATAATGGTGGTCCTGTAAAAATGCATGGTCTGTGATGTTCCTACTGTCTTAGTCACTTTCCCCATCGCTGTGATAGAAGACCAATAAAAGCAAATTAAGGGAGAAAGGTTTGATTCTGGCTCACAGTTCAAGGTGAGCCATTGTGTGGGGAACTCTAGGTGGCTGGAGCTCCCACAATCAGAATGAAGCAAACATTAAATGCAAGCTGCCACTTAACTCCCCTTCTCCATTTTATTCCCAGGATCCCATCCAGGGAATGGTGTCAGCCACAGTAGGCAAGTCTTTCCACCTCAGTTAATACAATCAAGGCACTCCTCACAGGCATGCTCAGAGGCTCATCTCCCAGGTGATTCTAGAATCTGTCACGTTGACAGTTAATACTAACAATCATGCCATCTAAGTGTGTCTCATAACTCTGTGATACTTGTACAATCACAAAATTGTCTAATGCCACATCTCAGAACATGTCCTCATCCATAAATAGTGCCTGTGTCTGCTTGGGAGAATACAGCTTTATTCTTACATCCTTTCTAAGCTTATAATTTTTAGATCTCACATTTTAGTTGTCAGTAATTTCAAGTTGGAGTTCAAGTGCAAGATTCATTAAGATTGATGAGCAGACGGTGGTTTGTGTTGGACCAGTCAGGGGCCTGTGATGAGAGAGTGAACTGGGGGAGGTTCAGTGGGAGGGGGGGTCTCTGATGCTTTCTGTATTCTCATGTTAGTTTCCCTACTAGAGAATAGTTGTATAAATGTTTAACTTTTCTCTTGTCAGGTGCTTTGTTCTAGAGTGGCTGGAATTTGTGTTTTGGTTGAAGCTACCCAACTCCTGCAAGGTCAGATCAGCAGCATTTAAGGTCTGTGGTTAAGAAACACTCTTGTTGAAGTTTGTCCTCTAAAGACCTTATCAGGCACAAGGCAACGCTTAAGAATCAGGATGTGTTTAATAGGGAAGTCTGTCCAAGGGCTCTTTCCTGACACACCCTGAGTATCTGCTTTCCTGAGTCAGAAGTGGGTCACCCTAACCTGTTTTTCGAGGTTAGCTGCCCAGTCTTCCTGTTTCCTTTAGGATGCTTGCAATTCGCACTAACTAAACACCAAAGGAGAAAGAGTAAGATTAGCTATTGATATCTTTTGTTTGCTTTCTGTTGCTAATAACAAGATGCCACAGACTGAGCAAGTTATGGAGAAGTTTATTTTGGTTGTTTCTGGTCCAAAGTTGAAGGCCTGTATCTGGGGCTGTCTCCTTGTTGGCAGAGTCCCGAGGCCTAACCAGACTGGCATTTGGAACTGATCCACCCCCATGATACTTTTTATCTGCCATTCTTATCACCTGAATGCATTCAGGTGCTCACAACAGCAGAGCCTAGACCAACTCCTAAAGGGCCTACCTCTTCCTGTATTATAATAGGAAATTAACGTAAGAGTTGAGGTGACCCTACAAGTTAAACCATAATCATTATTTTACATACTTTCCTAGCTCTGGGTGCTCTCTGGATGGTCTAGTCACATGCTATGGGACTCATTTTCTACCTTAGCTTTTGGCTTCTGGGGTCAAGCCTTTGGCTTTGCATGCAGGGTCTAAGTAAGCCTGGAACTGCTTGTACCTGCTTTCTCCCCATGCAGAAGGCAGCAGGAATAGGGTGGCCCTATGTTTCTCCACCCCACCTATTCCTTGCTTTTACAATTTACTGTTACAATTCTGTATTTATTGTAGGAAGAACATGCACATGCCACAGGGCATGTGTGGAGGTCAGAGAACCTTTGTCAGAATTAGGTTTCTCCTATAGTGTGGGTCTCAGGGATCAAACTCAAGTCACCAGCCTTGAGGACAAACCTGTTAGTTCCTGTTGAGCCATCTCTCCAGCCCACGTCTCTTTTTTGACTAATAGTGAGCCTTCTGTCCCTTTGGAGGTCTTTCTGTCTGCTTGGACCCCTTCTGGTCACCCTGCTCTGCTGCCCAGCCCTGGCCAGTCACAGCTGAATGTTTCTGTGAGGAAATGGCTTTTCTGGGCTTCCCTAACTCCTAGCTTTGAAGAAAGGGGTTGTGGGTAGAGTGTGGGGAAGGGTGAACGACACATATTTTGGGTCACTTCCCTGACCCTGTAAGTCTGTGTGTGAGACACAGGTGAACTGGACATCACTCAGCACCCCCTTCACCTATGCTAGACACTATTGCTACCCAACAAAAATGGTCATGTTTTAGAAGTGGTGCCTTATAGTGCCGACTGTGAATAAAAAGCAGTAGTCTCAGGTTAAAGACTGCCATCCAATTCAGGTCTCTGGGTGGATGTTGGGCTTTTATTATCTGGTACATTGTATATTCATGCTAGGAAACACATAATGTCAGTGCTGCCATGTTAAGATGATGGAGAGGATGCGAGATGGGAAAGCTGGAGACACCCTGGGCCAGCTCCTTTATTCCAGGGGGCCATGATTGCAGTGGGGAAAAGCATCTCTTTCTATCTCACACTAGCTTGAGAGTGTCAAGGAGTTAAGCACAGTCTCCTGGTCCCACTGCAAATCACTGCTGGCTTCACTTTATCAATGGTTTTGGCAATTGGAAGGAAACAGGTTCTAGGTGTCAGTCATGCCTACCTCTGCCAGAAGCCAAATTCCTGCATGTGGATGTGCATGTATTTCTGGGACAACACTGAGGTTACTGGGGGCTGATCCTGTTCACAAAGACTTGTTACTAGATATGAAGCCACATCTTGCTGAAGGTGAACATAGATTCCAAGAGGTTCTGGAGGACATTAGAACCTTTCCATCCCAGTTGGTGCCAAAGAGTTTTTCCCACTGGGAAGTCCCTCTGAGGGAAGTATGTCTATGTGGTATGGAATGCTCAACACAGAGTGCTGATCCCATATCTGTTATTTCTGGATTTTAGGTGATGGGAGGAAGTGAATTAACTTGGCTGAGCCTCAGTCTCCCAATCTGTAAACTGGGAAATTATACCCAGTGATCTGAGGTCTCATGGAAGCCTGACATGATGAGAGGAACTAACCTGGAAGAGAAGATGGGGCAAGGATGAGCCAGAAGGTGCAGGTGGCCTCCTCATGCTGTGTGTGTGTGGGGGGGGTATGCTCATGTGCATGTTTGTGTATGTGCATGTGTGTGTTTGTGTGTGTGTGCATGCTCTTGCGCATGTTTCTGTATGTATGTGTGTTCCCAGACCCTGCTTCAGCAGGAGATCCTCTCTCATCTACTTTATAAATGTACTTTGGAGTTGGGTTTATGAGAAAAGATGCCTTACAGAGCATGCATACATTATACCACATTGCTTATGGACAGTGTGCATGTGTAGGGCTGAGTTGTGGAGGGTACTATTAAATATAGATGACTTAGAAGTTTCTGAATTTTAAAGAAAAATGAAACCCTGAGTGCCAGGGAGGCAGCATGGTAGAGATCTTATCCTGTTGTGTGTTGTTTGGTGGTGTCTTCATTTGGGGCCCTCAGGACAGATGTGGAATCAGGAAATGGGTATGCCTGGTTTATGGGGGGGGTGGATCCCAGTGTATCCTAGGAAAGCTATGGGTGCAGAAGATGGTACCAGGACTGGATAGCTGAAGTCCAACTCCTGATGGGACCTGTATTAGTTACTTTATGTTGCTGTGATAGAACACCATGGCCAAGGCAACTTATAGAAGGAACAATTTATTTGGGCTATGGTTGCATCACAATACAAGTCTATTGTCATCACTGTAGGGAGGCATAGCAGCTGTCAGTCATTGGGCTGGAGCAGCAGAAAGAGCAAACTGTAAGTGGTGAGAATCTTTATACTCTCGAATCCTCACTCTAGTAACACACTTCCTCTAACAAGGCTGCACCTCCTAAATCCCACCCCCTCACAAACAGCATCACTGGCTGGGGATAGACTGTCCAGTTACATGAACTAATGGGAACATTCTCATTCAAACCACCACATGGATCCTTTGAGAGATAATGTCAAGTAAGTACAGCAGACTGGGCTGAGGACAAGGGTGCCAATGGGTGCCATCATCCACTCCTGTCTCTTATGGGCTGTGACTGATATTGCCCACTACCAAAATTCACAAAGTATAATTCAGTCCACCTGTCCTACATCAGCTAGAATCTAGCTCTGAATGCCTCTGTGAGCCAGGCTGGAGTGGACTCTGGGTTGGGCTTTGCTTTGAACTTTTTTTTCTGGAAGATGACAGTCTGATGTGTGAGGTACCTAACGAAAAAGGTTGGCTGGGGGGGGGGGGAGTGAAGGGAGATTATGTTTGAGGCTAAAAACAACCCAAACCTGCCTTTGAAAGGCAAGAATTCTGCACATAAAGACATTCAAAGGCTCTGGAATACCAGGTGCCTCACACTGCCAAATAGCAGTACAGGAAAGGCTTGGGATACTAAATGTACCAGATATACTGACTTCCTGTGACCAATGGGCACGTTTTCCAAAAGATACTTCTAATAGTTTTTGTGCCCAGAAAGATTTTAGCATGTCATAGTTTTATTGCACTCTTGTCAACAAAAATTCTTAAGTATAGTCATGCCATCCATATAGGACATTTTGCTCAACAGACAGACCACATATATGGAGATGATCACCCAGGGCATGATGGGGTGGAGCACTACAGGCATTTGGGGTTCTGCCACAAAGCATTGATCTCTCTTGATGGCAATGCTGGTATAAACAAGCTTGTGTACCATAAAAGTAGAGCAGTGTGCATCTAGGAGCACTGATCATACTTTAGAAGTGTAATGGGGACACTAATACTGGTTTATCGCTGTACTATGTTCTTATGTTATTTTAGAGGATGTTTACTCTGAATATGAAAAGTAATAATACCCAGCCTCAGGCTGGCTCTTCAGTGGAAATTCGAGAAGACAGTGTGCCATTCTGATGTAGTAACTCTAGGCAGGTTCTTCTAGATGAACTAGTTTCTAGGATCCAGGTTGTGATATTATTGAACTTGACCCTACAGGAGCCTAGCCTAGTCTGTCTATTTATGTCTTGTTTTTAACAAGAAGGTTACAATGGTTTTTATATATTAGTCTAAAACTAGAATAGGGGGTATGGCTCAGTGGTTAAAGTGCTTGTTATGCCTTCTGGGTGTGCATGATCTCCTGTCTATAATTCCAGCCTTGAAAGGTGAGGCAGAGGATCCTTAGAACACATTGTCTAGTGAGACTAGATGTATAGCTCTGGGTTTGATTAAGAGACCTTGCCTCAGAGCATACAGTGGAAGAGCAATTAAGGGATGATTTCCTACATCATCCTTGGGCCTCCATATGAACATGTACATGTGAACATAAACACACCCATACAAACATGGATACCACATACACATAAACATTTTAAAAGTGAAAAACATGTAAACTAAGGATTTGATGAAGAAAACGTGTTGGGTAATAGCACACTGTTTTACTAGAAATAGGTAAAGACAACTAAAAAGTTTGTGAAGTGAAAAAGATAAGCATTCTAACAAGATAATTTGTAATTGAAAGAAAAATGGCTTACAAATTCAGTGTAGATTATGTGTGTGGCATCTTTAAAGTGTTCAGTTGTGGTGTATGAAAGCAGTTAACCTAAGCAACATTCCAGAGCAATTTACTGAAGATGCTCCCTGAAGTCATCCACCAAGGTAGTTTCTTGAAGCAGTTCACTGAAGTTCACTGAGGTGTTCCACCAAGGTATTTCTCTGAGTGGTTCATTCAAGTGTTACACTGAAGCAGTTCTCTGAGGTAGTGATTCACTGATGAGGTACACTGATGAGGTACATAGTAGGCCTTCATGCCTGCTCATCCACGAACACTGTGGTCCTCCAAACTCAATTCATGGAAAGTTCCTGTGTTCATCTACTATGCTGTATTTTTACACTGTTGTCCTTGTATTTCGATATGGTTAGGTTTAGAAATCTCAGTACAGTGCTCAGCACAGTGATAGGCTCATATTGATGTGTGCCCCGACCAATGGCTACACCAAGGAGTCTAGGTGTGTAGTGAATGGCATTGTGTAGGTTTATATAAATACATATTGTGGTGTTGCTACAACACAGAACCACCTAACACTTTCCATTGCCAGGTTGCATGACTATTTGCAAACATCAGCAGGGTGTGTGTGTGTCTGTGTGTTTCTGAAAAACTCGGTTTTGTGAGTATAAAGGTTATTTAGTATTGATATTTACTCTTTCTTAGTTATACTGGGGCCAGAAGCTGATGGCTACAGAGGAATTATCACCTTTTGCTTAACAGTGGGAGGATTAGGTAAATGACTTATTGCCAGACAGCCAGAAGCCTTTCTCTGACTAGACTAGTTAATTCTGGGAAACTGAGAGGAAGGAAAAGAAAAGAATTAAGATCCTTTACACAAGCAAATATGGACAGATACATATACATTCATATGTCCACACTCTGTCTCAGTCAATTTTATAAGTATTCATGCATGCTTATATATATATATATATATATATATATATATATATACATACCTACATACATATAAACAAACAGACATATACATTTGGATGGATAGATGGATGGATGGATGGATGGATGGATGGATGGATGGATGGATGGGTGGATGGATGGATGGATGGATGGGTAGAGCTCCCCAAGCCACCACACCACCTTTATTTCTTTTCCCTGGCCTTTTTTATAGACAAAACAGCTCTGCTCCTCTTGACACAGTGTTGTCCAGATATCAAAATATCTAGTGTGGTGACCCTGACTCCCAATCTTTCCTTTAGAGTGAGCTTCAGCTTTCACTTGACACTATGGTTTTAACTTCCAGCGTCACTTTTTTTTGTCTCCAAATGCTTTCTGTGGGATCTTATTCGTGTTTCAGCTGTGTTTCTTCTTCCTCGGGGGAAATTAATTACAGTTTGTTTGACATGTTCTTCCTGCCTTTCATGTTTCTCCTGAGAGCCTTTTCCTAGTCGAGGGACTCTCTTAAACATCTTCCCACCTGAAGGAGGAGCAGGGGATGGGGGTGTTGTTAGAAGCTCAGCACTGTGCACATAGAATCTAGAACATGTTTCCATCATTGACACCTGTGTGAAATGTTAGAGACATGCAGTGTCAGAGATCTGTGTGATGTGACCGGATTCATTATTAATAGACCAACTCAACTACCTTCCCATCTCTTCTTCAGACCCAAAGTATTTCATCATAGTTTTTTTTTTTTTTTTTTCATGATGCAGGTCAGAGGTCCAAACAATAGCACAAGTGGGCCTTTCCTGAACAATTTAGGGAAATCAGAGGTTGTTTTCTTGGTCAAAGTACAGGTTGGCTCCTTTATGTTATTTTAATTTTTTTATACTTTTAATTTATTGTGTGTGTGTGCATGTGTGTGTGTGTATGTGTGTGTGTGTGTGTGTGCATAGTGAGCCCACAGCCTGATTTTATAAATAAAGATTTATTAGAATACAGACATGTGTGATTGCTTACACATTGTCTGAGGCAGCAGAGTAGTTCATGAGCTATAACTGAATTCTTCAGGTTGAGCAATTTGTGCAGGATGGGATGTTATACAGCTCTTGGTTCTGGAGTCTGAGAAGTCCAAGGTCAAGTGAAGACCTCACTGTGCAATCACATGGCAGGGGGTACTGCATGTGATTACAAGGTGAGTATACCATCAAAATCTCTTCTTAAAACAGAGCCACACTGAGGCCTGATAGCCTCATTTTATTCTAATTGCTTTCTAACTCCAAACACCATTGACACAGGAAAGTTTGAGATTAAGATTTTTAACATCTGAATTTCCAGAGCCACATCCAGCTCCAGCAGGCCACAGGATGGAGAGGTAGCAGGAGGTGTCTTATTATCAAGTCCAAATGTTTTTGATCTGACATGGTACTGGAAGCATCTGTGGTTTACACTTAGTTGTTGCTGACCAAGGAGGGAGTATTTAGGAGCTACCTGTCCAAGAAGGCTTTGTCCCCAAATGGAAGCTTCAGGTGGGAGACAGTCAGCAGTGAGTGTTGGAGAAAACAGTGGCTCTGAAGAACCCAGAGTGCCCCACAGGAAGGAAGCCATTCCCAGGATATGACCCTTGCAAATCACAGAAGGATTGTCCTCACCCTGTACCTCTAGTCTCCCTGTTTCAGGGCTGGAGCCATCAATGCAGAGTCCAAAGCAAAGCAGGAAAATAGTAACATACCTGGCCATACCATCCCCCTGCTATAGGATATAGGATGCAAATCAGGCCCATTTTATTAGACGCTAGTCCCTCTCTGACTTGCCCCCCAGTTCAAGCTGGTTCCCAGTGACTTCAAAGGTAAGTGGTGTTGGGCAGTGATTGGATTGGGACTAGCTTTATGAAGGAACTGATGCTTGTCCCACTGGGTAAGGTGGGTCTCTTGGTAGTGGGTTAGTTTTTGAGAGGGTGAGCAGGTCCTTAGGAGAAAACATCCCCATGGTGGAAGAGAAAGGTGGCTGCACAGCTGATTCCCTTTCTATCATGTTGTCAGGAAGCCCGGTGTTGACACCATGTGTCTTGGATTTCCAGCCTCCAGAACCATGATCACAATGAACTTCTTTTCTTCCCACAGAGCTCAGCCTTAGGGATTCTATTAGAGGGACATAAAATGGCCGAAGCAACACCAAGTAGAAGCTTTAGCAGTTGATAGGGCTGGACGTACCATGCCTAAACTCAGTATATTTCTACAAAGCCAAATCCTATGAAGGATTTTATAGCACATGTTTGAAGACATATGCATGGTTAAGAGAAGCTTCTGTTGTAACATTCCATAATGCAAACCCCATGGAAAGTAGATCTCAAGTGTCTAGAAAACTTGCATATGCATTTGTCTTTGAATAGATCCTCAGACATCTATTTCTGGGGGTTTTATGCTAGGGTTATGCCAGGGGAAAACACGAAAAGCAATTTGTGAGGCTCCACCATTGCACCAGTGGCGATGACAATTGATAAGATTCTCACGTTCATGGAGAGGGGACCCATTTATCAACCTGTGTATCGTGGACACATGAGAACCCCATAGAATTGGGCAGGAAGGTATGTGATTGCTGAGAAAGAGAAGCCAGGAAGCATCCCACTGCTCATCTGAGAGCAGCATCTAGCATGTACAGAAATGACTCAGGATAGAGGTCTCAAATTTGAGCTGGACATAGTCCAGGGAAACTGTGTTGACCCTGTAGCAGGCAGGAAGTAAATTAAAGAAGGCACGCCTTAGGTTTTACCCAGGAGAATAAGGAATGGAACGTTGCTGAGCTGTGATAAACTCAGTCTTGCTGGATCACCTGTCAGTCATGTAGATCATTAGTGGGTGTGGTTCACCAAGGTCTGAAGCTCATGGCTGGCCTCGGTGTGCAAAGTGTGCAGGCCTCCTCATGTAACTGACCTTATGTTTTTTTGGTCTGGTTGGTTGATTGGGTTTTTGTTTACTATTTGGTTGCTTATTTGTTTTGTTTTGCATTTTCAAAAACTAAGATCTCTAAAGAAATATGAGTTTCAGGCTTTCCCTCTCAGAAAATCAGGGTTGTGGATTTGCTGCCTGATCTCATTGAAAACTACTGTTCTGTTTAGAAGACACTGGAAGGAATTATAAACACAATTCAATCAGGTCTCCATAAGCTGCTATTTTTACACCTTGAGAAGCTACTTTTATAAGAACCTGGTGCTGTGGGAAGTCTTGAGCCATTATCTGTAAATATTTCCATTATTACAAAATGATGTCAGTTTCCTGTCTATCAAAACACTTTTAAAACCTGAACTGGAAACAGAATTTTCTACATACATAAAAATCTCCCAAGGACTTTGGTTACACTAGAACTCCAGTGAGATAGTTTAGTGGGTACTTGATATGAAGCTGATGATCTGAGTTTGATCCTTGGGACCCACATGGTAGAAGGAGAAACCAATTTTTGCAGGTTGTTCTCTAACCTTCACATTTCATTCTCTCTTTCTCTCTCTCTCTCTCTCTCTCTCTCTCTCTCTCTCTCTCTCTCTCTCTCCCTCCCTCCCTCCCTCCCTCCCTCCCTCCTCCTCTCTCTCTCTCTCTCTCTCTCTCTCTCTCTCTCTCTCTCTCTCTCTCTCTCTCTTTTTCTCTCTCTTTCTCACACACACAAATAAAGGTAATGAAAAAATTAAATAGTAGAAGAAAACATTACCTTCTGCTGTATGTGCTAGAATGATGAATTGGCCGGTGAAAACTTGCTAGTCACCATCTCCATTGAGCAGATAAAGGAACTGGGGTACCAACTAGTGCTCTGGCTAATGTGTGAAGTTTACCAAATATTAGTACATTATTCAGAGAAAGGACATACATGGGTCACAGGTGTATATACAGAGGGGATGAATAAGCAAAACTGTTTTCACTGTGGTGCATTTCCAAAGTCACCCATCTGTAAAGGTTAGAGAGTGCTAGTTGCCTACTGTAGTCAGTGTGTCTTGGTTCTCTTGGCTCTTGGTGCTGAGCTGTTGTAGATACTCAGTGAGTATCAATTTATGAGCTCTTTGACCAATGAGGTCTTCAAGCATGGCCCTTGAAGGACACACCTGATCCTTCATGAGTGACATCCTCTATCAATCAGTCCCAGAGCACACCAAGGACTCTTTGAAAGCCTCCCTCCACAGAAATACTGGCTTCCAGCAGCAATCCCCTGTGCTGAGTGTGGAAGAGGTATATTTTATGCCTTTCCAATTAGATGGAATGAACAGCACACCCTTGACTTTGTGCAGTATCCACTACCTCAGGAAGTCTCTCGGAAGGCAAAGTACGGCTGGGACTGCTCAACTCTTCCCACTAATGGGAGAGGCGGGCTCACTTCCCACACAACTAACTCATCTCCTTCCCCAGAGAGCCCTTCCTGCCTCCCTTAACCTCAGTCTAGGGAAAGCCAGGTGAAGGTGTGGCTAAAAGGAACTAAGAATGTTTCCACTAGCCATCAGCAAGTCTAGCAAGTGCAGTGCAGGTCCCCACCCCACACCTGGACTGAGACATCTAATTTTGATACCTGGATGGAAATGACACCTTCACTGGGCTCCACCCATGGCTGTACAAGTAGTAAGGAGTCTCTTGGGACAGTTGCCTTCCCAACTGGACCAAGGAAGAAAAATTCTAAAAGGAAGAGTCTGGGGTACCTAAGAAAGGCAGGAGTGGGAGCAGGATGACTTGGAGTCAGCAGTGGATGTGAACTGTCAGTTCAAGTGCTCTCTCTGTTCCCTGAGGATTCTCATCTTCCTTCCGTCTCCTCCTTTCTTTCTCCTTCTCATCCTTTTGCTTTCTCCCAACCAGAGAGCCTGAACCCAGTCTTTTATTTACTAAAGTTACATCATCAAGGCTTTGATCCTTATTAATAATTATTTTTAGAAGTCCTTAAATTTGCATAAATTCTATGAAGCCTGGGTCATTAATTTTAACCTCTGCTTTCTTAAAACAGAAACTAAACTCAAAGCAAAAGCACTTTTCCTTATAGGTTTGCACAACCTGCTCTTCACGGGTAGCTGGGCACAGTTCCTATGGTTTCCTGGAACAGTAGACAGCACTCTTTAGTAATGACTTTCATGTCAGACCAGAAAGGTGACAGACTACTAGGGATTAAATAAGTTCTTACAAAGTTTTAAAATGTATGCAAGTAAAGCAGCCAGCTCTCTCTAATATCTGTCTAGGCATTGTCATCTCTAATCCTCCAAGTAGCGAGGAGGAAAACAAAATACTAACATTTTATGTTTGTACATCATCTTTTAATTCTCTAATCTTTGTTTCTTCATCCTAGCAATTCCGAGGCCTCATAAACTCTTCTAATACTATTTATTTCTAGATTGTGTACAAGCCTTTCTCCTATAAAATAAGCCTATCATTGGCTTGTTTACTATAGATTCCTTCTTTCCTACCCATGCCTTTTCTTCTTGAGACCACTTTAACTCTATGTTTAATGTCCCCAATTAACTCTGGCTAATTAATGCAGCTAGCTGTCATTGGACTGGAAGTACATACATCTTCCCATGATTTCAAAGTTAAGGCCAAGTCTAGCAATGAACTATTTCTACAAAGGACCATGTAGGCTGTTATGGCCTTTGTAGTTATGTTGTCTAGATGCTTTCACATGCCCTTAAAGGCCAAGCAGAAGGCCAGTTTCTCGTCCTCCACAGCCTTCATTCCTCATTCACGAGAACTGCATCTGTTTCATTTATTATGGAATGATTAGCTCCAAATGATAGGGAAAGTATTTCCCACAAAAGAGAGATTGAAAGTTAAATAGAAGAGACAACAGATCAGTTTCAGGCCAACAGCAGTCATCAACACACATGGGGGATCATGGGGATCAACGGCCTGATGATGCTCCAGGGGCAAGAACTGTGTCACACCTTCCCTTACTCCGCCACGCCAGACCCTGAAAGGTACCCTTTCTTTATGACCTCTGATTGGGCTCAGCAGTGTGAGAGAAAAACTGTGTGTGGTAGAATCTAATTGCCTTCCTTCCTGGCTTCATAGCTTATATTTCATTTCACAAGGACAGGTTTGCTCAACTATAGCTTTGAATTCTCATTTTACCCAGCAAGGCCATGTGCACTCTACTTCTTGATATTGGGACAGGTTCCCAACAGCAGCAGGTCCCTGGTGTCATCACTCCACCCCATGCATACTTCCATATGCTGACTACACTTCTTCCCTTAAGGTAGCTTCTCAGGGAGCCTCCAGTGGAATGTTCTCTGTCCTGATAACAATGAGAATAAACTTGATTTAGTTTCCTAAGTTTATCTAAGACTTTGGATCACATCAATGCAAACCTTACTTTCTGCAGAGACTCAGAGAAGAGAAGAACTCAAGGATATTGTATCCACTCTCTTCCTGGCTGCCATCTCTTACTGCTGCCTGTGTACATGTATATGTGAAGTCATGGGTTGACTGAAGCCAAGCCATTGGCCAAATCTCAGGGCCATATCCTTGTGTATTAACCCCCACCCCAACCAGTGGATGATTTTTGGCCCCTAAATTCGGAAATCCTTAGAGTATTGCTGTTGAGAGACAGAGTCTTTAGAAAGGTGATTAAGTAAAAAGAGGGGAGTGGGGTGGTCCTGATTTTGTCTTCCTGGTATCTTTATTAGAAGAAGTAATCGGGACACTACACTGGGACATGCAGAGAATAGCCATGTGCCAGCCAGGGGGAGCCACCTGTCCCTCCTTAGCCTTAGACTTCAGCTCCCAGAGAGCATAGCACTGCAGTGGTATGACGCTGGGCCTGTGGCATCTCCTTACAGCAGTGCTAGCAGACTGACACCCACTTCGGTCCCAGCTCTTGGTTCCATGGTCACCCCTCCAGCGCTGTCCCCAACCTTGAATCCTCCTCACATTCTCTATAGCAGGAGCTGCCCAGTTCCCAGTGTTACCTACCACAGCATCTCACCTTGACAGGACTGAGGATGAAGTATCTTCTAAACTACAGCCTCTTATTTAGCCTTCCTCTCTGTGCTACAAGGAAATCTTCAGACTGCATGTTAAACAGCACAAAAACGTACCCACCAGCCATCAGAAACTGTTTAGCTCCCAATCACACTGGCAAAATTTTAAGAGAAACTTAATAGAATTAAAGGTATTTATGTTTTTCTTTCTCTCTCTCTCTCTCTCCCTTCCTTCCTTCCTTCCTTCCTTCCTTCCTTCCTTCCTTCCTTCCTTTCTTTCTTTCTTTCTTTCTTTCTTTCTTTCTTTCTTTCTTTCTTTCTTAACAAATCAAGATACATCCACTTGGGGCAAAATCATGACATTCTGGTGAATGTGAAATTTATGGCTTCTTTTATAGCCAATCATCCAAGAGTCAGGGCTGTCTGGGTGCCTGAGCTCTGAGCACTTGAAACAAAAAGGATTGGAGTGTTTGGTACAAAACCCTGACACTTAAAAGCATCAGGCTTTCAGATGTGACACTCTGAATGTCGCCTGCATCTTAGCAACTCATTGATCTCCTAGCCCAGAAGCCTCCTCCAGGAAGAGAAGATTTACAAGGACAGAACGGCTGGCTCAGATCTTCACTTTGTCCCAGAGCTGAAAGGCATAAGGAGTGGGCTGCCTCAGAGCACTCTCATACTCTCTTCACCTGCAGCCTGCAGTTCTTCTGTGTATAAATCAGAATGCAGGAGATTGGGTGGCTAAATTTTATTCTCCAAGTCTGCACTTGAGGCCTTTTCTAAAAGAAATCTGTTTGGGGGCAGAGGAGATAAAGTTTGAATCAATTTTAACCATGTCAAACAGTTACCAACATTTTTTAAACTAGCAGCCACAGAGAATTTTTAGAGTAATTATCAATGCTTAAAACCAAAATTTACCTGATTTTAAGTCTCCGGGTAATTGCTGACCACTGCCCTCACTGGATAGAATGGGGTAGAGGGTTGGACTGATAAGCAATTACTGTGTATGTTGGATTGGTGTTTGTATACAGGTGCACATACACATGTGTATACATATGTGTAGAAGCCAGAAGACAATCTCAGGTGTCACTATCCACCTTTTTTGTCTTGTTGTTTGTTGAGATGGTGTCTCTAAATGACCTGGAAATCACCAAATAGGCCAAGCTGGCTGCCCAGCAAGCCCCAGAGGCCACCTGTCTCTGCCTCCCCAGTGCTTGGATTATAAGCTAATAGCACTAACCCTAGTTGTTTTTAAATGTTACTGTCTTTGTGATGATCAGCCATAATTTGATGGATATATGTCATAAGGACCATTCTTATCTAACATGTACAGAAATCATTTGTCACTTCATAACTGGGACATGTTCTGAGAAACTTATTCCTTACTCCTTAATGAATATACTCGTACAAAGGATGTCAGCTTAAGCACAGTGGGGCCACAGATGCTAACAGTTGCTGAGCAATATCATCCTTGTAAGAGAATGCAGAAGTGTACGCCAACCTGCATGGTGTGGGTCAGTTACCTTTGGTGAGCATTAGATGCATGAGATTGCTGTTGATGTGACATGGCATGCACCTACAATTCTCTTGATGTTTGTTATAAAGGAGTTCACTCTGAAATGACAGTTTTAAATGGTGTATGTGGAGGTAGAGAAATGGTTCATTAGCTAGGAGTATTTGCTGCTCTTGCAAAGAACCCAAGTTCACTTCCTAGCATCCACATTGCATGGCTCACAATCACCTGCAACTCCAGTTCCACAGGTTTCAATGTCTCCTGGCCTTCTTGAGAACATGCACTCATTTGTGCCTACCCACACAGAAACACACATGTGTCTCATTCACATAATTAAGTAGGGGCTGAAGAAATGGCTCAGCAGTTAAGAACCCTGTCTGCTCTTCCAAAGAATCTGGGTTCAATTCCTAGTACACTTAGGGACCTAGTACTCTTGGTGTTATACATTATATGTTGCTGACTAAAAAAAACTTGCACAACATGTGGCTGCAGTTACATTGTTTGATTAGTGGGTGTGGAGGTAGTTGCAGGCTGGAAGCTTCAAGGTCCCAAAACATGAAGTAGCTGGTAACATTAAATTTGTATTCAGGAAGCAGGGAGAAATAAGTGCTTGTTATATCCTTTCTATATAATCCAGAATTCTAGCCTAGGAAATGGTGCTACCCACCATGGATGGGGTTCCCACTTCAACTCACTTGATCAAAATAATCCTCCATAGGTATACCCAGAGGCCATCTACCAGATGGTTGTCAAATTGACAATTGAGATTAACCATCTCAGACTGAGCCTGAACCAAGGTGGTAAAAGGGCAAGAAACCTTGTCACCAGTCCAATACCTGGTACATTCTCAAAGGAGTGGGGACAATATGTCCCCCTTGACCCCAGATATAGAGGCCCTAGTTCTACAAGCTGTCAAGCAAAAGTGAGTCACTGTGGGGTCGTCTGGTCATCAAGGCTAGTAAATAGTTAACTAGATGTATCCTAAGGACCGACTCTAAGTCCTTCCTATCAACCATTTGTCCCAAGGAATAGTAAGGCTCCTGGCAGAGAGTGGGATTTGTAAGTACTTGATGAATTAAACTGACGAAGAGGAAATATGAGTCTGGTGTGCTGAACACATTCTGTTGCTGACGGTATCAAAGAAGCATGGTTAGATCGTCAGTGGTAACCATAAGCAGTTCAAAGACATTGTGGAAGTTGGTCCTATCAGGGGTATCCACTCCTGGTGGCCACTTTACTCACCTGGCATCCCATTAACAGTCCAGATGCCATCTGTATTTTCTGTGTTAGATTCCATACCTCTCTTGTAAATTTCTGGAGCGATCATTGTGATCAGTCAAGACAAAATGATGACTTTTAAGATTCTTCTCAATTCTTTGACTTTTATACTTAATAAACTAACTTGGGTCAGACAATTACTATGATTTCCCCATGTGAACAAATACATTCAACAAATACCCAGTATACATTGGCTTTGGCCTGGCCTGTGCAAGGCAGTGAGCTTACAACAGTGAGCAGATAGGCAGATGTCCCGCCTTCCCGAAGCCCCGTCAGTGAAGAGAAACAGACAAAATAGCCTATTCTAGACCTACTGTGTGAACATGATGGCAAGAGAAAAGCAAGAATTTCTCAGTGTCCTGGAAGCAGCAGGAAGAAAGGAGTCCTGAGATTTGCCAGTCCTATGATGAACAGAAACAGAGAGAGTCCTGCAGCTGGGGTAAGACTCTGAGGGTATGTTGATAGAAAGAACTGTTTTCATGGAGTATTGGGTTCAAGTGAAAGGGCAGGGAGAATATAAAGAGCCTAGTCAGCTCTCTTCAGAGAGCTGCTGTCAAGGAGAACAGAGAAATGGGGTCAGAACTGGAGATCAGTGTCAGGGGAGAAAACATGATAAGATAGGGAATATTCCATCCTGCTTGTAAGCAGGTTTGTCCTAGCTGGGGAGAGGGGAGTGAAGCTAAAGAGAAGAATGGAAGTTAGAAAGAAAGAGACAGCATCCAACAAAAGGCCTGGAGCTGGGATGCAGCTGGGAGCTCACAGTGGATGGAGCTGAGATGTGTGTATCAACAATGGAGGAGTTCTCTAGAGTGTGTGGTTCAGAGACTGCCAGTGTTTATATGTTCATCTGTTTCCCCCAAATTGTTTTTTCTCCCACTTCTAGAATGTTCTAGAAGATCCCCATCTAAGTTTTCTGTACCATAATTAGGAAGACACCTGTATTTCACCTGCATGGATGCAAAAGAGAGGCACACCTGCCATTTCTCCTCTGGGGTTGTGTTCTTTTAAAATACCTAGATGCCTTAAAAATCGGTAGATGCCCAGAAAGAATTTATTTGAAATTTTACTTTAAGTAAGCAAACAACAAAGCAGCTCTTTGAGCAATAATAAAAAAAAAGACATCTTTAATCACCATATGCCCATTAATTTTTTTTCCTTTTCTTGTGAGCTTACTAAAAAAGGGATAGAGGGAGGGAAGGAAAGGAGAAGAAGAGAGGAAGGGGAAGGGGAAAAAGGGGAAGGGAAGGGGGAAGGGTAAGGAGAGAAGAAGGGGAGGGAAAGGGAAAGGAGAAGGAAAAGAGAAAAAAGTCTTTTCTGAGCCACATAGAAGCCCCCCATTTCTGAAGTGGCTGACTTGGAACGGGCAAAGGGAAGCAGACTGCAAAGAGCAGCCTTTCTGTGTTTCTTATTCCAAGTTGGGCTGAGCAAAGATGAGTGAGGAAAGATTAATGTGAGAGGGGACAGGTGCATTTTAAAGATTCCGCTGTAAGCAGCCTCTTCCATTATTTCCTATTGTATTTAAGGCCAACCTGCTGACTGGCCTGGAGGGACAGCCTTTCAAAAGTTGATCATATAAAAATACATCTCAAAATATGTACTGTTGTATCACAGAATGACTGTAGCTTCTAAATGGCACAAGTGAATGTACACTTCTCACCTCACTGCTGATTTATTCCAGAATGTTAGTGGCAGTTGCTAATCCAAAACCCAGGCTCCTCTGCATGGGGACTGGTGACCTTGCTTACAGTGGAGAGGCAGGGGGTTCACCTCAAACTCTTTGGGAGATGGTCACATGAACCCAAGGAGAGGTAATTAACCATGAGGCATGACTTAAGAGTAGTTTGAATAAAATAATTGAGTTATGAGCTAGCAGAAATTGAGTTAATAGCTAACTATTGGCCTAGGTATTTATTCATATATAAGAAGTCAGAGTTGTTATTTCAAGGAACTTGTGTGTGGAGCAGTGGGAAGCCCACAGTTAAAAATGGTGCCTAATGTGTGGCATAGAATATGAACCTAGAAAGAACCAGGCTTAGAGCCTGAACAGTTCCAGGTGGAAGACACAAACAAGCACTCCCCAGAAACAGAGCAGGCTCTATATGGGGAACTAAAGCCAAGTGCATTTCACAGGTGAGTCTCCTTTTACAGAAACCACCCACTTTACAGCAAAGCCAGCAGAGAGTAGTGAGCCAAAGGCCTGGAGCTACTTGGATGAGAGCCTTCCCAGCTTCTCTCAAGCACAGTATGGTTCCAGACAAAGGTCAAACAGTGTGTTAGAGAGTTAGATGGCCTAATTCAGGTCCAAGCTGGAAAAGCCTACAACCACCCAGAGTCAGGCTGAGAAGGGTCAAGTCATGAGACATGAGCCAGAAGCCAGGAACCAACAGCCTGTGCAACATGCTACTTTAACAGCAGAGAGATGCTAGCTATACACATGTGGGAAAGGCAGGGAAAGCTAAAAAGTCAACAGACTTGGTAAGATCTTTGGGCAGTCCTAAGAAGAGAGTGGGAGATTTTTTTTTTCTATTTAAAAAAATGGAAAATGCAAATGACACAATGCATCTAGATCTTACGGGATTCTGGTTTTGCATATCAGCATACAAATAATTGTTTTTCCATAACAATTACAGTTTTATATATCCTCTTTAAGAAAGATCAGCATAAAACAAACTCAGATAAGGAAAGGACTGAAAGATGGAATGTTAGATTGGAGGCCATAGAACAGAGGTTAGGTGTTTCTTTAAATCAGAATTAACAACCTTCAGAAGAATACAATCTAGAACCTATAATAACAGCAAAAAGGGTAGTTATAGATAAGAAAAATCCACAGTGGCTTGAGGAATTAGAATGGCAATCCATGGAGATGCAATATATTGAATTAGGAGTACAAATTATGTTTTATGTTACCTTGGAACAAAGTCATTCAATAGACTGTATTTTTCATTTTGTAGAGTTTGGAGAATTAAGCTATGTGCACATATTGATTGATACACAATACTATTGATACATATTCAGAATCCCAATGGACTTTTGCCTTGAGTTCTGAAAAGGAAAGATTCTGAGATTGCACACTTATTAATGATGGTGGCTATCTTAGAGATGCCTTTATAGGTTAAAGCTGGTGATGTGTATCATCAGAATATAACAGTTGTTTAGACATTATGGCATAAAACATGTTACAGATGTATCTTACAATCCTACAGGTCAAGCAATTAGAGGGAGATCTAACATGGCTTTAAAGGAAATGTTCACAGAACAGAGGTGGTACGGAGTATATCAGATCTTTCAAAGATAGCTTAGACAATGCTTTATTGACTTTAAAATTTTTAACTCTCAACAAGACAGATATCACAGCTGCTGAAAAACATTAGATTATGGAGAAAACTGCTGAACTAAATCATCCTGTTTATATTAAGGATGTCCTAACCTCAGAATGGAAGGAAAGAAGTATGCTTCTTTGGGAAAGAGATTTTGTATTTGTTTTTACAGGGGGGAGAAGCTATAGATTCCATCCAAAGTGATTTTTTTTAAAGAAAGGTTTTGAAAGGGGGTGACACCCTGAATATCCTGGCTGATATGAAAGAAATCAAGAAGAACATCAAATCAGGTAACATGAATGCTGATTCCTGTACATGGAAACAGCTCTGAGACTGGCTGAGGCATGAAAATGTCTCCAGCCAGAATTTCAGCCACACATAACCAACAAATCTTGTTGGTTACAAAATCCTCAAGACTCATCATGCCATCCTTTCAAATTGCATAGACAGAGATTTATATTACAGTTTGGTTATACCGTCCAAACTGACTTATACAGGAAGATAGATGTCTTACATGCTAGAACAGAGAGTAAAACATCTTTAACTGATCTGTGCACACTGTACACTGCATACATATATTAATGCAGAAATGTCTGTTACTTGTGAAAGTTTATATATTGACAGACACCCATGAAGTCAAGGTGGCCCTAACAAGATTCAACCTTGAGGATGCCGAGAAGGATGCTGAGATGCTGAAATATATTTATTCCAACATCCTGCTTGATGCTACCTCAGACTGTCTCAAGGTTGTTTCCTCAAAAGTCTGCATCTGAGACAATTTCTAAATGGCTAGCTAAATCGTCCAGCATCACAGACTGTTCCAGTCAGGACTTCAGTTAAGCCCTGAACTTTCTCAGCATGCAAAGAGTAGACAACAAATGCTACAGCTAGCTCTCTAAAGACTGACCAGTGTCCCAATTTTTAGGGCCCTCCCCAAAGGAAAACAAAGCACCCAGACAGCAGGAAGCAGTTTTGAAAGTGACATCTCCATTCCCAGGAGATGGGATAGACATTTTTGGTCATTCAGCGAGTGGCAGATGTTTGTAGACATTAAAGGGGAGTTGGTTACAAGTTGTTAATGGTCTTGATCAGGGAAGAAACAATTAGATTCAGGGATTTCTTTGTCTCTCTCTCTTTTTTTTTTAATTCCTCTCGCCCATTTTCGTCACTCCTATCTAAAGTTATGTGGCAAAGTGGAGGAAAGGAATGAAAATAAAGAGGAGAGACACTGGAATAATATAAGAATACCAGAGAGGAAGAGCGGACACCCAGACAGACACGACTGGCGAGAACCTGGTGAGAACAGATTCCAAATAGCCAGGGGGCAGAGAGATCTCCACGGACCACAGGGAAAGTGTGCACCTGCCCAGCTTGATCCAGGGATCCAGGAAGCCAGCGGCAGCATTGGGCCCTCTGTTCTCAGCCAGACACTTCCAGGGTGCACAACAGCCACTCAGAACATCTGCCACCAGGAAGAGTGGAGATCCAGGGACACAGGCCAGGTACAAGGAAAGGCAAACCAATCACTGACAACAAGATGGCAAGAGGAAAGCGAAAGAACATATCCCAGGGAAACCAAGGCAACCTGGCAACACTAGAACCCAGCTCTCCCATCACAACAAACAGAGGAATACCTAACACTCCAGAAAAAGAAGACTCAGACACGAAATCCTACCTCAAGATGATGATAGAGATCCTTAAACAAGAACAAGAAGAAAAACATAGAGAATTAGATGCTTTTAAAGAAGAAACAAGAAAAACACTCAAAGAACTAGAAGAAAACAGAACCAAAGAGATGGAGGAATGGACGAAGGAATTTAAAATGGAAATGGACACAATAAAGAAAACACTAAAAGAGATAATCCTAGAGGTAGAAATCCTAAAAAAGAAATCAGGAGTCACAGATGCAAGCATTTCCAACAGACTGCAAGAGATGGAAGAGAGAATCTCAGGGACCGAAGACAACATTGAAAAAATAGAAAAAACAGTCAGAGAAGATGCAAAAACCAAAAAGCTCCTAACCCAAAATGTGCAGGAGATCCAGGACACAATGAGAAGACCAAACCTAAGAATAATAGGAATAGAAGAGGGCGAAGAATATCAACTAAGAGGTACAGTAAATATCTTCAACAAAATCCTGGAAGAAAACATCCCTACCCTTAAAAATAAGATGACCATGAGCATAAAAGAAGCCTACAGAACTCCAAATAGTTTGGACCAGAAAAGAAATTCCTCCCGACTCATAATAGTCAAAACACCAAGTGCCCAAAGCAAAGAAAGAATACTAAAAGCAGTAAGGGAAAAAGGTCATGTAACATATAAAGGCAGATCAATCAGAATCATATCCGATTTCTCAACAGAGACTATGAAAGTTAGAAGAGCCTGGACAGACATCATGCAGACCCTAAGACAGCACAAGTGCCATCCCAAGCTGCTATACCCAGCAAAACTATCAATCACCATAGATGGTGAGACGAAGATATTCCAAGACAAAACTAAATTCACACACTATATGACCACAAACCCAGCACTACAATGAATTATAGGTGGAAAACTCAATACAATGAGGGAACCACCTCATAGTAAAAACAAGAAAACTTCTAAGCAAGAAAACCAAAAGAAGAAAGACACAGGCACAATTCAACCTACCAAAGCAACAATAGCAGGAAACAGCAACCACTATTCCTTGATATCTATTAACATAAATGGACTCAACTCACCAATAAAAAGATATAGGCTATCAGACTGGATACATAAACAAAACCCAGCATTTTCTTGCCATAGGAAACTCATCTCAGAGACAAAGACAGACACTATCTCAGAATAAAAGGTTGGGGAAAAAAACCTTCCAAGCAAACTGCCCCAAGAAGCAAGCTGGAGTGGCCATTCTAATACCAAATAAATAGATTTTCAACCAAAAGTTATCAAAAAAGATAAGGAAGGACACTTCTTACTCATTACAGGGGAAATCTGTCAGGAGGAACTCTCAATCCTTAACATATATGCTCCAAATACAAAAGCACCCATATTCATAAAAGAAACCCTACTAAAGCTCAAAAGATACATTGCACCCCACACAATAATAGTGGGAGTCTTTAATACCCCACTCTCACTAATGGACAGATAATGGAAACAGAAACTGAACAAGGACACTATAAAACTAGCAGACACTATGAACCAACTGGAATTAATAGATATCTATAGAACATATCCTAAAACAAAAGAATACCCCTTCTTCTCAGCACCTCACGGCACCTTCTCGAAAATTGACCATATAATTAGACACAGAACGAGCCTCAATCGATACAAGAAGATCGAAATACTCCCATGCATCGTTTCAGATCACCATGGTCTAAGGCTGATTTTTAATAACAACAAAGACAACAAAAAGCCCATATACATATGGAAACTAAACAATGCTCTATTAAATGATAGCAGGGTCAAAGAAGAAATAAAGAAAGAAATTAAGGAATTTCTAGAATTCAATGAAAATGAAAACACGACATACCCAAACCTATGGGATGCAATGAAAACAGTACTGAGAGGAAAACTCAGCTCTGAGTACTTCCAAAAAGAAACTGGAGAGAGCATACACTAGCAACCTGATAGCACAGTTGAAAGCTCTAGAACAAAAGGAAGCAGATACATCCAAGAGGAGTAGACAGCAAGAAATAATCAAACTTAGGGCAGAAATAGACCAAATAGAAACAAAAAGAACCATTCAAAGAATCAACAAAACCAAGAGCTGGTTCTTTGAGAAAATTAACAAGATTGATAAACCCTTATCCAGACTAACTAGAGGGCAAAGAGGGTGTATCCAAATTAACAGAATCAGAAAGGAAAGTGGAGAAATAACGACTGAAACTGAGCAAATTTAAGAAATCATCAGATCCTACTACAAAAGCCTATACTCAGCAAAGCTGGAAAATCAGGAGGAAATGGATGAATTCCTAGACAGATACAAGATACCAAAGTTAAACCAGGACCAGGCAAACCTTCTAAATAATCCCATAACACCTAAAGAAATAGAAGCAGTCATCAAAAGCCTCCCAACCAAAAAAAAGCCCAGGTCCAGATGGGTTCAGTGCTGAGTTTTATCAGACATTTATTGATGACATAACACCAATACTCTCCAAACTATTCCACAACATAGAGTCAGATAAACCACTACATAACTCATTTTTGAGGCTGCAATAACCCTCGTTCCTAAACCACACAAAGACCCTACAAGGATAAAGAACTTCAGACCAATCTCACTTATGAACATTGATGCAAAAATACTCAACAAAATTCTTGCAAACCTAATCCAAGAACACATCAAAATGATCATTCACTATGATCAAGTAGGCTTCATCCCTGGCACGCAGGGATGGTTTAATATACGGAAATCCATCAATGTAATCCACCATATAAACAAAGTCAAAGAAAAAAACCACATGGTCATCTCACTAGATGCTGAGAAAGCATTTGACAAAATTCAACACCACTTCATGTTAAAAGTCTTGGAAAGAACAGGAATCCAAGGCCCATACCTAAACATAATAAAAGCAATATACAGAAAACCAACAGCCAACATCAAACTTAACAGTGGTAAACTTGAAGCAATCTCACTAAAATCAGGCACTTGACAAGGCTGCCCACTCTCCCCCTACCTATTCAACATAGTACTGGAAGTCCTGGCCGGAGCAATTAGACAGCAAAAGGAAATCAAAGGGATACAAATTGGAAAGGAAGAAGTAAAAACATCACTATTTGCAGATGACATGATAGTGTACTTAAGCAACCCCACAACTTCCACCAGAGAACTCCTACAGGTGATAAACAAGTTCAGCAAAGTGGCTGGATATAAAATTAACTCAAACAAATCAGTAGCCTTCCTCTACTCAAAGGACAAACATGTGGAGAAAGAAATTAGGGAAAAGATACCCTTCACAATAGTCACAAACAATATGAAATACCTTGGTGTGACTCGAACTAAGCAAGTGAGGGACCTGTATGACAAGAACTTCAAACCTCTAAAGAAGGAAATCAAGGAAGATCTCAGAAAATGGAAAGATCTCCCATGCTCATGGATCAGAAGGATCAACATTTTAAAAATGGCCATCTTACCAAAAGCAATCTATAGATTCAATGCAATCCCCATCAAAATTCCAACCCAGTTCTTCATTGAGTTGGAAAGAGCAATGTGCAATTTCATCTGGAATAACAAAAGACCTAGAATAGCAAAAGTCCATCCTCAACAACAAGAAAACATCTGGGGGAATCACTATCCCTGACCTCAAGCTATATTACAAGGCAAATGTGCTGAATACTGCATGGCACTGGTACAAAAATAGGCACGTGGATCAATGGAATAGAATAGAAGGTCCAGAAATGAGCCCTCATGTGTATGGTCACCTGATTTTTGACAAAGGAGTTGTAAACATTCAATGGAAAAAGGACAGCCTATTCAAGAAATGGTGTTGGTCCAACTGGCACTTAGCATGCAGAAGAATGAAAATAGACTCTTTCTTATCTTATTGTACAAAGCTCAAGTGTAAGTGGATCAAAGATCTCTACATTAAACCAGGTACACTGAAACTATTAGATGAGAAAGTAGGGAAAACCTTAGAACTCATAGGCACAAGAGAAAATTTCCTGAACAAAACACCAATGGCTGGAGCTCTAAGGTCAAAGATTTACAAATGGGACTTAATGAGATTGCAAAGTTTCTGTAAGGCTAAAGACACTGTCATGAAAACAAAACGGCAGCCAACAGAGTGGGAAATGATCTTTACCAACCCCACATCAGATAGAGGCCTAATATCCAAGGTATACAAAGAACTCAAAAAGTTAGACACCAGAGAATTAAACAACCCTATTAAAAAATGTGGTATAGACTTAAACAAAAAGTTCTCAATCGAGGAATATCGAATGGCTGAGAAACATCTAAGGAAGTGCTCAACATCCTTAGCCATCAGGGAAATGCAAATCAAAACAGCCCTGAGATTCCATCTCACAACAGTCAGATTGGCCAAGATCCAAAACTCAGATGACAACAGATGCTGGCGAGGATGTGGAGAAAGAGGAACACTTCTCCACTGTTGGTGGGGTTGTAAACTGATACAACCACTCTGGAAATCAGTCTGGCGATTCCTCAGAAAATTGGACATAGTACTACTACCTGAAGACCCAGTTATTCTACTTCTGGGCATTTACCCTAGAGATGCTCCAACATACAACAAATATACATGCACCACAATGTTCATTGCAGCTCTATTTATAATAGCCAGAAGCTGGAAAGAACCCAGATGTCCTTCAGTAGATGAATGGATACAAAAATTGTGGTACATTTACACAATGGAGTACTACTCAGCTATCAGAAACAATGACTTACAAAATTCTTAAGAAAATTGATGTATCTAGAGAATATTATCCTGAGTGTAATAACCCAGTCACAAAAGAACAGACATAATATGCAGTCACTGATAATGGGATACTAACCCCAGAAAGCTCTGAACACCCCAGAAACAACTTACAGACTGTGTGAAGTTCAACAGAAAAAAGAATATATTTTAATTAAAACAAAACTGTATCACATCTCCCTTTCCTTCCTACAGCCCCTCCTAGTCTCTCTTTTATACTCTCAAATTAATAGCCTCTTTTCCTATATTGTTGTTACATATATACAATATGTATCTATATATACCCACAAATACTTAATTACAACCTTAAAAAATGTATTCCTATACTTTTATGCAAAAATGGTGAAAATTTGTACATTTATCTTTGTTTTTTAAAATAAAGTAAAAAAAAAAAAAGACCAAAAAAAATATACAAAGGGCAGATTATTGAATCCACTCTTAAACTATAGACCTGCTATTACCCACAACTCCTACATTGGTATAGATCTTTGTATGTTGATACAAAATTAAAGTTATATTTTCTTACAACATATTATGTATCAACTCTTTTTAAGGTATTTTTTTGTACCTATGTAATTCTTAAAATTGGAATGTTAAGTTCTGGCCCTTTCAAAAGCTGCTGTTACAAACCCTTTAGGATAATTAAGCAAAGCAAGTTAATAGTTACTCAGTCAATCTTATGGTCACATTTAAATAATAGTCCAGTTTATAACAGAAATATGTTCCTAAGGTTGGAAAAATAGTAAATAGGTAGAAACAGAATATGGCATTTAAGGATGTTCTATTAGCAAGAGGTTTTTGTGACAATGAGACGGGTCTGCTCCTGGCAACACCTCAATTCTACTTCAAAGGAGATGGTGACCACTGTAGAGCCTCCAGATGAAGTTGGCTTCAAATGTGGCCACAGGGAAGTCGACTGCTGAGCTTTTCCAAGATAGAATAAATAGTCCTTCATATTTCCTGCTTCACAAAATTCTGTCAGATATTCTGGGTCTGGAGGCTAAAGATGGTGCTCCACCGACAGAGAGAAATTGGGGGTTGTTCCGGAAGCCAGGTTTCTCTGTCTTTTCTATACTTTTAGAAGCTGCTTGCCTGCACTTCCTGTGTCCTTAGGTAATATTAATTCCTTCTTAGGTCTCTGATATAGTAGAAGACTATATGGTTAAGGTCTCACAAGTACACTTAATTGGTTTAGGATTTAAGAAAATGTTCTTAAATCTACAAAGGTGTTTTAGGTTTGTAATGCAAGTTTTGATAAAAATTGAGTTGGGTACAGAACTCTGAACTCACCAAGATAGGATAGTAGAATATTTTCTCCAAGGTTGCCAAGTGTGTATGGACTGGACATTGTAAATATAATCATACCTGAAAATTTTCATGATTGTCATTATTGTTTCTAGTTTATTATTGTAAGAGAAGGGGCCTTTAAACGAACTAAAAGGGGAGAATGTAGAACGAATCTCTTGTGTAATGTTTGGAAGCATCACCTGTCAGTAAAAGGGTGTTGGCTTGTTAACTTAGGCAGGAAACAGGGAGATAGAAGTTCAGGTACAGAAAAAGGATTTTTGAGAGAGAGTCAAGCTGGAGTGGGTAGGGTGGGGAGGACTCACCCCAAACTCTAATGAAGACAGTTTCACGAACCTGAGGAGGGGTATTAACCGTGTAGTGTGACTTAAATGAAATAGCTGAGTTATGCGCTAAGAGAAAGGAGCCAAGGCGATTGCCTAGACACTTATTCATATATGACAAGTCTCGGAGTCATTACCTCAGGGAATTTGGTTGTGGATGGAAAAGCCAGTGGTTATGGATGACAGATTTTATGTTCTCTATATTTACTGCAGTAAGAACAAATTTTCAAAATAATTTTAAGGAGTAATTTTTAAGGAGTAATATTTTAAAGGAACTTAAAAATTTCTGCTACAGAGGCTGGCATGTAAATTTCGTCTCTTTTTTGTGACATTTACTGAAAACCGTGACAACATTTGAATGTTGGAGTGAAGTTAACTATATCCTTCTAGTGAAGGTTTGTCTCCCAACTGACAGTCTAAGCTGTTCTAAAGTGCAGGAAACCTGGGAACCAAAACCTCAACAGGGTGAAGGGAAGCTTAAGTCCTTAAAAAGTGAACAGGAGAGGTAATTTCTAGGTGTAATTGTCTTCTAAAACCCCTAAAATGCCTAATAGGCTCTTGGAGGTTGGGAAGTGCTGGCTTGCCATCTTAGAAAGAAAGGGCTCAGAAGCCACCAAACTGAGGACAAGAGTGCCTTTTGTCTTTTTAATAGGAAAGTGGTTTAGTAAGGACTTTCTTTTCTGTGGGAAATAGATCCTTGCTTTTGTTGGTGGAGGTGAACAGAGTCTAGCCTTGTGACAGACACATGACCATCAATGTCTGTCTATCTGCCTTTTATCTGTAAGCTCATCCCCTGCCAGTGTAACCTCAGAGGCTCAGAGGAACAGCCCCAGGGGTCCTCTGGAGAGAGGGCCCTTTGTTTTGTTCTGCAGAGCCTCCTGGCCTCATGTCTTCCCTCCCCAGAGAAGGTTGTTAGGAGCATATGGAACAAACCAATCAGAGGGTCACATCCAGCTCCATTCACCTCATCATACAAGGGGTCACTGGGAAGCTGGGTGGACATGAGGCTGCACATAGCATCTCCCTGTTCCAGTCCAGGCTTCCTTTTTCTGTCCGTGAGGCAGAGTGACATTGAACCCATTGCTGAAAGGGCCTTTGAACCTGGCCTGCCTGGCATTTCCTGCCCCTGGTCAGGCAGCATGAACTGGATTACTCCTGGGACTTTGGAGGCTTGTCCATTGTAAGTGGAACCTGTGTTCTGTGTCTCCATTCTCAGCATCCTGGGTGGCTGAGGGGAACATTGGGACACATTTGAGGACAATAGCCTTAGAGGACTGTTATTTATCTCTTCGCATAGTGAAAGCTGTCACAGTCTCCACTGGGCATTTTAGATAGCCCACACAAGAACCATCTCAGAGAATGAAAGCTATTGAAAGTTGAATTTTTTTTCTAGTTTATTCCTCTGGTGCTATGATAAAAGCACCTTGGGAAGGGAAGGTTTTATTTCATCTTATAGGTTACAATCAATTAGAACAGTGGTTCTCAGCCTGTGAGTCACCCTAACCCCACAGGGATACCAATATCAGATCTCCTGCATTTTGGATATTTACATTACAGTTCATAACAATAGCAAAATTACACTTATGAAACATCAATGAAATAATTTTATGTTTGGGAGGTAGCCACAATACAAGAAACTATATTAAACAGTTGCAGTGTTAAAAAGCTTAGGAACCACTGAATTATAGGGAAGTCAGGGCAGGGCCTGAGGTAGGAACAATAGAAGAAGGTGCTTGCTGGCTTGTTCCCTGGCTCCTTCAGCTTTCCTTAACAACTCAGGCATACCTGCCTAGGGATGGTACCACTCACCTACATCATTGATGTAATGACTGGGCTTGACTACATCAATTATAAAATTCCCCATCGATATCTACAGGCCATGACAACAGAAGCAGGTTCTCTAGTTGATGTTCCCTCTTCCTAGAGGTGTCAAGGTGACAGCCAAAATTAGCCATCACAGGCTCTCTAAAGCAGGGGCAGAACTTATGTAATTTTCCACTTATGGGAAATTACTCCCACTCATGGGAGAGAGGTTACACAGGTGTCCAGTTACCCAGGGGCCTGGGTGTCCATCAGTAAATATGAGTGTAGAAATAATTATTAATAAATCTCAGTGGCAGGTTCACTAAACCCACTCCAGTGGTTTATGTTCATGAATGAAACACACACATACACACAGCTTTTATATTTATATTTTTATATATTTATATAAATTTATATATATAAAAATATATAAAATTATATATATATATATATATATATGCCTTAAATAGCACAATAGCCCAACCTCCATGCTTTTAATCCTGAGTTATTACTTACAAAGTCTATGTTCTCCCCTCATAACCACTCTGGACCCAGTTGGGCATCCCTTGGTGGGGAAAGGAAAGGGACAAGAGGTACTCTTGCAGAAATGCTGGAATTACAATAGAGGAGACACAAGGGCTCAACAGAAAGATTGACTGAGAGAGTGAGGAGCTAGAGTAGCAGGGAATTTGGGTGATGGGGACTCTGGCTAGGGTGGGAAAGGAAGAGCAGGCATTGTGACCACAGTATTCCTAGTCACTGGATGGATGTTCTAGAAGGAACTCAGTTGTGGTACAGCCATGTACAAATGCTCCCCAATGCAGGCCACCCCTGGAGGTTCTAATGCACCCATCCCCACTACTGTCTGCCATAAGACCAGACTGAGTCTCATAAGAAAATGGCTGAGTCCACCAGTCACCTCCAAAAGAGGACTTCTTGCCTCATTCAGCCTCATAGCAGAGAGGTGGAGGTGTGGAGATACCGTTATAGTCAGTTTTGGTAGTACGGTCAGTTCTGTAAGAATTCTCACACAATCATTTAGTGTCTTCAAGACATGCAAGTTCAGCAAGGCACTTCTGCAGATACTCATGTGATCCTTAAGTACCCAGGCTTGGCAAGTGTGTGTAGACCACAAGGCCACAAGGATTACATAGCCAGTCTCTCTCCATTAAGTTTGATGTTGGCTTCTGATTTGTTCTATAGTGCCTTTACTATGTTTATGTATGGACCTTGAATTCCTGATCTTTTCAAGACTTTTATCATTGGACTGAGCACGGACTGAAGGAGCTGAAGGGGTTTGCAACCCCATGGGAAGAACAATAATATAAGCCAATCAGACCCCACCCCCCACCCTGAGCTCCCAGAGACTAAACCATCAACCAATGAGCACACATGGAGGGACCCATGGCTCCAGCCACATGTGTATCAGAGGATGGCATTGTCTGGCATCAATAGGAGGAGAAGCCCTTGGTCCTGTGAAGGCTCATTTTCCCAGTGTAGGGGGATGCCAGTACATTGAGGTGGGAGTGGGAGCATCTTCATAGAATCGGGGGGATTGGAGAGGGTGATTGGGAGAGGGGGGAAGAGGGAATATAACATTTGAAATGTAAATACATAAAATATCCAAGAAAAGAAAAGGAAAGATTACAAGGCCAGTAGCAGGCTAAGCTGGTGTTCAATATAGGCCTAATAGACCCCAAAGCTTTCCTTTAGAGAACACTTGCAGGGTGCACCTTGAATCCAGAGCTGGAAAATGACCATAGTCTGTTAGTCAGTGGATTCTGCAAAGCAGACTTATTCTTTGCATCGGCTTATGGGGTTGGCATAGACTACCTTTCCTAGAAATCATTCATACTTCGCACAACCAGGAAGACGTGTTCTCAAAGTTTCCCCACTCTCATAGCTCCCTGACCACCAGCAAGAGGGTGTGTGGATTTCCTCACCTCTGCAAGGCTAGAAGTACTGGGGTTTGGAGCTCAGGCTTTGAGTGACTTCTTTGGTCCTGAGGGCAAATGCCTTCTGCATCCAGAGTGCTATTCTCTGAGTGCTGCTCTCTTCCAGAGTTTTTAGCCAACTACCCCCTACAGATGCTAGACATCCTGAAAAAGCAGGACCCAGATAAAAATGTTGCAGCTGAGTCCCAACTTACATGGCAGTTGGTAGCAGCTGGGGACCTGCATGTCCTTCAGCATGAGTCTCTCTATTAGGGACCCAGTGCCACAAGAGGAATTTCTTGTACACCCAATATGTGACACAGCCAGAATAAATCGTGTAACCAACCTGCCTTGGCCTCAGAGTTCGGCAACATCATTTATGTTAAGTGACACTCTTAGAAAATTATCCCTTTCTCTTCTTGGTTAATAATAATAATAATAATAATAATAATAATAATAATAATAATAATAATAATAATAATAATTTGGGGTTGCAGCAAAATGACATGTGGCAATTGTTTTTTGCTTTATTAATATGTGTTTAAGTCTAGGAAATTCATTTCTAGAATGGGAGCTTTGGAAGAACCTGATTAAGGAAATTAGCTCCTGCAATCCCCCTGATAAATTAATGTGGGCAAACAGCCCTTTAGTGGGGCAGGAAGGCCATGGTGGGTACTCTTGCCTGGGCTGGCTGGCAGACTCCAGCAGATGGGCTAGTGATACAATTAGGAACTGTTGTGTTAAATGAGCCATTATTCAAATTATCCACTGCTTTTCGTATCTATTAACCTGCTGGGAAAGAGACAGTGGTATCTGAGAAATCTCAGGCTCATCACTAATTGGATGAATCACCCAGTTTTTCCCTTTACTGCCACATTTTACCTTATTGCAGCAATTAGCAAATGGCTCTCTGTGGGATTATTGCCCAATGCATCACTGAAGATTAGGAGGGGTGCAGGCAGGAAGACACATGCTAGTTTGCAGCAGGAGGCAAGCCTGTGGCTCCTCAGATGGTACTCATAACTGTTCTTACTTTTTCCATCCCTGATTAAGGGACATTAGTTCTCATCAGAGGCTGCAATAACAAATACCCAAGCTGTGTGCTTCCTAGTGGCATACAGCCATTTCTTGGGTGCCTGGTTCCTGGTTGTAGAACCATCACCTTGAGACAACAGAAGGAGAGACACTCCTTTATAACAACGCTAACCCCATTTGTGAGGCTCCCTCTTATGGATACCATGCACAAACCCAGCTACTTACCCACCTACCTAACTATCCCTGCCCATCCACTCACTCTCTTACTGAAGGCCCTGCTCCTAAATACAAGGACTCCAAGGGCTAAGTCTCAATACATGAGATGGGTCCAGAGTCCCAAACCTTTAAGCCCTAATAGAATGTATGGTGAAGTTTGTTTGAGGTTTGAGCCAACCTCCTGCTTGCTTCCCCTGGCCCTCACATGGGCCTATGTCAGGGAGAGTACCCTATACTGGGGCTGACACCTGGAAAAATTGGACTTCAGTGTATTAACAATAGGCCAGGCCCTTGGAAATGGAGTCCTTACTATGACAGGATACCTGTGACAGACAGGCAGGGATACAGTGGAATATTTCTGAAGCATCATGGGGGTTGGTTCTATCTGGCGGCCACATGAGCAGAGGGCTCCAAGTCACATGAGTTTGGAGCTCTTAGGTATTGGTCAGCTTTCCTGGTGTATGTGCCTCCCCGAGGCTGTATTTGTGCGGGGAGGACTGGCACTTGAAACAGTTGGGTGTGTGATGGTGGGAACATGTGGCAACTAATCACATGACAGTGGAGAAAGCAGGAAGCTCAGTAAGAAATGGTTGGGATCACACAACAGTTTTTGTTTGGGTTGATTTCCTCTCTACTTGTGTGCTCTGCTTCCCACTAAAGAAGAGCAGAGAGCAGAAGGGCAGATGGAAGGATGTGGGGATGAAAGAGCCATGTTCATGGGAGTCTGCGGAGGCTAGGACAAATTCCAGATCCTGGAAAAGGGTGGATTCACTACTCAGAAAGCTCCCATCACTGGGGCCATTGTGCCCGAAGACAAGACAATAGTCTTGCCTGGGCCCAGACATTTGGGAGAAGTCAGGGTTAATGTGGAATGCCAGGCTGCCTGGCAGCACACAGAAATAACAGGACTCTGGGGCCAGCTGGCATTTCTCATGCTTCCTGACTACTGTTGGGTCCATGGTTGCCGGTGAGAGCCCAGAGACATCTGTGTAGTAGCCTAGCAATGGCCATAGGAGACAACCAGTCTTGTTCAGGAATCTGTGGCTTTTATTGTCTATAACTTTTAATGATCAAAAAACAGTATTTTTCTCTGCCTTGCCCCCAGTTATTGTTTTTAGGTGACTTGTTTCTTGGATAACAGCCTTTCCTCTTTCAAAGGTCTGATATTCCCTGGCTGCCTCAGCAGACAATCCCACGTGCACAGGGCTTTGCTACTTCCTCTTTCAGTTCACTACCCTTCTACCCAAGCAACTTCAAACATCATATCACAGCCAGGAACAAGGAGTACTCAGATCTGTTAGTTACAGAATTGATGGGTGTCTGCTAGTCAATCAGTGATGAACTTAAGACATGTTCCTGATAGGTAGTCGGAGGAAGAGAGGGAGAGAAAGAGGGAAGGGTGGGGGAGGGAGGTAGAGAGGGAAAGGGGGAGAGGGGGAAGAGGTAGGGAGAGAGACTACAAATAGGTAATAAAAGTGGCAAACTTTTGTTTTCTTCCTCATACTTTGGACTGGAACAAAGTCCTAAAGGTATGAAGGGCTTTTTCTCATACCAGTAGAGCCCCTCAAGGCCAGACTGAGACATGCTAACCTCAAAATTGTGAGCCTCTCAGCCTCCCTGTCTTTCCTCAAACTGACAAACTCTAAATTAGTGGTGGGGAACCCCTCTAAGACACTTAACCTCCACTCCCAACCTTCAAGGGACAAAACAGATTCTGTGTTCCCAAGTCTCTTCTCTGTAGGGAATCCGTGTGTGTGAGTGTGTGAGTGTGTGTGTGTGTGTGTGTGTGTGTGTGTGTGTGTGTGTGTGTGTGAGAGAGAGAGAGAGAGAGAGAGAGAGAGAGAGAGAGAGAGAGAGAGAGAAAGAGAGAAAGAGAGAGAGTGTGTGTACATCCTTACCCCTAATAAAAAGTCTGTGTCTGAGATTTCCCCTATTGCTACATATTGTACTTGAGATTTTTCCTGATTTATTTTATGTAATTTATTGACTGATAGAGCAAACACTCAATCAAGACCCCTAGATAGTAACCAGTAGTTTTGGTGCTGAACATGCTGCATTTCAAAGCCCCTTCCCAGGGTGGGCCTTGCTACTTCCGCATGCACTGTGCTTATGACTTCTGTCTCTACATTCCCATTAAGCTAGCAAAGAATGGGTCATAGAAGCCAGTTCTTCAGGCAGGGAGTAGACTCAGAAACAGTCACCTTAAGATGAACAAAGTGATAGAGTGACATGTCTAGAGTGAGTTGTGGCAACTGTCATAGCAGAGCAAATGGGAAAGCATTGTTCTCACCACAGTTTGAGCATTAGGGCTTAGGGATACTAAGAAGCAGCCATAGAGACAGGAAAGATGCTTCCCACACTGGGAACTTCTTGGGGGGAGCTCTGTCTATACCTTACTTTGGTTGTCTGGCTCCCAGTATTGTAAGAATGAGCATGTGTTATTTCATGCCACCCAGTTTCTAAGAATTTGTTATGGCTGCCAGGGAATGTTAAGCCCCAATGGCTCAGGAAAATTGAACTAGGCCTGTCTGTATTAAGATGCTCGATAAACATATGGAGCTTTGTGGCTAAGGGAAGAATTTTTCAGGTATCCAAGGGGGAAACGAAAAACACTATGTAATGAGAAAAAGTAAGGGAGGCCTTGGATTTCCCATCAGGTGATGGCTTCTGAAAGACACTGGAAAATATTCATAATATGAGGAGTCCACAAACGTCATCCAAGTCTACAAAACCTAAGCAAGACATTGTTCCAGTATGAAGACCTCAGTAGGCATCTGGGAAAGTAGACATGCTAGGAGAAGATGGTGCTCATCCTGGAGTACAAGCTGAGCTCCCTAAGAGAACCTCAGGACATAGCACAGAAGCGGGCCATTTGTGGGCTAGGTGAACAGAATTTGGACCTGAGGCTGACAGAGGTGATGAACTTACTTCCTTGTAGGATGCCTCAGCCATCATGGGAAATATAGTTCTTAAAAGCAAACCTCTAATCCAATGAACTAGTTCTGTGGGCAAGAGTTCCTGCTGCCAAACAAGACAACTTGAGATTAATCTTAGGTACCCACATGATGGATGGGGAGAAGCAACACTCACAGGAAAGTGTGTCTCAGTCAGTGTTCTGTTGCTGTGAACAGACACTATGGCCATAGCAGCTCTTATAAAGGAAAGCATTTAATTAGGGCTTGCTTACAGTTCAGAGGTTTAGTCCATTGTCATAATGAAGGGAAGCATGTCGGTGTGCAGGCCCACATGGTGCTGGGGAGTAGCTGAGGATTCTGTGTCATGATCTGCAGGCAGAGAGTGACTAGGTAGGCCTGGCTTGAGCATTCAAAACCCCAAACTCATCCTTAGTGACACATTTTCTTGATCAAGGCCATACCTCCTAACCCATGTCAAGTAAACATTCAAATCTATGAGCCTATGGGGGTTATTCCTATTCAAACCACCACAAAGTGTATGCGTATATACACACACACAAGTATATATACATGTATATTCCTGTGTGTGTGTGTGTGTGTGTGTGTGTGTGTGTGTGTGCACGCACGAGCATGATATATATGGCTAAAGAGGTGGCTCAGCAGCTAAATGTACATGATGCTCATCCAGATGGGCCAAACTCAGTTTCTAGCACCCTTTGTTGGGTAGTTTACAACAACCTGTAACTTCAGCTTCTGGGGACTCAATATACTCTTCTGGTTTCTGTGGATACACACACACAAACACACACATACACACATACACACACACCATTTTTGTAATGTGGGACTAGGGAGATGGCTGGGTTGATAAAGTCCTATGTAGGCATGAGGACCTAAGTTTGGATCCATCACTCCCACATAAAAATCTGGGCACAGTAGTGCACATTTATAACTCCAGCACTTGGAAGGTGGGTAGTGGAGACAGGCAAATCCCTAGAACTGATAGCCCAGCCAGCCTAGTGAATCAAAGCACCCCAGTTCAGTGAGAGACCCTGTCCTGAAAACTAAAGGAGAAAACAATTGCAGAAGACACCAGCCACCACCTCTGTTCACACGTTCACATATGTACTTGTACACCTATGTACACATGAACGCACACAGATTTTGTTTGGGTTGACCACACACAGACTTCTTGTCATCATTCCATAAATAATACACCTGTTTTCATAGAATTTACATTGTGCTAGCTACTAACCATGAAGAAGCAGTGTGATGTGTCACATAGGTACACAAGGTCCTGGGTTCATGGGTCAACCTGGTGGGCAGCAGGGCTGGTGTGGCATGAGGTGAGGATTACTGGTGACAAGCTTGGCATTCTCATGGACCCCAGCTTAGACCCTGGTACACTGAAAGAATTGACAGGCTCTGACTTAACCTAGATGGTTCCTAGCTGTAAGCAGACTGAGGAAGAAGGTGGGAAGACCAGTTAGGAAGAGGTGACAATGTAATGGGCCACCATGGTCTCTTTTTACCACCCATATGGTATTGTGGGGATGGAGAGGAAGCTCACTGAAGATTTACCCTGAGCAAATGTTACAGAAGTATGTTAACTTAGAAGGCAACGTCCTGTGGATTTGGCAGGTTCCTTTCTGACTATGTATATTTATTTTCTGTCATGTGGTATCCCCCGTGTCTCTGTTTTTATGAGAGTTTTCTCTCACAGAAAATACCAGTCAGGCTACATTAGGACCCTACCAAATGAGTTCATCTTAATTTGATCACCTCTGACTGATTTCTAAACATTGTTCCACTCATAGAGACAGGAGTTTAGACCTAACACTTGTGGCAGAGAGAAATCCAGGTAGAGATGTTGGATTAGTAAAGCCCAAGCCTAGGGGTAGGTAAGCCTGGGGATTATTAGCACAGTGCAAGCAAGGGAAAACTCTATAGGGTCCCTGATGGCCTAAGAGAAGGCACAACACAAACTTCTGCAGGAAGAATGCCAAACAGAGAGAGGGTCACCAGAAGGTGGAAAACCTAGCAAAGGAAAACCTATCCTGGAATCAGGAGGAGGAAGGGAAACTGATCTAAGTTAGAGATAGAAAGTTGTGGGCCTGGCCAAAACTTGAGGTGCTGGCAGGAGTAAATTTGTTGATTAGAGGTCTTGGATTAAAAACTTGACTGCCTAATAGCATTGTCCATAGCTTGTGTAACTGGATGATAAAACCTTAAGACTTTAATTGCTTATTCTGCGCTTGATTCTAAAGTCTGTGTTTATTTACTAAACAGTCCATGTTTGGACTGGAGTTAGATGCTAGGGCGATAGCACACTCAACCCCCAGGGGAGCCATTGTTTACTGGAGATATGGGTCAAACATTTAGGGTTAGGGTTAGGGTTAGGGTTAGGGTTAGGGTTAGGGTTAGGGTTAGAGTCATTAGCCACCAGGAACTGCAAATTAGATGACATTCTACACACACTAGAATGACCGAAAATGTAAACAGGACCACCAGCTTTCAGAGAGGGGATGGAGCAAATGAGCCTCATGGACCATAGCCCATTGCCATATGGGTACAACTTGTGCATCTAGGCTTGAGAGCTTCTCCATTTCTTTTTACTTAAAAGGCATCTACCCTTTGACCCACCAGGTTTCATTCCCAAGAGAAATAGAAACAGGTCTACAAAAAAAAAAAAAAAAAAAAGACAGAAATTCCAGGCAAGCAATGGATTTACAACCTGATGGTACAAAGAAAAGAGCAGAGCAGATACTCCACAGCATGTAAGAGTCTCAATGTAGCTGGGCCAAAATAGAAGAAAATCGTTCAAGAACAGGGGAAATTTACCTGTTCTAATAGAGAACAGAACTGGTATCTCCCAGGAAAGAGGGGCAAAGAGGACAAACATTTAGGGATAATTTGGGTTTTAGGGATGCCTTGGCTTGGGCATAGAACCTTCCTAAACTCACCATCAGACTTCTGGCAATTTGAGCTTTTGTTTGTTAGAGACAGAGTCTCACTGTGTAGCTAGTCTAGGCTAGCCTCCAACTCATCACCCTCCTTCTCTGGACTCTGTACCATTAGGATTGTTGGCATCTACTACCACTGTCTTTTCATGATCCCCAAATTAGACTTTAATAAAGCTGAAAAGGAGACATCTGTTTGCTGGAGCCAAAGCTCAGTGGTTAAGAGCAATTGCAGCTCTTGCAGAGACCCTGATTCAGTTCCCAGCATCCACATGTCATCCCACAACCATCTGTAATTCCAGTTCCAGGGGTTCTGACACCCTCTTCTGAATTCCACAGGCACCAGCACATATGTGGTACATTTAATATATTCAGGCAAAGTACGTATGAAAGGAAAATGCATTCTTAATAAGGATGTGCTTATAATGGGTGTCTTCAGAGACTCAGCAGGGAGATAAAGTAAAAACCAATAACAAGGAACTTCCTAGGGAAAGGGCACCACAGTGGATTTGATGCTCCAAGGAATATTTGGAAAAGCAAGAAATTTCTGGTCAGGAATGGAGCTGTGCAAAATTCCAGGAGTGACTAAAGAACTGGCGATGTGATCCAGTATTAGTGACTCGAACTGCCCTGTGTTTGACAAGCCTGTCTGGAAGGCTCCTGAGCATCTGAGGCAAGTCCAGAAATCTAAGGCAAATCCCATGTGGCTCTTGTAGCAGCACCCTCTGTGGCTGTGTCAGGCTTCCCATATAACTTTATACATCATATTCTAACATTTCTCCCTAAATCAGTATGGATATTGGTTTTTACTGATTAATAAATTATTGTGGTTGGTGCTTCTTCCAATAATTTGAAGCTTTCTATTTTTTTTTCTCCTTAAAAAACAAAAGGTACAGATTCTTGTGGACACCGGAAGCAGTAACTTCGCTGTGGCAGGCGCCCCACACTCCTACATAGACACCTACTTTGACTCAGAGAGGTGAGTGGGATTACACACAGCTTCAGGGTCTGGTCTAGCAGTGAGACCTGGATTGGCATCTTTGAAAATGTGCTGGAACAAAACCGCCAGAAAGCTATCTGTCTCATTTAGAAGGAATGTGTGCATGTTTGTATATCTGAACATGTGTGTGTGTGTGTGTGTGTGTGTGTGAGAGAGAGAGAGAGAGAGAGAGAGAGAGAGAGAGAGAGAGAGAGAACAAATGCACACAACACATGCATATCTCCTTCTACAAAATCTGTATCAGGTTCTGTTAATAGCTGTGGGAACATGACTTTATGAATTTTTAAGTGTAACACATTCCTTGTTTACACAGAAGCTGCCCTTCACAGTGTGGTTGGAGAGAAAGCCCACCTACAGGTGTTCCACCCACTTCATATCAGTCTCCACTTAGGTACCAGGAATGCCAGGGTCTCGTATTTGCACAGCTGAAGAGAGGGCAGGGACTGCCTGTGCCAGGTGGCACCTCATAGCGTCTCGGTGCATTAATGCTGACCCCTCCCTCAAGGAGCACAGAGTTTCCGTATAACATGTGTGTGGAGTGGATGGAGTTCCTGTGTGTGTGCCAGTGTGCCAGTTAGTTGGGTTTTGGTGCTTTTGTTGTCTTGTCCTAGTCACACTGATGGTTCACCCTGGGCCTCTGTCTCTATACAGCTCCCATCCCCCTCCCATCACAGCCTCTAGACTCCAGAGCATTCCTGTTTAACCCTATAGCCTGGGAAGTGAAGGAACAAGGAGTCTTCCTGAATTCTAGCTTCCAGACCGTAGCCTTGTAACTACCACATAAATAATTCTTATGAGTTTGAGATAGATAATGCAGGTGTTGCATAGCTGATCAAAAAATAATAATAATAAAAACCCCACATACAAACAAAACAAAAAACCATGCAATGACCTCAAACCTGAGACACTTTGAGCACACAGGTGATCTTGCAAGTGTCAAGTTTCACTACTGACCTCAGGTCAGTCACAACACAAACGCACCAAAAGTACTGTGTACAGTGATCTTATGGCTACTTGTGTAATGTCTGCATGACACAAATGAAGCTTTTGCCTAGGTTCTTTTTCACAGGTATCTCAGTATGCATGTGCAAACACTCCAGAAAATCTGAATCTGAATACTTCTGGCCCCAAGTATCGGGGAAAATCTACACCAGCCTAAATGTGGGTCAGGAATGAGGTAGTATGAGTAAGGTACTCAGTATATCACATGAGTGTGTTGATGAGAGGCATGTAGAAGATGCTGTATACTGCACACCAGTGTATGGGTGTGGGCTCAATGGGACACAGACACCACAGAGGCCATTTGGACAACTAACTTAAGACTGGTTACTGGTTACTTTGGGTGGTTGATGGGATTTTCCAAAGTGAAGAACAATCCTCATGAGCTTAAAAATAAAATGTCACATGCCTTCCATTTACATATTAGTTAATGCTTCACTGTAAATGCTAAGTCTGCTCAGATAAACAAATAGCTTTCAACCCACACTCATACCATGGAACATGAGGAAGCCCCGTGGCAGGCAGATTGGTTATGGGTTTTAAGGGATCTCCTACCTCTTCTAGGATTGCACCATTCCTGGCACTGACCTACCAGTGGCCCAAAACAGGGTAGCTCCTTCCCTTACAAGACCCGTTGCCTTGCAGACCAAGAAGTCCCAGCTCACAGATCAGGAGCAGATGTACAGTCCACCCTCCCAACAGTGCGAATTTCATTCCTAATCACACACCTGTTGGCATGAGATCCAGAAGAAGGGAGCAGTAAGACTGGAGTTGGCATAAATTAGGGTCAACACAGGTGCTTATGGTGCACTACAAAAACGAGGGCCTGCCACAAGGCAACCACCTGCAACTCCTTGGCAGCTAATTTTCAGCTCCATTGGGGCCAAAATGCACCCAGGGATCCTTTGACAAGACCATGCAGTTGTTGAAACATGATAGGGTGAATAAAAGTCACCATTGCTGATGCTGTGTACTCTATCACTCTGTTAATTGGTCAGCTGTGGACAGCCACAACCGATTTCTCACTGACCCCCGCTGTGTGTGTTGTGTCAATAAGCCTTGGTTCTCATTCAGGTTCCAGCAGGACATGTATTTTCTTTTTCTTCTTTTGCTTTCCTCCTTCAGGCGAACTTTGTGCCTCTAGCCAGGTGTATGGAAGGTGGGTAGAAATTCCCCTTTATCCTGTGCAGTAAGGAGAGCTTCTCAGGCCTGCTTTCATCTGAGTCAATATGAACCCCTGAGCTTTCCATTGCTGCGGTGACCAGTCATCCTTCCTTCCTGTTAAGCCCACAAAAGGGCATAGACACCCCCTCAGCTTTGCCACCTCAGATCTATTTCCCTGGCTTTTAAGTAAACAAAAAGAGAAACAGCAGAACACACCCAGGTCTAGAAAAAGCAAGGCTTCCTTCCTTCTCTGCTCTGTCTCTGACATTACTGCCTTCTGGATGAGGACTGGGAGAGGGAGTTTGTGCTTAGAGTCAACAGAGACATAATTATTATAAATAATATGTGCTATCCATATAAATTATTATTTGTGTAGTACTTTTGCTGATATTGGCCGTTTTGAGGTTTTCAACCTCAGTATCTGATGGAAACCAGAGAACAGTGTCTTTCCTTCTGGATGTCTGACAAAGGTGCCTTTGTGGAGATGTGGGCCCTGCCCTGTGATGTTTGAGTACTGAGTTGGCCCTCAGAATTCTTTGTTATAATAAGGCTCCCAGTTGGGCTTGGCAGCCTCTGATATAAACCCCCAGCCTTCCTATGTTCAGGTTTTGTACTTCCTGAAGCATTGTGCAGTAATTGGAGATTGGGCTCAGGGTTCTCTGAAAAGATCTCTTTGATTTATAGAAGAAGATGGGCCACTATGAGTCATTTGTATGGCTTGTCACTGTCATGAGCCCTCTTTGCAGCTGTTGAATGCCCATGTGTATAACTATGTAGCAAAAGAGAAAGGGCTGCATGGTTTTCAAATGCATTTTCTTTTTGGACAAGAAAATGACTTCTAGCCAACTGAATAGGCAAAAGATCCAATATGTACCTCACTGAACCCTCTGCCATTCAGGAGCCTATGCATACTTGCTTATTAACGTTGCTTCACCCCTGCACCCACAGAGATATTGAAGCAATGAACCAATTCATTTTCTGCATGATGGCAATAAATGAGATTAGGGAACCAACGAACCAACTGGAGATGTCTTTAAGGAGGGTAGGGGCATACAGATGGCTTTCCACACAGTAGGGATAGGTCTTTCTCTTGGTTGCTCAGGTAACTTTTCAGGACTGGTTGACCTCTCCATCAGAGGCTTGCTTCTTTGGAGCTTGAGAGCTTGAACCACCAGGTCAGGCCAAAGGCTCCATTCATTCAGCTCTGGTGACTTCTAAAATCATTGACAAGTCACAAGGACCAAATCACCAAGCCCACTGGTAAATGCCAAACCCTGAAATGTACACAGAGGTCTAATGAAGAGGCCTTTGGGGCCCTTGGCATCCCCTGGAGTTGGAAGGGACTTGGGAGAACCAGAGCTGACCCAAGGACTCACCAGAAACAGCAATGGCTTTCTCTTGAAATAAGATGGCCCCAAAGTTCTGTTCTTGGCTTCGGGTGATCTCTCTTTATAGTTCTACTTCCCCCGAACTCTCTGAACAGAGGCAGAATGTCTTTCAAATCTCCTTAAAAATGTTTTTTTATTGCTGTGAGCAGACTCATTTCTGACCCCCCACATCCCTGACTGCTTGCCATGTCTAAGCATCTGGAATGGAGGCCTTGGAATTGGGAAGCCCATCCAGGCTTTTCTCCTGACATGATTAATATGAAATGTCAGAAAAGTAAGGTGTTAGCCAATGAAGATGTGGGGGATCACTTTAAAGTGCTAATGACCCACAGGGCTGCTCACAATTCTGCCCAGGCTCCTCTTCTCTGTTTCAGATTCAGTAAAGGAGAGCCAAAGAGGGCAAGCTTACAATTACAGCTTTCCCATATTCTCTCAGAAAATGTTTTCTACAGGGGTGGCCACTGATCCTGTAGAGCTGTTTAAGTTAATTAATGCTAAGTGAAGTGAAATAAAAGTTCTGGCACCATCACATTTCAGTCACCACACGTGGCTTATATAATGGATGACTTATACATAGATCAGCCTGTCCTCAGAGCAGGTTCTGCTGGACAGTGCTGGTCTAGGCCACAGCACTGGACCATTTGGAAGTCCGTTGCCCAGAGACATAAGACAACACCTTTCCACACCAAGAATGGTTGCCCCTCCACTCTTTAGGAGGTGGTCAGATTTTACATTTAGGGTACTTTGTGGTATCATCTTGTTTTCTAGAACAACCCTGAGTTTTCTAATGGTAGCTCATAGATTGGAGAAAGCTAGGAAGCCCTTTGATAATTATACTAATTGTAGTTGTTTTGTTGCAGACTGATTTGAAGCCAGGATTTTGTTCTAAATATGTAACCTATTAGCCTTTCGAGTTTGCATAGGTAGTCTCCTAGAGGTACCATCCTGGCTAATCCCAGAATATTGGGGAACTGAAGCATAGAAGTGACAGTTTGGTCCTGAATAATATAGCCAGTAAGTAAGTGAACGTGTATGTGAACCCTGGTACTGTTACTTCTACTGCCTTTCTGTTCTCTACAAGTGGCATTGAATTATCCCTGTAAGACAGCTGCAGTAGCAGGAAGCTAAGAAACATGTTATAGAGATATAATGCCACTCTGTTTCTTAATCTAAGGAAGGTGGGATGAAAATAAAATACCTTTCAAAGCCCAGCTTGAGGAAGCTGATGGGAACAGGGGGAAGATAGCTGATCTACTAGCTAACTTATGGTGTCCACAGATGTAGACAGTGAGCCAAATTGGACTGGCTGCTGGAGATATACCTATATACATACTTGGAGAAGCAGGGTAACTTGTAGATGGTGGGCTATATATGTGTGTATATGTCTATGTCTATGTATGTATATAAAGTTTTATGCTTCTGTATGGTGTGTGGCTGTTCCCTTGATACAGCACCACAGCTCTGTACTTACAATAGAGATGATAAAGTGAGCAAATGCCAGAACATTCCTTTATAGGAAAGATGTGCTGACTCTTATGTCAAGTCCTTCTGCAAGCAGTCTGAGCTTGACCTGTCTATCAAAGGAATTAAAATGTCAGTGTTTGTTCCCTTACCATGTGCATGGAACATCTGAGCTTATACCAACACTCAACTTGCTCTTTGGTCTGCCCTCAAAAACTCAAGTCCTTAAAGTGAACCCACATGGACAATTACTATAGTATGACCCGGGGCTCAGCCTGCCTACCTACTCCCATTTTTCTACCCTCAAGAGAGTTGTATGAGTTTTCTTGTTGACATAACAAATTCCTGACAGTAGCAGGTGTGAAAAGACTTCAAGGGCAAGCTGGCACTGGGTACTTGTGTTCTTGCAAGCTTCAGCTCTCCCCAGCATGTTTATTCTTCCTTTGGTCAGTCTGTCATGGTAATGGACCCATACTGTTGTTAATTTACACCAAGCTAGATGGTTTCCATTCAGGCAGGAAGGCCATCAGCAAAAGGCTCCCAGCAATGTCTAAGTTAACAATGATGGGCAAAGTGAAAGCAATCTAGAACTTGGAGAAGCAGAGTACCTTGTGGATGATGGGCTTGAAGACACAAGAGATGTAGGTGGAGATGTCAGTGCAGCTCAAAGGCCGAGTTAGCTGCTTCACCTTGGTCTTTAATCACCACTATTTTTACTTCACTAATACCAGAGGTGCTTCCCTAGTTGCCAAGTAGACCTGGAAATCCGTGCCAGCTGCAAAGGAGGCTCTGACTACGAAGGTATTTTAATAGCAGTGCAATTTTGAAAGGGAAATGGATAGCTTTCTTTTCATGAACATGTACAGATGTCTTTTCTTTACGTTTCTCACACTTATGAATATTTTAAGCCCAAATGGACTGCTAAGCCAAGCGTGTGACTTTTTTATCTTTTTAAGATCCTAACAGGACATAGAATAGCAACTCTGGTCTTCCAGTTTTATTCATTTCAGTTATGCACCAAGCAATACCACTGTATCAGGTTTTGCTTTGGTTTTTTGTTTGTTTTGTTTTGTTTAAGAGCTGCTACACCTTTAAATGTTCAGCCCTTCAGTCTATACTTGATTATATGTATCTATTTTCTGTGAATTATCTTGAAAGTTTTAAACAGAAATAACTCATAGTTTTTAATAAAGTTTCTTTACCTAAAATGTGCTGGTAGCATCTTGCTCACACACAAAGCAATAAACATATCAAAAATCTTATTTTTCACATTTAACTATATGGTGGAAATTTTCTATTTTAAGGACACATGCCCCATCCAGTTGAAATTTTTACCTTAAAAGAACAAAAAGGGGGTGCTCTTCGCTGGAATTCAATGACATAAAATGTTTGATATGGTAGTATTTTTATAAAAATCTGCTGGAGATCACTCCCTGTGATTTTTTTAAATAAATAAAAAGTCAGTTATGATCTTTTTTTAAAAAAAGAGGAAGGTTTATTTTGTCTCACAGTGTGAGGCTACAGTCTGTTTTAGTGTCTTTTTCTTTGCTTCCATGAAATCTGTAGACAAAAGCAACTTAAGGGAGAACAGATTTGCTTTAGCTCATAGTCATGGTGGAGAAGCCTAGGAAATAAGTTTGCTCCCTTCTGTTTTGTTTACCTTCTTAATCCTTGTGATCCAAGAGACCCCTCCCTATTTAGGTATGTGTCCCACCCACAGTGGGCAGGTCTTCACACCTTAGTTAACTGAATAAAGATAATCTACTTCAGGAAAACGGAGAGGGTCATCTCCTATGTGTGACAGCTCACACTCACCATCACACACCATGGCAGAGAAACCATGCTGAACATGAGGCAACTGGTCACATAGCAAATGTGGGCTGGAAGAAGAGAGAAATGAATGCTGGTGTTCATGTCTTCTCCTTACTCCTTTTTATTCTCTGGGTTCCCAGCCCATGTATGTGATGGTGATAACCACATTTGGAGTGGGGTTTTTAGGCTCAGTTAAACCCCTTTAGAAAAACCCTTACAGATACAGGTGTATCTCCTAGCTGATTCCAAACCTGGTCTGATCAACAGTGAAGATTTCCTGCCATACTTATGCACAGTGTTCACTTCATGTCTCTTTTGTTATATTCTTTTCTTGTATATTGAGGGAATTTTTGCAGAAAACAGAGACATAGCTCGAGTTTCTGTTGCAGAATTAATATTAAAACTCAGTGGACTGAGACAGTAGATAAACAGTCTTGGCAACTACTTGGTGATTTGACACTCCTTTAGGCATTGGGTTGTTTCTTTTGTTTTGGTTTTGTTTTTGTTTTCAGAGAACATGCTATGTTTTTTTTTTAAGATTTATTTATTATTATATTTATATGAGTATGCTGTAGCTGTTTTCAGATACACGAGACACCAGAAGAGGGCATCACTCCCATTATAGATGGTTGTGAGCCTCTATGTGGTTGCTGAGAATTGAACTCAAGAGCTCTAGAAGAGCAGTCAGTGCTCTTAACCACTGAGCAATCTCTCCAGCCCAGAGAGCCTGCTTTAAATGATCAGTCTTCCTCTACTCCCTTTCCATATTCCACAGAAATTTCAGACTAATACAGTGTAAGAATAACCTTGCATGATTAGAGGCTCCAGAGCCTGACACAGGGTGTCTTCTCCCAGGCAGCCTTGTAGTCCTTGGTCTCTACTGAGGTCTCCAACATGTGGCCACCTATGAGAGATCATCTCAGCCATCAAATTGCTTGTTCACCCTCACTACTCAGTTGCTCTGATTCATTCATTGTAGCCTGATATTTTATATCCTGACATATATTATCTCTCCTCACTGAGTAATCTGGAGAAGGAAGACTCCCATCTACCTTTCCATTGCCTGCTTGTGCTTCTGTGACCCTCTCTCAGTACCTCTTATTCTTCATGCTGCACACATGCAAGGTTCTAGGTTACACCACAGTGCTTTTCCCAAACAGCTTTGTCAACTGTGCTTTGGTAGTGAGATCACCTTTGAGATATCAGGGAAGGACTATGAAATTAGGGGATACACTAGACAGGCCAGGGCTTGGTCTTTGTCACTTTACTTGGGTTGTATGAATCTCAATCCCACACTGAGACAAGCTCATGGGATTTTCTGTTATAATTGCACAGTCTCTTTCTGTGCAGAGCACAGGCCCAGTAATCCTGTAAAGCCACATGGTCTAGTGTGTGCCCAGATGTGGTGTCCTTCAGAAAATGATGTAGCTAGGTAAAGCACCTGACTCAGGATCATGCCTGTGATAGTTTGATTTAGGCATAGGGGAAGAATTGAACTACAGGGTTACATGCCAACATCATGGCATTGCTTTCATATAACATGGCAACAGTTCCCAAATAGCCCATGCTTAAGTCTGTGGAAAACAGTGCCTTGGTCTACATGAACATCACTTTCTACTGAGTATCACTACCTTTAGACTATATAGGACTGTAAACCATGGTGACAATCTGTGTCACAGTTGTGGTTCAAACAGCAGAGGCTTGTAGACTAAATATCACTAACTTTTTTTCTGCAGCTCCAGCACATACCACTCCAAGGGTTTTGATGTCACTGTGAAGTACACACAGGGAAGCTGGACTGGCTTTGTTGGTGAGGACCTTGTCACCATCCCAAAAGGCTTCAACAGCTCTTTTCTGGTCAATATTGCCACTATTTTTGAGTCTGAGAATTTCTTTTTGCCTGGGATTAAATGGAATGGAATCCTTGGACTTGCTTATGCTGCCTTGGCTAAGGTAAGACAGCTCTTTCTGTTCAAGTTAATCAGATGAGGCTGTGACAACCAGTCATTAAAGGGACAACACTGGAGTACTGTGTGGTAACTGCTAAAAATCACATAGCTGATAGAGACAAGTGTTCACACAATGACATTTCCAGGCATGTTTGCAGCTTAGGATAATTTCCTTTAAGATAAAATGTTAGCTCTGTGTGCATGTGTGTGTTTGTGTGTAGATGTTGGAGGGTAATGAGTATCACACAATGCATGGAAACAAGAGGTTGATATCAGGTGATTTCCTCAGTCACTCTTTACCTTAGTTTTTGAGACTGTCTCTTAGTAAACTAGAAACTTGCCAATTCAATTCAATTCAGTTGACGAGGGTGGCATTAAACATACATGTAATTAAGCTCTTAGGATCATATGAAGATGATACCTATGGAAGCTACCAACTGAGAACACCATTCTGCTGTTTTGTCACCCCAGAGTACCTCTGGGGAGATACCAGAAACTGGTATATGATTAGATGCCCTGAGGATAGCCATCCCCTACAGAAATAGCCAGGAAGAAATGTTGAAATATTGTGCTCACAAAATCAGTCTTCCCAAGATGAGGCAAGATAGGATTGGGTCATCTCCAATACTTGTACGTGGATCAATACAAAAAAGTAATGGGATGCTAAAAGAGAGTGGGAAGATAGTGTCTATCCAGAGCAGTTGCCAGAGGCAAGTGGATTCACAGAAGCCTAGACTTTGAGAGACAGACAGTTATGTGCGCACTTGAGAAAAACAGAAGGAGTCACCTGCCCTGGCTCTGCCACTGGGCACCACTCCTTGGCTCAATCCTATACTTTGAGCCCTAGCTCAGTGCAGGAAAGAATGTAGTCACATGAGCAGTGGCCCTGTTTGGCCCAAGACAATCCACACTGTAGAACATGTGTTTGGCTCCAGTCTATTAACAGTGGGAGGTGTGGGCTGGTCCTTGGCTTCTCCTGGAGAAAGAACAAGGGTAACCAAGCGCCTGTCAGATTGCAGGCAGGGGACATCACAAGATAGCCATTCACTCAGCTCATGTTCATGTGAGGCAGACCCTGTGATGCCCTTGTGTTCCATTTATATGTGTGGTTGCTTCAGTGAGAAATTTAGCATCAGTTGAAACATGAGCTCCAGGCCATTCTCACCCTACTGCAGAGCCAGGACTGGTTCAAGAGCCCCTTTGTACTCAGCACTGTGGGCAGACTTCATAGATATAAAGACTGTCATGAATCTTGAGTTCGTAAGTCCCTTCTACAAACAGTGTGACTTTGGGCAAACCATATCTTTGAGTGGTTGGAAATTAAGGATGAGATGCTTTAAATGCTAATTATTCTGAAAAATAATCCCAAATTAAATTTAATTAATAATATGTAACGGCTTCATGAGAATAGAACTTTGGGATTTCTTAGGAGGCATTTAGACTCTTCACGTGACCTTTTAACCATTTCATCCATGAAATCCCAACATTTTTGACAACTAGCTTCTAAACTGTATCTGTAAGGAACAGCTGAGTGGGCTAGGTCAGGTGTCTTATCTCTGAAACAGTGTGGCTAACAAAGGGCTGGGTAATAGTCTGAGTGTAGGTGTTCCTGGTGGGTCTCAGGTAGTTCTCCAAAGCCTATGCATCACAATCACCAGGGACATCTTATGCTAAAGATGCCAGGCTCCCTCTGCAAACATCCTTGGATCTGAGTCCTTTGGGGTTGGTTCTGAGCAACTCAAGATTTGTTGTCTTTGGTTGATTCTAAGGCCCAGGCCTAAAGGGAAAATGGTTCATAGATTAACACCATGTCTGAACTATGCATGTGCCAGGCTTTTCAGACAAAAAGACCTTGAGCTTCTTAAACCCCAGAATTGACAGGCAACTGTGAACACATTTGCCAGAGAGGAGAACAAAGAACTAGTCAGGACCAGTTCCAAGACTGATCAGACATGAAACAAGCATGCATCCTCTGCTGCTAAGGGAAAGGGGACCAAGATAAGTCCCCATCAGTCCCCACCCACCTAACAGTTGACTTTGTCTTTCAGTCCACTAATACATACAACCTCTCTGCAGAGATCACATGGGGAGATGATATTAAATCCATGTAGCATTATAGGAGTAGAGATAGAAGGAGAAAGTGGCCAGAGAACAATGGACTGAGCAAGTGAGGAGGGTCCTATCTCATTCATAATGGAGCTTCAAATTCTTATGGCTAGTGAACAGCCATTCCTTTAGAGTAGTTATGGGCAGGGTTTCATCCCCCACAGCTGAGCACTCTGTCTGCCCAATAAAACTGACAGCCCATTCAGGGCATGGTAGGGCACACCTGTAACTCCAGATAGTTTCAAGGTCAAAGCAGGAGAGTTTCTAGGGCAACCTAGGCAACAGAGTAAAACCCTGTCTCAGATGAAAGAAAACAAACAAACAAACAAACCCCAAACCCGGCAACTCAGAAAATTAGCCAGCCCTGATGTCTTCGAGTTGTAAAAACCCAAGTATAAGCTCAAGTCTGTACTTCATGGCGCTGCAGCCCTAGTCTATCCTAGCCCAGAGCTGTTTACAGAGCACCTGTTGACCTTGGAAATTCTTGTAAAAATAGAGATGGCCTCTGAACATGTAGCTCTGTGCAGGAGAGGAGCTGGACAAAGGGCTATAACCCTGCAATAGGGAATATCCTCGCTGTTGAAGCTCATTCATGATTATTGGAACACCAGCGGGTAGGATATGGATACATTGTCCTTGAAGGTCAAAGGTCATTTTATGTTAGGTGGTGAAGAGAGATGGGTAGGAGTTCTAGAGTAATTCTTTTTTTTTTTTTTTTCTCTTACTCCAAGTATCTGAGACCAGTAGCCCACTACCACAGGTTCACATATATCCTCTACTGAAATAGTGATACACAGCTTGAAGCATCCTTATATCTCCTGGAGACATTATACTTTTGTGGCAGAACCTCAAATGTCAGACAGGAAGAGGAAAGATGGGAGACTCCTGAGTGATCACAGCTGATTTCAAGCATGTGTGTTGATTAACCATGGGGATTCTTTAAGTAGAAAGACCAAGAATCCCAAAAGAAAGAGATGCTAAATACACCAGGTCACCCTTGTCTTCACAGTGGTTGAAGTAACCATCTTTCCCACCTTTCTGCAGCCATCAAGCTCTCTGGAGACCTTTTTTGATTCCCTGGTGGCCCAAGCAAAGATTCCAGACATTTTCTCCATGCAGATGTGTGGGGCTGGATTGCCAGTAGCTGGATCTGGTACCAACGGAGGTAGTCTTGTGGGTATCTTTCAGTCTTAAAGGGATGAAAAAAAAAATCACAAATTGTTGGGGTTTTTGTTTTATTAAAAGCAAATCAGAACTGTTAGACACACAATCTAATGTAGGTCTTGTTCAGATCCCACATAGGAAATGCTTAACTGCTACTAAATATTAGGCATCATAAAAGAATTTAAGGATAATTCAATGAACTTTGTCTTATAACCCTTATAAGATGGATAATTATCCTGCCATCTAGAAATATGATTCTCATTGTTTCTCCAAATCACACTCCAGCTATGTTATTGATCTCTGAGAGTATACATGGCACCTGGCTTTCAATGGGAAGATTTCTCAGCAAGCAAGGGACAATGAGGAAGTAGTACATCAGGAATCTCTCCTCTAGGCAAGGCATACACACTTATGATTTGATATACTTGATCAGAGACAAGACCTCCATGTCTCTCCCTTCTTTCCTCCCCTCTCACTCCCTTATGTTTGTTCCACCACTACATAGGCATATACCATCCAATAAAAATGTTTAGAATGAAATGGAATCAGGGCAATGCATGCTGAACTTCCCTGCAGGGGAAGTAAGGATACAGAAGAAGCAATCTCTTTGAGAGATATGTCTAGTTCTTGTTCTCCCTGCAGCAGGATCAGCACTTGCCACTGCCTTTGACTAATAGTCCACCTGTCCCAAGCACATTTGTTGTCTCCTTCTGAAGAGATGGGGTAGCCTAGCATAGCAGGGCAACATTTTTTTGCAAAACAATGTCTTGATTAGGAAATCTTGTGGTCTGTTTCCTTCATCTTTGACTTTTGATGCAGTAAATCAGTGCCAGTCAGTATGGTTTACTGTTTTACTACATTTGTTTGAGGGAACTCTCAGCATCATATAGCTGGTGCTGTATGCCAGAAATACCAGTGGAGCATCTTTGTATGCTATGGCAAATTATTGTGGAACATGACCACACACACACACACACACACACGACCACACACACACACACACACACACACACACACACACACACCTTCCATAAATGGGTAATTTCCAAGCATCAAGAACATCAAAATAAAGTAAAGGCACTTTTTTTTGGATGATCTGTTACCCTGAGTAAATGCTTCTGTATGGAAGCTATTGATGTCTTCACATAGGTTTTACCTCTAACATCTGTAACTGTTTTTTTCCCCAGGTCCTGGGTGGGATTGAACCAAGTTTGTATAAAGGAGATATCTGGTATACCCCAATTAAAGAAGAATGGTACTATCAAATAGAAATCCTGAAATTGGAAATTGGAGGCCAGAGCCTCAACCTGGACTGCAGAGAGGTGAGTGTTTTCCATTCCTGTTGTATTCTGCCTGTGGTCACTGGAGAAACTTCAACATTTAACCAGTACCTGGGCACAAATTCAAAAGGTATGTCATATTACAGGGCAACTTAGAAGATCCTTACAGGACATAGATCCTTTTTTTATAAAGAGTTCAAATCAGTAAATTACACACATGTGAAAGAGGGCACACACACACACACACACACACACACACACAGAGGACTCTAACTAGAAGAAGACTTCTAAGGATGAATAAGCTTGACAGTGTTACTAGGCAGTTCTACACAGAGCTGTTACACTGTACACACTGCACATACATAGCTATTACACTGCACATACACAGTTTCACACCGTGTTTGGCCTTTGTGTGTCAGCATTACAATTATGACAACTTGAGGAAGCTGTCCTGTGAGGCAGTTTTAGATGGCTTCTGAAGCTCACCAGACAGTGACTGTATAGAACCCTGTAACTTTTTCTCTTTTGTTGACTCTGACACGTCTCCATACTGCCCTGAACTCTCATGATAACAAACACCTTTAATCAATGTTGGTCTAATGTAGTGCTATAGAGTTGTCAAAGTCCAAAATCTATAGTGTCAGAGGCCCTTAGTTATCACTAAAGATTCCAGACTTGTATCAAATGGAGTATACATTGTGTATTATATGTGTGTTGTTATTAAATTTCTTTCCCAAAGGTGAATAGGGGTTGTCAATTAAGAGTTTTCCTTCTCTTTCTATTGATAATATAGTAGAAAAGCAGGTTTTGAACAGTTTGTTGAAATTCCTTTTAAAAGGGTTATTTTAATTTCTAAAGTCCACTGTCTCATCCCTCTGCCCAGCGTGAGGGGAGAGCAACTTGGGCAGCTCCATGAAGACAAAAAGCTCTTCCTGGGAGCTATGGGTTGTAGTCCTGTCCTTTTCTCATGCTTCAATTTCTTTATCTATGAAGTGAAAACACTTGCATGGAATCCCCTGGTGCCTGATCTCTAGAGTATAAAGTGGTTTAGTCCCCACTGAGCTACTGTGGCTGTGTGATAGAAATGTGGTCATGGTATATGGATGAGACCCAGCACTGCTCAGTGTCTTCTTCCTTCCTTGTTTCAGTACAATGCAGACAAGGCCATTGTGGACAGTGGCACCACACTCCTGCGCCTGCCCCAGAAGGTGTTTGATGCAGTGGTAGAAGCCGTGGCACGCACGTCTCTGGTGAGTCCCAAGATGCTTGGGGATTTTCTAGAACACAGCTGTGTGTTGCTAGTCTCTGAACTATTATTACTCAATGTTCTGAAGATTTTAAAGAACAGGTTGTTTTGTAAACTGTTGCTTGTGAAATTCTCTTATCAAGTTACCTTTTTGATGTGAATCTATCTGCAATACCACCATGTCAACTTCAGAGAGTTTGGTTCTGAGCATGCAGTAATTCCAGGGTTTTAACTAATAGTTGAGTTAGCACAAAAATATTTTTATCTGAGATAAAAAAAAATCATCTTCAGTATGATTACATCATATGCTGCTTAATGACAGTCATATGGTCTGAGGACAGCATTGCCAAGTGATGCTCTTGTTATGACAGCATCATGAGATGTACTTACACAAAATTAGGTGATATGGGCCAGTCATCAGATACATAGGTGAACAAGATGGCTCACTGGGTAAAGGTGCTTGCCATCCAAGTCTTACATCCTGATTGGATACCCAGAACCCATGTAAAGGTGGAAAGAGGGAACCAGCTCCACAGCTGCCTTCCACGTGGATGGCATGCCACATCCAAGTCTGGATTCCCAGAACTCATGTGTACTGGCTGGTTTTGTGTCAAGTTGACACAGGCTGGAGTTATCACAGAGAAAGGAGCGTTAGTAGAGGAAATGCCTCCATGAAATCCATCTGTAAGGCATTTTCTCAACTAGTGATCAAGAGGGGAGGGCCCAGCCCATTGTGGGTGGAGCCATCCCTGGCCCAGCCCATTGTGGGTGGAGCCATCCCTGGGCTGGTAGACCTGGGTTCTATAAGAAAGCAGGCTGAGCAAGCCAGGGGATTCAAGCCAGTAAGTGACATCCCTCCATGACTTCTGCATCAGCTCCTGCTTCCTGACCTGCTTGGGTTCCAGTCCTGACTTCCTTTGGTGATGAACAGCATATGGAAGTGTAAGCTGAATAATCCCTTTCCTCCCCAACTTGCTTCTTGATTGTGATGTTTTGTGCAGGAATAGAAACCCTGACTAAGACATCATGTAAAGGCAGAAAGAGGGAAGCAACTCCTCCACATGGTTAGTATACCACATGTGTGATTTCTCTGTTTGCATTTACACATGTGTGTTACACAATAATAATAATTAATAAAGTCTTAAAAGATAAATGAAACATAAAAAACATAATACATGTGTACAACATGTGGCTTCAAAGTAAACTTTGTACACAAAATTAGTGTGGTACATCGATGCAGTTACACACTGTCTGCTGTCACTCTGCCTTTACACAGCTCTCTCTCTCTCATGCTCACACCAGTACCTACACAGACCTGTAAGTGAAGCAGGCACTGGTTTATGATGTCTCCAGACAGTAGGAATGACCCTTCCAAGCTGCCAATGGTGGAAAAACTTATCTAGCACATAACTGTAACAGGAAAACACAACTGCATTTGTATCCTTTAAAACAAAACAAGCCCCAAATCTGTCCCCTGATCGCTCTTCATTTAACCTGGAATGACATCCAAACATCTCATAGAAAACAAACCAGTTGGCCAAAGTAACATTTGTTTGATGGTGGGGTCCTGAAATATAAATATGTCTTGCTGAGGCCAGTGTGTTAGTCAGGGTTCTCTAAAGAATCAGACAGACAGAATTAATATAAAGGATTTATTAGGTGGACTCGCAATAAACAAACATTGGCTGACAGCTGACAGCCAAGATTAGCCATCAAAAACATCTCAGTGTTTGAGGCTCACCTACTGTTTCTCCCAGCGTCATCCCAACATCTAAGGGAGTATAGACCAGTAGTATAGACCAAAAGCATCTGTCCAGCACAGAGGAGATGAGACAATGGATAAAGCACCTACTGTGCAAGCATGAGAACTAGAATTCAGAGCTCTAGATACCACATCAAAGCAGGCATGGGCATGGTGATTTCCTGCAATCCTGAACTGGGGAGGCAGGGACAGGTTCTTTTGAGCCGGCTGGCTAGCTAGACAAACTGGAATCGATGTTTCAGGGTCTGCAAGAGACCTTCCTCAATAGACAGAAGGGCTATTGAGGGAGCCCCTCACATGAACTCCAAGCCTCCCACACGTCTGTGATGAAACAGCACAGCCAAAAGAAACATGGAGAGGAACGGGTTTATTTCAGCTTGCAACTTTCCAGTTCATCACCATTGGAAGTCAGGGCAGGAGCTCATGGCAGGGACCTGAAACTGATGCAGAAGCTATGGAGAAGGGCTGCTTATTGACTTGCTCCCTATGGCTTACTCAGCCTGCTTATAGCACCCAGAAACACTTGTCCAGGGATAGTCATACCCACAGTGAGATTGGCTCTCCTACATCAATAGTCAACCAAGAAAAGGCACCACAGACCAATCTAGTGGGTGCAGGGGGCATTATCTCAATTAAAAGTTCTTCTTCTTAGATATATTTAGGTTTATGTAAAGTTGACGTAAGATTAACCAGCACAACACACATATAGACATTTTCAATTGCACCCGTATACATGAGCACACACATGCATGCATACATACTTTTACTTATCCATACCACATACACACATGAAAAAATACCAGTCTATGCAGCACTGGATGCCAAATGGTATGTATTTATTAGTTACTTGTTCATGACTGGGACAGGTACCTCACCTGTTTGTTTATGTGTTATTCTTGTTTTCTGAGGTGTCAGCCCTTCACAGTGGGGAAATTGGGGCAGAGCAGAAAAGCTCATGCCAGGCCAGTCAGTACACAGAGAAAGGGAATACAGGAAAGGGCCAGGGCACTACAAAGCTCTACGTATTCCCTCTGTACCATCTTCAAGCTGGCCTGTAGCTCCCACCTTAACCAACTCCCCGCAGTGCCACGATTGTCTAAATTCTTCAAGGAAGTAATGTCAGTTAGGTCAGATCTCACTTTCAGAATCCCAGCAAACGGGGAACCCTCGATGATCAGTATATACCAAGTAGAATTAAGCCCGGTCCAATTTCTTCTGTCTGGTAGCAGGGAACCCTCTGGGAACCCCCTGGCTTCATCTTTGGTGCTGCTAAGACCGTTTATATTTCCATCTGTCACCTCTGTCGCCTGTATCTTCTTCCATTGTGACTTTCATCTCGTAGCTGCTAGGCTGGAAGATGCCTGGCGGCTACTTGGGAAGCCAGTGTGCAAGCAATCAGTCTTACACAGCTTGGCCTGCCAACTGTTCAACCTGCCCTGCTGTTCGCTGCCCGCCCCCAACCCCCTCCCCGCCACCACCTCCGTCCCCCCCTCCCCCGCCCCCCACCACCCTGCCCTGATGGTCACTGCACGCTCTGCAACATCACTAGTGCTGCCCTCTTCTGTCCATTCTCTGAGTGAACCTAAGCAGCCTGCTCCCACAGCTCAAGGGTGTTTGGACCAATCACAGCTTTTGTTTGACAATGAACAAAACCAATCACAACCATTTGTTTGAACCAATCATTGCCGAGCCTCCACACAATACCTTTTCTAGTCTACCAGGGGAACTGTTCCTTGCCTGGCTAAGGTGAGCATGGTTTCAGGATCATCTAGAGTTCACACAAGTCTGCTGGAAACTGTTTCTAACATCCCTGGCTTAGGCTATGTGGAATGTGGCTGATAACTCCAGCTGGCTGCTAGGCTGATAATTCTTTTGCTTAAGACAGGCAGAACAGCAAGAAGTCAATCGACTGCTAACTAGGGAGTCAAATTGCTCTGTCTCAACAATTTTGCTTATTTACAGGAAAATGAACATCACAGGCGTGCTTAGAATATAAACTTAACATTGACAGATTTTGTAACTGATGATTTAACAATATTAGCACCTCCCTGTGCCCAGAGAGTGGGGGGTTCCACCTTATTTTTCTCATGTCTACTCAAGTTCCTCACTAGATGACCAAACATGAACATTTTGTACCCAGAGCCTACAGATGATGCTGGCAAGTGGCTGGAGGGACACCAAGTTGGCCAAATCCCAGCCACTGACAGAAAAGGGGATAACCATGGCTGTATGTCAGATTCCAGCAAAAAACCTAAGAGGGGCTTTGGTTAGCCTGTCCCAAAATTGCAGAATCCTGGATCTCCTATGGGAAGAGCACCCAGCAAGAGTGTGTGCATCAGGATTTGTTTCTAATGTCAGGCAGTGGTCCAGAGCAGCCATGCCAAAAGCAGAACAAATCCCTATCTTTGCCAACAGCTGCTACACCCCAAAAAAATGCCAAGTCAGTCTTTCCATGCTGTAAAGTTAGAATGCTTGCTAAAAAATCAGACCCTACTTAAAATAAGGAGCATATGCCCAGTACTGAAATATAAGTATGTTCTCTGCGGGAGTAGTGTAAGCGCCTTCAGGCTTTACATTCTGAGCTTCAATGGATTTACAAGTCACGGAGACCACTATAGTGTGTCAGGTGTGTAATAGCCAGCAAGCCACAGCCAGCCTTCTCATGAAGCTGGCAGGGTCATGAAGGGGTGAGGGGTTTGTACCCTGAGTTTCTCTCAGCATCTCATGACTTAAGCAAATCACGAGACAGAGGCCAGGAGCTTACAGCATTTGTTTGCTGTGTCTAAAATTATCCCATGATTTCATTTAGCACCTGCACCAGGGAGGAAAGGCAGGAGATAGCTTTGGGTGGGGCATGTTCTAGTAGTGTGTATCCTTTGCCTTACAGTGCAGCGCCTCTGGGCATTGGTCCCCTTTACTATGGGACCCATGGGAAGCCCATCCTCTTGGCCTGGGTTTCTTTCTACTTAGCAAAAGGCTATATCAAGACTGGAAAAAAAAAACTATAACATCTGGGCTCTTGACCTTCAGTGTGTGTCATTCAGGTAGAATGTAGAAAGGAATGGTTTCTAGATCTGTGTATAAAAGGAGCCCCAAGCTCCAGTCAACCTAGCTGTGGCTCAGCCCAGTACCTCCTTAGCTGTAGAACCTATCATCAAAATGGCACCTGCACAAAGTGTCTTCCAACTTTAAAACTTACCTGAGCTTGGAATGAAGCAGCCCCTGGGGAGACTGTCAGACATATTTCCAGGGACCTCCAGATCTGACCTGTACCATGTAAGCACTTAGTTGGACTCTCTGAGACTCTCTGGGACTTACCCCTTATTAATATGGAAGTTGGCCATGCATTTCACTAGAATACTGAGCATTCTTTGGAGGTCCAGGCATGCTTAGCTCTATGAAATCCAGCAAGATGATGAATCCTCCATCCTGATTAGCTCATCATAGAAAGGGTTCTATGGTCCTGTTGGTGATCCATCATTTCTGTAAAAGACAAACGTGTATTAGCACCAGCAATAGAAACCTGACAAGTCTACTCTGGCTGTGTGGGAGGATTAACAGGTGGCTTTGTGTCTCAGAGGGTGGGTGATGGCACCTAGCATGTGCCATTGTTACACACAGCACACACCCGGCATTCAGGATGTAGGTGTCACCTGCTTCTTAGGACTGGTTCCTGGCCCTGGCTTCTCCCAATCTCGGGAATAGCCTGTCATCCCCCACTGCCATCTGCTAGTGACTTTAGGGTACATATCTATCCCAACCATTCCCTAGAGCTCAGACAACTCAGGACATAGATGAGCTATACACATTCCCACTTAATCATATCTGAGGTGCTGCTGAGTACAGACCTGAGTAAGTGGAGTGCAGGCTTTGCTACTTTGCAACACCCCTCTCTTCCCCCTCAGCCTCCTTCACCTCCCTTTCTGTCTTTGGCACCCAATGGGCATGTTCCTGTCAATACCTTTGCTGTGCCTCTCTCACTCCCAGACCTAAGCTCTTCCCAGGGAAACCCCATTGGTGACATTCCAACCCCCTTGGCCACATGTCCCCATAGTTCTTTCAGACATTTCTTCCACCAGTGTATGGCTCAGGCATAGCCCAGGACCCAAGGCCGAGGTGGCACGGGTCTAAAGAGCCTGTTAATTCCTCTGCAGGTAGAGGTTCATGAGTGGCACCACCGCTCAAGGTCTTAGTAGGTAGCACAGATGGCCTCCTTTTGATCTTGGGTGCCATTCACTTTCCTCCACATGTTCCTCAGTGTTTTATTTGTACAGCTATTGGGCCCACATAGTAAGACCTACATAGGAACAGGTGAGGGACACTTCCCTAAGAAGCTCGAGGTTCAAGAACAGGGTTATTTATTACTAGGAAGCAAGATTTCTCACCATGAGCTGTCCCAGAGAAAGGCTAAGTAGGAGACAACTAGAGCAGTGTGCTGTTGTTAGACCAGGAGTCTGAGACATTTTCCAGATGAGATGGGGTATGAACTGGGGTCTTAAGGAGGGATGTTTAAGAACAGTGCACTAGGAAACAAGTAGTAAAAATGAAATGCTGGAGACCATAGGCAGGCAATGTCCCAGAGTACCTTGAAGGCCACCATGATGGGTAGTTTTAACTGTCATATTGACATAAGCCAGACATGGGAAGAAAATCGCAGTTGAAGAATTGTCTAGATCAGGTTGCCCTGTGAGCATGTAGGTGGGGATAGTCTAGATTGTTCATTGAAATAGAATACCTGGCCCACTGTAAGTGGAGCAATTCCCTAGCCTGAGCCTCCCGGATTGTGTAAGAGATAAGAAAACTGGGTGAAGGCATCCAGAGAGCACAAGTCAGTTTCTCTCTGCTCTCAACTGTGAGTATAGAGTGACTAGCCACGTTGCCCGCCACCACTGTCACGTGTTGGCTGTAACAAACTATAACCTGAATTGTGAGAGGAATGATTAATTCCCTTCTGCCTGAGTTGCTTTTCATCAGGGTAGTTTATTACAGCAACAGAAATAAAACTATATCAGATACCTTTAGAATTTTCTTTCTTTAAAATGCTTGTTGCTATGTGGCCTGGGGTGAGCTGTCACACCTCTCTGTGCTTCGGTTCCCTTTCTGGTAATGTGAGAATATAATGTGTGTGTGGTAACACACACATGTTGGTATGTTAGAAGGCTAAACCAGTAATTTACAAAGCATTTACCCTGAAGCGATCCGGGTGCCTTTGCACTTTTAATAATTATTATTGTGTCGTCACCATCTCTCTCCGAGGAGACTAATGTCCCTGTCACTCTGTCCAAATGAAATGTTGTTTATCCCCGTGGGCGTCTAGTGCTGGGACCAGGGAAGCAGAGAGCTGTTTCCTGTTATGCACCATGCTGGTGCCTACTTCTCACAGAATCTGTTTTGTCTAGATTCCAGAGTTTTCTGATGGCTTCTGGACGGGGGCCCAGCTGGCATGCTGGACAAATTCAGAAACACCATGGGCGTATTTTCCTAAGATTTCTATCTACCTGAGAGATGAGAATGCCAGTCGCTCCTTCCGAATCACCATTCTGCCTCAGGTACAAGCCTAGTTTGTGATCTTCCCATGTAACTCACAAAATCAGATCTCATGCATGACTAGGCACCTGTGGCCACCACCTTGTTGCTCTGGTGGTCTCTGTCAGTCTGCCTTCTATAATAGGGAGTGGGTGAATGTGTCTCAGCTTGAACCTGGAATGTTATGGACTCACCTCACATGTTGGCATAACAATCCTGTGTGTCTTTCCATCATCAAATGCCTTGGGTGATAATGGAGTTCTGAGGATACCTGTGTCTGTGTCCAGTGAGTTCAGTAACCTGGGAGGTGGGTGTGGAGTCAGTGGAAAGCAAGATTCTGACTTGTCATTATTCATACAAAAATTTATAATATGCATTCAAACATATGCAGTTTCAGATTTTCCTTTAATACTTATCCAAGAATTTCAACAAGTACTTATTAAAATTAATTTTAATTTCTCTTGTTTCCTTGTGGTCAGTGGTTAGCCTTTACCCTTATCTAAGCAGTATAGTGTTGCAGTCCAAATGATTATTTTATAACTAAATACACCTGAATATTGTGAGACAAATGATTTAAATATTGTATTGCAAACCAAGTGATTATATCTAGCAAGTCATATTCAGTTTGAATTATATGCAGGCTGGCAGCAGGTGTGAAGTTTTAAGGTAAAAGACAATAGAATCCAAACATAAACTTTTAACAGCAATATAACCTTTGTATTTTTATCACCGTCAGATTCAATAAGCTCACACTATGTTTTAAGTTGTCTCTATGCCATTATCTGTGTTAGTTTTGTAGTATGATTCTGCTCTAGACACCTATTCCGCAAAGAGCAGAAATGAACAATTAACATTTTTCGATCAACCCCATACCTTTTTTTCTTTTATGTAAGTCCTCACCTAAGGCAAAGATAAATCTATCCAACTTATATTTATTTACTTTAAGGGCATAGCAAAATTTACTTACTAACTTATTGCAAGAATGAACTAATTTGTCTTGAGAATGAGCTCTTCATTGTTGACCCTTAGGCCCTATCTCTCTAGGCCCTATCTTCTCTTAGTAGCTTTTGAGGTTTCCCTCACTACAATGTATTGGCAAGTTTGGGTCCTCAGAAGAATTAGTTAACATTTCCTAGCCCTTTCCTTTTGCATCATATATTCCTATCAGTTTTGAGACCATCCAATAAGGAATCTTTTTTTAAAGATCTCGATCAATCATATTTTTACTTTTAAGTAAACAAGAATCATGATGCCATCTCCCAAGGACTCACAGACTCACACAGTTGTTTCAGATATCATTCTCACTAGTCCTGGCCAAGTGGGAGAGGAGGTCATTCCCAGAACATTCATGCCTCTTTCCCAGGAGAGACAACATGGCTCCTGCCATGAGAGGGAATATCCCCAGGCAGTCCTGATATCTTAGCCCTTTCCCTCCTTGATGTCACCCAAAGGAGCCTGGAGTGAACCTAAATTCTAGGGCTGGGGACACAGTGTGGGGAGCCACACAGCTTCCTCAGGGCATAGCCACAGAGAAAGGTAACTTGAGGCCATCCATGACATCTACCATAGCTCTGTTTCTACTATGCCTTTGTATCCATAAAGTTGGACTGTCAGAAGTAAATGCCTCATAGTTTCTGTAACAGCAGTAACTCTTTATTTCCTGAGGAGCTCAGTAAAGCAAGTTTTGTCTTCCTGAGCCATATCTCCCATTCTACTCTCAGATCTTTTTTCCCTGAGCCCTGGCTTTGTGAGGAGAAAATGGACCACCAGACTGGGAAAGGCCTGGGTGAGCTGCTTCTGATCACAAGACTCACAAGAGGGGCACTGTGGAGTCATTTCCCAGATGTATGTCTCCCTAAAATCTAAGGAGGTCAGATTCAGGGTTCCCATTACCAGAATCTTAGGACAGGGCTTGAGATGTGAGCACACAGGCACCACACACTTCATCATCATCATCATCATCATCATCATCATCATCATCATCATCATCATCATCATCATTATTATTAAGAGCTACCTCTAGGCAAACAGGAAATTCTGGGGTTCTTCATAGACCCTTGAAAATGTGCTTATTCTCAGTCTAAATACTGCCATCTGTCTGTTTTTGCTTCTTTGGCTTAAGGTAGGCAAGTGCCTTTTTTTTTCTGAGATTCATTAAGATAAAGTATTCTCATAGATAGGTTACAAAATATTGTTTGGAATTTTTATTTATTTTAGGCAAGGTCTCTCACTATATAGCCCTGGTTGTCCTGGCCTAGAACTCACTAGCCATTTTTTCCTCCCCCTCCTCTTTTTAAAAATTTGATATTTTATTTATTTACATTTCAAATGTTATCTCCTTTCCCAGTTTCTCCTCTGGAAACCCCCTATCCCACCTTCCCTCTCCCTGCTTCTATGAGGGTGCTTTCTCACCCAGCCACCCACTCCTGCCTCCCCACCCTGGCATTCCTCTACACTGGGGTATTGAGCCTTCCCAAGACCAAGGGCCTCTCCTCCCATTGATGTCCGACAAAACCATCCTCTGCTACATATGCCCCTGGAGCCATGGTTCCTCCATTATACTTTTTGCTTGGTGGTTTAGTCCCTGGGAACTTGGAGTGGGGGGGGGGGGTTGTTGGTTGACATTATTGTTCTTCCTATGGGTTGCAAACTCCTTCAGCTCCTTCAGTCCTTTCTCTAACTCCTCCATTGGGAACCCCCTGCTCAGCCAGACTATATACTTAAACAGAAGTTTGCCTACTTTTGTCTCCCAAGTCCATTATCTGGAGTTCTTCCTGGAAGAGACACACAAAGAGACCAACGAGGAGATGTAAACATGCTCTGGGTCACATCTGGCCACTTACCTATGTCTGTCAGTTGCTTCATCTTTGATACATAACCTTTTGCTTCTGTTTAGTTTGTTCATTCAGAGGTGATAAGAGGTACATTGTACATGTACTTGGGAACCCTTCAAAACCTTAGATCCCAGCATTGTTGTTGAAACTAACCCTACCCTCCACCTTTCCTAATTTAAGTGGATCCTCTCTTGAAGTTGTGTACCCCATTTAACACTGGCCAAGCTTTACCTCATACATTCATGTAACACACATTAGCCAAGCCTCTACTCCATACAAGGTCCCCAGACTACAGGGAAGGGGTGAGAAACTCTTCACCTTCAGTCAGTGTTTGCTGACTGATAATCCAAACATGCAAATTGGCTGGGGAAGAGTCAGAGCCCTGGAATGAAGCTGTGTACTCATATGTATAAACCTACACTCAGAAACATGCACATACATACTTAGTTAAAATTTTAAAAATCTTTGAAAAATAAAGTTTACTGAAACAGTTTTGATCTCATGTCCCAGATGTCTGGGATGATGTCATTGTCTCCCATGATCTTTGCAGGGGTCCCCCTCTGGGCACAGTGGGACCTCCCATTTTATGCTCTTGTGTAATCCATGCTTTGTCCTGTGTCTTTGCCCTTACTTCTTCAACAAACAGCTCTACATTCAGCCCATGATGGGAGCTGGTTTCAACTACGAATGCTACCGTTTTGGTATCTCCTCTTCCACAAATGCGCTGGTGATTGGTGCCACCGTGATGGAGGGCTTCTACGTGGTCTTTGACAGAGCTCAGAGGAGGGTGGGTTTTGCAGTGAGTCCCTGTGCAGGTAAGTGTGGCTTACATGGTGTAGGAACACCCTAAAAAGAGGGCCTTGGTAAATGTGCCCACTAAAATTATCATAGTGGCTTGCTGGGTACTATTGAACCATTTGACATGTGTTCATTTACAATAACCTGATGAACAATATCCACTGAAATGACTAATGGATTTATTGAAAGATGAAATGGAGTGACCCACATAAGTATATTTGAGTGAGGGTGTGTGTATATGGGTGTGTGTGTGTGTGTGTGTGTGTGTGTTTGTAAAATACTGGGGGTTGAACCAAGGAGTGTGCACATATTAAGGTAGTATCTACCACTGAACCCTCAGCCCTTTATTTCTTAACTTTCTTAATTTCAAAACTGCATCTTCATGAGTTGCTCAGGCAGGCTTTGAACTTGGAATCCTTCTACCTCAGCCTCCCATTGAGCTGAGATTTCAGGCCTGAACCACCAGGCTCAACACACATAAAACATGTCTTCTAGCTCAGCACACAATAGGTTGTAGGAAAGTGCTAGTTGCATTGAAAAAAAAATCACTTCTTCCCACACAAGAAATAAAAATCCCCGTGAGTCTCACCGCTGAATTCTGATTTTTATTTTGAGGGTTCTGGGAATGAAACCTAGAGGCTCAAGCAGACTAAGCACATGCCCATCACTAAACTGTATCACCAGGTCGTGAATTACAATGTTTTGGCTGTTAATGCAAAGTTAATAATGTAAAGAACTCATGAAAACCTGGATCCTCATTAGGAAATAAGAAGTGGAGATCTGTGGGTGCTGTTTACTTAGAGTTCTAAAATAAGGCAAAGGAATAATTCTCTTGTAGAACATGTTGGGTAAAGTAGTGTGAGCAGCCACAGCAGAGTTTCCTTGCGGGTTCCTGCTGTGGCCTGGGTGGAACTGTGGCCAGAAGAGAGCCCCTTGCCTGCCAGCATCTTCCAGATTGGCAGCTGCTCCAGGTCTTGCCTTGAGTGAATTTGATTAAGAACCTGTCTCAGAAAATCAAAAGTTTGGAGGTTGAATGTGATATGTGAGTAAAGAGCCTTCCTAGGATACAGGAAGCCCTGGTTTAAGCCCTATCACAATGACAGCATAAAATCGGAAGTAATGACGTGTTTATAATCTCAGCTATCGTGAGATGAAGGTTGGAGGATCAGAAGTTTAAGGTTATCTTAGCATTATTTCCTGCTCCTGTAATAAAACAGCCTGACAAAAGCAACTTAAGGAGACAGGGGTTTAATGGCTCTCTATTCCTGGTTACAGTCCACCATGGAGGGGGAAATCAAGGCAGCAGGAGCTTGGAGCAGATAATCACATCCCATCCACAGTCTTGAGTGGAGAGCAATGAATCAATGCACACATGATAGTGCACAGCAAAACCCACCATGGGCAGGCTTTTCCATCTCAATTGATGTAATCAAGGCAATCTCCCACAGACATGGGCTGATCTAGGCAACCCCTCACTGAGACTCTCTTCTGAAGTTTCTTAGGGTTGTGTCAAGTTGACAATTAAAACTAACCAGCACAAAGAAATCATAGTAAGTTTAAGGACAGCTGATGTTCACATCAGAGAATAAACATCTCTGAAGGTGTGGTAGCCATGTGGAGAATATAAGCCATGTTAAGAAGAAAAACTATATCCGGTCTATAAGGATAACTTAGACTACACAGTCACCCATCCCAGACATATGTGATATATACTCTTGTGTGTATGTGTGTGTGCATTATGTGTTCTTGTGTATACAGGTGCATGTGTCAGTGTGACAGTACATGTGTACATGTGTGAACATGCACGTGGAGGCCAGAGAACAGCCTAGCTGTCACTCTTCAGGATGCCATCTACCTTGCTTTTTCTGACAGGGCCTCTTGTTAACCAGGCACTCACCACTTTTGCAGGGCCACCTGACCTGCAAATCCCTTCATCTTCCTGTCTCAGCCCCTCAGTACTAGGATTCCAAGTGCCTGTCACAATGCTCAGCTTCTTCACATGGGTTCTGAGAGATCAAACTTGGGTCACCATGCATATATGATGAACCTTACTAGCCTGAGATGCTCTCCCATCCCTCATGTTTTTAATATGTAATTTATCCTGTTGCCACTGAGATCTTTCCCTGTCTCATGTGACAGTGTCTCCTGAGATGTCACAGTATTCTCAGCTCTGAGTATTGCACTTCTTTTCAGGTAATCTTAAGAACTAAACCATTCTCCCCACAAACCTAGTTTCCATATTAAATGGTATTAAGCCAAGGGCTACCTTGGCAGCAGCTGGCATTGTGTGCATGGAACACCTGCTGGGGTGTGGTAACAGTATGTTATCTGAATAAATAACTGCTGGATGTGGCTTTGACATTGTTTCACAGGGAGGCAGTGTATCTGTATTGATTGCACTCTGGACTCTTTGATGTTGTGATACAAGTATTTTCTAAATGACATTTAAAAATATTTTTTAGGCTTTGGCACTTACACAGTTGGTTTCACAGATGTGAGAAGATACTTGGGTATATGTTTCTTCTTCAGCACAAATTATTTAGCCTTTCCTGGGGCTGCAGTTACAGCAGCCAAGCTCCATAGCCCTGTGAAAAATGGACTAGATGCCCCGCCTTTAATGTTTTTATTCTTAATTATATAATATTTTAAATTCTAGAAAATATCCATTCGCTTCCAAGTACCCTTGTGGGATACATCCTAGGATGCCTCTCAAGAATCAGTATCTTTGGGTGCTCTAGTTCTATGTGCAAAATGGCGCTGTGTACACAGGTAACCCAGGCTCACCACACAAATACTTTAACTGATTTCTATATCTCTAGTAACATGATACAGTCCAAACACAATGTAAATCATTCATGTTCTGCTTGCTCACAGGGAACAGTGAGGGCACAGCCAACTGCATTCAGCACATCTTTTCAAGTATTTTCCATTTGAGGTTGCTTGAGTTCACAGACTCTTCAACACAGAGGCCTGCCTGTTCATAAGGCATGCACACTTACAAAAAGTCTGATCTAGTAAACTTTTAACCATATTTTCCTTAAAAGCTTGTGGCAGATGTAGCTAATACCCTTCCCTTGGTTGGCATGGATTCTTCTAATGATACTGTACATGTCTTACTTTGTCAGACAGGTGTAAGTGTTGTATTAGATGTCTGTTGCTGCCTAACAGCTTTCTCCTGAACTTGGCTACTCTTTACTGTGGCTCCTAGTGCAGTTTCTAAGGATCTGGTTATCACCTGCAGCCATCTGGCATGAGCTGTTGCTGCTGCCAAGCTCACTCATGTGGTTGTTGGCAGGATTCCCCGTTCATTGCCAGAAGGCATTGCCACAATCTGCCCGAGTGTCCTCAAAGGAGCACCTGGTCCCTCCCTGATGAGTGGTCCAAGAGGAAGTGCCATAAAACCCTTAGGTCATAAGCCAAAGTCTTCCTTTACCCCAGACTCAGTGATAGTGCTATCATGTGTGCCCTGCTCTGTTGGTTCTGCAGTATAGAGGAGAGGACTATATGGATTTAATACCAGGAAATGGATCTCAAATGGAAAAGCACCTTGAATTCTGTCTACCATAATATTGGTGGTATTGGTTTTCGTTGTCAGTTTGGATGGAGCAGCCTACAGTCACTAGGGCAGAAAGCATCCACAAGATAGTCTCTAGGTCAGGTTGTCCTGTGACATGTCTGTAAGAGATTGTTTTGATTATATTAGTTCTGGTGGGAACGCCATCCCATTATGGGTGGTATCAATCCCTTGGTTTCAGTCTTGGACTGTGTAAGTATAGAAAAGGGGATTGTATCCAAGTAGACAAATAGACAAATCCATTCTCCTGAGGATTTTATATGACCAGGTACCTCAAGTTTCAGCTCAATCTGAAATAAAGAACTGTGACCTAAACTGTGGCAGAATAAACCCTTCCTGTACATGAAGGGACTAGCCCTCATGTGAACCTCAGGTCAGGGAATGGCTCTTTTACACCCCACTGCATGTTTAAAACCTGGGATGATATGAGTACACTGGTCCACACCCATAGTCTTTGCTATTTGTAAAGGCAGGGACATCCTTCAAGACAGGAATTTGGAGTTGTCCTCCATAATACTGCAAGACTGTCTATTTTAAAACCAGTACAGATACTATAGCTCAATGGCAGAATGTGAGCTTAGCAAATCTAAGGCCCAGTCTTTAACCCCCAGGAACAAACTAGCTAAATAAATAGTAAGAACTGCTCTTTAGCCTTCATCTGTCATAACTTCCCAACAGAACCAACCAAATTGATGGAGGTAAAAGTTATGTAAGCTTCCAGTACTTTCCAGTGCTCCCCCTTCTTTTTGACTTTATAACTTTGGGCAGCTATAGGGTTCACTGAGGGTTGCATCGGGGGATTAGTGAGCAGAAGCCCTTCACCAGAATCTCTGAAACTCCAAGAGCTTTTCCAAGACTGACTTTGTAGACTTCCTGGCTTATTTTCAGCTGGAGTTCAACAGTGTGGCCATGGCTCCGAGTCACTTGAGGGAAAGTGCCTAGACAGTCTTCTTTTCATTGTGTGTGTATGTAGACTGTAGGTTGTATGTAAGTGTGCATGTGTGCAGACTAGTACATATACACATGGGTTCTTGTGCTTATGGAGGCCAAAGGTCAACTCCAGGTTTCTTTTTGTCACTCTATATCTTGTTCTTTGAGATAGTGTCTTTCATTGGTCTAGAACTTTCCAAGTAGGCTACACTGGCTATTGGGCATGCCCAGGGATCTACCTGTCTCTGTCTCCCCAACACTGGGATTATAGCAGAAAACCACCACACAGGGTTTTTGTTTATTTGTTTGTTTGTTTGGTTGGTTGGTTGGTTCTAGGAATCAAATCAAGGTCCTCATGCTTGCTCATTCAACACTTTCCCATGAAGCCTTTTCCCAGACAGCTTCTTTCTGCTGTCCATGCCAATTCAAACACCAAACCCTCCCAAGAATCCCTAGGTGGATCTGTGAAAATACAGAGCTGTGCAAAGTAGCTGGATACTATGAGAAATGCAGAACTGACCCTCCCAAGTCTTTGGCTTATCCCTAAACAGATTCTCTGGGCATTGGGGCCCCTTCATCTAACTCTATGTTCCCTTGTACAAGTGTCTTCAGCTAAGCAGATAATAATGATAGAGTTAAATTGACAGCTCTGGTGTCTTAATGCCTCCAGGGCTTCTGAAATACCATCCATTTCTTTTTATAGACAGAGACATTTAGCACCCAAGAGCTATATAGATTTCAGCTCATACAACTTGAAACACATTGTAGATTATGGCAGTCATTTCATGGAATTTTTTTTTTTTTTTTTTTTTTTTTTTTTTTTTTTTTTTTTTGCTTCAGGTTGAAAGTAGATCGTCTGGTACAGCTCATGTTTAAAAATAGGGATGGTGGTGTGAAGATGAGCCTCGGAGACATGCCGGTACTCATCTACTTAGAATATTGTCAAAGACACCAAAGCTGAGAACCTCATATAAGTGAAAACCCTGACCCCTATGGTTAGTCTGTGCCTACTGCAGAGCAAAGGCTCAGGAGAAGGCTCATCCAGTAAAGCACTTGCCACGCAAGCATGAGGACCCGAGTTCAATATTTAGCACCCATGTCAAAAGCAGATGAAGTGATATGCACTTATTCTGGGTGTAATGCCAGATTGGGAGTGAGAGGGTCCATAGGAGGATTTCTGCGGGAGGGAGGAAGGAGAGGCAGGGGGCTGGCTGTGTGTTCAGAACCCTTCTAACTGCAGAGTAATATTCCTGAAGCAGGCATTTGCAGGGAATGCCTTGATCGCAGATCTTCAATTTGGTAAGATCCTTTTGTTTCACGTTATGTCTCATGTGGGGAGGGAATCTGACAAGCATCCTTAGTAAAATGATATTATATCTCCCAAAGCACTCATTGCTGACCAGGTCATGACTTTCTGGGGACAACAGAGAAAATACATAATTAAAATTTTAATCTCAGACATTGATAAAAAAATTACAGTAACAACATAGTAAGAACTGACCAACATGTAGCACTGTTCCCTGGGGACCATGTGCATACTTAACATCTGCTAACTAACCTTCCAACACTCACTTATAAGGGCAGTTACACCCCCATTTTACAGATGAGGAAAGTGAGCGTCTAAGCAGATAGCTGAGAACACAGAGTAGACCAGGCAGTTAAGCTCAGTGAGGGAGCCCCTGACAAGGAGCAAGGATCTGATCCGAGAGTCTACTTCCAAGGTTCACTCTCCTCCCCACAGTGAACACCTCTCATATATAAACCCAACATTGCAAAGTCAATTCAGCTCCATAGCAAGTTAATGTATCTAATAAATGTATAGACACTCAGTGGAGGGCTATTCCTAAAAATAATGTCTGGATGTAGCTCTTATTATTGTGTTTTTGAGAAGGGTCTCAGGCTAACTTCAACCTCCCTATGTGACCTAGGATGACCTACAGCTTATCTTCCTGCTTCCCCTAGTGCTGGGGTTATAGATGTAACCACCACAGCAGCTTGGGCAGTGCTGGGCATGGAGCCTCGGGCCCCCTGCATGCAAAGCAGGCTCCACACCAAATGAATCACACCCACACTTCTCTGCCTTAGTTTGAAATCCAGTTTACTCCAATGCTGTGGAGCACAATGCTTTAATGAAGGTTGTTCCTAACTAATGCATTATGTCTGACAACCTGAGATTGTTCCCAAAAATCTTAAAGGAGCATAGTGAATGAAAGAGTAGGAGAGGAGGAGAGGAGGAGAACATGATGAGTCCTAAAGTTGGAGAAGATTTTAAATATAAGGGAGAAGGTAGGCAGAGATAAGAATCTAAGCTGAACATGGCCAGTAGACTAAATGGGAATGGGAAGTAATAGAGGGGCCACGGACCAAGAGAGGTGGCCCAGGCAAAGAGGACAAGAAAATAGGGTAGCCAAAATGGCTGCGTTATATAGGGATCAGGCTAGGGGAGGAGAAAATACCAGGATCGGGAGGCGTAGGATAGGGGCACAGTGAGGAGTGCTGAGAGAAACCACAGTTACTGAGGGGTATTGGGAGAGTTGGCCAGCATCTGCTTTACTATGTTAATAGGCACCTCACTTACACATTTCTGAGACCTAGCACATAAAGTCATCTTCTGACTTCAAAGTAACAGTATGTTCAGTGAAGAAAATGTGATTTTATTGAGAGCTTGTTTTGGGGGGGTTGTTGCTATTGTTGTTTTGGGGGTGTTTGGGTTTTTTGGGGATTTTTGTTGTTATTGTTTTTACATACACATATATGGAAAAACATAGACAATTACAGGCATTCAACTTGAAGAAAATTTCTGGAGTTGGTTCTCTGACTTAGTGTGGCTGATTCCTAAGCACTCCATGTGTTATCCTTTCTAAAATTGATACTAGCATATATTAATTAATTGTTCATATTAGTGAGTCAATATGATATTCTCACATGTCCATGCATTGTGCATGAATCAAACCTTACCCTAATTATTCCACTGTACCTGACCATGCCCTTCTCAGTCCTTCATTGTGAATGGGAGTATCTATGTGCTTTTGTGAGTGTGTGTGTGGGGGTGGGACACATCTCTGCAATCTGTGAACTTATACATACTTCACATTAAGTCCTAAAATTTTTAGTTACTATTTATTCTTCTTGGCCTCCTGCCCTTCTTTTTCCTTTGGCCCTTTAACATGAATAAGCAATATGAGAGATAATCTGTACACACTGAGGTTCTCTATTTGGTTCTCAGTGTTCTCTGTGTGTGTCAGTTCACATGGCTCTATTATGATGTCTTTTATTTGATTGATCCTTTTAAAAATTATTTTTATATTTTATATAGGGATGTTTCATCTGCATATATGTATAAACACATGTGTACACTACCAACAGAGGTCAAAAGAGGGTGTTGGTTCCCCTGGAACTAGAATTACAAATGGTTTTGAGGTGCTATGTGGACACTGGAATTGAACCAAGGTCATTTTCAAGAACAGCCAGTGGTCTTAACTGCTGAGCCATCTCTTCTGCCCCAGATGATTTTTGTTTATAGTGAATGTACCATTGATAACACCAATGTGGTTTTCATGATATATATTGTACCAAGAAGATTGATTTAGATCTTTTAATGTCTTCTGTTTCCCTATCATGTTGAATAGTCCTCTGACTTCCTCATTAGAATATGGTGATAACCAAAACCATCATATTCTGTATGCAACTGAATGCATCTGGGGTATTTCTGGGCAAAATTCTTGCCTGTGTACTGCCTTTCCCTTCTTCTCTATATGTGTGTATTCTATCTCCTTGCTGTGCTCTGCCCTATAGACTGAATGCTTATGATCCTCTGTCTTAGTTAGGGTTTCATTGCTGTGAAAAGATACCATGACCAAGGCAACTCTTATAAGGACAACATTTAGTTGTCTCACAGGTTCAGAGATTCAGTCTATTATTATCAAGGAGGGAGCATGGCAGCGTTCAGGCAGTCAGGTTGCAAGAGTACCTGAGAGCTCTACATCTTCATCTGAAGGCCGCTAGGAGAAGTCTGGTTTCCAGGCAGCTAGAATGAGCATCTTAAAGCCCACACTCTCAGTGACACACTTCCTTCCACAAGTCCCTACCAACTCCAACAAGTCCATACCTCCAAATAAGGCCATTCCCTGAGTCAAGCTTATTCAAACAACCACACTTCCAAGATTCCTCTATGGGAGCCAAATATCCAACATAAGACATCTCCCAGTCTTTGGGATAGAGCTTCTCAGATATGAGCTAGCATCCTTCAGAACCCAAGGAATGAGAGCCAGGAATCTTGAGACACCAAGATCCAAGGATGCTCATGGATGCACAAGACTCTTCTATAAGATATCCAGCAGTCTGCACTGACTTCAAGCACTGTCTAGTACCGATTTCATCTCTAGATGATGTCAAGACTAACAGGGTCAGTTCCATTCTGAGATGGCCCAGTGTCTCCACAGAATCTGAACATCATCTCTAGATGACATCCTACCTTACTCAGTGTCAGGTCCATGCAACACCTGAACTTGATCATCTCTAGATGATGTCATAATTCTCAGTGTCACACTGTGTTGTTCAGGAAATATTGACAAAAGTCTACATGTTTCAGTAGAGATGTCATTATTCCTCTGGAATGATCTGTTTGGTTGGATATAGACACAGGACCCCTAAATATGAAGAGCTGGCTGGACTTTCTGCTGAAGGCTCCAGGAGGCCTTGCCCCTCTGGTGGAGCTTTCTCTTCAACCTGTACTGCAAACACTACAGCCATTGTTCCTCTGGACTTCTGCAACCTGGCTTGTGCATCTCTCTCTAGCTCACAGCCTAGAGGCATAAAACTGTGCCAGGACACGCTTCTTTTATTTTCCTTTAGCACCATTTCATCCAACATCCAATGTTGCCTTTGTTTCAAGTGGGAGGTCAGGTTGGCCCCTGTGACTCCATCTTGGCTGGAAGCAAAAGTGGTATCAAGTGATTTTGGATTGCTTCCCGCCTTCCTGCATTTCCATCTGTGTACTGCACAGGCTCACTTCCATCTGTATACTGGCAGGCACATCTCATTTACAAAGTAAATTTGACAAAAGACAAATGACCTGCTTCAGAAAGGTAGTAACAACATAAGAAAGATTTTACTATCTGAAAGATTTGTACAAATCCATGAAAACAGAGAAACAAAAATACAAATGGCCAGTAAAGTTTTTCCTTTCTTTCTGTAATACCGAGGATTGAACTTGGGGCCTCCTGCATGCTCAGCAAGCATTCTGCCAGTGACATACATCTCCAGTCCTTAGTAGATCTTCTACTCAGAAGTAATGTAATTGAAAATCAAAATTAAACATCAATTGATGTGTCCATAATATGGCTTTTTGTATAGTTATCAAAATAGCTGGAGTTAAGATTTAATAACAATGATTTTATCATAGAAAGTGCTACACTCAAGAATATTAGTATTGTTCTGACTGGTGTCTCTATGACTGCTTCCCTTCCCTCTCTTTTCAAGGTTTCTATTGTAAATATTCATTACCTTCCTGATTTGGAGTGGAGTCATTTGTTTTTTGAAATTACAGTGCAGAGCTTGGCACTTTTCCATAAAGGGGCAGACAGGAGATGATTCAGCTTTTGCTTACTAGATGAGGGGCCAAGTCACATTCCAGCATTGTAATACAGCCAAGAAAACACAAGATGGGTAGTGATGTGGTAGAAAGTTGTGTGTCAGGAAACAGCAACTTTCCCAAGGAAGGGGCATGTTGACCTTTCTCCCTGGGTGTTGTGTGCAAATATCCTTTTTCTTCCCTCTGACTGGGAATTTTAAGGGGTGTGGATCAACTGAGGCTGCATCTCACCATGCTTGGGTGTTGGCAGGCCATGCTCATTGGTTGGTTCATTTGTGTGGTTGGTTAGTGTGTCTTGTCTTTTGTTTTCCTTCAAGTGCTTTTAAAAAGCCATTATCATGGAGTTTACACAGGCCAGTAAGGGTATGGCCTTTGCAAAGGAAACAAGTCATTTCTTTCTCCTTTAAAGACTTTCATCCTACTGCCATTTTGACTGTTTTTTTTCCCAAGTGAAGAAGGTCATAGTTGACAAGACTAGAGATCCTGAGGCTTGAATCAAGAAAAAAACAAACAAACAAAAAGCAAAAACCAGAAAATGTTTCATGGTGTAGTATTCTGGGACTAAGAGAGTGGTCAGGAGACCTTTCCAGTCCACGTTGCCCCGCACCCAAGTAAAGCCTTCGGCTGCTACAGCCCTGGAAGGAGAGACAAGCCCAGTTGTATACAGTCACAAGGGCAAAGCCCCATGAGTGTAGGCTGTATACAGTCAGTCATACATCATTCTAAGTGGTAGTGGGTAAGATGATAGGTAGTCTGAAGTAAAACTCACTCTGATTTACACCTGGGAGGGGCTCAAAGAGAGAACATTCCATGCTCAAATTGCAAGAACAATCCATGTTATGGAGGAACAGAGACTACAAGACTCTTGTTTACTTGGAGTTTTCTCACAATCTCTCAGAAATCTCACCTACCTTCACTCATGGACCTTATTCCAACACTGGGGTCTTTAGCAGAAGCCAATATGGCATCCTATGTTTCTGTGTCACCATTTATACCACAAGTCATATGTTTGTTAATTGATCACTTTTGCTTCATGGTCTTTCAGATTCGACATAGGATGGGGGAAGTGAACCCTCCCATGCCAGTGTAGCTAGGATAATCTTGGAACCACTAAGAGTGAGTTGGGCTACATGTGGTAGCTCAAGTGTCATCCCAGTACTCAAGAGGCTGAAGCACGAGGACTGCCATAAGTTCAAAGGTAGCCTGGGCTACACAGCAAGTTCCAGGTCATCCCAGGCTATAGAGTGAGACCCTGTTGCAAGAAAACCAGCCAAACAAAATATTAAAAAGACTAGGTTGGTCTCCCTGTTATATGAGGTCAAAGTAGGTTTGCCATATGACCCCCTTCCTCACCCATGCTAGGCAGCTTCCACTGAGATTTCTGAATAGCCAACTGCCCTTCTTTCTACTCCTCCTTCATTTTTATTCCTGAGGGCATACTGCTCCTGAGCTGTCTCTAAGTGCACATTCAGTATCTAAGCAATTGGAGCCACAGTGTAACCATTCATGAGCTCTGTGCCCATTGCCAGTGGGAACTTCTTGACTCACAGCTGTAACTTTTCTCCTTCTGTCTCCTCAGAGATTGCAGGTACCACAGTGTCTGAAATTTCTGGGCCCTTTTCCACAGAAGACATAGCCAGCAACTGTGTTCCAGCACAGGCTCTGAATGAGCCTATCTTGTGGATTGTGTCCTATGCCCTGATGAGTGTGTGTGGAGCCATTCTCCTGGTTCTGATCCTGCTGCTGCTATTTCCACTGCACTGCCGACATGCCCCCCGAGACCCTGAGGTGGTCAACGATGAGTCCTCACTAGTCAGACATCGCTGGAAATGAAGAGCCTCATCTGAACTCCAGCAGCCTTGAACTCAGCTCTTCCAAGAGGGACATCTCCAGTTGGCTTCTCTGTCCGTTTGTCTGGAACCTCGGCTGTGCATCTGAATGCCTTCCAGACTCGCTGTATCTTGATTACTTTTGATTTCCAAGTTTTCAGATCTTTTCTACTTCAGAAAAAATGATAATAAAAACACATCATTGTGAACCAAAAACAGTGCATTGGGCTTCAGGCTTTATGGGACTGGTTATGCCAAACTGCCCAGTGTACCACCAAAATCAAAAAACAACCCAAACAAAGAAAAAAAAAAAAACAAAATAGGCAAGCCATGGTTAGTTACTATCTTCTCTTCAACCTCAGCAAAAAGGAGTGCATTCAGTTGTTTTCTCTCTTTCCTAGAGGAAATTTTTGGTATTGACCATATTAAAGGGTATTTGGTGCTAGACTACTGCCTAGTCTAGATTTCAACATCCTAGCAGAAGTAGACTTGAGCCTTGATGTGAGAATCACTCAGCCTTCTGCACCTGACTGTACTTCAGGACCGTAGGTAGGTCTCAGGCTTCCCAGGAATGAGAATCCACACAGAGATCACACATCACACTAGTTCTTGCCAGAAAGACCTTTGCCCATCTAGGTAGAGTGAGATGGCATTCTAAGGAAATGTAGTATCTTTGGCATGCAGGGTTCTGAGTTTGGGTAGGGTTCAGGTGGCTTGATTCCCACTATTGCCCTGGCCTGTACAATGAGGCAGAACAGGTGCTGGGATACATGCTGCTCTTGACATTCTGTCACCAAGCTGGCCATGGTCACATACACTTACTCAGATTTCAAGTTAATTAATCATGTTTTAATGAGAAAAACAAACTCTCTCATCTCTGCTGCCATAATTGTTTCTTTTCTCTAAATTTTCTTTGGGACTAAATTGGTAATTACTGATCTGGGAAATGGAGACATGGCCAGATGCCTGTGCTTCTGACCAGCTGTCAGGGAAAGAAAACTTGTGACTTGGAGCACTTTTCCACGTTTCTGAGTCCTTTGAAGCCATGCATTCCCCTTCATAAGGTGCCTTGGTCCCAAGTGTACCAATCTAAAGCAACTTGAAAGTGCTTAACTGGCAGATGGCCTCTGTGGTTCTTCCAAGGATGGGGGTTGGAGGAGTGGCAAAGCCTTGACAATGGGAGATCAGCAGTACCTTTATTTACTGCCATTTGAGACCTTTGCCAAAAAAAAAAAAAAAAAAAAAAAAAAAAAAAAAAAAAAAAAAAAAGATGGAAGCCTGTTACTCCATGTGGCCTCTTGTTTATGATGGAGCATTAATTGACATACAAAATCACCTGTGGACACTCCCTCCTATTCTTGTGCCAAGTTTAGTGTTAACTTTGTGATACCTCCTGCTACCCTGCTATCAGGACAGGTTGGACACAAAACATTCCACCCAGAGTACTAAGCAGAAGTGTCTTTGGTGTTGACAACAGTCTTTGTGAGGATGTCTCAGCCATCTGTTCTGCTCACCCCAGTCACCTCCATAATGAGAAATACATGGTCGTGCCAAGAACACACAGGAGCCATCCAGGAAAGTCACAGTAAACCAGAAGACACCCCCAGCAGTCAGAGGAACATTCTGTAAGATTCTCGTGTGAGAGGAGTTGAGCTGTTGAAGAAGAAAAATCCAACCGAAGCAGGGATAGCTTTGTGTTCTCAAATGCTCACTGATGTATCCAGCATGCTCAGATTGAGCATGAATAATTTCAAAATTCATTACAGAGCTAGAAACCTCTGGAAGTCAGATCTGTTCACCTGTTGATTTTTCCATTGATTACTATCTTCTAAGAAGGTTTGCATGGAAAAGAACCAAGTTCTTCTAGACTCTGCCTCCCTTCCCTGTTCTGTGAGGACTCTGAGTCCCTAAAATAGGAGGATTGCTCAATCTTCACACTCATGACATCTGATTCTTTGTATTGGGCTGGGCTTCTGAAGTGCAGAATGTCAAGGCAGGTGGAAGATTACCAGCATTTTCTATATTTCATATCAAATGTGTCTACCTCTTTATCTCAGATGCCACTTGAAGTGACATTTTGATGAAAATACTTAAATTACAAAAGCATAGCTTAGCAACTAGAATGAAATCAATCGGCTGTTGCATTTGGGACATTTTCCTGGCATATACTTAGTCAAAACTGTGGTGACGCCCACCTTCTCAAGTTCTGCAGATTGAGACTTCACTTGGCAGACTTTCAGGAATGTTTGCCTTGAACAGGAATCAAAATGACAGCCTTTTGAGGGTCTCGGTTTTACCTTGAACAGAATGGGAAAGGTACTGGAAGATCTTTCTTCCCTCAGTCAGAGCTGTTAGTGATCTGTGTCCAGTGTTCTGGTATGGCCTATGATATTTTCCCCCTTCCCTCTCCTCTTTTTGCCAGAAACAAGTGCCTGGAGTTAAAGAGGTAAGTATGATACACATGCCCATGGGATACAATTCTCCCAGCACATATCACTCCTGAGCATTTTGGAAAGAATTTATCTGACTAGTCCTGAAGCTCAAAGGTTTGGGTTGGAGATACATTTAGGAAGAAAACTATGGCCATAGAGTACCCATAAGGACTCCAAAGAGCTTTGAGGAAGAGGTTTTTCTAAACCAGATTTCATTTTCTCCTTTAAGAGGTGAGGAGGATCTACTTGATGATTTAATTAAGAATGGGAATTTGCTAAATTGGCCTTACCACTTTCTTACCTGGTGGAGCAGCTATGCCTGGCTGGGATTTGAGTTCCAGCTTCCTCCCTGGGAGTAGAAAGCTGCCCAGAAGTCTGTCCCATAGACAAGGATAATTGGGTTTTACAGCTTTTATCTTTATTAGTGGAAACCAAATAGCTGGACAGCATCCCAGCGTGTTTTCTTTTGCATGAACTTACTGGAATTGGTTATTGGCACACCCACAGGAGAAAAAAGTCTCCACTGTCTTCAGAAGAAAGGCAATACAAAACAGGAAAAACATACACATAGGGTTGTGTACATTTCCAGTATGCTTTAAGAGTTATAGACCTGTATAGCTATTTATCCATTAGACAGCAAAGCAGTCTTGTGGTGGAGGGGGAGGGGGTATAAGAGAATCCGTGAGTAAAGCAAAGTCCCAGAATAAGCAGGGTTAGCGATTTGGAAAATGCTTCCATCTGAGCATTTAGTTAGTTTTCTTTCATCTTCGAGTTGGCCTACTGTGTTGGAGGCGTCATTTTTATTTTACAGAGCTATAACTCCCCCCCACCCAATTTCAAGAGTGTTTGGGCATTGAAGTCAATGTAGACATAGAGGACATGTGAGAGGCAGGCAGCCTGTGTGTTGCCTGAGCCAAACAGAGACTGGTCAATTCCATTAGTAAAGAGTCAAGGATTCCTGGGAGTTGATAAATTATAAACTCTTAGAGGGGGGACAAGGCCTGAAGAAGTCTGGAGAGAGAGGTATGTTCCCCATCTCTCAGTGTAATGGACAGCCAGGATATTCCTGGACAATGTAGGCAAGCTACCATACTCCAAGTTTTTAGCATGGCCGACATTTTGGGAATCTCCTAAGGGAAGTCCTCAAGTTGATCATTGGCCACTGAGAAGACCATTCAGCAGAGAACACTTTGTTTTGTTTTAGAAGATGCCTATTCCAATAAGACCAGAATTCCTTGAATTCAGAAGCAGGACCCTGGCCTGAGGCTGCAGGTTCAAGGCTATGTGCTGAGGAGTGGACAAGGGAAAGTTAGTCCAGCCACACTGACTTGGCCAAATTTCTTTTGGGGGCTGTGTGCCCAAGGAGGACTATTGACAGACAGAGCTGGACAGTCCTGGACAGTCCCATGATAACCAGCCTTGTGGGAAACAGTTGTGAACCTCAAATCTGTGCCCTATCTACAGTGGCCCTTGTCTTTCTGCAGTAGTGAATCTCATGGGTCTCATGGTGTATAAGTACCAAGTCTCGTTCAGAGTCAGCATGCAAGCCCAGGCATCACATTATAATCAGACAGTGGACTGAAGCAATTGTCATGTTGCTAAAGATTTTGAAAACCAAGCTGATCCCTCAAATGAGGAGTTTATTAGGAATGAGTGAGTATTCATGTCAGACTCAAAGGATAGTGATTTGTTTCTCCCTCCTACCACAGAATATTCCTTTGGATTCTGTATCAGATATCACACTCAGATGGCCTATGTTTCTAAATTTAACTGGGCCCTATATTACTTTTACAGTACAGTTACTCTTAAAGAGAAGATGGTAGATGAAGGCTGGAGTATAAGTTCAAATCCCTGTTAGGGCTTGTGTTTTTCTTGATCAAGCCTTTGGGTTATATTTGCATCCCAGTGACAAGCAGAAAGAGTGGATGTTAAATCACCCATTTAGGAGTGATCAGTGTCAGGAGAAGGCCAGGCACACACCCCCATTTACAAATGGAGAAATATTTGTGTGAGATCATCTGGGGATGATCTAAGCTGTGGTACATGGTGTGTCCCTCACACATCAGAGTTGAGCACACAGCCAATATGAATTTTTACCCATATGCTTCATAATTACAACTGGTAGAGGCACAATCAGCCCTCTCTAAGCACAGCTGTGATCACATTGGTGCCTGTAAAAAATCGACTGACATCTGAGCTCTCTGTTCAGCCCCACCTGATTTAACACTGCTGCGTCTTCTTTGGTGGGGTGAAAATTAGATAGTTTGTATTTGCAACAGGTGCACAGATCAGGGTGGGGACTGGGCTTACTGATTCCTGCTTGTTGATCTGTGTGGACACTACTAGGACCTTTTGAGATAAGTAATCCATTGGCATCCGATGAGGGGAAGGAAACTCTCATGTCAGGATGGGTACAGCTAAATGAAGTGTTAACAGAGCATTGGGTAATTTGAGATTAAAAAAAAAACCCAACAACTGACATAGCTAATTAAAGTTTTATTAATCAGTAATAGAAATCATAAGAAGTAAAATTTCTTGGGGTTAGGAGTGGAGTTCAATACTATAGTTCTTGCCGAGCATTCATGAAGCCCTGGTACTGAAAAGGGAGAAGGGAGGGAGGGAGCAAGGGAAATATCTTTGTAGCTTTGTAAACTCTTGTCCTTTTGGCCCAGGAATATAAAATGCTGCCCTATTGATTCCCCCTTTGTTGCAGGATCACACATTCTTACCACTGAGGAGCTGAAGGTTGGTCTCTTTAGCAGTGACTCAGTTCAAACCCACAGTATAGGTGGGGTTCTCATGTGCAAATGAAAGTTGAAGTTTGAAGTGTAGAAAGGCTTGTTTCCTACTGTCTCTGTTTATCTGCACAATTGAGTACCCTTAAGGTTTAAGATGTTCTCCTCTAGGCACTGAAAGAGCTACTCATGTCTCCTGTTTCTCTGGCATACAAGGTTTGGGTTTTGCTGGAAGAGCTTAAGCCATGCACCAGGCATGGTGGCACATGCCTTTAATTCCAGCACTTGGAAGGCAGGGATGGATCTCTATGATGCTGGATGTGTACACAGTGAGTTCCATACTACTCAGAATTACATGGTAAGACCCTAAGGGTAAATACATAAATAAACAAATAAAGGATCCAAGACGTCTACTGAATTTTAAAAGCAGCAGAAAGTAGTGCTTTATACAATGTATTTTGGGTAGCTTCCATTTCTTTTCATATTTTTCTACAGGGTTCTTGAGTGTAAATTGTCTTTCTGAAGACACTTCTAACTGGTTGTTTTCTTGGGGAATCTCCCTCCATTTCCAGGACACTAAACTGATTTCAAGTCAAATTGTAGTTAGAATACTGTTCAGAACAGAGAGGCATTCAGGCTGCAGAGTAGCTCCTGACAAACACCCACATAGTTTCTGGACCCTCCAACCTGGAGTGTTCTAGAATATCTTATTTTTGTACTTGTCCATCCTGCTAAGATGTATACCACTGAAAAGGAGCGAGGTGTCTGACTTGGTCTGAATAAATAATACTTCCTACTTGGGTTCAGAACTGTTTCTTATACCTCATGCCTCTTGGGTCTCAGCTCTGGAATTCCTTCAGGTCACAGAACATTCGGGTTTCTAGGAAATATCAAAGCTAAGTGAGTGGACAGAGGGCCTAGGCTGAATGCAGGACTAGAACCTGAGAACCAGCTACCAGGCACTATTCAACGATGCACACACAGCCCCAGTGTTTTCCCTGATGTGGCCCTTAGCTCAGCTAAGTTATCTCAGAAGCACTCCTGCAAGTCATGCCTCAAGACCTGGTGCATAACCATCTGTGTGATAAAGATGTGGTTTAGTGGTCCAGCCTCTAAAGAAGGTCCCTCTGGGAAGCAGCTGAAATATTCAGCAAACCAAACAACACCATGATTTAATTTTTAAAAATAGGTTCTGCAGGGGCTAGGGGGTGACCTAGTGGGTGAAGTACTCACTATGAAACCATGAGGACTGAGTTCATATCTCTAGTGCCCATGTAAAACCAAGTCACACCAGGGCTGGGGAAAGGGGAATACAGAAAAGTGGACTCTCCGGGCTTGCTGGCCAACCTGTTCAGTTTGGAAGAGAGAACTACAAGTTTGGTAAGAGACTCTGTCTCAAAAAGTAAGATGGAGAGCAATAGAGAAATCAATCCCCAGCCACACAGAGACAGAAAAACACAGCTGCCTCCCCTTTACCCCTCCCTCCCATACACAGATGCCCATACCCTATACTGACAAGGAGACACTAGATGTAGGCTCTTCTATGACTGTACACTCTTATTAATAGAAGTCATGATGAAATTTAAAATTTCCTTAAGCATTTAGACACCATTTGAGCTGGTACAGTAGTATATTCCCATACTCAGACCCAGGATGGGGAAGGTTGGGAATGGGGGCAGTAGCTGGGACAGGAGGATTGTGAGTTCCTAGCTAACCAGACTACACGTGAGACCCTGTCTCAAACTACAAGCAAAACCTTTATTAGGAGGAGGCAGCAGTGAGTGGGTAAACACCCAGGTTGTTATTCTCTGGTCACCAGGGAGATACTTCCCATTGGTTTTGTTTTGGAAACCACAGTCCAGTCCCGAGTGAATTGCAATTTGCTATCTCTATTTGTGGCTATCTTTTCGGGTGTAATTTCACATATCTATCGCTAGATGGAGTGGTTGAGAGGCTTTGTGGAAAGACCTGTTCTTGGATACTGTAAATGTAGGTTACTTTCTCAGGCAGGTTTCCAGATCAAGTTTTGATCTTCACATTTTTCATGTGTGTTTGACTGCCATGCTGGAAGAAAAACAGGCACAGAAGGATGCCTTAATGTGTCTAGTTTCTCACTCTCACTGGTATGGTCCATATTAAGAACAAAACAAAGCAAAGCAAACAAAAAACCCACCATTTTCTTGGACTAGAGAGATGGATCCATGATGCAAGCTCAGGGACCTGAGTTCAAATACACAAAACCCCCACACATCAGCATACACCTGCTTTCCCTGCAACTGCTCCTGGAGGCTAGAGGTTAGCTGGCAGGGCTAATCCTACTCAAAAAGTAGATGGCACCGAAGGATTGGCACCCAAGGTTGTTCTTCAACTTATACAACACAGACCTTCACAGACAGAGAGAAACACACACACACACACACACACACACACACACACACACACACACTCACACACATTTTAAAGTCCGTCCCATTACTAGATCATCTTAACCCTATGCAGTTGCTCTTACATGACTGAAATAGAAAATCAACAAGTTTTGAGGGTTTTTTTTTTGTTTGTTTGTTTGTCTGTTTTATTTTGTTTTTAGTTTGCTAACACCAAACCACAAGCAAAATGTTCAGGATGTACAACATTAAAGGAAAGAGACTGGCAGACTTTAGGCTGAGATCTTTCTCCCTCAAAGCAACTTACACACTGAAAATACTTCTAATGGTGGGAGTGGGAGCACAAAGAAGATGGAAGGATGTGTGCAGAGTCAGGGAGCTTGGTTTTGTGGGACCAAGACCCCAGCATGTGATTGTGACATGGAATGTAAAAAAAAATAATAAAGATTTCTGGTCTAGCATATCCAAACTGTACGTAAATTAACAAAATAGAGTCAGTATGTCTGAGTTTCAGACTAGAAGCCCTACTGATCCGGGAGAATTGCTGAAGACAAAAGTACAATTTCACCAGTGTCCAGCTTGTAAAACCAATGAGTTTATCAGGCTTGCTCATAGAACACAAGTGAGTTAGCCACAGTAATGTGGGTGACTCCCAGAGAGCATCAGCACCTCAAAATCCAACCCCATTATGGATAGTAATCTCAGAGAAGCTACATCATGAAGACCTGCTCTCAGTTACCTTTTCGATAAATGTCTACTCTAGCATCTCCCAAGACCACTTGTAGCTGGGGAAGGGAGACATAGCTAGAGTCTTACGTGAGGGTCTCCTGATCTTCCCTGTGGAGTGTCATTGCCATAACTTGGCTAACACCGTGGTGTGATGCTTTAGCCACCATGGCTGTAGGGATAAGGCCAACACAGAGTCTTGCTATAAGAGGTTACAAGAGCAATAAGCTGCCATACAACAAGGGCCTGGCTAATTCCATCTCCTTTGGACAAGTGTAACCTTGGACACCCTACCGAAAAACAGGGAGGCTGGGCAGGACTTCCAGGAGACACACAAGATATGCCCTGCCTTGATACACAGCTTGGGCTAGTTGTGTTTTAAGTTTTTTCTTGGCAACTCAGGTGAACACTGGCTGGGGAAAAGTCTGACCCTTAAAACTAATGACAGTACAGTCATATGACATTAACGTGTATACTTTTCCATGCCCCTGACTTGGAACTAGATATGTATCATTTGCTGAAAACAGAAAATACAGAGGTTAAAAAAAAGCCTTTTTAATTTTTATTGGATATTCTCTGTATTTACATTACATTATCCCCTTTTCACCAATCCCATCACCTTTTCCCCTCCCATTGCCTCCATGAAGGTGTTCCCTCTCCCAACCACCCAAAGAGAAGCATTCTAAAATGAATATGTATTTATGGATATTGGTTGATAAACAATGGGGTTGTGGTGCTATTTGTTGTCTGGGTCAGTTGGGATCAGTTGGAGGCTAATTAGAGCCTGTAACTTGGTCCCTTGTAAAACTCTGTTAGAGATCTCTATAAATCGGTGTGTTATTCCTTCAACATACAATGTTTTTCTGTGCTGTTCAATAAATACAAAGCAAAGCCCTTTATTAGTGACAGACACACAGACATAAAGACAGATTCACAAGGCAGCCTAAAGGCAGGCACAGAACCAGACTCAAAATGAACAAGCAGAGGACAGAAGACACGGGGATCATGAAGTGAACTCAATTCAGGACTTGCTCTCTGTTAAATAACTCCAAGGGGGAAGTGCTTTTTTTTCTTAATGTGGTACAGATTCATTGTGAGTTATTCCTAGTTAATCACTAATGTGTTTAATTCTAGCACAGAGCTACACTGAAGCTCCCTGTTAATTTGAGAATGTTAGGACCACTTACCAGGGTGGGCTGCTATGGAAGCTAAGGGTGACATGTCCCTGTTTTGCCTTCTACTGTGGGGACCTAACTTTCCCATGACTCCCAGAAGGGCCATACCTGGCCTTCCTCTTCCACAAAGTCTTTGAGGCCCATCATATTGACCTCTCTGTTAGGTTCTACATCTTCAGGCAACCCAAAACTGAGCCCAGCACTTATGCCCATAAACTTCTTCCCAAAGACCATATTACTTGATGGTGGCAGAGACGCTACCTTCAAAGTGGTACTCTGTTGCCCTGTGAGAACTTGGGCAGGACCTGGTTTTTCATACAGGAGAACCCAAAGTGGCTGCTCTCAGCATCTGTCAGCATGCATCTTCTGCTTAAATGTGACATTTAATATTTCTTTATGGTTTCTCAACTGGTAACTAAGAATGGATGAGTATCACCACCATTTTGTCTGTTTACACTGACTGCCCTGTGTTCCCTTGGAAACACTTGATCTCCTTTTTCTATCTCCCCCATCAGGAAGGGTAGCTCAGTGAATCTTCCTCTGCCCCTACCTGTTCCCCTTTCAGTGGGATTCAGTCCCCTCCCCAAACACAAAACAAATCATGCAAGTGTCATTTAGCAAGAATTTTATTGGAAGAGCTGAAGTGGAAACTTCTAGTTATGTAAAATGATGTTTTGCTGTGGCACACATGTGCAAGGATGTCTTGCTGAAGCAAACACGTGAAAGAATATTTTTTTGAAGCAGATACAGGTAGAAGAATGTTTTGATATTGCAAACACAAAAAAGGACCCATGATAAAAGAGTATAAATATGACCCCACAAACAGTGGGAGACGAGCAACTGAGCATTGGTTTGGTTTCCTCCGCCTAGCTATTCTTCACTCACTAACAACATACATGTAATGGTTCACCTTCCATAGTATTGTTCAGCTCAACTTGTAGTAACACTGCCACTGAGAGAAACTTGTCCAAGAACTACTTGTAAGGTTCCTGCAGCAGCTTGCTGCTTCTACAGCCTCACCTCAGGCTGGCTGGCAAGCTTTCTTCAAGATTGAACTACAGCTGTTGTTTTGTGCTTGGTGTCTGCTTGCCTAGAGGACTGGTCTGCAGCTTCTGAGTTGTATTTGGTGTTTGCTATGGAACTGAACTGCTGCCAAAGAAAACTGAGTTTACCCCCAAAGAACTATTACTGAACAGGTCTGCTTTCCCCATATCCTAATAACTTTTCTCTCCTACTACCTCTAATGGGTTGTGGGCTAAAAGAGTTGTTGAACCCTTGTTAAAAGTAGGTTACAAAAAATTTATGCCTACAGAGAGTTGTCCTACCAGGACCCTGTCACACCTCTAGCACTGCTTCCAGACAGGGCAGTACAAAGCCAGGAGCCATTCTTTCTGAGGTGCTTAGCCAACACATCCTCCTGACAAAGAAAATGCAGAGTTAGGAACAGGAAGGATCCTGAGAGGTGCAATCCTCCTGTGCTTTGAAGGGGTCATGTCTTAAAGTAGAATGATTCTCAATAGCTACTCTTTTCTCATCTCCTCAGAATTTTCAGAGGGCTTGCTTCCACAGTTTAAAGATAACACTAACATAAGGTAAGCAGCTAAAGGATCTTTGCACAGCTACCAGGAATGTCATATAGCTAGCCTGATTCATCGGAGAATTTGGCAAGCTTGTGCCGTGCCTCATCTAGCCTTAATAGCTGTCTCTTCAGGGACTTCTTCCTCTCTCTGGTGCTACGCTGCTCATACAGGAGCCAGCTATACTTATTGGTGTCCTGTAAAAGCTGAAGCATTGCTTTCTCCATTTCCTCCCCGAATGTTTGTAGGATGAAGTACTGGATGATCAGAGGAATCTGTCTCCCAATGTTTCTTCTGCACTCCTGGAAGTAAGGGACAGGTCACAAGGGGTTGAAATTAGAAGGAAAGATCTCCTGAGTTCCAGAAGGACTCAAGTTTCCAAGGATGGATACTAGCCCAGTCTCAGCCCCCATTAGCATACAGACAGAGCATGACCTGGACAGGTATCACATTGCTGGAATCTGCCCTACTAGCTTCCCTGGACATCAAGTGGATGGGCCTTCAATAAAAAAGGGAAAAGTGAGCTAGAAAGTAGTCTATAGATAGCCCAACTCCACTTACAAATGTCAGGTCTCTGCTGACAGCATCTCTCTTTGTAAAGCCTCAGACTTCTCAGCAGCAGGGAAGCAGGGTATACAAAACCCCAGGTAGATCCCTGAGTTAGATACCTGAGGGAAGTCCGTCTCCAACTAGGGGGGGGGAGGATTCTCTCCCAGCTCCACAGTATACCCAACTTTCCCTGGCCTGAGACAGGGTAGTGTTTTAAATACTCAGTACTGGTGATTCTGCAAGAAATGTAATTATCTAAGACTCAGTTTCCTTCCTTGGGATGCAGGCACCATGGTCACAGCCCTCTGAAAATAGTTAAGCCAATTCACCATATCAAAAGATGGAGTAAAAGGAAGTTAGGCAGATCATAAGTACCTAGTTGACACTTTGAGGACATATTACAAGATTACATGCAGCATAGGTATATTTTAGGACCAAAGACTGCTGGAATGGGGCATCTCCAAATGGAAGTGGGGAAGAGAGACATTAGAGATGCAGGGGGAATGAGCACCCCAGACACCCAGACATATACACCTTGAGGAGAGGCATGGTCACAGCTGGGAAGAAGGGCAGATAACTGCAGACACAAACCCCTGACTTCTGTTACAACATGCAGAAACCTTTGCATTATACTCTAAAAAAATGAGACAGTCAGGAAAGACAGATGTTCTGTGATGTGCTTATGCTGGTAAGAGATCCCTGCAGTGGTCAGACTCCCAGATACTAAAAAGAAGGCAGCTGGGGTGGAGAAAATTGAAGTCAATATTTAATGGAGACAATGTTGTTTGTGGCAAATAAAAAGTCCTGGAAGGCCATAGTGCTAATGTAAAGGTTTTTAACGTCTCTAAATTATGACACCAAATGGTGGTTGAAATGGAAATGCTTGTGTTACATATGCTTTACCAGAATTAAAGCAAAGAAGGTAAATAAACTATAGGATCCCAGAAAGCCAAGCTGCATGGCACACTACATACACAAGCTACCCTGAGAGGCCTGTACTGGCCCTGACATACTGAAAGTCTACCAACCAAGCAACACAGCACCTAGAAAACCCAGTGTACAGGGCAGAGGTACACATAGCCACAGAGTCTTTCAAAGTGAGTGACAGAATATTCTACATGGACACATGCCAATAACTGAGTCTGCTTGATGCTGAAAACTAAGATGTCCAGGTAGGTTAGAGGTGTAGTGAAATTATGAAGCACTTGGGAATCTGAGGCAGGAGGAACACACCCCTCCCAGGAGTCTAGGGCCACCCTGAGCTATGCAAGTGAGTTCCAAAGCTGCCTAAACTAGAGAATGAGACCTTGCCTTAAAACATTAAATTACTAATGATCCAAAATGGCTTAAGACTACAAGACCCCAGAAAGGCAAGAAACAACAAACACAAGTCTGGGGAAATAGTTCTACCACTACCTCTCTGGAGGCTCATACTGTAAAAGTGGATTATGGAGACTTCCAGCTGACCCTTGGAAGTAACACCCCTCCCTCCTGTTAGTGGTCAAGTCCTCTGACAGTCAGTTGCAAAGCCTGGTATCCCTAGTGAGCAAGAAATCCCCCTGGCTTAAGGAATCTGCTGTGACTAACTTATACAAAGGTACTCTGAAGGAGAGGGAATGGGCTGGGAGTACAGCTGGAAGCATTCTTGAATTTACCTGGGAGTAGGCATTCAGGTGCTGGGTCATCTCAGTGGTAGTCAACTTCTCTTCAGGAGACTTAAGGTTATATTGATAGGTACCATGTTTTGGCATATTAATCTTCTCTTTCTCTGCTTCCTTCTCTCAGATATTCTTCAAGGCTTCCTTGTAAACTTGGTCCTGGCAGTAGACTATCTGTTCCATCTGGAAGTGAAGTCGGATCAGTTTTTCGGCTTTTTTTTCTTGGTTTAATCTGATGTCTTCAATTTTGGACTGCAGGGAGAGAAAAACAGCCACCAGCCTTCAAGAAAGGCATAATAGAGAGGAAGAACACAGGCTGCCTGACACATTCATGAGAACCAGACCACCTGACAATTACAAATGCAGGTATCATCTGGGAACAGTCCCAAGACACCCTTCCTCATCTTGTCTATACCATTATACCAGCTAAGGGTAGGAACCAGGGGAAGCTTGAACCAGATGTGAGTCTCCCCAGCTGTGAGGCTCAATCTCTAATGCTAACCTGATTGAATATAGAATCACCCAGGAAACTAGTCTCTGAGTATGGTGCTGTTTCCAGAGAGGTTTAAATGAGATGGGAAGACCCACCCTATTGGGGCAACACTATCCCACGTTAGTAAATATAAAAGACAAAGAGCTGAGTGTAGAATTTAGCCTTCTCTGGCATCACAGACTGTATGCCCTCAAACTGTAAGCCAGAGCAAACTCTCTGTCAAGCTGTTCTTGCTGTGCACTAGATCATCCGTAAACATCTCTCAAGAAATGTCAAGAATGGCAAACGGGTTCCTCCCATTTTTATCATATTTCAGGTGCTTGTGGGGTGTTCAGAGTTAAGACCACTTTTTCTACATGGAAGCATGCTTCTGCCTGACAAGGGTTTCTGGACCTGGGGTCTCTGAATTTATCCCCTCCCCTCTTTCTGTTCTGAAACCTGTTTTAACCAGAAGACCTATAACATTGTCTTAAAGACACAAACATACATTTGAGTCTTCATTTCTCTTAACAGACACAATAAAGTTGGAAGGTTTCTGTTAGGAAAAAGATAGAGAGTAGGGAGGTATGATCTATGGAGGTGTAGTGAAGTAAGCAGGAAAGGGGAGGCCTCTGGCAGACCCATGCTGGGCATCTCTTCCCCTGAGGGACCAGCCACATGACGGTGTATTATAAAATAGAGTTTATTCAGAGCATGGGGAAGAGAGTTAAGAGGGTAGTAGAGGCAGAGAGGGAGAGAGACAGACAGACAGACAGACAGAGACAGAGAGACAGAGACAGAGACAGACAGAGACAGAAAGAAGAAGAGTAGAGAAGTAGAGGCCAGCCATGAGCACGTGGAGGGGGAGGTAATGGGGAGAAGAGGGACAAAGGGGCTAAGAGCAAGTAAGCAAGAGAAGAGAGAAAGAGAGTAAGGAGAGGGGCAAGCAGCCCCCTTTATAGTGCCAGGTAACTTTGGGGCAAAGCATACCTGGCTGTTGCCAGGTAACTGTGGGGTCAAGTTTGGAAGAATCCTAACAGTCTCAAACCAAGAAATTTGGTTCCATGTCATGCTTATTTATTATTCTCTTAAAAATAAAATGTATTTGGATTTACCTTGACAGTATTGTGGAGGTTAGAAAATTCACCAAAATGTTTTGAAGAAACCTTTGTGAAGGTGATTCGGACTATATCTAATGAAAGAGAAAAAAAGTTCAATATTGACAAGACCATCTATATTCTGTATAGACTAGAAAGGAAAGAAAGGTAAATGTGGCTAAAAAACAGCTTTCTTCTTGTTCCCTCTCTGTCTTTTCCTCTTCCTCATGTAAAGACAAGGAAGGGTGTGTTCTGTGGCTCAGCAACTATGCAAGTATCTGAAATCTCTTTATCATGGCTTATGCCCTATATCCTAACCAGCTACCAAGAATATTTCTAGCAAATCATAAACGACACAGCACTTCCTTGTAATAAATCTGCTCCCTCCATCTTATTCCATCTGTGAGCCCCAAGTGCCTGGTTATCTGCACAAAATGAACCCAAAAACTATTAACAGAAATCAGAAAGTAAACTTTAGTTCCTTTCCTCTGGAGAATATTTTTCTGCCTGTGAAAGTTGTCATATAAGTGACTAACTTAAACTAAAGCCTCTATGTCATGCAGTATAGTTGTAGGCATGATCAACTCACAGAACCTCCCACAGGATGCTCTGGGAGAACCACAGTCTGACATAGGTGCCTCAGCTATGGTACACAGAGCACACCCTGCAACAACATCTTCTAAGGTCACAGCTCTTTGTTATGGATACAAAGCCATGGGAGGGTCCTTTGTAATTTCTACATAATTCACAATATCAGTGAAGCTTGCTCCCAAGTTCTGTGATCACCAACTCTGAGGAGAGGGTTGCAAAAATTCAGACAGACAGCCAAAGGTTCTGACAGTGCTGCTGTATTGAGGGACAGTCTCTTAGGACCTATGAGCTCTACACAGACTCCAGGTAGTCAGCAGTGCAGGAAGTAGGTGAAGTTCAAGGGGGCTTCATCTGAACAGTGGAAGTGAATTGGTGCTGAGGCCGGGAAATGGGACTGCTGCTTACACAGGGAGAGGGAAGCTGAGGAAGAACCCCTGTAATGGGTAAGGACCAGCTTCACCTCAAATGAAAGACTCTGGCTGTGCTCTTTTCAGAATCAAGGCAAGGACCTATGAAGTTAGGTGACTCTGTCTTCTGACAGCAAATCTCTGTGCTCATCGGGTCAGTACACACTGAATTCCTGAACACCACAGTGGCATTTGGAGCACAGAAAACCTGCCACTTACCTAGAACCAGCCCACGAGAGCTGCTCTGAGGTGTAGCACTGTCCTAAGGTTCTCTGAGGTGCTAATGCCTCCAGATAAGTATGGTAACAGCATTTCTCAGTGACCCTGTTCACCACTCACCAACAATCCTGTACAGGACTGCCTGGTGACCCTGTGCAGGGTTCCTCAGTCACCTTATGTAGCATTCCTCAGTGATTCAGAACACTACTCACTTGTGACCCTGTGCAGCATGTTCACAGCGGGTTCTTCCAGAGCTTTGACTTGCTTTCTGATGATGTTCTCAAATGTCTTATAGTCCACAAACCCTGGCAGCTCCCGGCCACGATACTGATTTTCAAATTCTTGCATCTGGCTGTTTATCTCAGAAGGACCTAGGGCTGAAAGAATTCTTTTGCAAAAACCATAAAAAACAACAACAAAACAAAAAACCCAACTCCACTCTAGTCTTTCTGAAAAGGTGAGTACCAGTGAAAAAAATTAAATAAAATAAATGTTTATCTTTTCCTCTGAAGCTACAATAAGAAAACACTGTCAACAGTTGAGGCAAAGGGGAAAGCAGGATCCAGCAAGAGGAAACCAGAGGAAGATATGGCCACAAAACAACCTCGTGTGTGAGGGTTTATGAGTCCATTTGGATTTGACCAAAGCTGGTCAAATCCCACAGCACACTGTGGGAAGAGGTAGTGCTCTAAATAAGGGACCACAGGGTGAACAGCAAGCATCTGAATGGCCCAACTGTACGCAAAACAAAATGCTTAGTTCCTCTCCCTATTTCCTTAACAATATTTGTGAGAGAAATCCCATCAGGTGTAGACCTTCCCAATGCTCTTTTTGTGAATACCTGACTGTGTGCTATCCAGTCTCAGATGGGAAAGCAATCCAACAGAAAATTCTAGCATTTCGCAGGCAATAGGACTCATCATGTACAGTGGACATGCCAATGACTTCTAGCATATCACAGGTCTATGCTCTAACACCTTTCTGTTACCTTAAGCAACTGCCACCTTCATCATTAATCAACCTTCCCCCTCCTCTCTCTCTCTAGCCCTGTAGTCATGGCAGTGCTTTCCTTATACCTATGATGCACACCATGCACATCTGCTCTGTACTCAAGGAGCATAGATCCTTCTAGAAGTCATGATTAACTGTAATGATTAACCTGCATTTTTTTACTAGACATTCTTAAGAATCAATGAAAGGTAACCTGGGGCCTGGGATTCAAAGCAGAGCAAATATGGCTCCTGTGCTCATGCTCCAGCCATTCTTATTCTCAGCATAACACTCCCAAATGTCCTCCAATCCCCAGGTCTGTGGTATTTTCAGGAGTTACTGCTGTGGGAGTAACATGTCCCCCAAGTTCATAACTTCATCCTACTGTGCTGGCATTAAAGGTGGAAGTGACCAGGACACCCTGGCTTCACCCTTGAGGATTTGTGTGGCCTCAGAACAAAGGCCAGAAGAAGCTGGTTCCATCTTCCTCACACAAAGACCAGGCTAGATGGTGCCATCTTGAGAGCAGAGATGGAGCCCTCACCCTATATCTTCAGGTGCCTTGACCTTGAACTCTAGGCAAGATCTCCTTTAACTTGCAATCAAATTCAATTTACTGAAGTATAAAGAATACCAACCCAAATAGACACTTACTTGTTTGAAAAAGTTCCTCAATATAATTATTCCAAGTAAGAAACTCATTTCTCAGTTTGGTAAACAACCGGCTGTCTCCCTCTGATTTGGTTTCCTGTGCTTGTATCAAAGTATTGATATCCTTATTGAAGACATTAATTTTCTGTGAAGGAGGTAATTCATATATAAGGCGAGTTGGATAGAGAACATGCATACCCAAAGGTTGCATAATGTGGAGAAAAAGCAACAGGAAATCCCAGCCTCTCCCTTCCCCTCCCCTTTGTATCCTGAAGGAGGGTGTTGGTGACCAGAGTACCTTCCACAGACCCTGTAAGCTTTACCCTGGTTTCACCTATCAGTGCTTGTCCCTCTTGCAGTAACACTGCTGGACAGTCTTAGAAGAGGGAGGACCCAAGAGATCCCTGTGAGATAGTGATGTAGGAATCCTCCACAGGAGTCACCACTGATGCTCACATTCATCAGAAAGGACATTCTCTCACTGTTATCTTCTGGTATGTCTGCACTGTACATCTGCAGCTCCTTGCTTGTTCTCTGATGACTTACATTTATTTGATTTTCCAATAGTGGCAGCGATTTCTGAAGTGGAAAGAAATGAGTGGGACATACAAATATAGATTGTGAATGTGAAGGAGGCCCTGAGGTTACTCAGAAGCATGGCTGTGGCACAAGCAGCTCATCCCCTCACTCTTGTCTCCTCAGCCATGAGCCTCAGCAGACATATTTCATTCCACCAAAGAGAATGTGTGTGACATTCTGACAGCCTCTGAAGATTTCTCTGGTGCACACTAGTGTTTTAGGTATGCCATTTTCACCCAAGTCTGTCTACACAGCAGTCCTAGACATACAACTCCATAATATTGCCCACTATACATGGTTTCTACTTAAAAGAATCAACAGGGGGCAGTTCTTTACATATCAAAACATGAAGTCTCCGCGGAGAGACCCACAGATCACTACCTAGTAGCTTCTGAAACAAGAGCAATTAGATTAACATGAGATCCTTCAACTCAAGTTGTCTTCCACAATCTCCGTAGTTATGCTGTCTCCAGGCAACTTGAGGCATAAAGCTCAATGAGAATCCATCTCTGCCTACATCAAAGAGGCCCAGAGAAGGTCACTAAAGATCATGGTCCTAGGGATGGGGGTGGGAGGGCTGATCTTCACCTGCATCCTGGAGGCTGCAGGAAGACTTTGAACACAGAAAGAGCCCAGGGGAAGAAGATTATTGCTGAGTATCTGCCCACAGCCAGTCCTAAAGCAAGTCTGACAAGTAAGTAAATCTACATGTGCTGAGTATTCTCACTCCCCAGGTAGAGAACTAAGGCATTTTGAGATGCAAACTCCACCAGGTCAGAGAAGAGTGAATGGGGCTTATATCTGAAGACCCATCTTGAACTCCAGCTCTCATGATTAACCCCAGAGTGAGGTGCTCACAGTCATGGCCCAGAACTCAGGATGACAGCATTAGGAACTAGGACAAAACATTCTGATGCTGGAGTCACCAATTCCCAAACATAACATGTTTGTGCAAAAGGAATCTCTACTGTCCCAGTCCTGGCTTTGCTTGAGGAATAAACAGCCACCCCTGCTTACACAGATGTGAGAGGTGAGTTCCATGGTCAGTCTCTTTGCCAGGAAGGGCACTGTGGCCTTACCATCCTCTAGAAGAACTCTGAGGTAACAGAAGAGAGAGGGTCATATCAGACCTAGCCAGAAAACAAGTCTGCAGCCTGCTGTAGGGAGGTCAGGACAATTTGGGTACTATCAGTGAATGGGATACCTTGAAACTGGTACTCATGGAGTTCCTAGAAGTGGGTCTGTGGGATGATACAGGGGAATTAGCTTGGATAGTTCCACAGTGGGCTACAATGATTCCCCTCAGTTTATGAAATAATCAGAGTAAAATCTGTTCTTTACAAAACACATGTACATAACTATAACAGTTATGTTATAAAACATCCTCATCCATGTGTGATACACATAAACACACACACACACACACACACACACACACACACACACACGCACAAGCATACAATGTAGGGAGCCGTTGGTGCCAATAGATGGCGCCAGCTTCCTGCCTATATTCAGCCAACATAGCCTTTCCCCTCATGGAGCTCACATTATACCACATACATCATAGCCCACTCTCAGGGCACGCTAATGAGCTACTGGAGAATGCACCAATCAGGTAGCAACACAAGTCTTTTAGGCATATATAAGCAGTGCATTTCTCTCCCAGGGGAGTCCCCCTGCTCAGAGTGCTGTACAATAAAGGTTGTTTGCGAAAGAATCCTGTTGTTGCACACCTTTTCCTGCCGGCGGGAAGTGGGGCACGCGACAATACAACACATCCTTCCATGTGTTATATGTGAATAAACACACATACATATAGTATATGTTAATATATGCATGCCTTTCCATATAGGCTACACATATGAGTACACACCCACATATAATATACAATATACAAAATATACATAATGCATATAGTCCCCAATCTTCATACAGTGACATACATGTCTAAGCATGCATATAATGGAAAATGATAGGGAAATGAATAGAAACACAACCTGTCTCAAGAAAGGGCATAAGCCATCAACTACTGATAGAAGAAAGCCATACTGTTCCCATGGAACCAAAATCTGTGTTCATGAGGAATGTTATCACTCTTGATCTTTTAAGGCAGCAGGGAAGTGGGGCTTCTCCATGAGTAACAACACATTCATAACTGGGTTGAATTAATGCACTGATCAATTGGTAAGGGCTGGCAAAATGGCTCACTAGGTAGAGGTGCTTGCCTCCAACCTTTACTACCTGAGTTCAATTCTGGTTTCACCTTGGTTCTTCAAGAAGAAAACCAACTTCTTTCTCTCTCTCTCTCTCTCTCTCTCTCTCTCTCTCTCTCTCTCTCTCTCTCTCGTGTCAGGTCTGTTCTTGAACAGCAAGTTCAGCAAATTTAACTGGGACAACATAACAGAGGCACCTGAAATGAGGGTGTTCCTTGAAGAAGACTTGCTCATTGTGAAGAGCCTCAGCCAGGCTCAGCTGCTCCTGGATCTCCTGCTGACCCCTGCACTTGACTATCACATAACCCTTCTTCAGTTGGCACACCAGGTTCCGCATGACATCAACAACTTTGCCTTCAGCACCTCTGTCCACCAGATCAGGCTTGGTCAAGATCCCTGTAGATCAGGCATTGAGATCACAGGACACACACTGTCTTAGGGCAGTGAGAAACATCACCCTTACTGGCCGCTAGCAGCCCAAGGCTTCTTCCCATCTGTGCTAGATAGTTTTATACCAACTTCACAAAGGCTAATATCATCTGAGAGGAGAGAAGCTTGATTAAGAAAATGCTTCTATAAGTCTGTAGGACATTTTCTTAAATAATGATTAATGAAGTTGAGCCATCCCTGAACCATCCTGAGATAGTTCTACAATGTTGTACTCTGTGGTAGGGTCCTGCTCTGCTCCTCTGAGGGAAGGCAGCTATTGGTGCCCTCTGCCTGGCCTGCAGGAGTTCAGACTGGGAAGCATGAGAGCAAATCCCAGCGGGGTGCTGCCAGGCCTGTGATCTCTGGCAGGTCAATGCTTAGTGGAGTGCTGAGATTAAAGCCCTGCCAGTGGGGTTGTCAACTCCAGCCAGGCTGTCAGGAGCCATGCAGGGTCAGCATAAGGCTCTGGAATAGAGGACAAAGGAGCCAGGACCACAAAGGACCCAGGACAAAAGAGAAGGTTTCAACTTGTGTCTTTATTTTCACTCCTTCTCTCCTTTGTTCTGTCCTTCTTAAACAGCCCAAGATCCAACCACCTGCTTCCCATTCCTTTGCCTCTAAAATTGGCCATAGTTGTTTTTCTAAAACTACATGTGTGCAGGGGAGGTCCTGAGGGAGTGGCTGATCTGGCTAGAGTCTATGTCACTCTCTCCTGTGGAGGTGGGTTTGGGGCATTCTTAGAACCTTGTGCATCTGCTGCATTGTGGTGCATCCAGGCAAAGTGGATTTACAATCTGGAGTTCAGAATGCACTTACCAATTAATGGTTACTCGTGTAACCATCTACGGGACTTTAATTGACTTCAACCTCTCATGTTTCCAACTTTTACCTTTCTGCCCCACACTACAAGATAGTTTCTACAAGAAAGCAGACTGACAAAGCCAGTAAGCAGTATCCCTCCATGGCCTATGTATCAGCTTCTCCCTTGAGGTTCCTTCCATATTTGAGTTCCTGCCCTGACTTCCCTGTGATAGACTGTTGCCTGAAAGTGAAAGCTGAAATAAATCATTTCCTCCCCAACTTGCTCTTGGTCATGGTATTTTATCACAGAAAAAGCAACCCTGACTAAGACACCATCTTTGGATGAGACAGAAAGGATCACTAAAGATCACATGCAAGGTGATAAGCCACCCAAAGAGACTCGTGTACTTGACCTTGTAAATACAGCGAAGCCCCCTCTATCAGCCTGCAGACTCCTCAGCACCACTCCATGGCCACTACCCAGATAAAAGCTGTTCATTCTTTACTCTGCCATGACTTTAAACATGGCTCCTGGCTCAACAGATATGGTTTCCTCCCTGTTCTTATCTACCTCTGGCTCCTCAGGCCTTTTCTATCTGGGAGATGAGATGAGGGTTCCTTACTCTGGCCTCAGTGGGATACTGAGCTTGGTCCATTGGATCCAGAAGATGTATCTCACTTGCACTTACACACCACTGTTATGTCCCACTTTCCTTACCTATGGTCCTATCTCCTTCAGGGTCCACCTCCTGAGCCATGCTCAGGGCCTCTGTGGTAGCAATGTCCACATTGCTGGGGACTACCACCAGGTTGATGGTCTCCTGTTTTTGGATGTATGTCCTGATGAGTCTCTTGATCTGTAAGAAATGAGATGGTGACCTTAATTATAAAGACAGGATCAAGAGCAAAATGGTCCTGACCATGCACTTGCTTCAGGGTTCGGGCCCTGAACTCCATAGATTGCACACAATGTTTCCCTGTCTCCATCAAACATGGAAGTCATGGTAAAGCCTGGCCATCCAATCTTACTTCCATTCCCACACAATCTTTCTTATATATAGGCTTGGACATATCCCAACACCCCTGTAGCCTTGTGTGTCAGAGTAGGGTCTAGAGTCTCACCTGGCGTCCTATGTCTGCAGGCTGGTTGCCTACAGCCACCCTGGTGATTCCAGGCAGGTCAATCAGAGTCAGGTCTGGGACATGTGGGGAGCTGACATCTAGGCTAATGAGTTTATCACTGATCCCCAGCCCTACCCCAGCAATGAAGTCCTGACCTGGAAAGGAAGAAAAAGTTAGCCTGGTCAAGATTAGTGGGGTAGAATAAGGAGACTATTGGGCAGATGGAGGAGACGTTATTCCAGAGAATTCTGGCAAAGCATGCAATAGCTATTCATTGACCCTACAGGCTCCTGCACTGAAAACTTGGGTTAGTCCTCAATTGATCATATTTTGATCTTCTAGATACTTTGGAAGGTGGAGCTATGCTGGAGGGAGTATATACTGGGGGCAGCTACATTATTTCTTATTTCCCTAGCATTCTGTTTCCTGTCTGAAACCACTTGTCCTTGTCAAAATAATGTTCCTTTGAGAATTATAGGAAAAGGTGACCATGGACAAAACCCTCTGAGTCCAGGATAGAATGTAAATCCTCCTCTAATGTATTTTGTAAAGTGCTGTGCCACAGTCACAGAGAATGAATTTGAAGCCTCTTCTGTGCAAGGGGTCCAGTGACAACAGTCTTGAAGGGAGCAAATTCCTGACAGAAAGTCTCATCATTTCTCCTCTGACTCACGACACAGTGTGCACAGTCAGTCAGAGGACAGGGGAGAAATAGGGTACAGACCTTCGTTGATGGCCTTTTCCACCTGTGAAGGATCAGAGAGCTCAACTTCTTTGTCATCATAGGTGACTTTGCCTCTCCACTCTTCTCCCTGATTCAGCTTCTTCAATTTCAGCACTAGAGGGCATCTGGTGACAATGCCTATAAGGTGAGATCCATGTTAATGCTGTGTTCTGCAGCACACACCAGTATGGGGCCTTTAGCTAGAGGTACCCACACCTTCACACTTTCATCTACAGACATGCTGGATATGGAAACATCTGGCCTTGCTCTGGGGTGACCTCAGGCCTATATTCTGAGAACAAGAACCCAGGCCATGGCTATGCACTTGGGGTAAAAGCTAATAACTACTTCTAGCTGAAAGCTAAGGAACCCTTAGGAAGTCCTCCTAGTGTGATACTCTTGGCTCCACAGGGACCTTGGTTTGACCTTTAACATAACTGACATGTCATACTAGCCTACACATGCTGGTCACTGTGTCCTTTAGGCCAGTTCATCATGCCTTGCATTATGATATCCTTCCAAATCCTGTCATGTCTGTAGCATTTCACCTGAGTCCTGAACCATTGTCTCCATGAATGGCCAATGCCTGCCTCAGCCATAGAATTTAAACAGCAACACTAACTTAGATATCAGTCTCTTCTCTGAAAGAAGTCACCTCAAGGGAAAAGGTTGGGGACCTGACCCACTGAATCAGAGTCCCTGCAAGCTGCAGATTTCAAGTAACTCTCAAAATGTGCAAAGGGAGAGTATGATGGAGTGAAAGCTGACACCCCACCCTCATCACATGTGTTCATGTTTCAGCCCCAACACCTGGAGTACCTGAAAAGAGGTAATGTAGGCTGATGGAGGGCTTGAGAAACTGCACGGGTGGAACCCTAGTACTGACCCTGAATCTGGTGTCTTGTGACAGGATTAAGGAGCTATAAGACAGCAACACAAGCCAAAAAGTTAGATCACCTTGACCTCTATTCTGCCATGCCCCCAACTGGGAGGAGACCTGATTCTACCCTTAAGGTCCCAGGGACCACAGTCTAGCAGAGCAATAGGCACTGAGCCCTCACCACTGCCTCTGGGGAGGGCCACTCCAGACAGTGCTTCCAGCACAGAGCTCTTCCCTGAACTTTGGTCCCCAATGACAGCAATGGCAGGCAGGGCCAGGTCTTGTTCCACACCAAGAGCACGCAGGGAGTCGATGAGGTCAATGCAGGGGCGCACCTTCTCCTCATACAGACTGCAGAGGTTGTTCACAGAATCCTAGATGGGGGAAAAGCAAGAGTGAGGTCATGCTCCACAGGAGATGTTCCAGCAAAGCCAACAGAGTACAGGACTAATACAGGTGTTAGAATTCCTCAAACAGTGAGAACTAGGCAAAATATATTTGGGGAAATAAAAAATGTTGATTCTTCTGTCTTGACAATGAAAGAGACAAAATCCATGTTGTACATTTCTCAAGCACCTAAAGTACAGAATGCTCCTGATTGTGAGTATTGGACCTAAAAGGTGACTCCAGATTCATGATCTCCTGAAAGGGGGCTAGAGAGAAGGCGACAGACAGAGAGAAAGAGACAGACAGAAAGAAACAGACAGACAGACAGAGACAGAGAGACAGAAAGACAAACATGGGTTTCCAAGGCAAAAGTAAAGCCATTCAGTTTTTCTAGGGTAATAGTAAAAACTGGACAAAGGCTGAAGAAATCTCTGTGGAAACTGGTTTATTCTCCAGATTGTTATAGGCTGAGCCCATGGCAGAGCACATACTCTATGTATGTCCTCTGGCCCATCCAGGGAGATGATCACACATTGTTTATGTTATGCCTGCTTAGTTGGGTGTAATTGAGGCCCATTCTATCCATCTCTGACCCCAGGTTTGACACTGATAATCCTGTTATTGATTGCTCTGAAGTTTTATTACCCACCTTTGAGATACACACATCATAGCTCTCCAGTGGTGTTTACTATACTAAACTCTTTATTCTCATGTTGATTAGCTTCTAGCTTCACTACACTGGAGAATTCTATCACAGTCATGAATTCGTTACTACAGTTTGTCTTGGTTACCTCATATTTGACTTCTTGTCTGTGGAGTGATCTGTGATGGTCTCCCAAATGCAAGTTTCTTGTTAGAAGCCATCCTTCTACACAATTTACTCTGTTACAGTTGGCCTCAATATAAAAGCCAAAATATAATAAGGTCAATAATGCCCTACATGTATCCACAAGTGCTTCCTGTGTGCCTGCTGCCCTGAGTCACTGGACCAGAACACTGCTTCTCCTTCTACTGGTTTGGCATGTTTCTCATAGATCTTACACTCATCTTCTCCAGTGCTTCATATTCCACCCATTTAACCCTTAATCCCCCATTTAACCACAGCCTGTGTTCTCACAGTGACATGTTTGAGCAGCTTACAGTTGTCACCATGAGCCACTTTCCCCTTACTACCTATGCAGAGCCAGGGCTTGCTTCCATAATGACAACTGTAACAAAAAGAATGAAGAAAGTCAACGAACCTTATGTGCACACAGGGGTACATGCACGAACACACACACATACACACACACACACACACACACACACACACACACACACACACCTAATTTCAAGGTCCATTTGAATCAAATTATTAAATACTAGTCATAAGCAGGAGATACTAAAAGTAGTGAAAAATGACCCTATACATACAGAGGAGCAAAGACAAGCTTGACAGCCAAATTTTTATCAGAAATAATGGAAGAGTGAAAACAGTGGGGTGGCATTTGCCAAAACATCTTAACTACTGGATTGAATCTTAATTAAAAAATATTTATAATGCTGACAAAAAATTATGAACTTAGACAAATATCTGTTTTGAGGGCAAGAATGAAGCTACATGGAGGACTGGAAATAAAATTTGATGGCTTGGAATTAGTATGTCTTTGGCCAGTAATATGGCCTTTTTCTTAGAGGTACAAGAATCTATGAGGGTACTTAAAATTATTTATTTAATTATGTGGTTTTTAGAAGTGTTAATTAAATTGCAACTCTGTTAGAAAGGAAGATGAGAGAGTTTAGCTTAGTGGTAAGTGTTGGGTATGTCACTGAACACATTGCATAAATCGCTCCACCCCTATGGTAAAGCAATTAAGCTAAACTATATAACTTATCTCATACTTATATGATATATTTAATTATATAATTTATTATAGCACATATTTATACAATGTATTATATCATGGATCAGACACTATAAGAGAGGCTGACCTGTACAAGTTTCTCATGACGCTACCACCCTTTGATGATAGCTGAACATAAACAGCAGCAATACATTGTGTGGTTTCTGATGAATGGAAAAGGAAGATCATAACAGATAGAATGGAGGCCAATAGCAGAAAAGGGTTTCTTATGCCACCCAGTACCTTGTTATTGTATCCTTCATAGATAGACTTTTTGTGCTTGTTAAAGGTGAACACTACATAGTTACACACTAACATAGTGAACCACCAGCATAGGACATGGCATGCACTCCTAAATTATGGATGTTTAACCCCAAAGGTGGAAGAATGTAAGGAAAGGTAAGGGAAAGAGCAAATGTTTCACATAAAAAAAAAAAAAAAAAAAAAAAAAAAACAGAAATAACTGTTCTCATCTAACAACAGCACATTAAATATAAATGGCTTACATTCTGCTCCAAAAGGCAAAATGACTCTAAAACAGAACTACAAAATTGAAGGAGGAAGCCTCTGATTTCAAGATGGTGATAACATTGTAGCTGAGATGATGTGGTATTTCACGGTATAGAACATGGTATTAGTGGAACACAACATACAACACTACATGAAACTCACGACATAAAACTGACATAAATAAGATACAAAGGAAGTATCTAAGAAAGGACCAGCTTTTCACTAAGCTGTATTGGAACATTTCACTATGTACACTTAATAGAAAAGACCTACATTGCTATATTACATGATAAAGCATACTAACCCACAAACCAGGGTGACTGCATGGGTCTGACCCAGGATCTTTGTACATATGTTACAGTTTCTTCTTGTGAAACTGAACAATGTGAACAGGGGCCATCTCTGACTCTGCTGCTTGCTTTAGGAACTCTTTCCTCCTACAGGGTTACCACATCTACCCTTAATAGTAAATGAGGTGACTAATATTACTGTAACCTGATAGGCCATGTCTTGCTGAAATCCATGAGAATCCTTACCTTTTCTAAAGAGAATTGGAGGCTGAGTGGATAGAAGAGGGAAAGACTTGGTAGGAAACACTGTGGCCAGGCTTTAAATTAATTAATTGATTTAAAAATTGATTCATGATCCATCATGGACATAGATAAAAAAGATATAAAATATAGACATTCTAAAAAACAAACAACGAAAGATTTACAAATGTGGATAAAATCCTGGTTATTTAGAAATGATAGAAATGGCATTAGTACCTTTCCCAGAGCAAGATGGAATCCTGGACACATTCAGTGAAGGACATGAGAGGGCCACTGGTCTCATCTTGGCCCAAGCAAAGACAACAGTAGGCACAACTGCATCCGTCTCAAGGATGCATACTTGATCTGGAATGGGTAGGACATAAAGAAGCAGCTCAGATGGAGATGGGTCATACCTGGTCATTCTCTCCTAGGCAAGTCTCTCCATTGGGCAGTGGGTTACTGGGTAAGTTGTCTGAATCAACACTTTTGTTTTCTTCTGTGCTAAGAACCATCTTTTATTTCTTCTTCCAATTGGACACTCTGTTGGAAATGAGTATTATAAGTTAGAAAGGTCTAGAAAGCCATTCTATGGGCACTGGCGAAGACTTACACCAGCATTACCACCTCCTTGCCTTTCCTGCCCATCTCATCTCTGAGGGACCTTCTGTAAAGGCAGACATTTGTTTCTCCTCTGGGAGGGGATGATGAAAGGGGGTAATTCTAAAGGCACTTATGGAGTCTGTTAGTCTAAAAAAGTCCTTCAGACACAGCATTGGAAAAGGGGCCCAGGCTGCAGAGTGAACACCCCTTTACTTCAATGGAGCCTCATCTACTGGTCCATGGCTGTCTTGATTAGTCTCACTGCACAATCAAGGAATATCACTGGTTTCAGCCTGGTGTTCCATGACCAAAGGTTACTAGTGACCAGTCAAAAGAGCACTTAGGAATCTGCTCCATTTCCATTTTCTTTTCTGAGATCTTAACCTTGTGTTCTGTTTTCAAATCACAAGCATGTACCATTCTCCTGAGTCTCTTTGAGACTTGGTAGATCTTCAGAGAAGAGAAGCCTGAAAGTTTACACTCTTTTCTGCACATTCAGTGCCCTGGGTATCCAACTGAACTGTCAACCTGAGGTAAATGCATCTGCCCATCCAGATCTTGGTCTAGTCAAGCAGACACTGCTCCCAGAATTAGATCCATGTTAGTTTTCAGGGGACCTCAGGACACCCTTGTCTCCTGTCTGACACCTTGCTAACTCTTTCCCACTGCAGATCACATCAGAAAGAGACCACCACATTTCATGTAGACTCATGCCTCACCTGAAGGTCAGGGTCAGGCACACACAATAAACAAATCAAAGGTCTGAGAGACACCTGCACTCTGAACACAAGGAAGACTTCAGACCACCCAGAGCATGTCTTGACTAGGGACTGGGAAGACCATGGACAGATGCATTTCTCCACACACATCCTTTGTCAGCATTTCTAGCAGGGTTTTTAAAGCAGGCTTCTGTCTGCATTTCAATGCCTGCCCTGGGTCACCTGGCTCCCTCCCACCCTTAAAAAGAGACCTCCATCTGCTTTCTCATGCACTCCTGTCCCAGGCAGCAGGGGATCTAGAACTTCTCATCCAGGCCTTATCCTGAAGACCCTAAAGGCCAGGGGACCCCACCCTCTCCTGCTGTCTCCTAGCAGAGACAATTTTAATCAGTGGAGCTATTTCACACTGCCACCACAATCAGCAGCTGGGTAGGGTACTGTGTCTAGCCCAGAAGCTCCACATGTGCTCTCACTGACCCCTTATTTTAATAGCACCAAGAAATGTCCCACAGTGCCCATCAGGATCCACAAGGAACTCAGGCATCCTTGCCCTGAGCTAGGAATGCCCCCAGATACTCACCAGTCTCCTGCTTAGTGACAGAGAGCTTGGCTGTCTGGGCTCCTGTGTATTTAAACAGTGCTGGCCCCACCCTTTTCCAGGGAGAATTGAAACTGAGAGAGATTGCCTGAGCTCTCTGCCTTCCCAACACACAGGAACTGTCACTGACCCAATATTGTAACAGCACCAACAAATGCCCTGCAGTGCTCACCAGTGTGTACAGGAACAGCTAGAGTGTATCCTCTATCCCTGCACAGAATCCTGTGCAATACTCACCACTCCTGGCTGGTGACAAGAGTGTGCAGCTGCCAGAGCTCAGACCTCTTTAAACAGTGTTGGCTCTGCCCCTTCCACAGGAGAATTGAAACTTAGTGAAAAGGCCTGAGCTTACTGCCCACCCCCACCTCTATCACACACAGAGCTCAGAAATGAAACTCACCCTCAGGGGACCTTTGCTCAGTCCTGTGGTCCGGAAATTGATATTGTCTTCTCAACCCACTAAGACTTGGACACCAGTTCAGTTGGCTGCCTGCTTTCCTCAGGGTCCTCCCAGCTCTGAGCTGTACCTTCAAGCCTGATCTCCTCTCACTTTAACACAGCCTAAACTAACTTTCTCTTTTTACTGGATTATTCCAGCTGCACTAGAAAGGGTCAGAGACAAACAATACCAGGAAACACTGAGGAGCCCTGCCAGTCCTTCTGGGTCCCTTGTGACAGCAGGTTTAGAGGGATGAGCACATTGCTGCTACAGGGCTGGTGAGGGTGACATGTGCTGGTTCTTCAGGGGCCTGCTGCACCTTGTTCTACTCTCCAGAGGAGAGCTCAGCTCTGCAGAAAACATCCCCCAGCTCAGGGAAGTGTGCATCCTCAGAACCCTTGGACTGGCTTGCATGCAGCCATTTGACTGAGCTGCCTGTCCCATGTTACAGGATTTGACATCTGCCCTAAGGTTTTCTGTGCCCAGTCCTGGGCCTAGTGCTAGCTTTTGTGAGTGGAACCAAGCATGGTTTCTGTGGTTCAAGTAGGCATGGATAATGGAGAAGGCAGATTCAGTGACCTCTCATTTCTCCCAGTATTGTGCTATTGTTTTGACTGGCCCTTCACCTTTCCTTCTTCTCCCCCCCCCCCTTGCATTTCCCAGTCACTTCAGACTCTGGTTTCAGTTTTATTTCTCTTTAGCTCTTTTCAATTCAGTGCATGCTGAGAGTGAGTCCTGCAGGACTCAGGCAGAAAGAAAGAAAGAAAGAAAGAAAGAAAGAAAGAAAGAAAGAAAGAAAGAAAGAAAGAAAGAAAGAAGAGTCTGGGAAATAGATATAGGATCACAGAATAGTAGCTAGAAAGGTAGCAAAGCTCTTTCTAAGGTGCAGATGAGTGACCAGAGACTGCTGGGAGGAGGCTCAGAAAGTGATGTGTCAAGGAAAGGGAACCCTGGATATAGGGAAACGAACGGGGCTACACTGGGATTAGTTGGGTGGTTGATAAGAGTGAGCATCTTGCCCACTGGCTAACTTCCTACAGAATCCTGCAAGCAGTTTTACCAATGCCTAGCCTGAAAGAACTGTAGATTAGCCCCAGCCTAGACCTTGGAAGCTCAGTCTTAGTCTGTGCTGAGATACCACAGTTTTGGGAGCATGTTGCAAGGAGACCTGACCTAAACCCCAGCTCCAGGGTAAGAGACCAGGATACACATTGCACAGAGGAAATACAGGGCCCAAGCCCTGGCTACTGGTATCACCAGGAGGTAGGCTAGAGTTTGGGTTCTGAGAGTCAGTAGAGATGAGTCTTACATCTGGGAGAGAGTGGTATTCACTCTGGCCAGTTTGCTTCTCTTTTCAGAGCTCCTGACATATTTTTCCTTTCTTTCTGATTCTCCTATGTAGATCATTCTGTTGTCTAGGTCTGGAATGCTGCATCTGAAAACAGGTGCCATTTCAGTCCCCTGCACAGCCAGTACAACTGCCTGTCCTGCCTTCCTTCCAACATGAGGCCCCAGGTGCGTAAAACAGATTCTAGGGGTCAGTGATATGATTCAGGGCTACCAGCCCTGCCGACCCAAGTAAGGTCCCAGAGACCACATGGTGGTTGTTTTTAAAAGAGAAGGAACATGTTTGGTGAATGTGTGGTAAGGTATGGAGTAAAAGCATGTGCCTCCATGGGCTCATGATGAGGCATCCTCCCCCACCCCCCCCCAGGAACAAGATAGTATAGTATAGAACAGAGTTTATTCAGGTCATAGGGAAAGGAGTTTAGAGGGTAGTAAAGACAGAGAAAAGCAGAGAGAGAGAGAGAGAGAGAGAGAGAGAGAGAGAGAGAGAGAGAGAGAGAGAGAGAGAAAGAGAGAGAGAGAGAGAGAGAGCAGCTATGAGCACATGGAGGAAGAGGGAGGAGGGAATGGTGAGAGAAGGGCTAATGGGGGAGAGGGGCTGGTATATCCATGAAGTGTTTTGGCATGGATTGAGCTGCCGCTGCCTGCTAACCTGTGAACTAAACTGCCAATTTCCAGACAACACAAACGGGAGTTGCTCCAAGGAATCTTTCTAAACAGGTCCACTTCCCTATATTCTTTCTTTCTCAATACCTCTAGTGGGTGGTGGGCTAATGGGGAGATTAAACCATTAAAGAACAATCATTAAAAATATGGTTTGAAAAATTAAAGTTACAAATCCAAAACTCCTTGTTCCTGTGCCTTAGTTTTGCAGAGATGTATGTGTATATGTATATACATATGATGTATATATGAATGTTATGTGTATGTATATGTATATAGTTATTATTCCCTCATTATTCAAAAGTTGAGCACTCAGCTCTAAAGGAGACATCTCTATCACACCTTTCCACAACACTCAGCAATTATCTTAGAAGAGGTGACAGAAGGCTTTAAGAGACAGAAGTATTAGAGGATTGCAAAGAGACTGTTTTTTGGACATGATAAGGTCATTGCACTCACAGCTCATAGCAACAGTGGCTACATGCTCAAGATCAAGCCAGCCAAAATCCAACACATAAGGAAGGGGTTCATTAAGTCCCACTGTTGGCTGAGGAGCATTTAGCAATTGATGGTTGCTAAGGAGGGAAAATTGGTTTCTTCAGGGTTTGCAGCCTCTAGGAGGCTACCCATGTTCCTGTGATGGTCCTATACCCATATACGTAGAGGTAGCACTAAATTGGACTTAGTAAGTTTTTTAAAAGTGAAGTTGGGAGGGGCAGAAACTGTGTCACATGGCCCTTTACACTGCCAAGCTTGACCCAGGACTCCAGGAGTCTCCATCCCAGTGGGTCATATCAGAGCAGAATTTAATTGAAAATCGAATTCTAGGTGAGAGAGCCCTCAGTACTAGGGGACATTTAAAAGCCTCCTCTTATGTAGACCACTGAAGCCAAAACTTTAACATGATGAGCAAGCACAGGTTAAAGCTATATGGTCTGTCTCCTGCTTGGTGTATTATAAAATGGACTCTGCCCCAAGAACACAGAAGGATAGGACCAGGAAATGCTTTCTATCTGCCTTCTGCTTTGCTTCTGTTTAGTATGTGAATCCTATCACCAACAGACAGTAAGAATGGACTCCCAGGCTCTGGCTGCAGCAACAAAGCTGTCACAAATCAGTCTGTCCTGGATTGACTCCTAGGGAGAGCTCAGCAGCCTTTAGGGTTCTGTCCCAATGTGCTGAGTGACCAAATACGCAGGGCCACTGCCCACCTGCCTGGCTCTTCCCAGCTTCAGTTATTTATCATTATTATCCATAGCAGCATTTTGTATTTGTGTAAACATTTCATTTTCTTTTGAGATGGTCTTCTTGTGTACACTCAGCTAGCCTTGAACTCATAGCAATCCTCTTGCCTCTGTTTCCCAAGTGCTGAAATATAAACACTATTTTAAAACTATTTCACACTAAAAAAAAAAATGTAGCAGAAAGTACAGAATTGTATATGCCATTGCTTCATCCAAGTGCCCACTCCTATGTCCTCAGCAGAGAAGAACCCTTTATCCCAATGGTAAACCTACAATAGCAGCACACTGCTACCTAGTAGTCACAATTGACATTTCTACATCACATACAGTGACAAGGACCATCATTATAGAGGACATCATCTCTGCCCCAAGCTCCAGGACAAGGTGCAACATGATAGTATTATTCAGAGTGCCATTACATACCCAAACCCCAGGGCTCTGGCGTTATCCCCCATTCCCATCCTTGGTGACCCCTGAAATCACTTCTGTCCCCAAAACTGTGCCTTTTTTTTTTCAGAAATGTTACATAATGCGCTCAGCAACTTTGTGGCCACTATACCAGTATGGGCTTTCTAGCAACTTCTGCCTGACTTTGCTTCCCAGAGTTGACTCAGAGCTCAGGACAATTAGAGGCGTTGAGAATAACACTTTGACCAGAATTGTTTGAGGAACAATTATGTTAAGAATCTGCTTTTCTGTCACTGTGGAAAAAAACATGAGTCAATCAGCTTATAGAATAAAGGTTCATGTTGGCTCAGGGAAATGCTGGCCCAACATTGTTGAGGTTTTGTCTTTTACCATCTACTGTAATGCTAAGTTCTGGCCTCCAAAGACCTACCCTACCCCAAGTTAATTCTGATTGGTGAATAAAGATGCTGACAGCCAATAGCTGGCAGAAGAGACATGGGTAGGGCTGAGGTTTTCTGAAGCTTGGAGAGAGAGAACATGAGGAGAAAAGGAGAAGCCCAGAAGCCAATGCTATGGAATAGAAGAACATCATGCAGGATAGGAGAAAGTAGAGCCGCCATCAGCTGAGCCATAAAAACATGGCCATGTGAGCTGGCCAATAGGAAGAGCAGCCTAGATAAACCATAGTAAGTAGCAACTTGGGTTATGAATAGGAAGGTAGATTCTAATAGCATAGAGGTTAGGCAGTTACCCAGCTTTTGTGCTGCCTAAGGCATATTAAAAATAAACAGGCTGTGTGTGTCTTTCATCAGGGAACAGAAATGGTTTAAAGCAGGGAAGAATCCTCAGGTCAGGATTCTTAATATTTTCTATTACACATCATTGGTTGGGGCTGTAATATGGTCCTGAATCACAGTGGAAGACTGTAGCAGAACAACGCCACTCACCTCAAGGCCAAGAAGTGACAGGCTGGAGTCTTTAAGAACAAACTCCCAATATCCTTGACTAGGTCTTGCTAGGCCCACCTCTTGGGAGTTCTATAAGCCCCCATTACTGTCATTCTGGGAACATGACTCTACTACATGAGCCTTAAGGGGATGATTACAAAGAAAATGATAGAAGATGCTAAAATATGCTGTGGTCAGTAAGTCCAGACCTGAAATGGAAAATCAGGCAAAAGCACAGTAGATGTGCTGTCTATGGCTCTCAATTTTAGTCAGTGGAATAAAAGTAAACACAAATACCAAATATAAACTTGAATAAAAGAATCTACCCAAAACTACTAAGGTGTGACCCAGTTATTTGTCCTCTGGAGGGGTTCCAAGCACAGCAGAAACAGTGTTATAAGAGGAGGTGCCCCAAAGACACAAGACCCCCTCCCTGTTCAGTGCTGGGGACAGATACTAGTGACATTCATCACAACACAAATGCAGCTGAGATCCAGGTACTACCTTATGTAACACTAGTGAATCTACAGTCAATGCTTCAGAGTTCCCTCTCTTACAGTGTGGTCTGTAGGGATCAACAGAGGGTCAGGTAGAAAGAATTGCCACGGAATGGAATAGAAGGCTGGACGACTCCAAGCCAAAGACCTGAACCCTGCTTGGCTAGGAATGCCCTGAGCCTGTTGCCTGACAATAGGAGGGGCCAACATGCTATATCATGAGATACTACAGAAATGCATTTTCCCCTTTTATACCCAGAAGGTCTGTGGGTACTTAATGATTAACAATGACTACAAACTTGGTTAGAACTGTAATCATCTAGGAGACAAGTCTCTGGGCATGCCTGTGAAGGAGTGATAGGTTAAGTAAATTGAGGAAGGAAGGCACACCTAAAGTATGAGTGATACCTTTCCCTGGGCTAGTATTCCAGACTGAGTAAAAAGGAGAAAGTGAGTACTAGTGGCCATCCCTCTGCTTCCTGACTACTGATGCAATATGGCCAGCTGCCTCAACTTCCCACAGTCCTGACTTCTTTGTCAGGATGGACTGCATTTCTAAGACTAAAAGCCAAACTCTTATGTTGCTTTTGTTATTTAGTCACAATGAGATAAGTCACTAATATAGGTACCAAAGCCCAAAGGGGGTCTGTTCAGTTGTTCTTGGGGCTTATTTGCGCCCAACAGATTTGGGGTCCGCAGTAAGATGTGCCCAACACACATCTGAGCTGGGCTCTCATTGACATCCTGAGGCTAGAACCAGGCTCAGGGGCCTCAACTGGCACCCATAGGTATCTCCTGCTTACAGAAGCATTAGGGAATCTCTGCCTGTCTTCACATGGCACTAACATGTAGGTCTGTGCCCCCAAATGTCCTGCTTATGAGGCCAGTAGCCAAGCAGAAAGGACTGGCCCTACTACGGCAGAGCCAAGTCCTAACTAATTATGTCTACTGTAGTCCTACTTACAGGAAGATCACATTCTGAGGTGCTGAACTTTAGGATAGGAATTTGGGGGAAAGCAATGGAGCTTATAGTCAAGCCTAGGTCAGGATCTCACCTGTTATCTGCAAGAACCAATGTAGAGATTAGACACCCTGAGGAGCCTATACTCTGAAACTCTTGTGTTTTTTCCTGGGCCAGAGGACTGCTTGATGTGCAGTGGTCACTGGATCATTGTAGTTCCTAAATATTCACCAGCCTCTGTGCTAATGGAGGCTCAGCTCCCTGCCATGACCATGCAGCTTACTGTGTCCTTGCAGAGAGCTGGCGTATCCTGTGTGGAGCTGGCCAGGTAAGTCTTAATGTAGGGAGGCATAGGGAGTGAGTAGGGTGGGTGGCAGCATATGTCCAGGCAGAAGCAGGTCAGGAAGTTTCTGAATTTTCTACTCTCTCCAGTGTCTTCATTAGATAGAAAGGGTCCAGGCAGCTGAATACTGATATCCCATGCATCACAAAGAGGAATCAATGTATCTGTTTGCCAAGAGATTGTAATAGATTATTGATGTGGCAAGTATACTGGACTTCAGGGTACCAGTGTTCCCAATTATATTTATTGCATGTGTGTGTGTGTGTGTGTGTGTGTGTGTGTGTGTGTGTGTGTGACATGTGTATACTATGGCATGGTGAATTTGAAGTCAGATATCTTCTTCCAACCCTCTTTACCCAATTTATTCATTTGTGTGTGGTTATGTTTGTGTACAGATATGAGTACATAGGCATATTCATTTATATGTGCATGTATGGAGGTCAGAAGTTAGTGTCTTCCTCTATAACTCTTCACCTTATTTTTTGAGAGAGGATCTCACACTTGCCCAGGGTGCCCTGTTTCAGTTAGGCTGGCTAGCCATCATTCCATTAGGTCTCTGCCTGCCCACTACCACTGTGATTATGGGTACATGCCACCTTAGCTGGCTTGTACATGGTCCTGGAAATCTGTACTCAGGTTGTGCTTATACATGAATTTCCTGACTCAGCCATCTACCCAGCCCAATATACTTTATTTTTGAGATAAGGTTTCTTATTGAGACTAAAGCTTGCTTCTAGATAAGCTGGCCTGTGATCTGGGATATTCCTGTCCCTCCTCCTGTGGGTTTGCATGTGTGTGTAACCATGCCCAGCTTTTTACATAATTTTTTAGAATATAACTTGGGTTCTCATGTTTGTGCAGCAAGCATTCCATCTACTAGACCATTTTCCAGCTCAGGCTGCCCTGGCTTTGAAGTTATTCTGCTGGCATTTGAAACCACTCCTTTGCTTGGGGCTGAGATCCCATGGGCCTGAGAAGCAATCACACTGGCACAGGCTAGTGGCTCCTCTGGTGACTCAAGAAGGAGCTCTGAGATAATTCTAGCTGATGATATCTGTCCTAGTGATTTTATCCCTAACCTGGCCACATGTGCCAGGCTCTATCCTTGGAAAGGAGTCTTTCAGAGTATGAGCTATACGACTGTCTTCCTTGGAGTAGATCATGGCTAAGCCACAGTGCCAGCCTCCCTCCTTGCCAACCAGGGCCTTGCTGAGAGTCAGAGCTGATAGCAAATAAACCCACACCCCACGGGGAAGTTTAAGAACCAAACGTGAGGTGACCAAGGATGATGGCTAAGGCCTCATTTATTCTCCAGAAGATAAATGGCAGGAACAAGTGTATTCCAAGTGACGATGGGCTAAGAGCACTCTGAAGAGCTGTGGAGACCTATGGCCTATGACAGTGGCCTGACATCGTCATGAGTAGAACATTTTCAGCAGCCAGCAAGAGGTTTTTCTCCTTTCCACCCTCCATCCACCTCCACCCCCAAAATGACACCCTTCTGCCTGTTGTCCTGCCTTGAGGATTCCTTCACTGTACAATGAGATAACCTCAGCTGCTAAGAATCAGTGTAACTAACAATGTCTTATCAGTTTACAACAAACTACAAATCCACATCAACACTATTCTTCACAGCTGGACTTCAAAGGATCAGGTGCCCGTGACATTCCAGCTGAGTGTAGCTGTACAAAACACGTTTATTAAGGTCCAAGCACCGTTATCTCATCCCCTTGGGTATGCATCCTTCGATCTGGATCTCTGCTGGCCAGCCAGAGTATCTGTTCTTGGATTGATCCGAGTGGTTGATCTAGGTGAGGAAAAGAAAGTGTGTCATTTATTCACTAAGCTCATCACTGGATCTGTGTCTGCTGTGAGCAAAGTCATGTGAGTCTCAGAGTGGCAGTTTCTCCAACCCAGGATAAAGTTCTTCTCAACGCCTCCCTTCCTTCTTCCAGTCGTTCTTTCTGTCATCCCTTCTTTACTTAATTCCTGCTTCCTTCCTTTTATCCCTTTTTCTTCCTTTCTTCCCTTCCTTTCCCTTCTTCAGTTTCTTTGGTTGAAGAGAGTCTTATTTTATAATCCAGGCTAGCCTGGAACTCACAATAAACCTTCTGTATCAGCATTATAAGTACTGATATTATAGACCTGAGCTATCATACCCAGCCTCAGTGTGTCTCTCAATAGACTTTTTTTTATATGAATACAAGGTAATTTTCTTCAGACACACCAGAAGAGAGCATCAGATCCCATTACAGATGGTTGTGAGCCACCATGTATGTGGATGGTGGGAATTGAACTCAGGACCTCTGGAACAGCAATCAATATTCTTAACTGCTGGGCCATCTACCCATTCCTCAATAGTATTTGATTGCAGCTCTGGAAATTTCCAAAGGATAGGGGTCTGTCTGCAGTCTATAGTGTGGCTCAGTAGAGAAGCAAAGAGCCTTTGAGAAGCAGCTACAGTGATATGAACTCACCTACAGATTCTATTTAATTTGATCCACTCAGATGTGTATATGGAGAGCAATGCTGTGGGAACAGCACCTGATCTAGCTCTCGCCTGTGGGAACAGGACCATGGAGTCCAAACACCACACTTGGGAGTTTTCAGAGTGTCTTCAAATTAGTAATTGCCATTCAGAAAACACGTTTGCACTGGAGTGGACAACATGACTCTGAACTTTCAATTCTTCCACATGCAATGGTACATACATCCCAACCTAGTGCCTTTTCTTACACCACAGCTACACTGAGAGGTAATTCACACACCATGGGACTCACCTGCAGACAACCCTGTTTTCAGCACATTCCCAGTGCATGCAACTGTCACTACATCAATAAGACATTGTCATCGCTGAATGAGGAATCATACACTCTGCAGCAGTCGCTGGTGTCCTTCCCCACCCCAAATGGCCACTAACCTACTTCCTGATGCTTTGGATTTGTACCTTGTAGAAATGTTAAATAACAAGGGAATCAACCTTATGTAACTTCTGCTTTTGCTTTGTATCATTCTGCCTAACATTTTCAGGAATATCCCATCTAATCGCTAACATCATGGTTTCATTTCTGTACATGGCTGAAGAGTTCCCTTCCACAGTTACTTACTCTATGTTAACACTGCCCTCTTTCTGGAGAAGTGCTGCTATGTGAACCTGTGCCCCAGTTCCTGAGTGAAGGCATGCTTACAAGGAACTCTGCTGGTCTAGGAGTAACTGTCTCGTTCATTTTAAAGAAGCTGCCAGAATGTTCCTCAAGGCGTCTAGCTCATTTTACATCTCTCCCAGCCATGTGAGAGTTTTAATTGTTTTTTTTTTTTTTTCTAGACTTGTTACAAGTGGCTCCATCTCACTATGATCTGAGCTGGTTTTGTTCTGATGACTCAAGCTACTAAGTTTATTATAATAGTAAGCCACAGTTTATCAGTTCCTGTGCACATCTTCAAAGAAGCATCTGCTCAGAGGTTTTAGCCATCTTTCTTTTGGATTATCTTTTTAGTCATTGAGTCGTAAGAGTTATTTACATGTTTTATATATACATATATATATATATGACTCAAGTCTGTCATCTGCAAAAATTTTCTCCTACACTCATGCCTATCTCCCCTCAACTCCTGTGGGTCAAGGGGTCAACAAGCACAACCTCCTCCCTTTGAAGGTGACCATGAAGCCTCCATTGTCCAAAGTACACAGGAGGATGAGAAGTACCTTCTCTGCAGGGCTGGCATTCTATGTGCAAGTTAACTGGGCACTATGGTGAAAACATGTTTTGACTGGAACATGCTAACCTGACCATGGCCTCCAGGTTCCTCAGTTTCAGATCTGAAGGCATCCCAAAAGATTCAGGATCTCTGGAACTAGAAAGTGATCTAGGTGTTGTGCCTCCCATCACGCCAATAAATGGGAGGCCCAGCTCCTCCTGGTTGCCACTTTACACCATGGTTCCAGAGAGTGGGAGCAAAGTCTCAAGCAGAATCATATGTGACTTGGTGTAGCCCTGGCAAAAGATCAAACTCTGCCCTCTTGGAATTCTAAGTGGAAAGATGGCCTCATCAGAGCTGTGGGCCTTGGGTGTGTAGCCAATCTCCTTCTTTTCAAACCCACTTATGATGGTCAAAAAGGGTTAAGGTAATGATTCCCAGAGCCATGGACCTCACATAGCCATGTAACACCATCCATCAGTAGGGATGTTCACAGGAGACATGGTAATAAGTCAAACTTCACTCACTTCTCTCTTTTGATTTATTTTTCTTTGATAAAAGAAGGCATCAAATCACAGGTGACTGACTCCTCTAAGGATGGCAATTAGCCAAAGCAACCTCTGCCCAGTGCATATTTGGTACCTACCATATTGGAAGTGGTTCATTAGAGCTGCCTCAGGCAGTCCCCTCTCTGTGTGATTGCTATCCCCAGACAAGGAACTAAAGAAGGCTAGCCTCCTGCCCAAACAAAACAGTCACTGCCAGTGATTGGAACCAATCTCAGGATCCCATTTGTACTCTGTAGTGAGACTAAAGAAGTCTGAGGTAGACCTAATGGAAGAGGCTGACCATTGCTCTGTGTGAGTGACTACCAACAGAACACCTTTACATACCATAGCCCCATCTGAGAAGGACTGGGGAAAGTCACTCACTTTTTCTCTCTCCATTTCTGAAGGGAGCTCAAAGCCCTTTGCTGCAACAAACACCCAGCTTGATCTGAACTTCATGTTATTGATTTCTTTGCTTCCGAGGGCTTCTATGACATTCTTTGCTTGAGCCTGCAGTCTGGGCAAAGGAGAAAGTATGAGAAGTCCTCCTGTGGAAGTGTGGTGTGTGTGTGTGTGTGTGTGTGTGTGTGTGTGTGTGTGTGTGTGTATGTGTGTGTGTGCATGCACGTATGCACATATGTATTGTGTATGAACACATAAATATGTGTGCATAGCATGTGTATGCACGTGTGCATGAACAAAAATGTACCCTGGTACAGATATGGGAGTGATCCCTGGCATTTGACATGACCATTTCTTTCCTTCCCTTGGAGAAGCATCTCACTCCCTGGACTCTCTAGGAGTTGCAGATCCAGGGGCCTTTGTCATCTCCCTAGCTGACTGCTCTTGTCACATGGGGAAAACTGTACACACTTACTTGTGGCTTCCATCATCATGCGTCACCATGAATAGCAGGGATTTTGAAGGGGTGCTCTCGATGAACTTAGCCATTGGCCCAGAGTTATCTGTAGGGTCAAGGCCAGACAGTAGTTCAGAGTCTTCTCAGTGAATGAAGCTGCCACTCTGACTGTTGGCTTCCTTCTCCCTCTGCTGTCACCTATTCTCTGAATGTCCTGCTCCCTAGACTGGTCCCAGGAGCTCAGGAGTGCCCTGGCTACTTCCTAAATAATAATATCAGGGGTTCCACAGGAATCTATCTTAGAGAAACCTTGGGAACATGGACAACTTGCAGCAGGTACTCAGGGTATAGAAAACATAAGTTCAAAGATGGAAACTAGATAAAAGTGGAAAGCCTTAAATAAATTAAACCCTGAATCTGGAGTTAGCCATATGTGGCACCAAACCCAACTTCTGTAAGCATCCACTGGCCACCTCCACCATCAGGGACAAGAGGTCAGTTCCAAGGGTGATGTCCTAGAGCACAGAGTTCAGAATTGTGATAGACACTATTCTATATTCGATAAATACAGGCCAAAGGAATGTTCTGCTTCTTTTTCAAGCTGTGCTTCTGTTTCCCCATGAGGTCTACATAGCTTAGGCTTTGTTTTAACCAGAAAGGACTTTTCTTACCACCTTCATACATATCAAAGTACTTTGTCGCTATCACTTTCCCCGTCTCATCTGAAAAGAAAAGAAATGGCCTTTTAAGAGAAAGCTCTGGGTACCAGTGTACACTGGTAGTCCTACTACCTTTTTGGTCACATTACCTCTAAGTGAGTCTGGAGGAAATAGGACTGGAGAGGGCCCTAGCCTGAAGAGGGGCTGTGTGGTGGGATTATTCTTCCAAATCCTGGACAAAGCAACTCCATCTTGTGGCCGTCTATGTGCCAATCTGCAGCAAAACAGTCTGTCCTTCCCATGGGCTTGCAAGTCATCTTTCCCATGGTCAGACACTGTTTGCTGAAACCAGAAACCCTGATAAGAGTAAAGCTGGAACACACAGAGACAGGGAATTTGAATTTGGTTTTTACATCCCATGTTATGTGAGCCTGAAGTCACTTCAACACTAGGTGGTGAGCTGAACTAGATTTGCTTGTAGCCTGGAAGCCTATAAAATAGGAGCTTGGTAGGCAGAGGGTTGGGAGGTGTCTGTGGCAAGGCTCTGGGAGCTATCCAGGCTCCAGTTAACAACCCAAATGAGTTCATTTATGTCACCAGACGTATTGGACTCCTTGTCTGTCCCATCTGCTCTTCCCTTATTTGGAGTGAATAGACATTCCTTTACTTTCTCCCAGGGAAACCATACAGTAAAAGGCTGGTCTCCAAAGAGCACCTCCATCAGGGAAGAGGTGCCTAGCCACTTCTCTAGGACCCTCTGATCTGGGTCAATTACAGCTCTTAGTGCTCCTCTCCTTTTTTCTCTTAACTGTTAGAGCGCTCAGACCTTTCTATTTCACACTAGGTGTGCAGAGGGGTCACATGACTGAGGGTGTTTTGTCCTGACCCACAGCTCTGTCAGTAGCTCTGAAATTAGATGCTTCCTGTATGACTCCCTGGTTCTTTAACCTGCTGTGTATCTTACTGCAAGAGACCTTTAAAAACACTAGACTCCCAGAAGAAGCCAATGCACCTGCACAGGTTTTCATGGCCCACAGCAGACGAATTAAACTGGTCAGTGTTGTTTTGGACCTTTATTGGGTCTCCAGGATCCAAGAGCAAAAGAATCCAAGGCCAGGGTCACTGTGAATCTGAGCTTCACCATGTCCATTCTGCCTGCCCTCCATCAATTGCAAAGCCTCTTTTAGATTCAGTTTTTAGTTATTTTGTTGTCGTTGGGCCATAAATGGTTTGTAAAGTAAGACTTTCAGGCAAAAATTTATATGATGTTAAAATTCATTACTGTGTAAACCAAGATATGAGGAAACATGTTTAAAACACATGCCTTGGCCTGGGGAAGTCTCTCAGTAGATAAAATGTTTGTCTTGCAAGAGTGAGGAACTGAGTTCAAATTCCAAAAACTCATGTAAAACTGACACAGAAGTGTACATGGAAAATCCCAGGGCTCCTGCATGGAGAATCATGGGCCTGCTAGTCTGCTGTGCACAATGGCAAAAACCAACAAACAAAATCAAACAAACAAAACCCAACAACAACAAAAACAAACAAAAACCACAGAGTGATCCACAGAGAGATCTCAAAGAAAGGGTTAGGCGAGTACCTATATCTGAGGTTGTTCTTTTACCTCCACATACACCATGACATACATGGGCCCACACTCATATGAATGTGCATAAGCACACACACAGGGAAGGGGGAGAGGGAAGGATTTTTAAAGAAATATAGAAACATCAAGGTCTCTGTGAAAATCCTATTCCAGGCTCTGAGGGAATTTCTGAGAAACACACGTGTCACTTACAGTTGACGACAGCAATGTTTATCCCTCTTGCCACATTCCCCATCTTCTCTCCTAATAGCCTGAAAAGTGAGTGAGAGTCAGTCAAGAAGCTCCTATACATGCAGTATGAGCAGGCCTCCCTCACCAGCAACCTTCCCTTACCAGCCCTTCTTCTGTGCTCAGGGCCTTGACACCCCCTCTCCTTCCTGCTGCTCCTCCCACTTGTATACAGTGGCTGAGATTGCTCCCCAAACAACCCCACCCTGTTCTATACACCTGCAGAATTCAGATTCAGTTACTAGGTGCCTGAAAACTGTATATCATTTTACAGTCTGGATCAAAGGTTAGACAGGAAGATTCTTCACCAAGGCATTTTGTATCAAGTCCCTGTCAGCCCTTGAGAAGCCATGCCTGGATTCACAGACTTGCAGGAGGATAGCAGCTCCACTCCAAAGTGGGCTTCCTCAGGTCTCTGCTTCCTTCCCCATTTGGGAGCTGCAGGCTCTACCTGCTTTATCCTTTCACCCACTCTCCAAGCCCACCCAGAGGATCTCCTTAATAAGCACATCCTATTGAACCACTTAAATTTTGCTTTTCTTTTTAAAAGCCTTTTATTTTTAATGGATATAGAGTTAAGTGGGTGAGAACAGAACTTGAGGTCACAAGATGGTATAGGATACCCTGGAGCTGTAGTTAAAGGCAGTTGTGAGTTGCCTATTATGAGCACTGGGAAATCAAGTCAGATCCTCTAGAAGAGCAGTAAATGCTTCTAACCATCGAGACAGCTTACTAGCCATGTTTTTGCTTGTCACCTAGAGAAAATGAAATGTCAACATCATATATAATTTTAATTCTAGGCAAGTCAGCGGTGAGCCAGGGACACAAGAATGGAACAGCAATGAGCCATCGGTGAGCCAGCTGTGAGCCAGCAGTGATCCAGTGGTGATCCAGGGACACATGACTGACAACAAGATGGCAAGAGGAAAGAGAAAGAACGTACCCCAGGGAAACCAAGGCAACCTGGCAACACCAGAACCCAACTCTCCCATCACAGCAAACTGCGGAATGTCAAACACTCCAGAAAAAGAAGACTCAGATCTAAAATCATACCTCAAGATGATGATAGAGATCCTTAAACAAGAATGGGAGGGAAAGCATAAAGAATTAGAAGCTTTTAAAGAGGAAACAGGAAAAACACTCAAAAAATTCAAAAAACTAGAGAAAAACAGAACCAAAGAAATGAAGAAATGGAAGAAGGAATTTAAAACAGAAATGGACGCAATAAAGAAAACACTAAAAGAGACAACCCCAGAGGTAGAAAACCTAAAAAAGAAATCAGGAGTCACAGATGCAAGCATTTCCAATAGACTACAAGAGATGGAAGAGAGAATCTCCGGGAGCCGAAGACAACATTTAAAACATAGACAAAACAGTCAGAGAAGATGCAAAAACCAAAAAGCTCCTAACCCAAATTGTCCAGGAGATCCAGGACACAAAGAAAAGACCAAACCTAAGGATAATAGGAATAGAAGAGGGCCAAGAATATCAACTAAGAGGCACAGTAAATATCTTCAACAAAATCATAGAAGAAAACTTCCCTGCCCTTAAGAATGAGATGACCATGAGCATAAAACAAGCCTTCAGAACTCCAAATAGGTTGGACCAGAAAAGAAATTCCTCCCGACACATAATAGTCAAAACGCCAAGTGCCCAAAGTAAAGAAAAGATATTAAAAGCAGTAAGGTAAAAAGGCCATGCAACATATAAAGGCAGACCAATAAGAATCACACCTGACTTCTCAACAGAGACTATGAAAGCTAGAAGAGCCTGGACAGATATCATGCAGACCCTAAGAGAGCACAGGTGGCAGCCAAAGCTACTAAACCCAGAAAACTCTCAATCACCATAGATGGAGAGACTAAGATATTCCAAGACAAAACTAAATTTACACAATATCTGACAACAAACCAAGCACTACAATGAATTATAGGTGGAAACCCAATACAATGAGGGGAACTACATCCTAATAAAAACAAGAAAACTCCTAAGCAAGAAAGACATACAAACACAATTCAACCTCCAAAAGCAAAAATAGCAGGAAACAGCAACCACTATTCCATGATATTTGTTAAAATAAATGGACTCATTTCCCGAATAAAAAGACATTGGCTATCAAACTGGATACATAAACAAAACCCAGCAATTTGCTGCATACAGGAAACTCATATCAGAGACAAAGACAGACACTATCTCAGAGTAAAAGGTTGGGAAAAAAACTTGCAAGCAAATGGCCCCAAGAAGCAAGCTGGAGTGGCCACTCTAATATCAAATAAAGTAGATTTTCAACCAAAAGTTATAAAAAGATAAGGAAGGACTCTTTTCACTCATTACAAGGGAAATTTGTCAGAAGGTACATTCAATCCTTAACATATATGCTCCAAATACAAAAGCACCGATATTCATAAAAGAAACCATACTAAAGCTCAAAAAATACATTACGCCTCACACAATAATAGTGGGAGACCTCAATACCACACTTTCACCAATGGACAGATCAGGGAAACAAAAACTGAACAAGAACACTGTAAAACTACCAGAGGTTATGAACAACCTGGAATTAATAGATATCTACAGAATATATCATCCTAAAACAAAAGAATACACCTTCTTCTCAGTACCTCACTGAACCTTCTCAAAAATTGACCACATAACGAGCCTCTATAGATAAAAGAAGATTGAAATACTCCTATGCATCCTCTCAGATCACCATGGTCTAAGGCTGGTCTTTAATAACAACAAAGACAATAAAAATCCCACATACACATGGAAACTAAACAATGCTCTATTAAATGACAGCAGGGTCAAAGAAGAAATAAAGAAAAAAATAAAGAATTTTCTAGAATTCAATGAAAACGAAAACACAACATACACAAACCTAGGGGATGCAATGAAAGCAGTACTGAGAGGAAAACTCATAGCTCTGAGTGCTTCCAAAAAGAAACTGGAGAGAGAATATATGAGCAACTTGACAGCACAGCTGAAAGCTCTAGAACAAAAGGAAGCAGATACACCCAGGAGGAGCAGATGGCAAGAAATAATAAAACTTAGGGCAGAAATAGACCAAATAGAAACAAAAAGAACCATTCAAAGAATCAAAAAAAACCAAGAGCTGGTTCTTTGAGAAAATTAACAAGATTGATAAACCCTTAGCCAGACTAACTAGAGGGCAAAGAGAGAATATCCAAATTAACAAAATCAGAAAGGAAAGTGGAGAAATAACAACTGAAACTGAGGAAATTCAAGAAATCACCAGATCGTACTACAAAAGCCTATACTCAACAGAGCTGGAAAATCTGGAGGAAATGGATGAATTCCTAGACAGATACAAGATACTAAAGTTAAATCAGGACCAGGTAAACCATCCCATAACACCTAAAGAAATAGAGGCAGTCATCAAAAGCCTCCCAACCAAAAAAAAAGCCCAGGTCCAGATGGGTTTAGTGCAGAATTTTATCAGACATTTATTGTCAACATAATACCAATACTCTCCAAACTATTCCACAAAATAGAATCTGATGGAACACTACCTAACTCATTTTTTGAGGGTACAATAACCCTCATTACTAAACCACACAGAGACCTTACAAGGAAAGAGAACCTCAGACCAATCTCACTTATGAACATTGATGCAAAAATACTAACCAAAATCCTTGCAAACCGAATCCAAGAACACATAAAAACAATCATTCACCATGAACAAGTAGGCTTCATCCCTGGCATGCAGGGATGGTTTAACATACAGAAATCCATCAATGTAATCCACCATAAACACAAACTCAAAGAAAAAAACCACATGGTCATCTCACTAGATGCTGAGAAAGCATTTGACAAAATTCAACACCCCTTCATGTTAAAAGTCTTGGAAAGAACAGGAATCCAAGGCCCATACCTAAAAATGATAAAAGCAATATACATCAAACCAACAGGCAACATTAAACATAATGGTGGAAAACTTGAAGCAATCCCACTAAAATCAGGGACAAGACAAGGATGCCCACTCTCCCCCTACCTATTCAACATAGTACTGGAAGTCCTGGCCGGAGCAATTAGACAGCAAGAAGAAATCAAAGGGATACAAATTGGAAAGGAAGAAGAAAAAACATCACTATTTGCAGATGACATGATAGTGTACTTAAGCGACCCCACAAATTCCACCAGAGAACTTCTACAGCTGATAAACAAGTTCACCAAAGTGGCTGGATATTAAATTAAGGCAAACAAATCAGTAGCCTTCCTCTACTCAAAAAACAAACATGTGGAGAAAGAAATTAGGGAAAAGATACCCTTCACAATAGTCACAAACAATATGAAATACCTTGGTGTGACTCTAACTAAGCAAGTGAAGGACCTGTATGACAAGAATTTCAAACCTCTAAAGAAGGAAATCGAGGAAGATCTCAGAAAATGGAAAGATCTCCCATGCTCATGGATCAAAAGGATTAACATTTTAAAAATGGCCATCCTACTAAAAGCAATCTACATATTCATTGCAATCCCCATCAAAATTCCAACCCATTTCTTCATTGGGTTGGAAAGAGCAATGTGCAATTTCATCAGGAATAACAAAAGACCTAGAATAGCAAAAATCCATCCTCAACAACAAGAAAACATCTGCGGAAATCACTATCCCTGACCTCAAGCTATATTACAAAGCAATTGTGCTGAAAACTGCATGATACTGGTACAGAAATAGGCATGTGGATCAATGGAATAGAATAGAAGATCCAGAAAGGAGCCCTCAAGTATATAGTCACTTGATTTTTGACAAAGGAGCTGTAAACATTCAATGGAAAAAGGACAGCCTCTTCAACAAATGGTGTTGGTCCAACTGGCACTCAGCATGCAGAAAAATGAAAATAGACCCTTTCTTATCTCCTTGTACAAAGCTCAAGTGTAAGTGGATCAAAGATCTCCACATTAAACCAGGTACACTGAAACTATTAGATGAGAAAGTAGGGAAAACCTTAGAACACATAGGCACAAGAGAAAATTTTCTGAACAAAACACCAATGGCTTAAGCTCTAAAGTCAAAGATTAACAAATAGGACTTAATGAGATTCCAAAGTTTCTGTATGGCTAAGGACATTGTCAAGAAAACAAAATGGCAGCCAATAGAATGAAAAAAGATCTTTACCAACTCCACATCAGATACAGGCCTAATATCCAAGATATACAAAGAACTCAAAAACCTAGACACCAGAGAATCAAACAATCCTATTAAAAAATGGGGTACAGAGCTAAACAAAACGTTCTCAATTGAGGAATATGGAATGGCTGAGAAACATCTAAGGAAGTGCTGGACATCCTTAGCCATCAGGGAAATGCAAATCAAAACAACCCTGAGATTCCACCTCACACCAGTCAGATTGGCCAAGATCCAAATCTCAGATGACAGCAGATACTGGCGAGGATGTGGAGAAAGAGGAACACTTCTCTACTGTTGGTGGGGTTGTAAACTGATACAACCACTCTGGAAATCAGTCTGGTGATTCCTCAGAAAATTGGACATAGTATTACCTGAAGATCCAGCTATTCCACTTCTGGGCATATACCCCAGAGACACTCCAATATACAACAAAGATACATGCACCACAGTGTTCATAGCAGCTCTATTTATAATATCCAGAAGCTGGAAAGAACCCAGATGTCCTTCAGTAGATGAATGGATACAAAAATTGTGGTACATTTACACAATGGAGTACTACTCAGCTATCACAAACAATGGCTTAACAAAATTTTTAAGAAAATGGCTGCATCTAGAGAATATCATCCTGAGTGAGATAACCCAGTCACAAAAGAACAGACATAATATGCAGTCACTGATAATGGGATACTAACCCCAGAATGCTCTGAACACCCCAGAAATAACTCACAGACTGTGTGAAGTTCAAGAAAAAAAAAGAATATATTTTAATTAAAATAAACTGTATCACATCCCTTTTCCTTCCTACAGTCCCTCCCAGTTTCTCTCCTATCCCCTCAAATTAATAGCCTCTTTTCCTATATTATTGTTACATATATACATATGTGTATGTATGTGTACCCACAAATACTTAATTACAACCTTAAAAAAGTATTTGTATACTTTTATGCAAAGATGCTTAAAATTTTGTACATTTATCTTTGCTTTTTAAAATAAAGTTTTTCAATAAGAAAAAAACAATTAATAAAAACTTAAAAAAAATTAAAAAAAACAAAAAAAATTAATTCTATTTTTATACCCTAAATCCAGGAAGACTAAAGTATTCCCTAGAGATGATGATTGTCACCAGAGGGTATAGGAATAATGTGTGGTCATGTGTTTAGGATGAGTAAATTATATGTGCATGTATGTAGTATGTCTGTATGCATACATGTATGTGCACAGGTGCATAAGTATGTATATAAGTATGTGCATAATTTTGCATGCTTACATGCATGCATTGTATCTGTATTTATACATGTGTAGGTGTGTACATGTACATAAACATGTCTGAATATGTGTTGTATGTTTATAATTGTGTGCATATTATGAACCTTTGCTGAGATTGGCATCAATGAGTCAGCAGTATCATAAAAAGAATATGAAGTTTGTACTTCATGTCAAAGCTATAAGGTGGGCAGCAGATGCTTTAATATTCTGCCTCTGGCATGTTTAACTGAAGGCTTCCTGGAGCTTCAGGGCCTAGTGCTTTCTGGGTGCTAAAGAATAGTCTATAAGTGCCCAAAAGGAGGCAAGAACTTCCCAGGCCAAAAACTGACTAAAGACAGACATTTCAGGGGCGAGTCCAACATTGAAGGAGACCTTTTCCATTTCAGGATGGGAGCCCAGAGAAGTCCACAGCACTTCAGAAAGCTGTGGAGGCCTTACAGACAAAAGTATGAAGGGAATCAAAGCCTCAACAAATCTCTTGGATTTTATTGCATACTCACAAAGTGTTAGATAAAGAAGACAAAAAAAAAAAAAAAACAAAAAAAAAAAAAACAGAATTTGTGGCCTTTAGCCCAGATTTATTGAACTAGGCAACCCAGAAAATGGTGACATTTAAAATGTGCTCATGTCACTCTGATCTGCAAATAGCTTTGGGACCCTGGGAACAGTAAATGAAAAAAGAAGACAGACTTTTGTCTTTCTGTGCTTCATATGTGACTGGAAAATGCCCCCTGCTTGGTCCTGTGTTGGGAGCTTGGCCCCAACTTAGTGATACTGTGCTGTAAGAGGGTGTGGAACTCCCCCGAGGAGGGGCAAATGTTTTTAGTGTATGTTAATTCCTCAAAGAGCAATTGTAAAAGGGCAAACCTGGCTGTTGAGCACCTCTGGCTTGCTTCTGATCATGCAGTCTCTGTGTCTATTCCAGTTACTGTGAAATCACTTGCTAGGAGTCAGTGCCAGTCATGCTCTTAGCTCTCCTAAGATGTGAGTCAGAGTTTTATTCTACCACAAACCATCCAGCTTCTCATATTCATTGCACTAGTGAAAAACTGATTAGTGTGTGTCTCTTGTTGCTATTTTTAAAGAAATTCTCCGATGTACTGCCTGGCACACAGACATAAGAGGCTTGACACACTAGGAAAGAAGTCAACAGAAGTAAGAGCAAAAGGAGCTAGCAGATAATAGTGGTAGACTCACCGGCTCCAGCCAGCCAACTGAACTCTGAGAACAGCGCTTAATGCATTCAAAACAAAAATTTCAACTGAAAGTCAAAACAAAAGAAAACAAAAAAACAAAGAAAAGAGGCTCACTTGGAATAAAAGAAATGAGTTCAAAAACTAAAATGACAAAAATAATCTAAAAACACTAGCTGATGGTTGGTTTTAAGGACAAATTAAGCACAGTAGAAGAGACCAGTGGTGACATTTTTAAAAAGTTCTGTCCACTGTAAAGAATAGACAAAGAATTGGGACAAATGGAAAATAAACTGTAGGGTCTGAGGAATAGCGTTCTAAGGGTCAATGACAAGCAAGAAGTGATCTGAGTACTGGCATTCATTGCTCTCTAAGTGACAGAATGACCACCTCTGCAGAACCTTGCCACTATGACTTCCTATCATGATGCCCTATACCCTCAAACGATGAGCTACAGTAAATCTTTCCTCATTTAAGTTGCTTTTGTTCAAGTATGTCATCATAGCAATGGAAAAGAAAAAGGACATTTGTGAAACACAATGAAATATACTTGTTTAAGAAGCCTCAAAATGCCAATTAAGATAAAACAGAGCACACCAGGGTGCAAATGCTGGAATACGAGGTGAATACAAATGTCATCAAGGTGATCTCCAAGGCACTAAGCACATCAAGACCCAGATCTGAGTTTCTGCCTTGCACCCCACTAAATGCACTATCTCGCTAGAGATGCACAGGCTTCCCCTGTGAAGTTGAGCATCACTGGTTACTAAGTAGAGATTATGCTTAACACTGGTAGGGGGGCAACTTGAAGAATCCTGTGCTTCTTCTACTAAGTAACTGTATTTATAGTAAAAATCTTCTCACAAATAAAAGGCCAAGCCCAGGGTGGAGGCTTCACTGATGAATTACATGGAACAACCATCAAAAGAGACTGAAAATCCAACCGAGGATATATAAAGCCCTCAGAGACACCCATCACCGTTTCCCAGGGACACAGTGGTGTTCTTATCCTGATTTTCAGTCTTGCCAGAGGTTAGGAACATACTAGTACAGTCTAAGAGGAGGAAGAAGGGACACAGCCAAACAGATACATGTCTTCTTTTACACAGTACTTACATTTCGTCCTCAAAGCAGATCTTGGCATACTTGTCTTTGCCACCACCACTGAGCAGCCGGTAGGCATAGGTGTCAGGAGGACATGGGGACCAATGGTCACATTTTTGTCTTTTCGGGGCTGGGGCTGTAAAGACAAAAACAGGACAATCACAGTCTCTTCCCATAGGTGACTGCTGTGTGGCCACTGGGAGTAACAGTGATGTAAGAAAACATCACTGGTTTTTAGGGGCTCTGAGACTTTTCCAAAACACCCCATTCTTAGAATGTGAGACCCTAAAGACACAGAAATGGTTAAAGTCAGACTCAGAGACTTTCCAGTCATCCCAAGGCTATGAGATCCCACCTGTGCCTGACAAATAAAAACAATGACCCAAAGTAATTCTCAGAAAAAAAGCACAGAATATACTGACTGATAGCCACTTGGTCCTCTAGAAAGCCCTAGATAGGGTCCTGATGCATGTCACATTAACTCATGCTCTAATCACCCAATTCTGAGAAACAAAACAAGGACAAAACCCCTCAAAGTTTTGAAATATATAAACAAATTTCTGAAAATGTAAAAACAAAGTTTTAGTAAACAAGTTAATCTATACTGACCAAGCTGAGTTAAGACAAAACAAAAATGACTGCTTTAGGAACAGCTCCCCTACCCATTCCTGTACTGAATTTCAAGGAGAATGCAAATTATCAACAACTTTACTGCCAAAGTTTTCCTCCCTTTCCTCCCCCCTTTCTTCCCCTTTTCTCCCCCTTCCTCTCCTCTTTATGAAAATTATACTGCTGATCAATAGTAAAATAGTAGTTCACCCCCTCACAAAAAAGTATAAAAATTATATGCTTTTTGAGTTTGGGGTTGACTCTCCCTGCGAGGATGAGCAACCCCCATGTACATGGAATAAAAACCTCTTGTTACTGCAGCAGTCTATTGTCTAATTGTGTTCTGTGGGTCAAAAATCTGTACATTCATCTCTGTCTTTCAAAACAAAGTTGTTTAAATAAAAAAAGAATTAATTATGTAAAAGTTAACTGCATGGAGGAAAGTGACAAGGTATTTTACTAAAATTAAAAGAAATTGATAAGAGTTTAAACTTATTATTCATAAAATTACTATGGAAATATCACAAAACTTTGATAGTGAAGATTGAGAATATTAATAACCTTTATCAAAAGGAGTCTTTGCATACCAAGTATCTCCCCTATTGTTAAGAATATTGTCCTCTATGACGTCTGCTATCTCAGAATCACTAAAGCTGTGGTGACCAGCACTCAGGAGACATTTACAAAACTAGGCTTGTCCCCCACGAAAGGAAAGTGTATAAAGGCATTAGAACCTGTGGTAGTTTGAATGAAACATTGCCATCCATAAGTCTTGGGCACCTGGATCTTTGGCCCCAGATGCTGTCACTCTTTGGCCGTTTAGGAGGTATGTCCTTGCTGAAGGAAATGTATCAATGGAGGTAAGCACTGAGGTTTCAAAAGTACATGCCTTTCCCAGTTAGCACTCTTTCTGCTTCCCGTTTATAGTTCAAGATGTAAGTTGTCACAGGCTGCATGTCTCCCACGCTTCAATGCTGTTCCTTGTCATTATGAACCCTAACACTCTTTACCCATAAGCTCTAAAATAAACCCCCTTTTCTATAAATTTACCATAGACATGGTGTGTTACCACAGCAACAGAACAGTAACAAATATAGACTCTTGCCTACGGTTTTACTTTCTCCCTGTCCCATCCAAGACCTAACCCAGCTGCATGTGCTGCCAGGAATGACCACAATAAATAAGGAGTGGAAAGCTAACTGCGAATCAGACTCCATCGATGCAGTTTCTGGGAGGAGTGCACCCATGTCCCACACTGGGTGGACCTTTCCAGTGATGCAGCTGTTTACGTGTTATTCGTAAGCCTAAGTAAACCAAATAAACTCAGCAGTTCACCAAGCTAGACTTGGGTAAACTCATTTTCTTGGTCTACTGTTAGTGTACTATCTGAGGTATAGGAGATATTCGTTTATATCTCCCCAGGAAAAGACACATAGCTATTTTAAATGGAATCACCTAAATTTGTCATTAGTGCCTGCAAAGGCATCAAAACGTTGACTTCAGTTCTTCATGTTAATAACTAAATTTTACTAAGTATTTACTGTCAGTTTATTAATAGATTATCCTATACCTAAAACCTAAAGAACCCAATTTTTTACTTAAGATATTATTAATAGTTTCCCCAAGAGGATTAAATTCCCATTAAGATTGGCAGCAGGTAAACTTAGATTACAAGGTTAAATACAATAGAGATAATCAATCTAATTGCTATAATACACCCAGGTTCAGTAATTTCATTTGTTTGAGGTTAAAGACATGCTCATCTGTGTAACTGATTTAAATACTGAGAAAAGTAGATAATAAACAATAAACAAAACATAATTGTTTCAGGAGAAGTATGCCACAAGTTATGTTTTAAAATGTAGGTACAACAGCTGGGCATGTTTATACACAACTATAATCCCACCACTCAAGAAGCTGAAGTGTGAGGATCATGGCTTGAAGGTCAGCCTGGGCTACAAGAAACTGTCTGGAAAGAACTGAAGGAAGGAGGAAAATGAAAGGTGGCCATTTCCCTCACATTTGCTATAACTCTGACAATTTTTGAAATTCTTAGTAAATTTAAGGATGTTAGAGTTCTAAATCCAAGAACATTTGAGACATGAGTTCAGGAATGCTTCTCTTTTGTTGTTCCAACACTGACAAAAGTATGGAATGGTGGGTTTTCACACTACCATTGGAGCAGAGGGTAGGCTCAGCAGCGGGGTGTTACATTAGCCCAGCAGGATCTTCAGACTGCTTGACAGCAGGGTGCTCAGAGCTCCACCTTCTCATCCTCCAGACTGCTGCTCCTCTCCCTGATGATCAGGTCACACACTTTCTGGAGCTGTTCCACGGAAGCGTTTTTTTAGGAAAGACGAGATGTTTTTCTCCCTCTTCAAAGCCCATTCCAAATAAACCACAGCTCCTATGACAGGCAAGAGTCTAGTAGAAAAGGCTGTGTTTCCAATACGGATGAATCTGTATTTTTCATCACTGGGGTCTCCCAGGATGTTGTCGGCGTAGGTGAGCAGCAGCTTGGAGGCCTCCAGAAAGGTCTCCGGGGTGTTCTGGCATAGCTCGGCCACGGCTGGGGACTCAGAGCTGGACGAGCTGCCCAGTGTGGCTGAAGCCATGGCTGAGCCGCAGCCTTCCCCACTTCACACACTGCGGGCCTAGGGCCAGCACTGAGCAGATAGCAGGTGTCAGAGCAGGGGCCTGTGGCCGGGGGCGGGGCCCACAACAAGCTTAAGATTGAAAAAATATTGAAATGATTACTTGGGCTTTAAAACGGACTCAGCAGTTAAGTGCACTGTCTGCTCTTGCACTGAGCCAGGGTTCGAGTCCCAGCACCCACATACTGGTTCACAACCATCTGTAACTCCAGTTCCAGGGGATTCAGTGCCTTCTGGCTCCACAGGCACTGAACCCATAAGGCACACAGACATCTATAAATGCAAAATGCCCACATACATAAAACTTTGTTTCATTTATTTATTAGTATTATTGTTATTATTTTGTTTTATTTTGTTGTTGTGTTTTTGTTTTGTGTCTCTGAATAGCCTTGGCTGTCCTGGAACTCACTCTATATACGAGGTTGGTCTTGAACTCAGAGATTAGTCTGCCTCTGCCTCCCAAGTGCTAGGATAAAAATCATGAGTCAACAGTGCCTGGCTTGTTTTGTCTGTCTTTCTGTCTATACTGGGTCTCACTATGCAGTCTGGCTGTCTTGGAACTCACTATGTAGACCCAGCTGGCTTCAAACTCATAGAGATCCAGCTGCCTGTGTCTCCTGGATTAAAGGCCTTTGCTGGAGTTAAAGGCATTTGCCATCACACTGGCTAAAAAATAATTTTTAATCTTTTAAAATGTTTTAAATGTTTTCTGACGACATAATGGTGAAATAAGAAATGAGGAATTTCAGAAGCTAAACAACAGGGTCCCGAACAATCAGTGTATAAAAGGAGAAAATCTAAACAATTTTAATAGGATATTGTACACCATGTAGCTCAGTACTTGGATGGCTGGGGCAAGGGAATTGTAAGTTCAAAGCCAGCCTCTGGTATTTGCCACAATTCATCAATTACTACCCTGAAACAATGAAAGCAAAACACAATAAAAGGATACTAAAATGTATGGAATTTAGCAAAAATAATGTTAAAGATCATGTTTACAGCAATAAACTTCCACATCACAGAAGAGGAAGGCTCTCGGGTAAATACCCTGATGTTCTCCTCAGGAAACCATAACAAGAAGGAAAAACTAAGACTGTGAAAAGAAGAGAGAAATAACATGGATCTGAGCAGAAATGAGTAAAATAGAAAAGACAGAAAACAAAAGATCAACGGAGCAAAGACTCACTTTATGAAAATATCAGCAAAAATTAGCATGCTAGATTTTTAAAAGAAAGGGATTGAGAAGATTCAAATAAAATCATGTATGGAAAAAGAGGTTTTGATGCCACAGGAGAGAGACTGCTATTCATACGCACAATCCTCACATAACAACAGGGTGACCTTTCATACGTTTCTTACAACCTACCAAGACCAAATCAGGAAGAAATAGAAAACCAAACAGGCCAGTTACAAATAAAGGCCGAACCTGTAATAAAAATGTCCATCATTAAACAAAAGCCCAGGACCAGATGGCTGCATTGCTGACTTCTGCCAGACATGTAAAGTTCCTCAAACTCAAAAAAAAACAAAATAAAACAAACAAAAACAAAACAAAACAAAACAAAAACCTATAAGAGGGGTGCTTCCAAACCCTTTACAGGAGGCCAGCATTACCCTGATACTAAAGCCAGACATGGACACTGCCAGGAAATAAAATTACAAGCCAAGTTCTCTGATGACCATAGACATAAAAATCTTCCACAAAATACCAATAGACCAAATACAGGAACACACTGAAGGGTCACTTATCACAACACACTGGGATCTTTCCCAGTTTTCAAGGATGGTTCACCACATAGAGATCAATAAATGTGAGGCAATGCAGACAGAATGAAAGGAAAAGACCTCACTGGAGTATTGGTAGCTAATGGGAGAAGAAAATACGATTAAAAATTAACATCTTTATGATACAACTTTTGATAGATTAAATTTAAGACTCAACACACTGAGCCCACAGGGTTGGGTTTGTCATTCTCTAAGACCAGGAACAAGTTAAGGACACTCATCTCAGCAGTCATGCAAGATAGAGAAGCGAAACATCAAAATAAACGTATGAAGTCTGTTTGCTATGGGCATGATCCAATAGAGAGAGTGCCGGCTCCATGAAAAACTGCTAAAACTAATAAATTCAGTAAAGCTTCAGGACACAAAATACACACACACACACACACACACACACACACACACACACACACACACCAGTATTAATATTTCTATACTCTAACAATAAACTATCCAGAAGAAACTGAGGGAAGTGTCTACTTGTAATTTCTATAAAACAGTAAAATACTTGAGAATAAATTCAACCAAGAAAGTAAGTAGATGCCCTGTATGCTTTAAACTACACAACAGAAACAGAAGACAGTTGTGAGTAGCATGGCCTATTTGTGAACTAGAACAATTGGTATTCTGAAAATATTAATGCTTTCCAAAGTGATCTGCAGATTCAAAATCCCAATGTTGTTGTTCGTCACAGAAATAGAAAGTTTGCATGACTGTCAAGATGGCGCAGTGGGCATGGGTTCAAACACACTGACCTGGGCTTAGTCCCTGAAATACATGGTAGAAGGTGAGAACTTGCACTCCCCTTATCTTTTCTCTGACCTTCACACACAGGCTCCACAGGCTACACACACACACACACACACACACACACACACACACACACACAATCAATCAGTCAGTAAAATGAAAGAAAAACAGAAATTGCATATGGGACCACAAAAGATCCTTGACAGCCAAAGAAATCTAGAAGTGGTATGTAAACTGTAATACAAAGCTTTAGCAATCAAAACAACAAGTTGTTGTCATTAAAATATATCAAACAATGGAACAGGAGAGAGAGCCCAGAAACAAACTCCCACATTCAGCCTTTCAAGTTTTGGAAGCGATGCATTAGCTAAAGAGGGGAAAGAGACTGCTTAATAAATGGTGTTACAATCTAAAGATTCTCATACAGATGTATAAAGCCAAGTTATCCCTCATATTATACAACAGCAGAAACTCAAAATGGACCAAACGCTTGAGTGCAAAAGCAGAAACTGGAAAACCTACAGTTCTGTTGGTCAGACAATGACTTTCTGGCATGACCTCAAAAGCATGGAAGCACAGGCAACAAAGGAGAACATAGTGCAAAGAAAGAGACAACGAACAAAACAGGAAATATTTCTGAGCCAGTTATCAGATACAGGACTAAGATCCAAAGTACATAAGGAACCCCAGAAGTTAAATGACAAGTGATGTCATTTTTAAACCTGATTTAAACAGGCAAGGGGGTGGCCAAGATGGCACCCAGTTCTCATTCCTGCATTTTTCCTGCAGCTTTCTGGGTATTTCTGAAGATATTGATGTCAGTGTGCTAATGAGAAACCACACCCATGTGCTTATATGTGTATACCATAGAATACTACTTGGCCTTAAAAAGGAAGACACAACCTTAAAAAGTGACACATTTCCCACTTTGGGAAAACTGGAGGTCATCCCCCTAAATAAAATAGAAAGAATAGAAAGGCAAATACCACAAAACCTCCCTCACACGTGTAGTCTAAAGAAGTGAAGACACAAACAAACAGCAGGAAGTGGTAATCAGTGTCTGGGAAGGTCAAAGCATGTGGAAGAAAGATTCGGATAGCTTTGTCAGTGAATACATGTGAGTCAGACCTGAGCCTATTAGATCAAGAAACTTGCCGTGAGATGTAGATATTATAATGCATTGTGTTATACATCTGAAAATTGCTACAGAGACCACCTGCACATATTCTTAACATGTAAAGCAAAAAAAAGTAAAACAACTTCCAGACAAAAGATTTGCTGATGAGTTCCAGTTAGCCATCCCACAGTGTTTACACACAATAAAATGTCACCCTGAATCCACATGTACATACAGATTATACACTCGCATCTTAAAATTAATGAGTCTATTAAAAAGAGCCATCCAGGCCAGTGAGAGAGATCCACCAAGTAAAGAAACTTGGTGCCAAGCTTGAGGACTTGACCTTGACTTCCCAGAATCTACATGTTGGAAAGAGAATCAACTCTCAAAAGTTCTCCTATGACCATAGTACCTCTGACACAGCAAATGTACATGTGCATGAGGTAATACTTCTTTATAAAAGATAGGAACTGTGATAGGATGAACAGTACTGTCCCTGGAAGAACCTGCTGGAACAAATCAAGGTTCAGAGAGCTGTTGTGATGTTGGGTGTGCCACTGTGTTCCTGATGGACATGGCTCTAGACATGGTTTCTTGGTGACCACTGTCCTCTGTACCCAAAAGGAAAAAAAAATGGCAAAGATGGCTGCCTCTCCTTCAGGCTGGTGTAGGCTCCTCTTTGCCTGTGCTCTGTCTCTCCAGCCCAGTCCCCCCACACCAGCATTTCAGGTTGTGTTTATAAAAAGATAAAGAGAGAAGGAATATGTTTTGTGGATGTGTGGGGTAAGGGGGTGCCTCCATGGGCCCATGCTGAGGCATCCCTTCCCCCTGAGGGACCAGCCACATAACAGTATAGTATAAATAGAGTTTATTCAGGGAATGGGAGGGGGTGAGTTGAGAGGGTAGTAGAGGCAAAGAAAGGCAGAGAGAGAGCAGAGTAAAGTAGAGAAGTAAAGAAGTAGAGGCTGGTCATGAGCATGTAGAGAGGGGGAAAGGGAATAGGGTGAGATGGGGGAGCAAGGAAGACAAAGACAAGAGCAAGGGAGAGCAGAGGGGGCAAGCAGTCCCTTTTATATACCTGACTGTTGCCATTAACTGTGGGGCTGAGCTTAGACAAAATGCTAACATCCCCCATGGTATCTTTTTTATTGTATTTTGTTAACTCTAGCTTACAGTTTCTTTTGCTCTTTAAATTTTTTTCCAGGAAATCAGAGATTTAATGTTAATATCTAATTATATCACAGCACCTTGACAGAGGGCAATGCTGGTAGTTGCTCTGTTAACATCTGTTAAATGCAACAGTATCTGTTAGGTTGATCTGTACGTACATGAGCATATGAGTTCAGAGACAGGAGAGTCTGCTGTCCAGGGACATCACCAGTGTAGAGTTGGGGTACAGGTCAGCAGCACAGCACACACAGAACAAGCTGAGGTACCCATCTATTGTAAAGAGAAAAAGGAGAACCACCGGAGAGCCTGGGACCAAGGACAGTGCTCTGATAAGCTTCTACTATTTCTCTTTCTATAGATTCTTATTTTTTAGACCAAAAAAAAAAAAAAAAAAAATCCTATAAATTTTTACTCTTGAGAAGGAATCTTTACTATTCTACCTTTACAACCCTGTCCTTCTATATCGTTGGGATTTCTCAGGATTCAGCTTGAAGTTTAATTAACTCATGGAGACATCTATAAAGTTTAAGGCTGTTGGCTTTTGCTGGGCAGTCTGTCCACTCTCCTTTAACTTAACCCTACTTCTCCACTGCATCTCTCCATGTGGTTCTCACTGCCTCCTTTCCAGTTCCAATCTGCCTCCCTTCTGCCTTTATCTGCCTATGCATCCATTTACATCTGCCTGCATCTCTGCTGGTACTTCCTGCTCCAGGTCCAGCTGCTAGCTCTTTAATTCCTTACTCAAGTGGCTGGCTTTGAGAGCTGCCTGGAAAAGGTTGCCTTCCCCAAAGCAGCTTACCTTTCTTTCAAAGACAAGTGAGAAGATGGCCTTTATATATCTTGCTAGTCTGGCACTGCCAGCTCCAAATAACAACAAAAAACAGAAGCACATAATTTTTTATAGCCAGAAGATAGAATATTTATGGATCATCCCAACAGTCCAGGACTTTTCCATAAACACAAAGGCATCTGCAAAGTCAGAATATGGATTAAACACATTTAAATAGCATAATGTGTTAATCTTAAATTTTAAGTACAATACTTAATGTGGTTCTCTTGTCAAGCTCCAGACAATACACTTTTAAATCAACTATTTAACTCTTAACAAAAAAAGGTGCTATCTATGCATTCTCTTTCCAGTATTTAGACATCTGTAACACTCTAAAGAATTTAATCATTTAAAAAGATGTGCATGCGTGCGTGCGTGTGTGCGTGCGTGTGTGTGTGTGTGTGTGTGTACGTACGCGCGCGTGCGAGCACGAATGTTCCTGTGTGTATTGAATAGCTGTGGGCATCCTGGTAAACACACCCACAGATGCACACACAGAGGCCAGAGGATGGTGCCAAGTGTCTACTGTTCCCTGACTTATTCCTTTTAGACAGAGTCTCATATAAGACCAGAAGCTTGCTGCTTTGGCACAACTAGGTGGCCAATAAACTTCAAGGATCCACCTGCCTCTGCAATTCTGGGCCTACAGACATGCCCAGCTGTGCTCAGCTTTTTATGCAGGTGCTGGCGATTTGAACTCAGGTCCTCATCCTTGTATAACAAGCACCCTTACCACCTTTTCGTGTTCCAAGGCCCTGGTTAACATCTTCAAGGTTTAATAATGATACCCATTCCTTGGATATTCTCTGAAAATGCATGGAGCAGAATATCTTTAAATGCAATGAGCACACTGTTAAGTGGGTGCTTCCTGGTTTCTAACTTTGCCAATATTTGCATCTATAAATTCAGTTTGGAGAGATGGGTCCTCAGATGGGAACACGTTCTCCCTTTAGCACAGTGCGGGCTCTCAGCAGGTGTGACAGCTTCCCTGTGGACAGTGCCATGCCTCACATACCTGGCCTGTGGATCACCCTTGGAGACAAACACCTCCCCCCATTCCTGACAGCCTTGTAGCCAGAATGCTGAATACTAACCCTCTTCAGCTGGCTGTGAGGTGGGCATTAGCCCATGCATAAGCACTGTGTGGGCCCACAAATGTGCTGTGGTTATAGGCAGCAGGGATCCTTGAACCTCATGGTTGTTTAAAGAGAAGCTCTATGGGCATCATACACTTGTCAGGTCTCAGAGGACAGACTCTTAGGACAGGACAACAGCAGTGTGACCAATTGGTTCAAGAGGCAGGGAAAGAAACCACAAATGGTAGTTTAAGTTGGTTATAAATCCAGCTGCAAAATATAAGCAAGAAAATTGAATCTAATAGCTGTGCAAGGACCTTCCAGAAGTGAGAAAGGCATTAGCAGCCTGTTTGTTCCAAGAGCTTGGCTCTGTAAACCCCATAACATTCAGAAAGCATCAAGAAGTTAAAATTAGTCATTAGACCTCAGAGTAACAGGGAAAGAACAAGGAAGCAAAGGAGCATTTCTTTCCCCAAATGCAGGAAACCTTTATAACATAATCAGTGTGTATTATAATTTTTATCTGTAGGGTGTAATTATAGCTGCAGGGCTATGTCAGCAAACACATTAAATAACTGTTTTAACATATGTAGAAAAATGAGTCAAGGTCTCTCTGTATAGCTCTGGTTCGCTTGGAACTTGCTATGTAGACTAGGCTGGTCTTGAATTCAGAGAGATCTACCTGCCTTTGCCTCTGCTTCTGCTGGGATTAATGGTGTGAGCCACCACACCAGTTCTTTAAGATATATTTTGCATTGTAAACATAGCAGCAAACCATTTCTAAGTCAATTTACTTCAGATTTCTTAAAATTCTTAAAATACTTTGTAAGGCTAAAAGGCCAGCTGGGTGAGTTTCCCTCCTGCCTCTGTTTCATAAGCCCACCTCCCTTTGTCTTCTTGGGGCTCTGGTTCCACAGCACCTAGTACCAAAAGCACAATTGACAGTCCCAAGAAACATATGGGCTCTGTCTCGGTAATGTGACAGTTTCCCAGGCAGGGATGGGGGTATGTGAGTATGACAGGTTCTGAGCTGATAAGAGACAGCTCCTTTTCCTCTGGGATAGAAAGGAATCCAGATGCTCACTGTCAAAGGCTCACATACTTTCAGAACAGCCAGGGACTAGGCTCTGGCTAGGCTATTCCTTGTTCCTTGTTCTTCATTTACAAGTCAGTCAAAATGGTTTGGGGCTCTAGGTTGACCAGTTTAACAAGCAAACAAGAGCCTGCCTGCTTGCTATATTGGTATTTTTGTCTCGTCTCCACCCCACAGTTAGCTGGCAACAACCAGGTGTGCCTGACTCACTATAAAGGGGCTGCTTGCTCCTACCTCACTTTCTTGCTCTTGCTCTGTTCTCCTTGTCCTGCTCCCCCTCTCTCCCTATTCTCCTCTCCCTTCTCTCTCCATATGTCCACACTCTGAATAAACTATTCTATACCATACCATTGTGTGGCTGGTCCCTTAGAGGGAAGGGATGCCTTAGCATGGGCCTGTGGAAGGACCCCTTGCTACACACCTGACTACACATCTACTGAACATATTTGTTCCCTTTATCTTTTTGTATATCTCACAACATGCTCAATATACCCGGCTACAGACTCACTAGATCTCCCCACTGTGGATATCAGAGGGTTTCCCTGGCCTGGTCTTGTGAGACTAGCAACAGAGAATGGCAAAGGGCTGAGAAATTAACAGATAGAAAGTGGCCTGCAGTTAGACAACAACCCTGGAGCTGCCTCATTGGAGGCTAACACTCTCTGCAGAACTTGGAAGCATGTACTAGGACTATGTATACCTTCTATACCGAGATGTAAAATGATAACTTGGGGTGAAGAGTCTATGTTTTCTTGCTTTCAAATTCATTAATCACTTAAAATATATTTTATTGTTTTATAAACAATGTTCATGCTTCTATGACAGGGCATTTTTCTGAGTTAAGCTTATGCTTTAACAATTTCATACATGTTACAATGCATTCTGACTGTTCTCTCCCTATGCTTTTTGAGTACAGTTAAACATTAAAAATTTCCCTGGTGGTAGATGGATCACCATCTACAGGGGACAGGCCCCATGCTTGAGGTGAGAAACTAGAGCAAGACTTCATGCATGGTTGGGGGCCATTCTCTAGTCTGGCTTTGGACGCCCTGGCATGCCAATGCTATCTCATATCGGGGCTGCTTCGTGTGGATATGTGCAGGTGAACTTTCTGGAAGGCAGGCCTTCAATTTTCTACAAGTATGTCCCTACAAGCATGGGGCGGCAGTAATCTGAGTGACATAGAGGTGGGTGTTTGTTTTCTTGGAGGGCCTGAGAATGAGTAGGAGACCAGTATGTTTTGATTTTGGTTTTTCATTAGCAGTGTGCATTTACCAAACCTTCCACTCATTTCCTAGGAGTACAGAATGACTCTGTGTGGATAGAGAGGTGCCTGTTCCTCAGTCCAGGATCCACAGCTCCCACCTGGCCATGTCCCACAAGGTCACTGAGGACCTCACCTAGCTTCAGTACTTCCTATGAATCCTCTTCTTTCCCAAGACAGCTGAGAGCTGAAATCCGAATGGACAAGCAGAGGCTAAGGTCCCTGGCCTACATGAACCCTGCTCATACAAAGACCAAGCAGCTCTTACCAGATCCACAGGCAGGAAGCTGGCATGGGTGAAGGCTCTAGCCTACCTCTCAAGAGGAAATACTGTCTCCAGGACTGCAAACAAGCCCATGAAAAATTCCTTTTCAACTGCATGTCATTCTAAGGCTAAGTTAGTTAATCATAATAAATATAGGTTCTTGGACTTAGCCCTAGACCCATAGGCTTTCTAATTTCCTGGTGTTGGGTCCAAGAATCTGTCTTTCAAGAAAATTTCCTGATTTGGGTGCCCTGGTTTCCCTCACCTTCAGAATGGGGGTGATAACCAGAGGGTTTGGGAGGCATACTAGAAAGTCACTGGGAAACTGGGTGATGAGATTCTTTCTGTGTGTGGTAGAGACACCAACAGTAGTTTTCCTGCTTCTGTGGCAACAACTTTCCTAGACATCGATGACTTCATTGCCTCCTACAAAACTGTGCAGACAGAACTGGCCACCCAAAGTGCTCTGCATGCCAGCCAGTGAGTGCCTTTGTGACTTTGCATGCAGTGAAGGTGAGGAAACAATGTTCTATGGGTCCCAGACTGCTCTACACTGAGGGGTTCAGAGGAACAAGGAGGATGGGGTTGGGTGGTCATCTATAGGTAGTGTCACTGTGGTCTTTGTTAAACTTTTGTCTATGGTTTGTCAGGGGAACATAAGGAAAGAGAGGTGGGAAAGAAGCTTTAGCAGCAGCTGCCAAGAATTCTAGCTAGGACAGCACACACAGATCACTCTGATGAGGCAACAAAGGAAAGTAGCCTAGGAAGTTGGGCTCTCTGAGGTCCTCCAAGGATCCAGCATTAGTGGTGGTGTCCAGACAAAGGAGACAGAAGAGGCAGAAAGACTACTTACTCCTTGCAGGCCAACATCTGCTGCCCTACTTGTAAGGCCTAGATATAGACGCTTCCACCAAGACTCTGAATACCTACTACACACATGTCTGAAAATGGCAATGGAGTGATAAGTTTGTGCTTTCTTGTTTTCAAATTCACACAGCACTAAAAGTTGATAGCATTCCTTCTAGGCTTTGCCCAACAGTTACCTGGCAACAGCCAGGTAGGCCTGGCTTGCTATAAAAGGGGCTGTTTGGGCCCTCCTTGCTTTCTCTGCCCCCCCCAACTCTCTTCTCTCCCTAACCCCTTTCTTTCTCTCTTCTCTTCCCCCTCTCTCTCCAGATGTTCTCTCTCTCTCTCTCTCCCCCCCCCCCTCTCTCTCTCTCTCTACCCTCTCTCTCTCTCTCTCTCTCTCTCTCTCTCTCTCTACTTACTCTCTCTCTCTCTCTCTCTCTCTCTCTCTCTCTCTCTCTCTCTCTCTCTCCCTCTCCCTCTCTCCCCACTCTCTTTTATAAAACACAACTAAGTACCTCTTAATGTAATTCAAAATGAAATGTTTTCAATGGAGTTTCTTAGCATTAAAACCTCCTATCTTAGTCATTCTTAAACTGCTGTAAAGAGACATCATGAATAAGGCAACTCTTACAAAAGAAAGCATTTAGTTGGGGGTGTGCTTACCATTTCAATGATATAGTACTATTATAACCATGGCAGGGAGCATGATGGAATGCAGGCAGGTGCTAGAGCAATAGTTGAGATTCAGGGGGGTGGGGAAGGAGGGGAGAAGGGAAGGGGAGAACAGGGAAGGGGAGAAGATGGGAGAGAAGAGGACTGGAGGGAAAGAAAGGAGAAACTGGACCTGGTGTGGACTTTTGAAACCTCAAAGCTCACCCACCCCGCCCCCCCAGGGACATACTTCCTTCAACGTGGCCACACCTTCTAATCCTTCTGTTTTAAAACAATTCCACTCCCGGATGAGTAAGCATGCAAATATATGAGTCTATGGGGCCATTCTTATTCAAACCACCACACACAGGGCTCAGAGGTTGATTTGTCTCAGTTTTTACAGCCTAGCTTGCATGGTTAAGGAATGCTGGAAAGCAGTGCATCTATCTGCCTCCTTGCAGGCAGATACCTGCTATCTTTTCTGTCACATAGCAACTCTCACAAAAATCACAATCCATTTTAGGAGAGGGAAAAAAAAAGAATGAAATTAGGACTCCCTTGGGCTCACAAGATACAAAAACAACCCATAAGACCATTCCCTCCTCTCCCCCTTACTCCTCTCCCCATCCCAAAAGAATAAGAGCTTGGCACCTTTGCCCTCATTCTATTTCAAACTCCTTCACTTTGGTCACCCATTCACCTCTGCATAAGGTCCCTCAAGGAGTGCTTAACCTTTAGTTAAGCATTAGTCCCTTAAGAAGTGTTCCCTATCCCAAGATAAAGACACAGAGAATAACCACTGACACTAAAGAAAGAAACTGAAGAAAATATTAAAAGATTGAAAAGTATCCCAGGCTCCTGGGTTTGAATAATTAATTAGGCGGAAATGGCCATTTTGCCAAAAGCAATCTACAGATTCAGGATGCTCTCACTCAGAACTCCATAGCTACTCTGCCTCTTCATGGACATAGAAAAATATTGAAAATTTAAATGGTAACACATACACATACACACACCACATATATACACATATACACCACACACTATACATACCACACACACTCACCACACACATATACCACACACACCATACACACTTACACATCACACACATATACTACATACTCATACATACACCACACATTACACATACTTATATACCACACACATATACATACGCATACACTACATACTCATACACACACCCCACACTACACACACACTACTCACACTCACATACCACACATACACACACTCACACATAACACAGACTCATATACCACACACACACCATATACACTCACATACTTCACACATAACACAGACTCATACACCACATACACACCACATACACTAACATACTACACACATACTACACACATTCACACAACACACACACACTCATACACCACATGAAGAACCCTAGGGGCTTTTGCCAGCCTTACACCCACTGACTCAGGTCAAGATTAGGCCAAGTACCAGCTTTCTGCCTCAGATCAAGTCTTGGCATGTTTCCATTTTCCACCCATAGTTCTCCGAAGGAGCAGAAACATTCTTGAAAAACCACAATACTGACAGATAGTAGATCCTAGATAAAGTTTGCATGCAAATTATATGCTTGCTCTCCACTTGATTCAAAGGTCAGTATGCTTAGCCAAGAAGTTTAAACTGTAACCTTGTTGATGTAGCCTGTACCCCAACAGCTTGTTATAAACTTCTAGTCACTCGCCACAAGAGGCTGATTGAGGGTCCACCTGACATACCTGAAAATAAACCTCTTGTGTTTGTATCTTGCCACATGGCAAGCTTTGCATTATAGCCAGCTCCTGGTGCAAACTGCAGGGTGCTTAGTGCTCCCCAGTGCCAAATTATCAACACACTCTCTGTATCTAAGGTAGGTGTGTGGAGAAATACTGGTCAACCTTTTATGCTACAAGTAGTTACATTATATCTCACGGAGGTCTGGTGAGATACCCCACCTTTAAAGGTTAACTCAAAAGCTCAGTAACCACATTAGTAACCATTTAAAACAATTCTTTCAAATTAGATTAAATGCAAAACAAATTGTAGGGAATAAATATTTTTAAATTTTGAAAGAAAGAACTAACAACTACAGGCAAAGCCCTTAAATTGAGCAGGAGCCCTACTCTGTCCCTAGTTTTCAGACTACTTCCTGATGGGCTAAGCCTTAGCCTCCAAGCTAAGGCTGGGTGGGGCTCATAGAAATCTCAGCCAGAAAGGCCCATCAGAGTCAAGTCCAGTGAAGGTCCTTTTACTATTTTATGATTAAAAACTGTAATTAATCTTCCATCCAAGTACTATCCAAGGCCTGACTCTGTTTAGCTTCTGCAATCAGACAAGACCGGGTATATTCAAAGCAGCACAGCCCTAGATAAAAATGAATTAATTAAAAAGAAAGGGTACCTACAATTATTTTTAATCATTACTTACTCTTGTGCAAATTAATCTCTAGACTTTATTTCTATTTTTAAAATATACTGGCTTGGTCTGGAGAGATGGCTCTGTGGTTAAGAGCATTGACTGCTCTTCCAGTTCAATTCTCAGCAACCGCATGGTGGCTTATAACCACAGCTTATAAACGCTGTGGTTTACTTCTACTTTCTTCCCCAGCCGACTTTCACAGTCAGGAGTGAAGAAGAACCTTCATGTGCTCAGTAGGGACAGCTTTAATAAACACCTGTTATAATAGGATCTGATGCCCTCTACCAGTGTGTCTGAAGACCTCCACAGTAACACACACACACACACACACACACACAACTGGCTTCTGGATGTATCAGCATATACCTGTCATTCTATCCCTTTAGACAGGAGTAGGAAGATCTCCAGTTCAAGATCTTCTCAAACTGGGGCACCTTGGAGAGGGCCTATCTCAGAACAAAAACCAAACAGCATCTATGTCCAGCAAAAATTTTAAAGGGGGACACTTTACTGCCCTGTGTCCCACTGGGTACTCAGTACCATTTTGGACAGAATTTGTGCCACTTAAAGCTTCTTTGTTCTTGAACGCTGTGGTTTACTTCTACTTTCTTCCCCAGCCGACTTTCACAGTCAGGAGTGAAGGAAGAACCTTCATGTGCTCAGTAGGGACAGCTTTAATAAACACCTGTTGAATTCATAAATTATATTGACAGCACACATTTCCTTCCAAGATAACACATTCCTTCCTGGTACGATCATTATGAAATAAAACATGTTGAGAAATAGATAGTACCATGACTCAGTGAGATATCATCAGGAAACTAGGAACCAAGCTTCCAGCAGGTACCATATCTACACCTACCTGGCATCATTTTTGCCTCCACACAGTGGGCCGTGCACATCTGTCCGTATGCTCAGATGCTACTCGGCTGTCCCCTGAACATTTTTTTCAACTACAATTTGCTCTTTGGCTCTATCTAGGTCTCTCCCTGGATGACCTTCTTCCAGACCCTTTACCCTAAGCTGTGTCTGTGCACAATCCTGTCTTCCAATAGAAAGTGGGTGCATATGCATATGGTATGTGCACTGGCTGGTTTTGTGTCAACTTGACACAAGCTGGAGTTATCACAGAGAAAGGAGCCTCAGTTGAGAAAATGCTTTCATGAGATCCAGCTGTAAGGCATTTTCTCAAATAGTGTTCAAGTCGGGGTAGGCCCAGCCATTGTGGGTGGTGCCCTCCCTGGGCTGGAAGACCTGAGTCCTATAAGAAAGCAAGCTGAGCAAGCCAGGGGAAGCAAGCCAGTAAGCAACATCCCTCCATGGCCTCTGCATCAGCTCCTGCTTCCTGACCTGCTTGAGTTCCAGTCCTGACTTCCTTTGGTGATGAACATCCATGTGGAAGTGTAAGCTGAATAAACCATTTTCTCCCAAACTTGCTTCTTGGTCATGATGCTTGTGCAGGAATAGAAACTCTACTAAGACAGTATGGAAAGCTGAGGCTAGTGCCTTGACCACTCATCTTCTGTTTTGTTTTTGTGGCAGACACAATCAGTCAAACTCTGAAGCTAGAAATGTGACTTGTCTCCATAGCCAGTTAACTCTTGAGATCCCCTGACTCTGCCTGCCAAAGTTTGAACTACAAAGGGAACACACCACACCCAACCAGCATTTACCTGACTACTTTGGATCCAAATGAGCCATCTCTCTACACCTCCTGCCCCACCCCCATTTCTTTAATGCCTGTTTGGTCACTTCCACCTCCCAGGGAAAGACTACAGGAAAATAGTCCTTTAGCCAAAAAATAATAATTAAGACCCCAAATCTTCATACTTTTCACGAAAGAAAGCTGAGACAAGTCTGAAAAGGATAGTTCAGTGAGGCTGTAGGTGGTAATGGCTGTGCAGCCTGAATCCAGACTGGCCATGGTGACCAGTGGCATGTGCCTCAGGCTGCCATTGAGTAGACATCTTAAGAGTCCCTCTTCTTCTCCTCTTCCTTTTCTCTGCATCCAGCTTGTTCCAGCTCCTAGAACCCAACTGCAGTACTAACCTTTGAGAACAGGCTTCTCACCAATGCTTCGGATGTTGTAGAGAGTGTTGGACAGGGGCACGTCAGGAATGAGCTCAGCAAGCAGGTATCCAGAATACCAGGCACACAGGGAGGAGAAAATAAACAGTAGTGCCTTGAAGATGCCTGGAGAGACATGACAGGAGTTCCTAGACATGACAAACTTCACTACAGACACTTAGGCATCCCCTCTACAGCCTATTACCCTACCCATTTCTGGGGCCCAGATTCCTGGGAAGGCAGGTTTTGGTGGGAAGAAGCAGGCACACGAGGGCCCCATGGGCACTGCAGTGGAAAGCAGACAATGCAGACAACAAGGAGTGTTTTCTAGAGCAGGCAGCTATAGTGATGTTGCCCTGTGTCTCAGAACTTCCTCACAGATTTCGAGTATGGATCTGAGGAGCTGCCACCACTCACAGCCTTTGCAAGACAAGCTCAGTCCTGAGCCTGCTCCTGAGGTGGGAACAGAATCTCAAGAGGGTAATATTAGTTTGCTCTGTTGTTTGTTTTCAATCATGCCATTTCCCTGTTAAAAACATCAAGGGACCCTGAGCATGTGCAATGGATGGCAGCTGAGTCTCATGCCGGAAGTCCCCTAAGTGGGATGTGCAGAGACACCCATGGATCCTGATGCTATGTGGTCCCCATAGATCTTTGCATGGTGGCTTGCTATCAAAAATCACCTAACCACAAACAGCCACAGATATATGCTTGTAATCCGTAGGAAGACATTGCCCTCCTCCTCAGTGCCACAAGATCGTATAAGCCATAAAAGATGAAAAGAGACAGGGGAAGATGGAAGCAGGAACAGTGAGGAAAGGTAGAGATAAGCAGGGAAGGGCTGTGCAAGCTGGGGGAGCCACAGGAGAATGCAATCTATAGGTCCTCATACTTGTCAGAATGCTCTCTCCCTGCCCAAAGCCCCAGAGAGAAGTTCTCACATTGTATGTTCCATGGGTCAGGATAACAGTCAGGACAACTCTGAGGCCCATGAAGCTGAGACTGTGAAGACAGTGAGAAATGTCTCATGTGCGTTATGTGTATTAACACTGGGTCCCTAGGTAGTGCTACTGTTTGGGAAGGTTTTGCAAACTTCAGAAGATAGTTTTGCTGGAGGGAGCATGTCACTGTGGGTGGGCTTTAAATTTTTATAGCCCACCCTACTTCCTGCACCACCCTCACCCCCACACCTCACCCCTGCTTCCTGACTACTAGTCAAGATGTCGCTGCTACCAAGCCTTCCCACATGGTAAATTCTGTCTGGAAAAGCATGTTCTAGGAAATTATTTGGGTCAGACTTTGTGCAGGACAGATGCAGAATATGAATAAAGCCAGGGACAGACATTTGCATGCTGATCTGCACAATTTCATTCTAGTGTTTATATAAAAAAAGAAAAGTGGCAAATGAAATGAAATTTAGAGGGTCAGGCTGACTCCCACACATTGGAGACCCTGAGCAGGAGCTGCTGCACTACTTTTGGAATGGCTAAAGAACAGATTATCAGAACCAGTGTCGGGATCTGACAAGGAAGAAAACAGAGAATGTACAAAAAGCCAGACACTCTCCCAGGGAAGACTCAACGTCATGACAGAACTGTAGGCAAGCAACAAGTTCCAGCTTGGACTCTCGTCAGGATTCTGTTCTTGGGTAGGAGGAACAGCCACTGGCCTCCAGTGTGATACAATCTGGCTTTTTACAGTGACATGAGGCTGGAGAGCATTTGTAGTATAGGCAGATAGAACCAGGAACATCGGGGGACCATTCTACCACTAAAAGTATAAGGACAGGGGCAGATACAAAACCCCCATTCGTTGCTTGTACTTATATCTTGGGCTGCCATAACAAAGAACTGTGGACCAAGATTGTCAATTGAAACACACTTTCATGATAGTAGTTGCTGAGGGCCAAGATCGAGGTGTCACAGGACCAGTACCCCAACACACATTGTCTTGTAGATAGTATCTGCTTCTTATGTCTTAGGTGGTCTTCCCTCTGAATGTTTCTATCCTGATCACTTTTTCTTGAAAAGACAAAGTCCTGTTAGCTTAGGCTATAACCTATGAACTCATTTGAACTTATCTGAACTCTTTAAATGCAGTTTCTTTCTGGAGTCCTAATGGACAGAACTTCAGTATGGGAATTTGGGCATAATTCAGCCCTTATCATAGCTTCAGGAGGCTACAACACAGCCTCTCTATGTCCCTGGGCAGACGGGACATAAATACATCCACCAGCACTAATAGCAGCAAAGACTTGGCACCAGAACTTAACATAGGGAAGGCACTTCTGGAAGGTGGGAGCCCGAAGACTCTGGGAAAGTGGATCCCAGCACCCTGGGTTGGTGACTGCCCTTGTCGGAAGAGATCCAGCAGCTTCAGAGGCAAGAGAGGAAGAAGAGTCCAGAACTTTGTCTGTAGTTCTATAATCAGGGCCCAGTCACATAGTGATAAAATTATCAACGTGGGTGAGTACCTTCTATCTATTTACCACACAGAGAAACCTGAGGGTAAAGGCCAACACTTGGCACAGTAGGTTATTAGTTGATTTCAACGTTCTTGGTACTCAGATTTATGTGCTCTGTGCAAGTGTATGCACCGGTATGTATGTCCATACATGTATGCACACATGTGTTCTAGACTTTTCCTCCATGTCAAATGCCTAGGGCCTCTAAAGCCTGGCCATATAACTGAAGAGTCAACAGTAAAGCAATCCTAAGACTATCCAATGCCATACACAGAATCTTATGGCTCAGAGAATCTTTAAAGGGACAGATACATTAAAATGAGGTAATCTAGAAGGACCCTGACCCAATTGACTCTCTTTTCAAGAAAAGGTGATATGACACAGATACACTTGGAGGAAGACCATTGATGTTGGCAATGGGTTTCCTCCAATCTGAGAGAGGACAAGGAAGCTGTCCCTAGTGCTTTCCAACATTCATCTAAGTCCCTGGAAACATCCATACCTTTTAGACCTGGCAAGCCAGGAAGGCTGAGGCTAAAGAGCCATCTCTCAGGGCTCAGCTGGCTTTGTTGTCCACTGCCTCCTTGCCTGTCCATTAAGGATTTGGGGGAGGGAAGTGCCACCATTAACCACCTTGCCAACACCCCAGGTAAGGGAGAAGATACCCACAGGGACGGTATTGTGTCAGCTTCCTAGCCCTGGTGAGAACACATCTAAAGCTAGATAGATGAGTCAATGACAAAGTCTACTCCAAGAGCACTGCCAAACCCTTAGCTCACCAAGGTAACTCAGCCCCTCCTCTTACAACTACACCTGCTGGAAAAATACAACTAAGAAATTATCTGAAATTTCTGGATAAATGGGACACATAGCTTTCGTGTAAGTCACAAGAGCTATGTAGAAAATTGCTGCTAGTGAGGGGAAGCAACTAGTAACTTCCAGCTCTCTCTATATATAGTCAGGAAAATGATATTTTAATTGTACTGTATGGAAATAATGAAACTATTCTTCTAAAAGCACTAGAATGAAAGCCAGTGCCCCACATGAAGAACATGCTTCATTTATATTCATTTGTCAGGGCCAGGGATATGCCTGAGAAATGTCATGTGCAATGATCACAAAGCTCAGTCACACAAAGAGGACCACTCAGCAAGAAAACAACATAATTCTTGTTCATATAGGCATACATGTGCACACACATCTCCACCCATGTGCCCTACAGAATACCCAAATTAGTACTGGAGTTGATACAGAGGCAGGAAAGAGGCCTGAGAGGGAAGTCAAGGGCACTTCCCTTTCTAGGCCTATCATGTTTGCACAGCACCTGCTGTGTTTGCCATGCTGCTGCCACTGTGGTGGTGCTTGCCCCCAGAGAAGTTGGCTTCTTCACAGTGTAAATGAGACAGGGAATGACAGAACTCTTTCCCAGAAGGCAGGCTTGGGGAGACTCAAGAGCTGAGGAAAACTGTGAGTCTTCTCCCCTTTTACTGACTTCTCAAGTCTCTTACCAATGTCAAGTACCCTGAGAAAAATAAAAACCCAAGAGAAGATGCTTGGGTGCTGTCAAGACCATCAATAATCAGGGTTCCCATTTCTCACTTCCTGAAGTAAATCCCAAATGGGGCTGTCTTACTGTCCTTTCCACATTCTGAAGATTCCTAAGCTGGTGAGATAATCCCACCTAGCAGCCAACCCCTACCCAGCTGTCCTGGCTCTAGGGCCTCCCACTTAAGTAGGCTGGTCCCCAGGGACTAAGCCACCTTGATTACCCCTACCCACCCTCTCCTGATGTCTACTTTGTAGGTGAAAGAGTGCACATAACTCCAACCTCATTGAGTAATAAGAAGCAAAGGAGGGAGGGGTAGCCCTCTTATAAATCTCAGCTCTCTACCCTCAACCCTCCAGATTTTAGTTGAATCCTAAATCTCACAAGAGGTAGCCCTGAACAGAGCCTTTGCCTTTCTGTCTCAGCTTGGCAATTAGGGAGGAGAAGGAATTCTGCCACCTCCACCCATGCAAAAGCAAGTCTAGCTGCACTAGTACTCACCTGCAGCAACTGGACGCATCTTTCAGAAACTGCTCTCTTCCTACCCTGTTCCTGGCTGTAATTTCCAGGGACCTGTGAAAGCCAGCCTACCTGCCTGAATTGCATGTAAAATGGGACCGCCCTTGGGGCAGGCAGACAAGGACAGACCAATCCCCAGAAAATGGGAGGACCTATAAATCAGAAAGGTTCAAGGAGCAGCTGGCAGACTGGCAAGCTAACTGGTATGGGTGGGGCTGCACAACTGGAAGTACCCTGGAGCTCCAGGGTCACCTGAGAAACAGGAGGTGCTTTTTGTCATGTTTACCTGGGGCTACAGATGACCAGAGGCCAGAGCTGATGTAATCAGAAAGAGTATGCCATAGCTTACAGCTATGGGACAACAGGTGCCCCTTAACAATACCATTCCTGATCTTAATTTCACAACAAGAAATGTCTGCAAGGTCTAGATTAGCTCAAGCCTTGTGAACACAGAATCCTAGAATAAAGGCTCTGCTCCAAATGTCAAGGCTCTATATTGTGTCCAAAGTAACCATACACTTGCTGACATGTGACCCAGTGCTGTGCCTACTTCTTTCTTTATGGATGAAATGATTATTTGGGGGAAATGAGATGAGATGAGAGAGAGAGAGAGAGAGAGAGAGAGAGAGAGAGAGAGAGAGAGAGAGAGAGAGAGAGGTCCATGTTCCTTGGGAAATGAATATACAAGGACAAGGGGCCCAGAAATGGTGTCAAATAGATGAATAAAGGCTTCCTAGAAGGTTTCCCCACTCATCCACCTAAGTAGGCACAGTGCCCTCTCAATATCCAGAGTTGAGGTTTTTACAGAACTTTTAACTCATTATAGTCACAGTGGTTTCCGGTAACTAAAGCTGAAGTTCCAAGAGCAGGTCACTCCAGTCTAGTTGCTGTAGGAATTCAATTCTACCCATATTCCTTCTCTTCCAAGGAGCCCAAAGAGTTGAGTCATATAACACAAAGTACTCTAGCATATGGGGACACGCCTCTACATTTTCTGGAAAAGAAAGAAGCATTGGCTATGACATGATGGTTAAGATTTTGAATGTCAACTTTACAAGATCTAGATTCACCTAGGACTCAAATCTCTGGGCATGTGTTTGAGGTGTTTTCTAGATTAATTAATCAAAATAGGAAGAACCACCCTGGATATGGGTGCCATCATTTCATGATCTAGGCTCCCAAACTGAATGAAACAGAGAAAATGTGCTGAGCAACAGCATCCATCTCTCTCTTCTTATTTGTAACTGCAAACACAACAGACCTCAGGTTCCTGCCACCAGAATTTTCCCACCACAATGGACTGAGCTAGAATAAACCCTTTCCTAAGCTGCTTTTATACAGTGGTGTTCATGAAACTTTCTGTGTTTTTTCATCTAAGGAGACAAAAGACAAAGACTGTTCTCACCTGCTACAGTCATCCCAAATCAGAGGGACCAAGTGACTTAGTCAGGCTTCTTCCCAAGAACTCAAGTACTGTCCCAATGATGAGAGCAACACCTATACACTACATAACACACACTCATTGCTCTGGAGCACCAAAGCCAGCCTCCACCTCTATTCAACCACGACTCGAAATGACAAACATACAATTCTATCATTACCTCAATTTCATCTACCAAGAGTCTTACCTTCATCCTCCTCTCACTTGAGTTCAGAAGTGGAGCTTTTATCTATGGGCTGTTTTTATGTATTATAATTATGATTTAAAACTGTAAGATTTATGCATGTTTTGGATACCTTCTTAGCCTTTTATTATCAGATATGTGTGTGCATAAGTTTATGTGCACCATATGTGTGTATGGGAGCCCTCAGAGATCAAAAGAGAGCATTGTAACTTCCAGAACTGATGGTTGTGGATGCTGGGAACTGAACCACTTCATCTGTGAGAGTAACCAGTGTTCTTACCCACTAAGATGTCTCACCAGAATCATCCTTTACAACAGCTGAATTTGTATTACTAAGCTCCAGGAATTGTCATTTTTCAGAGTTAAAAACTATACCTGTGAAAAACTGTCCATTATACTCTTATGCTCTATAGAGTTCCTTCTCTCTTCTCTTTTCCCTCCCCTGCCTTCCCCTTCCTCCTCCCCTTCTTGTTGTCTACTATGGCCAAGGAATATGTGATCCAAAGTTGACTCTTCCTCCATTAAGTTGATTCCTTTGGGTGTCTTGTCACAGTGATGAACAGCTGACAAGCACAGTACTTAGGCCTATCAATACCTGTGTAAAATTTCTGTATCCTTTAAAGATTTGAGGCAGCCAGACACTTGGAGGCAGTTTCAATTATTCTCAGCTGACCAGCTATGAGGAAAACAAAAGGTTCTCTATGCCCTTGGATTTGTATTCCGAAACAATGCGGCATGGTGGAAGGGCTGACTTTATGGAACTCTTCCAAACTTGGAGGAGGGTATATTCATTTCTGGGGTCAGAGAGGCAGACAAAGCCCAGAGAATCCTAGTAAGAGGCAGAAGTATTTGTCTAGTTCTAACCTATGGGTCAAATCCCTCTTAACACCAGACACTGTTTCATCCCAGAGACATGGCATGTGATTGTTTAAAAGAAATGTGTCACCTTTTTTCTGCCTGTGCCCAAAGCTGATCCTGTGCTACAGCTCTCTATACCCAGACCCTGCTTGGAGAGAGCTAGTCTCACAGAAGTGCTCACACACCTGAGAGCACAGGAAAGACCACACCACCTGCTCTGAGGGACCTGCCTGGAGCCTTCAGGACACAGGAATAAAGAAGCAGTTTGGGACATGCATGATCCTTCTAGTTTCTGTCTGTACTGTACTGATCCCGTGCCACAGCTCTCTGTACCCAGATGCTGCTGGAAGAGAGCTGGTCCCCCAGTAGTACTGACAAACAGGCTTACAGGAGGGTCAAGTCACTGTCAGAATCAGCAAGACCAGCTAACCCTAGAAATAAGTAGATGGAGAGAGGCAAGTCCAATAACCTAAGCAACAGAAACCAAGGCCCCTTGGCATCATCAGAATCCAGTTCCCCCACTATAGCAAGTCCTGGATTCTCTAACACTCCAGAAAAACAAGATACTGATTTAAGATCACAGCTCATAATGATGTTAGAGGACTTTAAGAAGGTCATAAATAACTCCCTTAAAGAAATACAGGACAATACAGGTAAAAAGGTAGAAGCCCTTAAAAAGGAAACACAAAAACCACAAAAATTCTTTAGAGAATTACAGGAAAACACAAGCAAACAGGTGAAGTAATTGAACAAAACCATACAGGATCTAAAAATAAAAATAAACACAATAAAGAAATCACAAAAGGAGACAACCCTAGAGATATAAAACATAGGAAAAAGATCAGGAGTCATAGACACAAGCATCACCAACAGAATACAAGAAATAGGAGAGAGAATCTCAAGAATAGAAGATAGTATAGAAAACATTATCACTACAGTCAAAGAAAATGCAAAATGCAAAAAGCTCCTAACCCAAAACATCCAGGAATTCAAGATCACAATGAGAAGATCAAACCTGAGGATAATAGGTATAGAAAATAAAGAAAATTCCCAACTTAAAGGGCCAGAAAGGCCGTAGGGTCTCGGTTTCGACCCAGCGGGTCCGTAAGTGCAGAACAGGTGCTCAGACCATCTGCCACCAGGGACAGCTGAGATCTAGGGACACAGGCCTGGTGAGACTGCGCTTCGAGTAGCCAGGGCACAGAGAAATCTGGGTCGAGCACCCAGTAAGCACCCCCCCCATTGGTTCAGGGGAGAAGAAACTCTGCCTTAGGGTCTTTGTTTTGACCCAGTGGGCCAATGCGTGCAGAACAGGCGCTCAGGCAATCTACCACCAAGAACAGCGGATATCCAGGAACACAGGCCTGGTGAGATTGGGTTGTGAGTAGCTGGGGCGCAGAGAGATCTGGATCAAGCTCCCGGAAAGCACACTCTCCCCCGACTGGAACTCTGCCATAGGGACTTGGTTTCCAAATGGAAAACCTATGTGTATAGACCAGGCACTCAGGCCATCTACCACCAGGAACAGTGGAGATCCAGGGACACAGGCCAGGTAAATAAGAGAGACGAGAACCAATCACTGACAACAAGATAGCAAGAAGAAAGCAAAAGAACTTAACCCAGGGAAACCAAGACAACCTGGCAACACCAGAACCCAGCTTTCCCACCACAGCAAACAGCGGAATACCAAACACTCCAGAAAAAAAAGACTCAGACCCAAAATCATACCTCAAGATGATGATAGAGATCCTTAAACAAGAATGGGAGAAAAAGCATAAAGAAATAGAAGCTTTTAGAGAGGAAACAAGGAAAACATTCAAAGAACTCAAAGAACTAGAGGAAAACAGAACCAAAGGGATGAAAGAATTGAAGAATGAATTTAAAATGGAAATGGAAACAATAAAGAAAACACTAAAAGAGACAACCCTAGAGGTAGAAAACCTAAAAAAGAAATCAGGAGTCACAGATGCAAGCATCTCCAACAGACTATACGAGATGGAAGAGAGAATCCCAGGGGCTGAAGACAACACTGAAAACATAGACAAAACAGTCAGAGAAGATGCAAAAGCCAAAAAGCTCCTAAGCCAAAATGTCCAGTAGATCCAGGACACAATGAGAAGACCAAACCTAAGGATAATAGGAATAGAAGAGGATGAACAATATCAACTAAGAGGCACAATAAATATCTTCAACAAAATCATAAAAGAAAACTTCCCTACCCTTAAGAATGAGAAGATCATGAGCATAAAACAAGCTGAAGAAACTCCAAATAGAGTGGACGAGAAAAGAAATTCCTCCCGACACAAAATAGTCAAAATGCCAAGTGACCAAAGCAAAGTAAGAATACTAAAAGCAGTAAGGGAAAAAGGTCAGGTAACATATAAAGGCAGACCAATCAGAATCACACCCGACTTCTCAACAGAGACTATGAAACCTAGAAGATCCTGAACAGACGTCATGGAGACCCTAAGAGAACACAAGTGTCAACCCAAGCTGCTATACCCAGATGTGTGTGTGTGTGTGTGTGTGTGTGTGTGTATCACCATAGATGGAGAGAACAAGATATTACAAGAAAAAACTAAATTTACACAATATCTGACCAGAAACCCAGCACTACAACAAATAGATGAAAAACCAATACAATGAGGGAAACTACATCCTAGTAAAAACAAGAAAATACCTAAGCAAGAAAACCGAAAGAAGAAAGACACACAGGCACAATTCTAAAAACAAAATTTCTCTAAATTTCTCTAAAAGCAAACATAGCAGGAAACAACAACTACTATTCCCTAACTCGCCAATACTATCCCAATAAAAAGATATAGGCTGTCAGACTGAATATATAAACAGAATACAGCATTTTGCAGCATACAGGAAACTCATCTCAGAGACAAAGACAGACACTATCTCAGAGTAAAAGGTTGGGAAAAAAACCTTCCAAGCACACGACCCCAAGAAGCAAGCTGAAGTGGCCATTCTAATATCGAATAAAGTAGATTTTCAACCAAAATTTATCAAAAAGAATAAGGAAGGAAACTTTTTACACATTACACGGAAAATTTGTCAGGAGAAACTCTCAATCATTAACATATATGCTCCAAATACAAAACCACCCATATTCCTAAAAGAAACACTACTAAAGCTCAAAAAATACATTGCACCCCACACAATAATAGTGGGAGACCTCAACACCCCACTCTCACCAATGGACAGATCATGGAAACAGAAACTGAACAAGGACACAGTAAAACTAGCAGAGGTTATGAACCAATTGGAATTAATAGATATCTACAGAACATATAATCCTAAAACAAAAGAATACACCTTTTCCTCAGCATCTCACAGCACCTTCTCTAAAACTGACCATATACTCCATCACAAAACAAGGCTCAATAGATAAAAGATTGAAATATTCCCATGCATCCTATCCGATCACCATAGTCTAAGGCTGGTCTTTAATAACAACAAAGACAACACAAAGCCCATATACACATGGAAACTAAACAATGGTCTATTAAATGATAGCATGGTCAAAGAAGAAATAAAGAAAGAAATTAAGGATTTTCTAGAATTTAATGAAAATGAAAAAAATAACATACACAAACCTATGGTATGCAATGAAAGCAGTACTGTGAGGAAAACTCATAGCTTTGAGTGCTTCCAAAAAGAAACTGGAGAGAGCATACACTAGCAACTTGATAGCACAGTTGGAAGCTCTAGAACAAAAGGAAGCAGATACACCCAGGAAAAGTAGATGGCAAGAAATAATTAAACTCAGAGCAGAAATTTAAAAAACAGAAACCAAAAGAACCATTCAAAGAATCAACAAAACCAAGAGCTGGTTCTTTCAGAAAATTAACAAGATTGATAAACCCTTAGCCAGACTAACTAGAGGGAAAAGAGTGAGTATACAAATTAACAAAATCAGAAAGGAAAGTGGAGACATAATAACTGAAATTGAGGAAATTCAAGAAATCATCAGATCGTACTACAAAAGCCTATACTCAACAAAGCTGGAAAATCTGGAGGAAACTGGTGAATTCCTAGACAGATACCAGATACTTAAGTTAAACCAGGACCAGGTAAACCATCTAAATAATACCATAACACCTAAAGAGATAGAAGCAGTCATCAAAAGCCTCCCAACAAAAAAGCCCAGGTCCAGATGGGTTCAATGCAGAAATTTATCAGACATTTATTGAAAACCTAATACCAATACTCTCCAAACTATTCCACAAAAGAGAGTCAGATAGAACACTACCAAACTCATTTACCAAGGCCACAATAACCCTCCTTCCTAAACCACACAAAGACCCTACAAGAAAAGAGAACTTCAGACCAATCTCACTTATAAACCTTGACGCAAAAATACTCAACAAAATCCTTGCAAACTGAATCCAAAAACACATCAAAAGAATCATTCACCATGATCAAGTTGGCTATATCCATGGGATGCAGGAATAGTTTAATAAACAGAAATCCATCAACATAATAAACCATATAAACAAACTCAAAAAAAAAAAAAAAAAAAAACACATGGTCATCTCACTAGATGCTGAGAAAGCATTTGACAAAATTCAACACCACTTCATGTTAAACGTCTTGGAAAGAACAGGAATTCAAGACCATACCTAAACATAATAAAAGCAATATACAGCAAACCAATAATCAACACCAAACTTAACAGTGGGAAGCTTGAAGCAATCCCACTAAAATCAGGGACTAGACAAGGCTGCCCACTCTCCCCTCACCTATTCAACATAGTACTGGAAGTCCTGGCCAGAGCATTTAGACAGCAAAAGGAAATTAAAGTGATACAAATTGGAAAGGAAGAAGTAAAAACATCACTGTTTGCAGATGACATAATCGTGTACATAAGTGACCCCAAAAATTCCACCAGAGAACTTCTAAAGCTGATAAACAAGTTCAGCAAAGTGGCTGGATATAAAATTATCTCAAACAAATCAGTAGCCTTCCTCTACTCAAAGGACAAACATGTGGAGAAAGAAATTAGGGAAAAGATACCCTTCACAATAGTCACAAACAATATGAAATACCTTGGTGTGACTCTAACTAAGCAAGTGAAGAACTTGCATGACAAGAACTTCAAATATCTAAAGAAGGAAATCGAGGAAGATCTCAGAAAATGGAAAGATCTCCCATGCTCATTGACTGGAAGGATCAACATTGTAAAAATGCCCATCTTACCAAAAGCAATCTACAGATTTAGCGCAATTCCCATCAAAATTCCAACTCAATTCTTCCTAGAGTAGGAAAGAGCAATGGGCAATTTCATCTGGAATAACAAAAGACCTAGAATAGTGAAATCTGTCCTCAACAACAAGAAAACATCTGTGGGAATCACTATCCCTGACCTCAAGCTATATTACAAGGCAATTGTGCTAAAAACTGCATGGTACTGGTACAGAGATAGGCATGTGGATCAATGGAATAGAATTGAAGATCCAGAAATGAGCCCTCACATATATGGTCACTTGATTTTTGGCAAAGAAGCTGTAAACATTCAATGGAAAAAGGACAGCCTCTTCAACAAATGGTGTTGGTCCAACTGGCACTCAGCATGCAGAAGAATGAAAATAGACCCTTTCTTATCTCCTTGTACAAAGCTCAAGTGTAAGTAGATCAAAGATCTCCACATTAAACCAGGTACACTGAAATTATTAGAAGAGAAAGTAGGGGAAAACCTTAGAACAAATACGCACAGGAGAAAATTTCCTGAACAGAACACCAGTGGCTCATGCTCTAAGGTCAAATATCGACAAATGGGACTTAATGAGAGTGCAATATTTCTGTAAGCCTAAGGACACTGTCAAGAAAACAAAACGGCAGCCAACAGAGTGGGAAAAGATATTTACCAACCCCACATCTGATAGAGGCCTAATATTCTAAGTATACAAAGAACTCAAGAAGTTAGACACCACAGAATCAAACAACCCTATTAAAAAATGGGGTACAGAGCTAAACAAAAAGTCTCAATTGAGGAATATCAAATAGCTGAGAAGCATCTAAGGAAGTGCTCAACATCATTAGCCATTGTGAAATGCAAATCAAAACAACCCTGAGATTCCACCTCACACCAACCAGAATGTCTAAAATCAAAAATTCAGATGACAGCAGATGTTGGCGAGGATGCAGAGGAAGAGAAACATTTCTCCACTGTTGGTGTGGTTGGAAACTGGTACAACCACTCTGGAAATCAGTCTGGCAGTTCCTCAGAAAATTGGACATAGTACTACCTGAAGACCCAGTTATTCCACTTCTGGGCATATACCCCAGAGACGCTCCAACATACAACAAAGAGAAATGCACCACAATGTTCATAGCAGCCCTACTTATAATAGCCAGAAGCGGGAAAGAACCCAGATGTCCTTCAGTAGATGAATGGATACAAAAATTGTGGTATATTTACACAATGGAGTACTATTCAGCTATCAGAAACAATGACTTTATGAAATTCCTCAGAAAATGGATGCATCTAGAGAATATCATCCTGAGTGAGGTAACCCAGTCACAAAAGAACAGACATAATATGCAGTCACTGATATTTGGATGCTAACCCCAGAAAGCTCTGAACACCCCACAACTCATAGACTATATGAAGTTCAAGAAAAAACAAAGGCCAAAAAAAAAAAAAGATAAGAAAATGAAAAACTATTATGCTTAATCTTTATACACCAAGGAAACTTTGACTATTTCCAGGTTATATCTTGTTTTACATGTACTTTATGTTCATTGTAACTATTAAGATTTTAATGCATACTATCAAATCTTTAAAAAAAATCATGTATTCTTATACTATTATGCAAAAATGCTTAAAATCTGTACATTTATCTTTGTTTTTTAAAATAAAGTTGTTCAATTTAAAAAATACGAGAACAGTAAAAAACAGACTCATATATATATATATATATATATATATATATATATATATATATATATATATATATATATATATGATTCAGAAGTACTAAAGTGAAACCTTTGTATTGGTGGGAAAATTGATACTGGACAACCATGGCTAAGAATCAGCTGTGTGTAAAAATAGTCCAACATAATTGAGGACAAAAAAGAGAAAGAAAAAGAGCCAGAAAAAATATCTTCAATAAAATTATAGAAGAAAACTTCCCTCACCTAAAGAAAGATTATGTCTATAAACATATAAGAAGCCTAGAGAACTCCAGATAGATTGGCCCAGAAAATAAACTCCTCCCATCAGATAATAGTCAAAACAACAAATGCACAAAACAAAGAAAGAATATTAAAAGCAATAAGGCAAAGAGGCAGACCTATCAGAATGACATAAGACTTCTTAACATTGAGTAAGAAAGCTAGAAGTTCCTGGGCAGCTGTCATGCAGACCATAAGAGAACACAAATGCCAGCCCAGACAACTCTATCCAGCAAAACTCTCAATTACCATAAATAGAGAAACTAATATATTCCAGGACAAAAGCAAATTTACACAATATCTGTCCACAAATCCAGCCCTACAAAAAATAGTAGATGGAAAACTTCACTACAAAGAGGAAAACTCCACCCTAGGAAAAGCAAGAAATTAATCTTCTTGCAACAAACCCCAAAGAAAAAAGCACACAAACATAATTCTTCCTCCAACAACAAAACTGGAAAATCTGAATGAAATGAAAAATTATCTAGATAGATACCAGGTACCAAATTTAAATCAGGATCAGATAAACCATCTAAATGGTCCCATAACTCCTAAAGAAATAGAAGCAGTCATCAAAAGTTTCCCAACCAAAAAAGCCCAGGACCAGATGGGTTTAGTGCAGAATTCTATCAGGCCTTCATAGAATACCTAATACCAATTCTCTCCAAATTATTCCACAAAACAGAAGGAACACTACCCAATTAATTCTATGAAGCCACAATTATGTTTATACCTAAACCACACAAAGACCATACAAAGAAAGAGAACTTCAGACCAGTTTTCCTTCTGAATATAGATGCAAAAATACTCAATAAAATTCTCACAAACCAAATCCAAAACATATCAAAATAATCATTCATCACCATCAAGTAGGCTTTATCCCAGGGATGCAGGAATGGTTCAATATAGAGAAATTCATCAATGTAATCCACTATATAATCAAACTCAAAGGAAAAGAAAAGAGATCGAAAACTATTCTCAACAATAAAAGAACTTCTGAGGGAATCACCATCATTGACCAAAGCTGTATTAATGAACAATAGTCATCAAAACTGCATGGTATTGGTACAGAGACAGGAAGGGAGATCAATGGAATAGAATTGAAGACCCATAAATAAACCCACACACCTATGGTCACTTGATTTTTGACAAAGGAGCTAAAACCATACAATGGAAAAAGAATAGCATTTTCAACAAAAGGTGCTGGTCCAACTGACAGTCAGCATGTAGAAGAATTCAATACAAAACTCATATCATAATGGATCAAGGATCTCCACATAAAACCAGATACACACAAACCAAGAGAAGAGAAAATGGGATAGACCCTTGAACACATAGAAACTGGGGAAATTTTCCTTAAAAGAGGATCAATGGCTTATGCTCAAAGAGCAAGAATCGACAAATGGGACCTCATAAAACTGCAAAGCTTCTGTAAGGTAAAAGACACTGTAATTAGGACAAAACAGCAACCAACATATTGTGATATGATCTTTAACAATCCTATATTCTATACATGTATACAATATATACAAGAACTCAAGAAGTTAGAATTCAAAGAATCAAATATCCCTATTAAAAAATTGGGAGACAGAGCTAAACAAAAACTTTCTCAACTGAGGAATGGTTGAGAAGCACCTAAAGAAATGTTTATCATCCTTAGTCATCAGAGAAATGCAAATCAAAACAACACTTAGATTCCACCTCACACCAGTCAGAATGGCTAAGATCAAAAACTCAGGTGACAGTAGATACTGGCCAGGTTATGGAGAAAGAGGAACACTCCTCTATTGTTGATCCTGGTACAACTGCTCTTAAAATCAGTTTGGAGGTTCCTCAGAAAACTGGACATAGTACTACCTGAGTACCCAGCTATATCACTCCTGGGCATATACCCAAAAGATGCTCCAACATATAACAAGAACACATGCTCTACTATGTTCAAAGCAGCCTTATTTATAATAGCCAGAAGCTGGAAAGAACCTAAATGTCCTTCAACAGAAGAATGGATACAGAAAATGTGGTACATTTACACAATGCAGTACTACTCTGCTATTAAAACAACGACTTCCTGAAATTATTAGACAAATGGATGGAATTAGAAAATACCATCCTGAGTGAGGTAAAACAATCACACACACACACACACACACACACACACACACACACACACACACACACACACACACGGTATGCACTCACTGATAAGTGGATATTAGCCCAAAATCTCGGATTACCCAAAATATAATTTGTAGACCACATGAAGCTCAAGAAGGAAGACCAAAGTACAGATGCTTCAGGCCTTCTCAGATGGGGGAACAAAAATGTCCACAGGAGGAAATATGGAGCCAAAGTTTGAAGCAGAGACTGAAGCAAAGGCCATCCAGAGACTGCCACTTGGAGATCCAGCCCATTTACAGCCACCAAACTCAGACAATATTGCTGATGCCAAGAAAAAAAAGCTGCCTGGAGCCTGATATAGCTGTCTTCTGAGAGGCTCTGTCAGACAAATACAAAACTAATGCTCACGGCCAACCAATGGTCGAACTGAGAACAGGGTCTCAAATGTTGGAGTTAGAAAAAGGATTGAAGGAGCTGAAGGGATTTGTAACTCCATAAGAACAACAATACCAACCACCCAAACTAACAAGGAGTAAATCACTATCCAAAGAGTAGAAATGGACAGACCCATGGCTCCAGCTTCATATGTAGCAAAGGATGATCTTGTTGAGCATCAACAGGTCCTGGCAAGGCTCGATGCCCCAGTGTAGGGGAATGTAAGGGTGGGGAGGCAGGACAAGTTGGGAGGATGGGTAGCACTCTTAAAGAAGCAGGTAGAGTGGGGATGGGATAGGGGGTTTGTGGATGGGAAACTGGGAATGGGGATAACATTTGAAATGTAAATAAAATATATCCAAAAAATGTCAAACCTTCACTGTATGCTTTGGACAGCATTTGTAGTTAACATTTGTAGTGTTATGGCTTTATTTATTGTCCCCAATTCTATTCCATTTGGCTAGTTCTGATTTTATACAATGGCATTTATTGTGTTACTGTGCATTAGTATGTTATTAATGTGACAAATAATTACTTTTATTTTCTGGTTGCATTGATATTGAGAATAAGTGAGAATCTTTGTGAATTTTGAGATTAGTTTCATAATTTGTGAGAAATATAATTGGAATGTTGATGGAGACTGCATTTGTACCCACAAAATTCTGCAAATTTTACGATATTAATTGTGTGGCTCCATAAATATGTGGTTCCTCTTCCTATTATCCAATGTCTTCTTAAATTTCTTTCAATGGTGTTTTCTAATTTTTGTGTAACTCTTTCCCTCCTTAGTTAGGTTCACTCAGGATTGTATTTTAGTTGTTTCGTGTGGGGGGGGGGATGCTTTCTTTTTATTATTGGTAATGTGATTTAATTCTTACTTACATATCTTACTACATCTATTATTCACTTACAGAAAAGCTACTAATATTTGTTGTTCTTTTGTTTCCAGATACATTGCTGAAAATATTTATCAAATCTGTAATTATTAAGAGTTTTTTACTTTTAAACACATAAAGATACAAAATATTTTCATACTATTCTCTTTTATTTTACTACCTACTTTCTCTTATCCTTTGCCCTGGACTGGAAAGAGTGGACACTTTTATCTTTGGGGAGATTTTACAAGAAATCCTTACAGTCTAGCATTTCAGTGTTACATTAACTACAAAGTGGTCATGCATAGGCATTTCTCTGTTGAGCATGCATCTATATGTTCAGATTACCCCCTCCAAGTATTTTAACATGATGTATGTCCAATTTATTCAAAGTTATTTTCTACATGTTTGGACACGATTATGGAATTTTATTTTTATTTTTCATATATATTGCATTAAACTTATTGAGTGGCATATTGAGTGGCATATGCTGAGATGCCTTTATATTCTTGGAATAAAACTATATTATTTCTTAAGAAAGAAAAGAAAAAGAAATGTGTCTCTTAAGTCTCTGGCATTTGAGTAATTGTTACCTGGTTGATGGTGCTGTTTGGACAGGCTTAGAAGGTAAAGACTTACTAGAGGACCTGTGGCCTTGGTGATGGTGAAGAGCCATTTCCAGTTTACTCTCTCTACTTTGTGCTTGCATTTCAAGATGTGAACTCTAAGCTGCTCCAGCCACAACACCCACTGTCTGCTGCCTCTGCTCTGCCATCATGGACTCTAACCTTCCTGAATCATCCCAAATTACCTCTTTCCTCCCTAAGTTACATCAGTCACAGTGTTTAATCATAGCAATGAAAACCTAACTACTGATAAAAGGTAAAGTCCAAATGTTTAGGCTGTTTCAGCTCTTGCACTGTAACTAGGGACATGACAGCCTAAAGTGCCAAACAGTTATGTGTCAGCACATCCATAGCTAGTGTGATGGGGCAAGAGGAAAGTGAATTCAAGTTGAACTCCATCAGGATTCAAACTGAGTGAAGAAGGTACTCATGTGGTGACTTATCTGGGAAGAAAGCTCCACATACAGTCATGAACTTGAAAACACAGAAGGAGAAGCTACTCTCTAGAAGAAACCTGAGCAATGCATCAACTTAGAGACTGCAGGAGACTTTGATCACATGAGCACCATAAAGCAGTGTTATGGAACACAGGACCTCCTTCATAGGTACTCTAGTCCCTGAAGCACTGGAGACCTCTGTCACTCCTTCCTTTGTGATTTAGGCAGCTAAAGTACTCTGAATCTCTTAGTAGCCCAAGGCCATTTAGTGGGAAGCTGGGTCTCTAAATTTTTGCTCTCTTATGGGAGTGTCCCAGAGTCCTGTGACACATTCCAAGAATTCTCTATGAAGATGAATCCAAGTCAGGGTTCCTTCTTTGCTATCCTGAGTAGCTGACATCATTTTTTTTCTCTCTGCTCTTCCTTAATCTTCTCCTGTAAGCTGGGAGCCTTCACTTTTGAATATAGGCCTGGGATGCAGGGTGTGTGAAGACAGAAAACAGTCAGTGTCAGCACCTGGATCATTTACTCTGCCACTGGCTTTTATCTTAATTTTGTCTCGTTTTTTTGAGACAGAGTTTCCCTGTTTAGTCATGGCTGTCCTCGAACTCACTCTGTAGACAAATGTGTAAACATATGTGTGCTGTGGTACATGTACTGAGGTCAGAGGATAATCTTTGTGTTTTGGTTCCTGCTTTCTAACTTGAGACATGGTTTATTTGCAGTAATGTAACCCAGGCTAATAAGCCTCAAACTTCTATAGATTCTCCTGTCTCTGCCTGGGACCCCATTTCAGGTCCTCAGGCTTTTGAGGCAAGCACTGTTACCCACTAAGCCATCACCCCAGCCCTAGATCATTCTATAAAGAAACTCTTGAGGGTCTCAGGATCAGGAATCAAGAAGGATAATCTGGATGAACTGGATTTAGAGATCTTCAGTGTGCAGCTGGTTGGCTTAAAGTGAACTGTTGAATACCTAATCCTGGATTTTGGTTACTGAGGACCACGTCAGAGGGGCTATGTTGATTCAAAGAGGGATTATGAGACAATGCAGGGTGCAGACAAGACTCTACAATCGATTACTTCAGTTGCTCAGTTTATCTCTTGCTACCAGAAAACTGAACTTCAGTGCAGACTTATTTTTAAAAAGTATCATGTTAGGAATTAGGTCAGAGATGTCATCACCATGAGAAGGACTTGAGGGAGACAAAATGTGAAAGACTTGTCCTGAGTCAAAGTCTCAGGGATTTCGGTTCATGTTGCTGACTTTTGTTTGGGAGCCTGTGATGAGAAAGAGACCACACCCCACAAAGAATGGCATGGAGGAGCAAAGCTAGTCACCTCCTAGCAGCTACATACCAGAGAAAGACAACAAAGAAGCCAGTGATAGAATTAATCCATTCATTTTTCCTTGTACAAAGCTCAAGTACAAGTGTATCAAAGACTTCCACATAAAACCATATACACTGAAACTAATAAAAAAGAAAGTGGGGAAGAGCCTAGAACAAATAGGCACAGGGGACAATTTCCTGAACATAACACCAATGGCTTATTTCTAAGATCAAGAATTGACAAATAGGACCTCATGAAATCACAAAGTTTCTGTAAGACTAAGGACACTGTCAAGAAGACAAAATAGCAACCACCAGATTAGGAAAGGATCTTTAACTATCCTCCATCTGGTAGAGGGTTAATATTCAATATATACAAAGAACTCAAGAAGTTAGAATTCAGAGAATCAAATAATCCTATTAAAAATGGGGTGCTGAGCTAAACAAAGAATTCTCAACTGGCCAAGAAGCACCTAAAGAAATGCTCAGCATCCCTAGTCATCAGAGAAATGCAAATCAAAACAACAATGAGATTCTATCTCACACCACTCAGAATGGTTAAGATCAAAAACTCAGGCAACAGCAGATGCTGGCCAGGGTGTAGAGAAAGAGGAACACTCATCCATTGTTGGTCGGATTGCAAACTGGTACAATCACTCTGGAAATCAGTTTGGCAGTTTCTCAGAAAACTGGACATAGTAGTATCTGAAGACCCAGCTATTCCTCTCCTGGGCATATACCAAAAAGACACTCCAACATATAACAAGGACACATGCTCCACTATGTTCGTAGCAGTCTTATTTATAATAGCCAGAGGCTGGAAAGAACCCAGATGTCCTTCGACAGAGAGATGGATACAGAAATTGTGGTACATTTACACAATAGAGTACTACTCAGCTATTAAAAACAATGACTTTATGAAATTCCTAGGCAAATGGATAGAACTAGAAACTATCATCCTGAGTGAGGTAACCCAGACACAAAAGAACACACATGGTATGCACTCACAGATAAGCGGATACTAGTCCCAGAAAGCTCTGAATACCCAAGAAACAATTCACAGACCTTATGAAGCTCAAAGAGAAGGAAGGCCAGAATGTGTATACCTCAGTCCTTCTTAAAAGGGAGAACAAAACACTCACAGGAGGAAATACAAAGTCAAATAGAGGAGCAGGAATTGAAGAAAAGATCAATCAGAGATTGCCTCACCTGGGGATCCACCCCATATGCAGCCACAAAACTCAAAAACTATTGCTGAAGGCAAGAAGTGCTTACTGGCAGGAACCAGAAATGGATGCCTCCTCAGAGGCTCTGTCAGAGTCATACAGATATAGCTGAGGATGCTTGAAGCTAACCATCGTACAGAGCACTGGAACCCCAATGAAGGAGAAAGGACCGAAGGAGCTGAAAGGGTTTGCAACATCATAGGAAGAACAAAATTATCAACCAACCAAACCCTCCAGAACTCCCATGGACTAAAACTAACCATAGAGCACACAAGGAGAGACCCATGGCTCCAGGTGCATATGTAGCAGAGGATGGCATTGTCTGGCATCAATGGGAGAAGAGGCCTTTGGTCTAGAGAACACATGTTTTCCCAGTGTAGGGGAATGCCAAGGCTCTGAGGTGGAGAGGGTGATTGGGAGAAGAACCGCCTTCATGAAAACAAGTGGAGGGGGAGAGGGAGAGGAGCAGGAGAGGAAAAAAGGGGTATAACATTTGAAATGTAAATACAGAGACTATCCAATAAAATACATTTTTAAAAAAGAAGCCAGTGATAGATTTACACACTCCCCAAAGATCCACCTGCTCAAACTGGGCCCTGCCTTTCCCAGTCCCACCACCTCCTAAAGGTCCATTCATATACTAAATCCATTATTGGTTAGCACTGATTAGTTCAAAGCCCTCCTGTGCAGAAAAATCTCAATCAGTTTGAGGCCTGTATGATCTACAGAGTTAGTTCCAGGACAGCCAGGGTACAGAGAAATCCTGTCTTGAAAAGACAAAAAACAAAACAAAAAAAAAAAAAACAAAAAAACAAAAAAACAAAAACAAAAAAAGGAAAGAAACAAAGAAAAAAAGAAGAAAGAAAGAAGGAAGGAAGGAAGGAAGGAAGGAAAGAAGGAAGGAAGGAAGGAAGGAAGGAAGGAAAGAAAGAAAGAAACTCAAACCACAACTGTGCATCCACCATTACAAGGGCCATAGGTGCTACACTGCATGGTATTGTAGTGGTTAAAATGAGAAATGCACCCCCGTACACACACCCACATACATATACCAGGCTCATGTATTTGAATATTTGATCACCAGTTGAAGGTAATGTATTAGTAAGGGTTTTTAGGACACCATGACCAAAAGTAACTTGAGGAGGAAAGGATTTATTTCACCTTACAGCTTATAGTCCATCTCTGAGGGAAGACAAGAACCTGGATGCAGGAGCTGATGCAGAGGCCATGAAGGAGTGCTGCTTGCTAGGTTATTGCCTATGTCTTGTTCAACTTGCTTTCTTATAGAACCTAGGACCACGTGCCCCGGGATGGCACTACCAATGGTGTTCAGGGCTCAACCTCTAAGTGTCCTATAGGCTTACCTAAAGTGGGAATTTTATTTTCTCAGCTGAGGGTCCCTCCTCTCAGATGACTCTAGCTTGTGTTGAGCAAACATGAAACCAGCCAGCAAAGGTGCTATTTGGGGAGGCTATGGAAACTTTAGGAGTTTCCAAACCTAAAAGTTTGGAAGCAAGGGCACATGGAGGGTTTAGTGCCACACTCCACTTCCTGTTCTAGCTCTCTGCTTCATGTGTGTAATTTAAAATGTCACCAGCCATCTTCCTATTCCTATGGGCATGCCATCCCTTACCTGCCATTCTGGACTCCAGCCCTCTGGAACCATAAACTAAAGTAAATGCTTCTTCATGTTGGTTTAAGTCACAACATTTATCACAGCCACAGGAAAGTAGCCAACATACTTAGCCTGAAGTATTCCAACAAAAAACATATTTCTCAAAAGTAGTCCTTACAAAAAGAAAACAAAAGTGTCTCAGGAGACAGAAAATGCTTCTAGTTGGAATAGGGCTACAGGAATCCCTACACATAAGAAATTCAAATGAGAGAGGCAGACAGAACTCCTTTCTCAATAAGCCAAGACTATATTATTAGATAAGCAAGGGCTCTCAACTTTTCCATGAGATAAAGGTTGAACACATTTAGAGGGGGTAGATAGCATGTATTTATACATAGGTAGCCACCAGGAAGTTATAGCTATTTGTGTTTAACTGGAAGGAGGGTAGGCTATGTTTGATAAATAGATATATTGTTTCTGCCACTGAGCTGAGTCAGACTGGAGCCAAGTAATTTTTTTTTATTGCTAGGGGCTATACCTAATACAGCCTGATCTAGTTTCTCATGACCTGAGGCTATTACCCAACACTACATACTCCAGAACCTAATTATCAGGTCAGGGGCATAGGTCTGATTCTAGGCAAGCCTATTTCCTATTCCTTGTCTATAGAAAGACTCAGCAGTGGCTGCTCTCTCAGGAGTCAGTTCCTATAAGACCTCCTGTCAGCAGCTGCAGAGGCTGTGACTGAACATACCTCCCTCCCTTCTGAGCTATGAGAACTGAAACCATTGTGACAGAATAAAGGAAGTCCCTGTGTTCCATCACCTCAGCAAGCTTACCTGCAGCCAGCCTCTGAGTATAGTCTACCTGTTACTGTCCCCAGCTGGTGTGACAACACTCCATTCTTAGATTGTAGGATTGCTTTTTCTCTGGAGTCATTCTTCCCAAATAGCCACCACAGTAGCCTCGATGAGAGGCTCACATGCTGCCCAGGCACTTGGACAGTGCCTGGAAGTTCTCTTGGTTCTGTTCTGTGGAAGGTTCTGGAATCCTCTCCTGGGAGGAGGCCTTCCTTGGTGGCCAAGATAAGATCCTATTCTCCCCTTGGGTTTCCAACACGAGCACAGACATGAACCAAGGCCTCAGTACCCACTTTATCTAGGTTTAGGGTGCCCAGGAGTTAAAAGGGCTCGGAGACCCACACAGAACTAGCAGGAGAGTCCGACTATCCCTGTCTGAGGAAAGCCCTGGCTGGGACCAGCGGTACCCGGGGTCCCTTGGTGCAGCCCTACCCTGACTCCTACCCACCTCCTCCACTGGGGACCCTTGGTCCTCACCACTTTGGTGGCTCCAGCCACTATGGGCCCGGAACAGCCGCGCCCCTGCCATGTGCCAAGACCAGCTGACTCCCCAGTGCTCCGCCCTCTGTTCCTGTTGTCCTACAGCGCCCCCTGTCCTTCCTTATGCTCTGTGCAACCTCTTCCACCTTAAGGACCCCGAAGAGCGAGGCCAGCACTGAGGGGAACCCTTCATGAGGCCAGTGCAGCCTGCAGGGATATGACCGGGTGCAATCAGGCTCTCATGAGGGTTACTCAGGCCTGTGAGACTTTACCCGTTATAGAAGCCCACAGCGATGCTTTTTCCATTCCCTAGAATGGAAAAAAGCCCCCTCCCCTGACTTTAGAGGTATGTGTTGGACATAGCTCGACATGATGAAACAGGGCATAGAAACCTGGTTGAGGGGGCACCTTTAGCGATTGTCCTCATAGGAAACTAGAGCAACAGGCTGGCTGCTGTCACAGAGATCCTGCTCTCTGAACCTTGCAACCGACTTCCGTGCCAGTTGTGTAGAGTAACAAGGAAATAATAGACTGTCCACAGCTCTCAGAATCCAGGTGAAGTGTCTTCTGACACAGGGAAGGTGGGAACAGAGGCCAGGCCTAGAGACTCCCTACCATCATGACAGCGCAGGCATCGGGGACGCTGTGGAAATGAACTATGGTAAGTGGGGTCAGTGGGCCTGGAGTATGTCTCAGCTCATACCTTGTTTCTCTGAACTCTCCCAGTTTCTGCCCTCCACTCCTTCACAGCATTACACACCATGTCAAACACTCATTATCAGTCTCAAGCTCCCTGAGATTTGGGTCTTTGGCACAGAATTCTCAGGACCTAGTCACAATGCACTCCACAAATATTTGTGGTGTAACCAAATGAAGTTAGCAAACAGGCTAAGAATCCGGTTCCTTTTAACAATAATCAAAGAACCACCTGTTTTTCTTCCCCTTCCTCTGACAGTTGATTTAGTGCCAGCTTACCTGCTTGTCAAGGAGAGACTCTGGATTTCCTCAGTAAGGACAAGAAGAATGCCCCAGTGATCCTGTTGCTAGGGCTCTATTAGCAGAAGTCACTCTGTTCCATAAAGAGACTGGCTGGTTTTGTTCACTGACCTCATAACACCACCCTCTGTTCATGAAGAAAATATGCTTAGAACAACAAAAACAACAACAAAAAAAAACTTTGTAAATAAAATAAGCAGATGTCTTGTAAATCGCCATGGGTTTAGCTGATAATTTTAATATTACGAATGAACACTCTGGATACCTTGCCTGGAAAGCATCCAAGAAAGGCACTGAGCTGATATAAACTTTAAGTCAGGGATGCTGCATGCTGAGCTGTCCATAACTTTATGGTAAATGACAGTCAAAGTGAGAGTAAAGCTACTTTATCCCCTGAGTGGGTCCCAAGGATTACCCAAATAATCTAAACATAAATTGGACATTGCAATGGTGCTGAGTAATGTCTGGGGATTTTGTTCTCCATCACCTGTAACTGAAGCAAATCATTTCCCAGCATGACTTAGAACCACTTCTGTCTAGATGGGAATGGTAGCTTAATGACTTCCCTATACACCTCCCACATAAAATCCACATTATATCAAACATTTCTTATAACTTGGGTGGGGCAATTTTGAAGCTCACAAGAGCTGGACCAGATCCAGTCTCATTCGTTCCAGTTGCTAAGACCCTGGCTTTCTGGTGATGACATAGTTGTCACCCCCAGCCCTGTGTACAGCTCTAGACTCCAGGGTATCTGAAGGCAGGAGAATAACCGATGTGTATAGAGAGAAGTGGAGCCACGTCAGACAGTGGTGCTTGAATTTGGGTCTTCTCCTGTAGAATGAGGCTATGCAGGCAAGTCAAAGTGGAACAGAAAGGGGTGGTATCAAGGCCAGAGCAAGAAGAAAGCCAATCTAAGAGCTCAATAGGCAGATTATCAAACAAGCTGGATGAGAACAGAAAGCTTTGAGCTGTTGAGAAAGCAGAAGAAATTAATAACCAGTGCAGAGCAGGACAGGGAGAGGTCAGAAGGACTCTGGTTCCAACCTACTTTGTGAAGGTAGAAAGTCATCCAACAAGGCAGACAAACAAAGCAGACTGCAGGGGAGTTAGGGAATGATGGTAGATAGGCTGTCCCGAAAGAAAGAATACATATCCATCCAAGCACTCAGGCCACAGACCATGTCACCAAGCCTACACTATGAAGAAATCCTCAGTTCCAGCTGCTCAGGGAGACATGGTCAAAATCAAATTGAGAAGGTATTTTTGCTTGACAGAATATACAGTAGAAACTCCTTGATGTCAAAGGAATTAAATAGGAATATTGGAAAATAATGATTAGAAAGTAGTGATATATGACATTTCAGAATATATGAAATTCAATTAAATCCATGTTCACATCAGCACAAAATAGGCAAAAACTCCCTTCCTATTAATAATAGAAATAAAAACTAGGGGTTGGAGAGAAAATGTTTGCTGCTTTTTCCAGAGGATGTTGGGTTGTTCTCAGCAACCGCATCAGATGGATCCCAAATGTCTGTAACTCCAGCTACAGGAAATCCAACACCCCTCTTCTGGCTTCCATGGCCATGGGGCATGAACTCCTCACATCTGGTGAACTTGTGAGTTGGCTTTTCTGGTGAACGTCAGCAGCTGGTATAAGCTCAGCCAGCTTGGTAGCAGAGATGTGTCCAATCTTTTGATGGTGTCAGTTATGCCAAGTCCAGTTGCTGCCCTCAACTTCTTACTGTGTGGGAGACCCAGTGAGTTCAGTGTTGGGAAGAGGACAATGGTCCTAAGTGTTGTGGGCTCATAGCAAGGCCTCTGTTTCTGGGAACTTGTAGAATTGGCCAGAATTTAAATAGCAATAGGCTTTAGACTCACATGGAAGATACTTAAATCCTCATGTCTGTCTCCAGGGGGCAAAGTGAGCTGTGTTAATGGAGAACTAGTCACATCTGGGCATTGAAAAATGGGGACCTTCTGAGTTCATATTTTTGTGGTTTGTAGGGCAGCTTCCCAGCAGCAGGGATTGTACTTGCCCTAGTTTACTGTCTATTCGTGTAATAGATGTCACTACATAAAGCAACTTAGGAGAAAGATTTGTCTAACTTACAGGTCTGAAGGGAAAGTAGAACAGACAAAAAGCAGGAAGAACCTGGAAACAGGAGCTGAAGCAGAGGTGATGGAGAAATGCAGCTTACTGACTTTCACTCCATGTAGCACATATGAGCCTTGTTGTAAGAGACAAGGAACAACCCTATGCCACTTCACAACAGGTTTAAAGAATGTGTCCTTCTTCTGGCTAAGGTTCTTCTGAAATTCTGGAAAGAGATAACAGATACAGTAGAAGTTTCCATAAACACTGACACCTGGGAGTTCCAGAGATTCACCAACTGAACGTCTAAATCCTAAAGCCTGTGACTCTTAGCTTTGAGACTAGTCCGGCCTATGGCTTTCAGACATGGAGGCCTATTGCTGCAGGTACTAATGGCAGGGGTTCACTATCCTGGGATCCCCTAGTAGGGATTTACTGTTGTTATGTGTGTAAGCATGGCTTATTCTCTGGGCCTTAGAGGTACCAGGCACCAGTACTGCAGCTCCTGAGCCCAGGTGTGGGAATTAATGATCAGTCATCAGTGGCTCCTAAGATCTCCTAGTGCAGGCCCTTGCAGCCTTTTGACCTGGGCTTGTCTTGTGCTTTAGGCTTTTTATAGTCTCTAGTCCCTTACAATCATAGCTGTTATATAGGTACACCAGCTCAACCTACAGGGTCTTCCCTCCAGGACTTCAAAGTTTTCAAGTAACCCTTAGATTTACAACTCAGAACTCTTTTGTAAGAGCCTCTGCTGGGTTGAAGCCCCAGTGTCTTGCTAACTATTCATGCAACCAGCCCAGGTTTCTTAATGAAGACAACACATGAGGAAAGAGAGCATCCTGAAGAAGGCCTTTATTGAGCCTAATGTTCCAGGTGTGAAGTATGTGTCAAAGGGCTTCTTGGCTAACCTAAAAGGAGTGCCAGGCAAGATACTTACATAGCTAGAAAGGAGGTGAGGGTGTTGTGCCCAGATTGCAAAAACCTCAAAGAGACCACCAGGCACCACAACTCTGATGCAAGTCTTTATTCAAGGTCGAGCCTGGACCACAAACCTTCCTGATGCAACAGAATAGGAGAGTGAACCTCCAGGTCTAGGTGAAGGGGGCTTATAAAAGATAAAACTTCAAGTGGGGATTTCCAAGCTTTGGCATTACACAAGGGGGTAAAGGAAAGATGGTCTTTAAGTTAATTGATTTACAGCACCTGGTGAAACCACAAGGAGAAAGCCTACATCAAAAGAGAGAGCATCTTGACCTGGGAACAATTTATGTTTTCTTAGCCCACTCTATTATTATCAGCTAGCTGTAGCTGCTGTGTCTATTTTGCTACTGTCAGTGACATTTCATGATTTTTCTCAAACCCAAAGGTTGGGGGTCATGTCTCTCTAAGGGCAAGTTAACTTATAATGGAGTCTTGAAAGCAAAATGGAGTTTATTCTGCTATCTCAATTCTTTCAAGATGGATACCCTTTTCAATTTGAAATTACTGCTCATCACTACACTGTTCCCAGTTTCACCAATTGCTGGCTTCACATGAAGCCAAACATGGACCACCCCACTCCACCCTCAGAAAGGGCCAATCAGATCTTGCATTGCACCAATTACAAACTTTCTGTTGAGCCACTGTGGAAATTCTTAGAATACCTGCAGAGGAAGCAGGATCATCTAGGTTTTCTTTCCCTAAAGTGGTCGTGACTGGAGGAAGGTCTCCTCAAGCAGGCACTAGGGTCCCAGCAGCAGAAGCTATTATGCTCTTTGTACCTTGGCTGCAGTTTCCTTAAGGTATCTATAAAGTGTTCAAATCAAACATGCTGCTGTGATGACACTCTGGGTTGTCACCAAAAGGGAGAGTTCTCCTCTAGGAAGCAGAAATAGAAAAAGTATCTGTTTCTATCAGAGTTATCTTTCTAACGGTTAAAGTAAACACCAGTGCGTACCTACAATGAGCACTTGTGTTCAGCACTGGCATTCTCATCATTATTAAGCCCTAACAATTCCCCATAGAGGGATGAGTTTATGAACATGTCTCAGATAGATAGTTGTGTGTTTTACAAAGGTACTCACAAACACTAAGATGGCTTTGGTGTCTCCATGAATGATGGGACCATGTGAGTCATGTCCTCCTATGTATGCTCCATCTTTAATCAAAACATCACATGTGGCTATGATGTCACCTCTGAGCCAAGAGCCGCTCTGTCTTTCTATGGGTGGTTTGTCTCCATTCATGAGTAGATGGAATGATAAGAAGGCAGGATAGGGAGTTCCCTACCCAACCTACCTCATGCATGGCTGGCTCTGTCAGCCATAACCATCTTCTTCCTCTAACTCTGACTCCATAGAGACAAGTGTTAATCAGAGAGCTGAGATTACATGTCACATACAAGACTTGTGCCACATACAAAGTTCAGTTCTAGAGAGATGCTTACCCAGCCTGAGGTTACCAACTCTGTTAGTGTCAGATCTGTCTAGGAGATGAAAAGGCCCTCTGACCCAGAAAGACTGACCCACATCATCCTCAGCCATGTATCTAACTCAGGGAGACAACAGAACCCCACACACATGCCACTCTTGCCCTGCAGTTGGCTGAGAGTCCTCACTCTTTATTTCATAGGACTGAACTCTCCTCAGAGCCCTTACTCTGCTGCCCTCCTATGGTATTTATAGCTACTTAAAATTTTTCTTACACAAAAAGACAGTCTGCATCAGTGTCTCTCTTGAACTCTAAATCTAATGTTTTTCTTATAAATTGAAAAATAACAAAAATTTAAAAATAAGTACAACACTGTCTGTGATATGAGCTTCATCCCTCTTCTTACAACTGCAATCCACATGCCTTCCAGCTGTCATGCTTTCCCCCACCATGATGCTGATGAACTACCATCCTTCCTGAATTGTAAGCTCAAACAAACTCTTTCTTTCAGAAGTTTTACTGTAATAAAATGATATCTTATTACAGAAATAGAAAAATAATGGATATGCCTATCATTGGATGGAAGAGTTTGTGTATCTGAGCTGATGCTCTGGTGTGATTCCATCTTACCTCTTAGAATCTGTCCACTGTGCTGATCCACTAACTATGTTGGACCTCACAAACTGTTCTTGCCCAGCTATCTGTATAAGTCCTCCAATACATAGGAACTGGGCCACTGCCCCAAGGCAAATCTTTGATATGTGTTCATTGTCACCACCTCCCAGCTCAGAATCTCACACACTCAGTAATCCCCCAACTTTATACTGAACAATGGGATTAAATGGGATATGGTGGTTCTCAACCCCTAAGAGACACCCTATATGGTTTCCCACACTTAAATTATCACCCAGAGAACATTCTGCCAGGAGATAGCTCCTATTCAAATTCATTTGTCCTTTGCATACAGAGCATCAAATCTCATAAAACATCATCTTACTGACCCAAAGTAGCCAACAGTTTACACTCAATAATCCAACAGCAAAATAGAACTGTGACCAATCCAACACTCCCTACCCATCTGTAGAGCCTTGAGGTGTACTGGGCAAATTCTGGCCTAAGGAGATCAGCTCAATTACAGAAGCCATGATATCTGCAGGCTGCACACAGGTGCCTCCTCATCTCTAAAGATCTGATCTGTTGGAAACTTTCCTAAATAAGCTTCATGGCTTGGGATCATGTAGTAAGAAATCTCTCCACATTAAAAAGACAAGGCAAGGCCACTAGAGGGAGACAAGATGTTCCCCTCGTGTGGAGGGAGATCCCTGCCAGGAAACTGTCATCCATCCCACCATTCTGATGAGAAAATCTCCCTAGATCTCTACACAATTCTGTAACAGAACCATTTCCTTCACTAAACCCCTCCAGATAGCCCTGCCCTTCCTTTATGGCCCTGTATGTCCTGGAGGTGGCCCACTGGTTCCAGGATTAAATTCTGCCTACAGCTGTCCTATCTCTCTCACCATGGAGTAGTAGGGGTTTGTGACCTAACACCATGACCAAAAAGCAAGTTGGGAAGGAAAGTGTTTATCTGGATTACACTTTAAGATCATAGTCCATCATTGGAGGATGTCAGGATTGAAACTCAAGCAGTGCTGGAACATGGAGCCAGGAGCTGATGCAGAGGCCATAAAGAGGTTTCCCATGGCTTGCTCAGGCTGCTTTCTTATAGAACCCAAGGATTCTGGGTTTATACCAGCCTATGAATGGCACTGCCCACAAAGGCCTAGGCACTTCCCCAATGATCGCTAATTGATAAAATGCATTACAGCTGGATCTCATTGAGGAATTTATTCAAATGAGGCTTCTTTCTCTTTGATGACTCTAACTGGTGTGAAGTTGGCACACAAAACCAGCCAGTACAAGCCATTAGCATGACAGTTTCAAAGCAGAGTATAACAGCCAGGCACATGTCCTTATACAATGCCCATTATGCTCAGCCTAAAACAGTGTGCTTCTCACAAGTAGCACTCTATTCAGAGTTTTGTATGGTACACAGCAAGTGTGGGCACAGCTGTGCATTCCCATTCAAAGGACTGTGAGCCCAAAGTCATAGGTTACTATTACCTAACTCTGGATCCCTCTCCATACAGATGAAGCTTCAACTATTACCTTTGTATTGGATGAGACTGAGTATCACTGGAGGTCTAATTTGAAATATGCAGAGTTAACTGGGCATGGTGATGCATGCTTTTATTCCCGACACCCAGGAGGCAGAGGCAAACAGATCTGTGAGTTCAAGGCTAGTCTGGTCTAAATCAAGTTCCAGGATAGCCAGGGTTGTTGCACAGAAAAACTTTGTCTCAAAAGCCCAAAAGGAAGAAAGAAAAAAAAATAAAAAGAAAGAAAGAAAGAAAGAAAGAGGGAGGGAGGAGGAGAGAGAGAGAGAGAGAGAGAGAGAGAGAGAGAGAGAGAGAGAGAGAGAGAAGGACACATGCACACTGAGAGAGAGACACACATACAAACACATATACACACACACACACACACAGAGAGAGAGAGAGAGAGAGAGAGAGAGAGAGAGAGAGAGAGAGAGAGAGAGAGATGCAGAGCGATACCAGAGAATATATCTCCTGATATGATATCATATAGGGGCTTAATCAAGATTGTTTCTGATAGCCTTAAATTAGGATTGGCCATGGCAGCATTAGCCTCCATTAGTCCCACTGAACTTCAGTGTTTGTCTGCAGGAGAGAAGCATACTATTTATTCTGGAACCACCAGAGGGCAACCACAGCAAACTAGCTTGATGTTTGTAACCTGAATCTTCAATTCTAGAATCAGAAAATGTCTCACTGGACCAAACAGAACCAGTGTTCTTAAAGCAGAGCAGGATATGCCTCTGACACAGAGAATAACCTCTCCAAAACAAATGGAAGCTGAAAAGGCAGAGAAGCCATTAAATGCCCTTGCAAGCAAACACAGGAAGACAGAACACCTTAGCCGAGTGTTCTTAACCTCACTCAGGCTAACATCAGTAACTATCACTATCCCCAAAGGGTGAGCAGGCTTCATCATCACATGAGAACTGAAGTTCCAGGGAAAAGCTCCATCTGTGCTAAAGATCTTACAGATGATAGACTGACAAAATCTCACTATCATAAACAGTGGAAATTGTTGCAATTTGAAAGACAAAATTATCTTGGACTAACTTTAGCTTCTGAAAAACCTTTTATTGCCCATCATTATGTATGACTGTTGGGTGAAACTTTTAGGGGATGTATTAACTCAAACTGGTACCACTAGCAATTGCCCATACCAAAACAAATCAAGTTCTCAGACCTGTAGCAGAAGTTGACCCTTGCCCCTTGCCATAACTGCTTATTAATGTCCCTACCAATGCCATTGGTAAATGCACTCTGATTGATCAGTCCTGGAGCAAATGTTCAATAAACTATCCCTGTCTGACTGAGACCAGTGTTCACGTTGTTGGTGGGGCAACTCCTAGACCCCAACAACTAGGGCTTTGCCTAATCTGTGAACACTTTCCCCAAGTTCCTTCTCCACAGGAAACTATTAGACCTGGGTCTGGGAGCCAAAGGCCAATGCTGCTCTGTGTGGCAGATAAAGATTTAAAAAAAAAAGTCATGTGTGGCAAAGGAAGACCTTTGTGTGAGACCAGGAGCTAAACTCCAATTCCAGAAAGGAAGAGTCCTCCTGAGCAAACTTCACTGGCCCCAAGGAAAAAGAGAGACAGAGGGGATAGGAAAGAGAGAAAGTACAGCTGCAAAGAGAAGGACTGGGAAGACGAAGAGAGAAAAAGTAATCCAAAATGTCTGGATTATATAGTAAAGAGCCTCTGCAGGTTTGGTAGCAGGGTATGCCAAGTAGGGGCTGTAGGATGCTGGGAGATCCTGGAAGCCAGGCTTGCTTTTCTTCGTAAAGTGTGCACCTCAGTTCCTGTCCTGGGTCTGAAATCCAACAAATACTCTTAAGTTTCCACACCTCCCTATTTCTGGGCGTGAGATCTCTCCTCCTCTCCCTGGCCTTGGAAATCCCCTCTCCTAATTACAAAAACCATGGGTCTGAAAGTTTCACACACTGGATAAAAATATTCTCCTAAGCTCTTTAACTTTATGTTCTCACCCTAGTCTGTTTGTCCCAGCAGACATCAGATCAACTACAGACTACTCCAGTAACTCCCTCACTCCAGGTGTTCCTGCCAGTCTGCATACAGGGCTGTATCCTCTGGGGAATCCATGGAGATCCATGGATCCCTGACCCAGCAGGAGCAGGCAAAGAGTTAAGGCTTTCTGAGGGCAAGCTGGAGCAAGGTAGGCTGCTGGACCTCTTCCAGGCTGCCACTGACCTGGAGTCAAGTGCAGGTGGCCAGATGCAGGAGGCAGCTAGGGACCACGGTTGGAGCAAAGGAACAGGAAGTGACCACTGTAGCACCAGCTGATTGGGCCAGGTTGCAGTCCACACAAAAGCTTTGGAGAGAATACTCTTCCCTGGAGAGTTACAGCTCAATGAGACAAGCACTCTCAGATAATCTTTAGTGAAGTAACTCATGCACCTTATTTCTGGTAGATTGGATTTTATAAATATTTTGGGGTGGGATAGGATCTAAAGGCAGATGCTTTCTATTAGCTTAGTCTAAAACGTTAGGGATACTTCATCTGCATGTGAAAGGACTTCAGGTGTTGTCCTCTAATGTGACTGATTGTCATAATCTTTTCAATGAGGTATCATGGTCACATGTTCCAGGACAAGAAACTGGTCAGGAGTAGATTTAAATGTCTACCATTTTGAGAATTATTGGGGTTCCTGAATCTGCTTGACCTTACCAGGTTTTTTTTTTTCTGTCTGGTGGTACAGTCCAGTGCCCCACAGTTCCCTCACAGTGCCTCACAGCCTCAGTCCAGCCTCACAAACTGCTCCAATGTGCTTGTACTTTTCTAGCCCAAGGAGCTCCCAGAAAGCCTAGCCAGCATGTGAAACAGCCTATTCTTTCTGGCCTTGACCAGCAATCTAGCTTTCTTGAGTCCCTAATAAGGGCATGCTACTGTCAACAGAAAGTAGTTATAGGAAATTTTACACCTCCCCTTATCTCTTATTTATTATTAACAGAAGACTGGGACGTTAGAGGTGCCCATTAACATTGTCTTAGTTTGAGTTTCTATTGCTATGAAGAAACACCACCAGCAAGACAAGTCTTAGAAGGCAAAACATTTGATTGGGATTGGCTTACACTTTCAAGGGCTCAGTCTATTATCATCCTGGCAGGAAGCATGGCAGCATCCAGGCAGACATGATGTAGGAGAATGAGAAGAGAGTTCTGCATGTTGATCCATGGCAGCCAGGAGGGGACTCTCTTCCAGGCATCGAGGAGGAGAACCTCAAGACCATCCCCACAGTAACACACTTCCTCCAACAAAGCCACATCTCCTAACAGTGAAGTATTCCTTCACATGTTTGCCACAGCAAAATATCATCCAGCACAACTGACTTTTCAAACAACCCTTAAGTTTCCACTTCAGTTGACATCTGGTTAAAGTATCTGAAAATGAAACACAGCCTTTGGCTGGTGTCTTTGTTACTTTTCTATCATTGTAATAAAACACCAAGACCAAGGCAACTTGTAGAAGGAAGGTTTAATTCCAGCTTTTAGTTTTTGAAGGATAAGAATCCAGCCCAGGGCTGTGGAGAACAAAAGCTGGACCAGCAAGCAGACTGAAAGCTCATATCATGAACTACAAACACAAAGCAAAGTGAACCAGAAATAACATGAGTCATTAAACTCTCAAAGCCTGCCCCAGTGACACATTTGCTTCAGCAAGATCACATGTTCTAAATTATTCGAGCAGTACACATTTAGTTGGAGCCTTCAGTTTACCCCCTCCTAAACCCCCATGGTCCAGTAAACTACATTTTTCCCTCTGTCTCAATACTACCTGTCACCTCAGAAGGCCTCCAAACAAAGAAAAGGCACCAAAGGCCTAGTTCTGCATTCCTGACATTCCAGATAGCTATTGCAACCTCCTCTCCTGAAGTTGGTAGCCACCCACATACCCACCCTATGTAGGTGCACAAACTAGAGCACAAGCTCGTCCTATAGCAGACACATCATTTTCCTCTTGTGGAGAGCCATTCCCAAGATAACCTGCCCTTTAAATTTTTTTAATTTGGCTTAAATTTGCTTATTTCATCAGTGGAGGAAACCCAAGTGTTCAAATGTTTAAGACTATGGGGGACAACTCATCTAAACCACCAGTGATAATCTGCCTACCTGCTGTGTATTTGGTGAGCATCTGCAGCAGTGTGTTTGGTAAGTAGAAAAGATGATGGGAGAAGTAGGACCTGGTGGTTACCATACCTTCCCTTTCTGTTAGGATACGGAAAGTGAGCTCTGGCTATGTGCTGTCTTTTAGCCCCCGAGTTCTCTTGCTCCTTTCACCTTTCCTCCCATCCTTTAATACAAACTCCACATGCATCTGTGCCTGTCTGCTCTGCTCTCAAGCTTTTCTTCAGTCCAAACACTGCATGAAACACAGGGTCCAGAGACCTCTCCTGAGGCAAGGACAGAACCTAAGCTGTGGAGGTCAGGGTTTGGTCTGCAATTCTTTCAGTCCTGGACACCAGCAAACAGTGTGCAGGCTGCTGCAGCATGGCAGCCAGAGCACAGGGCAAATGGTAGCATAGGCCAGGTGCTTGTCCTCCCATATCCAAGGCCACTGATCCCAGTTCAGCCCAGTTCTTTCCCCTGTCTCACAAGCTCTCCTAGGCCTCTTGTTCTCAGCACTGCCCATCGATAACACCCCTGCCCCTTCTCTAGTCACTGTGACCTCCCTGAGGTACAGTCCACTGATTCCAGCCTCCCTCCAGCTTCCCACTGAGGTTTAGCCCTGAATCAGACAGGCACAGACTGAATTAATTTCCCAGGAACCAGAGAAATGAAAGTGAAACTAAGTCTGAGCCAAGAAATGCAACAGGGAGGGAGGAAGTGGGAGGGAGTAGAAGGGAAGACAGCTAAACAATTCAGAGCATAGGGGGACATCACGTGAGCAGGGTCACTGACCCTTCCTCATGCTTGATCCTACTTCTGAGAGCTACTAACATGGACCACATATTAGCCACCAAACCTGCCTTAGCCTTGGGGCAGAGGTCAAGACCTTGTGACAAAGCCACAAGAGACCATGTGATATGATTTATTGTAAGAGGAGGCTGGTGTATGTCCCCCCAGTTCCCAAAACAGTCAGCAAAGGAAAGGGCTGCAGCAAACAAGATACTCCAAGGGCTCTGAGGAGGCACACTTCTCAGAGCTGGGGGATGTTTTCTGCAGAATAGGGCTCTACTCTGGAGAGTAGGACAAGGTGCATCAGGCCCCTGAAGGCCAGCACCTGTCACTCACCAGCCCTGTAGCAGCAGTGTGTTCATCCCTCTAAGGGACCCAGAAGGGCTGGCAGGGCTCCTCAGTGATTCCTGGTATTGTTTGTCTCTGACCCTTCCGAGTGCAGCTGGAATAATCCAGTAAAAAGAGAAAGCTAGTTTAGGCTGTGTTAAAGTGAGAGGAGATCAGGCTGAAGGTGCAGCTCAGAGCTGGGAGGACCCTGAGGGAAAGCAGGCAGCCAACTGAACTGGTGTCCAAGTCTTAGTGGGTTGAGAAGACAATATCAATTTCCGGACCACAGGACTGAGCAAAGGTCCCCTGAGGGTGAGTTTCATTTCTGAGCTCTGTGTGTGATAGAGGTGGGGGTGTGCAGTAAGCTCAGGCCTTTTCACTAAGTTTCAATTCTCCTGTGGAAGGGGTGGAGCCAGCACTGTTTAAAGAGGTCTGAGCTCTGGCAGCTGCACACTCTTGTCACCAGCCAGGAGTGGTGAGTATTGCACAGGATTCTGTGCAGGGATAGAGGATACATTCTAGCTGTTCCTGTACACACTGGTGAGCACTGCAGGGCATTTGTTGGTGCTGTTACAATGTTGGGGTCAGTGACAGTTCCTGTGTGTTGGGAAGGCAGAGAGCTCAGGCAATCTCTCTCAGTTTCGATTCTCTCTGGGAAAGGGTGGGGCCAGCACTGTTTAAATACACAGGAGCCCAGACAGCCAAGCTCTCTGTCACTAAGCAGGAGACTGGTGAGTATCTGGGGGCATCCCTAGCTCAGGGCAAGGATGCCTGAGTTCCTTGTGGATCCTGATGGGCACTGTGGGACATTTCTTGGTGCTATTAAAATAAGGGGTCAGTGAGAGCACAGGTGGAGCTTCTGGGCTAGACACAGTACCCTACCCAGCTGCTGATTGTGGTGGCAGTGTGAAATAGCTCCACTGATTAAAATTGTCTCTGCTAGGAGACAGCAGGAGAGGGTGGGGTCCCCTGGCCTTCAGGAACTGTGCCTAAGGCCTAGATGAGAAGTTCTAGATTCCATGCTGACTACGCCAGAAGTCCATAGAAAGCAGATGGAGGTCTCTTGTTAAGGGTGGGAGGGAGCCAGGTGACCCAGGGGAAGGCATTGAAATGCAGACAGAAGCCTGCTTTGGGGACCCTGCTAGAAAGGCTAACAAAGGATGTGTGTGGAGAAATGCATCTGTCCATGGTCTTCCCAGTCCCTAGTCAAGACATGCTCTGGGTGGTCTGAAGCCCTCCTTGTGCTCAGAGTGCAGGTGTCTCTCAGACCTTTGATTTGTTTATTGTGTGTGCCTGACCCTGACCTTCAGGTGAGGCATGAATCTACATGAAATGTGGTGGTCTCTTTCTGATGTGATCTACAGTGGGAAAGAGTTAGCAAGCTGTCAGACAGGAGACAAGGGTGTCCTAAAGGTTCCCTGAAAACTAACGTGGATCTAATTCTGGGAGCACTGTCTGCTTGACTAGACCAAGATCTGGATGGGCAGATGCATTTACCTCAGGTTGACAGTTCAGTTGGATACCCAGGGCACTGAATGTGCAGAAAAGGGTGTGATTTTTCAGGCTTCTCTTCTCTGAAGATCCACTAAGTCTCAAAGAGACTCCGGAGAATTGTACATGCTTATGATTTGGAAACAGAATAAAGGGTTTGGATCCCAGAAGAGGAAACAGAAATAGAGCAGATTCCTAAGTGCTCTTTTGACTGGTCACTAGGAACCTTTGGTCATGGAACACCAGGCTGAAACTAGTGATATTCCTTGATTGTGCAGTGAGACTAATCAAGACAGCCACGAACCAATAGATGAGGCTCCAATGAAGTAAAGGGGTGTCCACTCTGCAGCATGGGCCCCCTTTCCAATGCTGTGTCTGAAGGACTTTTTTAGACTAACAGACTCCATAAGTTCCTTTAGAATTACCTCCCTTTCATCATCCCCTCCCACAGGAGAAACAAATATCTGCCTTTCCAGAAGGTCCCTCAAAGATGAGATGGGCAGGAAAGGCAGGAGGTGGTAATGCTGGTGTAAGTCTTCGCCAGGGCCCATAAAATGGCTTTCTAGACCTTTCTAATTTATAATACTCATTTCCAACAGAGTGTCCAATTGGAAGAAGAAATAAAAGATGGTTCTTAGCACAGAAGAAAACAAAAGTGTTGATTCAGACAACTTACCCAGTAACCCACTGCCCAATGGAGAGACTTGCCTAGAAAAGAATGACCAGGTATGACCCATCTCCATCTGAGCTGCTTCTTTATGTCCTTCCCACTGGAGATGAAGTATGCATCCTGGAGCAGGATGCAAATGTGCCTGCTGTTGTCTTAGCTTGGGCCAAGATGAGACCAGTGGCCATCTCATGTCCTTCACTGAATGTGTCCAGTATTCAGTCTTGCTCTGGGAAAGGTGGTATTATTAGAGACTGGCAGGGCCCTGGACAGTGCTATCCTGTCCCCTGCCCATACCAAGGCTGTGTCTCCAGCTACAACACCTGCTAGGACTCATTTAGTCATTACCTTCTGGAGAAGTCACTTGGTGTCTGCTTTCATAGAGCTGGGATCCAGTTGAACCAAACCTGTTCTCTGGAAGGAGACCTATCATCATGGTCCCAGTATAACCCAGTCAGCTATCTGATCTTGGGAATGTCTACCTTTCTTTAGCAGTGAGTTTTCTATTTCCACAGTGGGATCAGCAACATCGTTGTTGAGAGGAGTCAGTGCAGCTGATGTTGGTACTCAGAACTCTATTGTTATTTTATGTTTGAGACTTTGGGCCACCTGGCTGCCTGTCAAAGTAAAGCTCAACACTTAAATCAGTATTACAACAGTAGCAAAGGTCACAGGCAATGAGAAGAATCACTGTTTCTCCCTAAATTTGTTTGCATTTCCTTCATGCTAGGCTTTCAACCCCAGAGTGAGGGGCACGAGAAACTCACACTCAATGCATCAATCAACTATTTGTTGATATGACCAAGTTCCTGACAAAATCAACTTATAAAGAGGAAAGGATATTTGGCTCACAGTTTCAGAGGTTACATTTCATGCCCATTAGACACCACTGTTCTACAAAGCCAATGTTTAAATGGCTGGGAAAGAAAAGAGGTAGAGGAAGGGGTAGGGTTCGTGTTCATTTCAAAGCCATGTTGCTTATGGTTAGTACCATTCCAGGTACCCCCAATTATTCTAATCTCACCACCATCCAAGAACAACCAGAAGGGACAAACCTTTACCAGGAGGACTTTGGTAAATGTTTTAGATCTAACATACTTTGAGAGCAGCTATCTATGTTTACTTAGCAGAATCTCTCAGCAGATAGGTACTGAGTTTCTGATATGTTTTCAGGCTCACGGTAGCAGCACAGCCTCCTCTGCCTTTGTAAGAGTCCTAGGGCTGGATCTACTTGCTTTAACAGGTGTGTTCTGTTAGAGTTGCAAGTGAGACTCCTATACCTCTTGGGAGTATAGCTGTTTTTCAGTAGTAAAGCAATCCCTAGAGGACCTGGTATTGCAGAACTGGGAGCAAGGCCAGGTGTGTAGGGTACTATTGCTAAAATTTTTCTCTAGGAGAGACAACTATATGTGTCCCTCCTTTTTAGGTTTCAAAGAAAAAACAAGGTGCAGTTCATCCAGCATTCAGCAGGGAAACTGCATTTATTAGGCTTCCTCACAGAGCAATGGGTAAAGGTTTACAATAGCAATGTGAGTGGCCTTAAAGCAACCTCACTGGAAGGTTTGCACCCAGCAGGAATGATGGCTTCCCCAAGGCTTTGCAGTGGAAGGTCTCTCTCATCACTTTTGCTCACATATATTGTCTAGTCCTATCTTCATCCCATGATCCTGTATTCTTCCCTCATGTGAGGGAAAGTCCAATAGTCTATAAACTTGCAAAGGAATTGGCTGTGTGCCTGCAGAAAGCCTTAGCAATGCTTCAGCATAGGGAGTAGCTTAGGAAGAGGCAGGCAAAAGATACTGAAAAGGAAGGCTATGGTTGCTGAGAGACCTGCTGGAGGGTAAGTGATGGGAGAGATTAGATATGGATGGAGGTTTCTGGCTCTGGCAATGGTAGTTTCCCTCACATGGGCATGGGGCACCTGTGCCTCAGCTTATTGCTCTATTTTATCCACTGTTCTGAAGGGATGAAAAGAAATTGTTACCAGGACTCCAACTCACTGCTGTGTACCATGGGCATAGTACGGTCTCAGACCCAGTCACCCAGAAGCTATCAAGAGTATATTCAGTGGGGTTGGACCACAGACGGCTAGGAGGTTCATGTCAGTGTTGTCTGTGTTAAGTTGGAACCGAGGATTAATCCTTTGTCAAAGATATACTTTGCAAACATTTGCCCCCAGCTGATGCCTTTTTTTTTTTTTTTTTTTTTTTTTTGAGACCAGGTTGCTCTGATGACTCTATGAGTTCTTATCTGCCTCCTGCCTTTTGGACCATTTCTAAGAAACGAGGACCAAACCTGCTTTTGTAGATTTTGTTATTGTTGTTTTCAAGAATGTCTATATTTTATGTCTTTTTTTTCCTATGTACATGATAGATTATGAGTCAATTTTTAAACTAATTAATGAATTCACAGCCTGGCTGCAGCAGTTTTTTCCTTTCAATTCTTTCCACTTTACAGTTCACTCCTCCTCCATTTCTTTTCAGAAAAGGGCAGGCTTCCCATGGATATCAACCAGCCATGGACTATGATGTTACAGTAATTCTAGTCACCTCCTCTACTATTAAGGCTGGATGTGGAAATCCAGTAGGTGGAAAGAGCCCCAAAAGCAGGCACCAGAGTCAGAGATAGCCCCTGTTCACATTGTTAAGAGTTTCACAAGAAGACCAAACTACACAACTGTAACATGTACAAGAAGCCCTGGTCAGATCCATGCAGGCACCCTGGTTTGTGGGTTAGTATGCTTTATGGTGTAATATAGCAATGTAGGCCTTTTCTTTTAAGTGTAGATAGTGAAACATTCCAATACAGCTTAGTTAAAAGCTGGTCCTTTCCTAGATACTTCCTTTGTATCTAATTTATGTCAGTTTCATGTAGTGACTTTCAAGGTTGTATGTTGTGTTTTACTAATACCATGTTCTGTTCTATGAAATACCACATCATCTCAGCTACAATGTTATTACTTTCTTGGAACCAGAGGCATCCATCCTTCCATTTCGTAGCTCTCTTTTAGAGTCCTTTTGCATCTTGGAGCAGAATGTAAGCCATTTATATTTAATGTGCTGTTGCTAGATGAGAACAGTTATTTCTAATTTTTTATGTGAAACATTTGATCTTCCCCTTAACTTTCCTTACATTATTACACCTTTGGGGTTAAACAACAATAATTTAGGAGTGCATGCCATGTCCTATGCTGGTGGTTCACTATGTTAGTGTGTAACTATGTAGTGTTCACCTTTAACAAGCACAAAATGTCTATCTATGAAGGAAACAATAACAAGGTTCTGTGTGGCATAAGAAAGGTTTTTCTGCTATTGGCCTTCATCCTATCTGTTATGATCTTCCTTTTCCATTCATCAGAAACCCCACAATGTATTGCTGCTGTTTATGTTCAGCTGTCATCAAAGGGTGGTGGAGTCATGAGAAACTGGTACAGGTCAGCCCCTCTTGTAGTGTCTGATCCATGATATAATACATTGTATAAATATGTGCTATAATAAATTATATAATTAAATATATCATATAAGTATATGAGATAATTTATATAGTTTATCTTAATTGCTTTACCATAGGGGTGGAGAGATTTATGCACAATGCTCAGTGACATACCCAACACTTACCACTAAGCTAAACTCTCTCATCTTCCTTTCTAACCGAGTTGCAATTTAGTTAACACTTCTAAAAAGTAGATAATTAAATAAATAATTTTTAAGAACCCTCCTAGATTCTTGCACTTTATAAGAGAAAGGCCGTATTACTGGCCAAAGACATACTAATTCTAAGCCATCAAGATTTTATTTCTAGTCCTCCATGTAGCTTCCAAAAAGATATTTGTTGCAGGTATAGCAGTTTTTACCATTACCCTATAAAACTGAATGGCTTTACTTCTGCCTTGAAAACCTATGTCTCTCTCACCCAGTCCCTGTCCCTGTCCCTGTCCCTGTCCCTGTCTCTGACTCCTCTCTCTCTCTCTCTCTCTCTCTCTCTCTCTCTCTCTCTCTCTCTCTCTCTCTCTCTGTCTCTCTGTGTGTGTGTGTGTGTCCTGGAGATGGTGACTCTAGAGTCAACTTTTAGATCCAATACTCATAATCAGGAGCATGCTGTTCTTTAGGTGCTTGGGAAATGCGCAACATGGATTTTGTCTCTTTCATCATCAAGACAGAAGAATCAACATTTTGGTATTTCCTCAAATATATTTTGCCTATTTCTCACTGTTTGGGGAATTCTAACAACACCTATATTGGTCCTGGACTCCGTTGGTTTTGCTGGAACATCTCCTGTGGAGCATGACCTCACTCTTGATTTTTCCCCCATCTAGGATTCTGTGAACAACCTCTGCAGTCAGTATGAGGAGAAGGTGCGCCCCTGCATTGACCTCATCGACTCCTTGCGTGCTCTTGGTGTGGAACAAGACCTGGCCCTGCCTGCCATTGCTGTCATTGGGGACCAGAGTTCAGGAAAGAGCTCTGTGCTGGAAGCACTGTCTGGAGTGGCCCTCCCCAGAGGCAGTGGTGAGAGCTCAGTTCCTATTACTCTGCTAGGCTGCAGTCCCTGGGACTTTAAGGTTAGGATCAGGTCTCCTCCCAGTTTGTTGGCATAGCAGAATAAATGTCAAGGTGATCTAACATTTTGCCTAGTGTTGTCATCTTATAGCTCCTTCCTCCTCTCACAAGGGCACCAGGTTCAGTGTCAGTCACTATGGTTCCACTCATGCACCTTCCTAAGCGCTCCATTAGACCCTCTTTTCAGGCTCTATATCCAACAGTCACTCCAGGTTTTGGGGTTGAACACATGTGCTGAGTGTGGAGTCACCTTTGAATCTATCATACTCTCCCATTGCATATTTTGAGAGTCACTTAGAATCTGCAGTTTGCAGGAGCTCTGACTCAATGGGTCAGTTCCCCAACCCCTTCCTTTGAGTGAATACTCCCTTCAGAGAAGATTCTGGTGCCCAGGTTAGTGTTGCCTTTTAAACTCTATGGCTGAGGCAGGTATTGGGCACTCAAAGAGACAGTGGTTCAGGACTAAGGTGAAATGTGACATATGTGACAGGAATTGGAAGGAGATCATGATACAAGGCATGATGAACTGGCCTAAGGGACACAGGGACCAGCATGTGTAGGCTAGTATGACATGTCAGTTATGTTAAAGTTTCAACCAAGGTCCCTGTGGAGCTGAGAGTACCACACTAGAAGGACTTCCTAATGGTTCCTTAGCTATCAGCTAGAGGTAGTTATTAGCTTTTACCCCAAGTACATAGCCATGACCTGGGTTCTTGTTCTCAGAATATAGGCCTGAGGTCACCCTGGATGGGAAGCATCAGAGCAAGGCCAGATGTTTCCATTCCCAGCATTTCTGTAGATGAAAGTGTGAAGGTGTGGGCACCTCTAGCTAAAGGCTCCATACTGGTGTGTGCTTCAGAACACTGCATTAACATGGATCTCACCTTATAGGCATTGTCACCAGATGCCCTCTAGTGTTAAAACTGAGGAAGTTGAATCAGGGAGAAGAGTGGAGAGGCAAAGTCACCTATGATGACATTGAAGTGGAGCTCTCTGATCCTTCACAGGTGGAAGAGGCCATCAACAAAGGTCAGTGCCCTATTTCTCCCTTATCCTCTCACTGTCTGTCAAGACCTTGCTCCTATCAAAGCTGCTGTCACCCAGACCCCTGCACAGAAGAGGGTCTGAATTCATTCTCTGTGGCTGTGGCACAGTACCTTACAGAATGTGTTATAAGAGGATTTACATTCTATCCTGGACTGAGAGAGTTTCATCCATGGTCACCTTTTCCTATTAACCTGGGACAAACATTATTGTGATAAGGACAAGTGGTATCAGACAAGAAACAGAATGCTAGGGAAATAAGACTTGAACCTGCCCCCAATACCTACTTCCTCTAGCATAGTTCCACCTCCTAAAGTATCTAGAAGCTCAAAATATGATCAGTTGAAGACCAACCCAACTTTTCAGTTTAAGATCCTGTTGGGTCACTGCATAGCCATTGCATTCTTTCCGAGAATTCCCTGGAATAAAATCCCCTCTATCTGATCCTTCTACCCTATAGTTCTTTATTCTACGCCACTATGCTTGACCAGGATATTTTTTTCTTTCTTTCCAGGTCAGAACTTCATTGCTGGGGTAGGGCTGGGGATCAGTGATAAACTCATTAGCCTAGATGTCAGCTCCCCACATGTCCCAGACCTGACTCTGATTGACCTGCCTGGAATCACCAGGGTGGCTGTAGGCAACCAGCCTGCAGACATAGGACGCCAGGTGAGACTCTAGACCCTACTCTGACACACAAGGCTGCAGGGGTGCTGGGATATGTCCAAGGCTATGTATAAGAGAGATTGTGTGGGAATGGAAGTAAGATTGGATGGCCAGGCTTTACCATGACTTTCATGTTTGATGGAGACAGTGAAACATTGGGTGCAGTCCACTGAGGCCAGGGCCCAAACCCTGAAGCAAGTGCATGGTCAGGACCATTTTGCTCTTGATCCTGTCTTTATAATTAAGGTCACCATCTCATTTCTTACAGATCAAGAGACTCATCAGTACATACATCCAAAAACAGGAGACCATCAACCTGGTGGTAGTCCCCAGCAATGTGGACATTGCTACCACAGAGGCCCTGAGCATGGCTCAGGAGGTGGACCCTGAAGGGGATAGAACCATAGGTAAGGAAAGTGGGACATAACAGTGGTGTGTAAGTGCAAGTGAGATACATCTTCTGGATCCAATGGACCAAGCTCAGGATCCCACTGAGGCCAGAGAAATGGAACCCTTTGTCTCATCTCCCTGATGCACAAGTCTCTTGGTGGGTTTTTATTTTGCATGAGTATTTTAATATGTCTTCTCTGCCTCAGCTAAGAATGGGATCCTGGTGGTCTATGAGAGCTGAGCTTCCTGCTATGTTGGAACTGTGTGTGTCCTCTGATCCTAATGCCTGTTTTTCAGGCATCTTGACCAAGCCTGATCTGGTGGACAGAGGGACTGAAGACAAGGTTGTAGATGTGGTGAGGAATCTGGTGTACCATCTGAAGAAGGGCTACATGATTGTCAAGTGCAGAGGTCAGCAGGACATCCAGGAGCGGCTGAGCCTGGCTGAGGCTCTTCAGAATGAGCAAGTCTTCTTCAAGGAACACCCTCATTTCAGGTGCCTCTGCTATACTGTCCCATATAGTGAAAATTGCTGATCAAGAGCAGACCTGACATGAGGGGTGTGTTTGTGCAACATCATGATGATGATGGAACCTTGGGAACCACTGTAGAATTTTCCTGAAGGAGATAAAAATGTACAAAGCAATTTTTAATGAGTAATAAGTAGTAAAATAGGGAAGGGGACTTGCCAAAGTGCCGCAGTCAAAGGGTACAGGAACCAGAGTCACAACTAAAGCAAAGGAAAAGTAGGAGACCCAGATCCTGGCTGTGCCTTTGATATGTCATAAAGGTAGACTCAGCTACAAGATGGCAAGGCTGACTGATCAATATCTTCAGAAAATACTTAATATGCTGAGGACAAGGTTGTGGATGTGGTGCAGAATCTGGTGTACCATCTGAAGAAGGGCTACATGATCATCAAGTGCAGAGGTCAGCATTTTTCTTGCAATGTTAGAGCAAAGTCTGAGCAGCAAAAGACACAGGTGATAAGAGCTGAGCGTCTATATGCACCTGCTGATGATGACCTAAAATCCCACAAGTCCTTTGGAACTTCCTACTGCACAAGCATTCTCTTTGAAATGAAAAGGCTTTCCTAATCTTAATGGGAACTGTTTGATATTTTTTTCATTCAGTGTAAATGTTGGCTATAGGTTTTTCATATATAGCCTTTGTTAGTTTGAGACTAACTTTCTCTATCCCAAACTTCTCCATGACTTTTTCACAAAAAGGATATTAGCTTTTTGTTAAAGCCTTATTCTGTGTCTAATGAGATGATTGCATGATTTGTCTTTGAGTTCATTGTGTGATGGATAATATGAATTGGTTTACTTACATTTAAACATTTATTTTTCTGAAATGAAACCAACTTTGTTGTGATGAATGATAGTTTTGTATGAGTTTCAATTTGGTAGCCAAAATTTTTTTGAGAACTTTTGCATAATTTCTTTATCCAGGAGAGTGGAATATAATTTTCTTTTTCTTTTCTTTTTTTTTTTTTTTGTTTTGTGTTTATCTGGTTTTGGATCAATACTGGCTTCATAGAGGAGTTTGAAAACTGTTCTTCATTTTCTATTTCTTGGAAAATTGGAACAGTATTGGTGTGAATTTCTTGAAGGTCTGGTAGAATTTTCAGTGAATCCATCTGGTACTGGGCCTTTTTTAATTAAGAGAGTTTTTATTACTGCTGCAGTTTCATCTTGGTTAAGGATATGTCTAAACTGTTTATTTCCATTTGTTTTAATTTCATTATGTTGTATACATCTAAGATTTTACCCATCTAAGATTTTAGGCTTTTCAGTTTCATGGAATATTTATATTTTTAAAGAGTGTTCTTATGTGTTGCTACGTTCCAACTGAATCTATTGCAATATCTCTCTTCTCTCTCTCTCTCTCTCTCTCTCTCTCTCTCTCTGTCCAATTTAGCCAAAGATTTGTCAATCTTGTTTATCTTTCCAAAGAACCACTTTATTGAATTTTTTCTATTTTATTTCACCTATTTCAGCCCCAATTTTAATTTTATCTTCCAATTCACTGTTTGGGGATATTGTTTACTCTTAATTTTCCAAGCCTTTAAGGTGCATCATTATTATTTTGTTATATCTCAAATTTTTGATGTACTTACTTGTAAACATTCCTCTCAAGACTGCTTTCAGTATATCATAGATTTTTATATGTTGCTTTCATTACCACTCAATTCTTAGGGTTTATTTTTATTTATTCCCTCTATCATCTACTATCTATTCATCTATCCATCTTAATTTTTCAAGACAGGGTTTATCTGTGTATCCTCTGTCCTGAAACTCTGTAGACCAGCCTGACCTTGAACTGGGAGATCTGACTGTCTCTGGCTTTCAGGTATTGGGATTAATGGAATGCCTTACCACCACCCAGCAAATTATTGAAAATTTAAAAAATTTCCATATTTCTTTCTAATGATAATCATTATTCAGTAGTATGTTGTTTAGAGTTCTTGAGTTTGTGTATTATTTGTAGTTTTTATTGCTGTTCATACATAGCTTAATTCTATTGTGGTCAGATAGAATGAAGGATGTTATTTAATGTCCTGTGTTTGTTGAGAATTTATTTGTGTTCTAATAGGTGATACATTTTAAAGAAAGATTCATGGAATACAGAAAAGAATATATTCTTTAGTGTTTGAGTAGACTTTCTATAGATGTCTGTTAGGTCCATTTGATTTTTATTACTTTTTTTTCTTTGTCTCTCTTCTCTCTCTCTCTCTCTCTCTCTCTCTCTCTCTCTCTCTCTCTCTCTCTCTCTCTCTCTCTCTCTCTCTCTCTCTCTCTCCTTTTTGAGGTAAGGTTGCCATGTGTTTAGTGCTATATGTTTAAGATTGTAGTGTCCCTTTGGTATTTTGTTTCTTTGGTAAGTATAAAGTGTTTCTCCTTCTGTGTTCCTCCTCCTTCATTTTTTTTGGGGGGTTTTACTTTTCAAGACAGGGTTTCTCTGTGTAGCCCTGGTTATCCCGGAACTCACTCTATTGACCAGGCTGACCAGGCCTGCCTCAAATGCATAGAGATCCTCATGCCTCTGTAACCCTAGTGGTGAAACTAAAAGTATGCACCACCATGCCCGGCGCATTCTTATTTCTATTCACTAGTTTTAGATTTACTAGATATTACAATGTATACTGTTTGTATCCTAGATCCATTAGCTTTTCTACCTTTACCCTGAGGTTATGTCTATCATTGATAGTAAGCTGTGTTTTCTGGTGGCAGCAAAAAAGATGGATTCTATATTCAGATTCAGTCTACTAGTTTGCCTTTATTAGAGTTCTCAGATTAAATTTTCAGAGTTATTATTGATGGGTGTATGTTAATTTCTGTCATTGACATTGTCTTATTTGTTTTTTTATTTGGCAGTTTGAGACAGGATCTCACTATACAGTTCTGGCTGCCCTAGAATGAACTATGTAGGCCAGACTCACAAAGTGCACTACCATGCCTGTCTTTGTTGTTGCTTTTGTGATGTTCTTTGACCTTTTTTGATAGACAGTTGTGGTATTGCCTATTTATTCCCCATATATTCTTGGGTATGTTTATTTTTCTGTTCAGATCCCAGAATTTTTTTAAGAATACTCTGTAAATCTGTATCAGCAGTCATAAATCTACTAAATCTGCTTTTATCATAGAAGTTTTTATTTCTCCCTCAATTTTTTTAACAACTTTATTTTACAAAACAAAGATAAATGTACAGATTTTAAACATTTTTTTGCTTAAAATTATACATTTTTGTCAGTACTTTTATTTCAGATTTTAACATAATTTTTACATAAAACTATATGAATATATTTTTAGTCAGTACTTGATTTTTTTCAAGGTTTGATAGTATGCCTTGAAAACTTAATAGTTACAGTGAGCTAAAGTACATGTAAAACAAAATGTAACATGGAAATAGTTAAAGTTTTCTTGTTTTGTAAATTTTTTTTGTTTTGTTTTGTTTTCTTTATTTCTTGGACTTCATACAGTCTGTGAGTTGTTTCTGGGGGAGTGCAAGCCTCTGGGGTTAGCATCCCACTATCAGTGACTGCATATTATGTCTGTTCTTTTGTGACTGGGTTATCTCACTCAGGATGATATTCTCTAGATGCAGCCATTTTCTTAAGAATTTGGTTAAGTCATTGTTTCTGGTGGCTGAGTAGTATTCCATTGTGTATATGTACCACAATTTTTGTATCCATTCATCTTCTGAAGGACATCTGGGTTCCTTCCAGCTTCTGGCTATTATAAATAGAGCCGCTATGAACATTGTGGTGCATATATCTTTGTTGTGTATTAAAGTGTCTCTGGGGTATATGCCCAGAAGTGGAATAGCTGGGTCTTCAGGTAGTACTATATCCAATTTTCTGAGGTATCGCCAGACAGATTTCCAGAGTGGTTGTATTAGCTTGCAACCCCACCAACAGTGGAGAAGTGTTCCTCTTTCTCCGCAGCCTCGCCAGCATCTGCTGTCATCTGAGTTTTGGATCTTGGCCAATCTGACTGGTGTGAGGTGGAATCTCAGGGTTGTTTTGATTTGCATTTCCCTGATGGCTAAGGATGTTGAGCACTTCCTCAGATGTTTCTCGGCCATTCGGTGTGCCTCAACTGAAAACGTTTTGTTTAGCTCTGTACCCCATTTTTTAATAGGGTTATTTGATTCTCTGGTGTCTAGCTTTTTGAGTTCCTTGTACACCTTGGATATAAGGCCTCTATCTGATGTGGTGTTGGTAAAGATCTTTTCCCATTCTGTTGGTTGCCGTTTTGTTTTCTTGACGATGTCTTTAGCCTTACAGAAACTTTGCAATCTCATTAAGTCCCATTTGTTAATCTTTGACCTTAGAGCTTGAGCCATTGGTGTTTTGTTCAGGAAATTTTCTCCTGTGCCTATGTGTTCTAAGGTTTTCCGTACTTTCTCATCTAATAGTTTCAGTGTATCTGGTTTAATGTGGAGATCTTTGATCCACTTACACTTGAGTTTTGTACACGGAGATAAGAAAGGGTCTATTTTCATTCTTTTGCATGCTGAGTGCCAGTTGGACCAGCACCATTTGTTGAATAGGCTGTTTTTTTTCCATTGAATGTTTATGGCTCCTTTGTCAAAAATCAGGTGACCATATACATGAGGGCTCATTTCTGGATCTTCTATTCTATTCCATTGATCCACATGCCTATTTCTGTACCAGTACCATGCAGTTTTCAGCACAATTGCCTTGTAATATAGCTTGAGGTCAGGGATAGTGATTCCCGCAGATGTTTTTTTTTTTGTTGTTGAGGATGGATTTCACTATTCTAGGTCTTTTGTTATTCCATATGAAATTGCACATTAATCTTTCCAATTCCATGAAGAACTGTGTTGGAATTTTGATGGGGATTGCATTGAATCTGTAGATTGCTTTTGGTAGGATGGCCATTTTTAAGATGTTGATTTTTCCAATCCATGAGCATGGGAGATCTTTCCATTTTCTGAGATCCTCCTCAATTTCTTTCTTTAGAGGTTTGAAGTTCTTGTCATACAGGTCCTTCACTTGCTTAGTTAGAGTCACACCAAGGTATTTCATAGTTTTTGTGATGATTGTGAAGGGTACCTTTTCCCTAATTTCTTTCTCCACATGTTTGTCCTTTGAGTATAGGAAGGCTACTGATTTGTTTGAGTTAATTTTGTATCCAGCCACTTTGCTGAACATGTTTATCAGCTGTAGGAGTTCTCTGGTGGAATTTTTGGGGTCACTCAAGTACACTATCATGTCATCGGCAAAGAGTGAAGTTTTTATCTCTTCCTTTTCGATTTGTATCCCCTTGATCTCCTTTTGCTGTCTAATTGCTCCAGCCAGGATTTCCAGTACTATGTTGAATAGGTAGGGGGAGAGCGGGCAGCCTTGTCGAGTCCCTGATTTTAGTGGGATTGCTTCAAGTTTCTCGCCATTAAGTTTGATGTTGGCTGTTGGTTTGCTGTATATTGCTTTTATTATGTTTAAGTATGGGCCTTGGATTCCTGTTCTTTCCAGGACTTTTAACATGAAGGGGTGTTGGATTTTGTCAAATGCTTTCTCAGCGTCTAGTGAGATGACCATGTGATTTTGGTCTTTGAGTTTGTTTATATGGTGGATTATGTTGATGGATTTCCTTATGTTAAACCATCCCTGCATCCCAGGGATGAAGCCTACTTGGTCATGATGAATGATCGTTTTGATGTGTTCTTGGATTCGGTTTGCAAGGATTTTGTTGAGTATTTTTGCATCAATGTTCATAAGTGAGATTGGTCTGAAGTTCTCTTTTCTTGTAGGGTCTTTGTGTGGTTTAGGTACGAGGGTTATTGTAGCCTCAAAAAATAAGTTGGGTAATATTCCATCTGATTCTATCTTTTGGAATAGTTTGAAGAGTATTGGTGTTATATCCCCAATAAATGTCTGATAAAATTTTGCACTGAACCTGTCTGGACCTGGGCTTCTTTTGGTTGGGAGGCTTTTGATGACTTCTTCTATTTCTTTAGGTGTTATAGGGCTATTTAGATGGTTTACTTGGTCCTGGTTTAACTTTGGGATCTTGTATCTGTCTAGGAATTTGTCCATTTCCTCCAGATTTTCCAATTTTGTGGAGTATAAGTTTTTGTAGTAGGATCTGATGATTTCTTGAATTTCCTCAGTTTCAGTTGTTATGTCGCCACTTTCCTTTCTGATTTTGTTAATTTGGATACTATCTCTTTTCCCTCTAGTTAGTCTGGCTAGGGGTTTATCAATCTTGTTGATTTTCTCAAAGAACCAACTCTTTGTTTTGTTGATTTTTTCAATGGTTCTTTTTGTTTCTATTTGATCTATTTCTGCCCTAATTTTGCTTATTTCTTGCCGTCTACTCTTTTTGGGTATATCTGCTTCCTTTTGTTCTAGGGCTTTTAGCTGTGCTGTCAGGTTGCTGGTGTGAGCTCTCTTCAGTTTCTTTTTGGAAGCACTTAGGGCTATGAGTTTTCCTCTCAATACTGCTTTCATTGCATCCCATAGGTTTTGGTATGTTGTGTTTTCGTTTTCGTTGAATTCTAGAAAATCCTTAATTTCTTTCTTTATTTCTTCTTTGACCCTGTTATCCTTTAACAGAGTGTTGTTTAGTTTCCATGTGTATGTGGGCTTTTTGTTGTCTTTGTTGTTGTTAAAGACCAGCCATAGATCATGGTGATCTGAGAGGATGCATGGGAGTATTTCAATCTTCTTATATCGATGGAGGCTCGGTCTGTGTCCAATTATGTAGTCAATTTTTGAGAAGGTGCCATGGGGTGGTGAGAAGAAGGTGTATTCTTTTACTTTAGGATAGTATGTTCTGTATATATCTATTAATTCTAGTTGGTTCAAAGTCTCTGCTAGTTTTGCAGTGTCCTTGTTCAGTTTCTGTTTCCCTGATCTGTCCATTGGTGAGAGTGGGGTATTAAAGTCTCCCACTATTATTGTGTGGGGTGAAATGTATTTTTTGAGCTTTAGTAGGGTTTCTTTTATGAATGTGGGTGATTTTTTATTTGGAGCATATATGTTAAGGATTGAGAGTTCCTCCTGACAGATTTCCCCGGTAATGAGTAAAAAGTGTCCTTCCTTATCTTTTTTGATAACTTTTGGTTGGAAATTTACTTTATTCGATATTAGAATAGCCACTCCAGCCTGCTTCTTGGAGCTGTTTGCTTGGAAGTTTTTTTCCCACCCTTTTACTCTGAGATAGTGTCTTTCTCTGTCTCTGAGATGAGTTTCCTGTATGCAGCAAAAGGCTGGATTTTGTTTATGTATCCAGTCTGATAGTCTATGTCTCTTTATTGGGGAGTTGAGACCATTTATGTTAATAGATATCAAGGAATAGTTGTTTCTGTTTCCTGCCTTTATTGCTTTTTTGGGTTGAGTTGTGTCTGTGTTTTTTTCTTCTTTTAGTTTTTTTGTTTAGGAGTTTTCTTGTTTTTACTAGGCTGTATTTTCCCTCATTGTATTGGGTTTTCCACCTATAATTCGTTGTAGTGCTGGGTTTGTGGCCAGATATTGCGTGAATTTTGATTTGTCTTGAAATATCTTCGTCTCTCCATCGATGGTGATTGACAGTTTTGCTGGGTATAGCAGCTTGGGCTGGCACTTGTGCTCTCTTAAGGAGTGCATGATGTCTGTCCAGGCTCTTCTAGCTTTCATAGTCTCTGTTGAGAAATCGGGTGTGAGTCTGATTGGTCTGCCTTTATATGTTACCTGACCTTTTTCCCTTACTGCTTTTAGTATTCTTTCTTTGCTTTGGGCACTTGATGTTTTTACTATTATGTGTCGGGAGGTATTTCTTTTCTGGTCCAACCTATTTGGAGTTCTGACGGCTTCTTTTATGCTCGTGGTCATCTCATTCTTGAGGGTAGGGAAGTTTTCTTCTATGATTTTGTTGAAGATATTTACTGTGCCTCTTAGTTGATACTCTTCTCCCTCTTCTATTCCTATTATCCTTAGGTTCGGTCTTCTCATTTTGTCTTGGATTTCCTGGACATTTTGGGTTAGGAGCTTTTTGTTTTTTGCATCTTCTCTGACTGTTTTGTCTATGTTTGCAATGTTGTCTTCTGCCCCCGAGATTCTCTCTTCGATCTCTTGTAATCTATTGGAAATGCTTGCTTTTCTTTTTATTTATTTATTTATTTATTTATTTATTTATTTATTTATTATTTTTTTTTTTTTGGTGTTCTGACTCTAGGGTTATCTCTTTTAGCGTTTTCTTTATTGTGTCAATTTCTGTTTTAATTTCCCTCTTCCATTCCTTTATTTCTTTGGTTCTGTTTTCCTCTAGTTCTTTGAGTTCTTTGAGTGTTTTTCTTGTTTCTTCTTTAAAAGCTTCTGAGTCTTTTTGCTTTTCCTCCCTTTCTTGTTTAAGTATCTCTATCAGCATCTTGAGGTATGATTTCAGGTCCGTGTCTTCTTTTTCTGGAGTGTTTGGAATTCCGATGTTTGCTGTTATGGGAGAGCTGGGTTCTGGTGTTGCTAGATTGTCTTGGTTTCCTTGGGATATACTCTTTCTCTTTCCTCTTGCCATTTTGTTGTCAGTGATATGTTCTTGATTTCCCTTGTATCTGGTCTGTGTCCCTGGTTCTCCACTGGTCCAGGTGTCAGATGGGCAGAGCCCTGTTTTATGCCTCAGAGTCGTTGTGTGTGAACAGAAGTTCCAACGTTCTGTTTCTTGTTGCTGGATCAGGCACGGCAGGGCAGGGCAAGGCAGGGGGTGCTCTTTCCGTTTGCACTCCGCAGAGATCTCTCTGCTCCCCTGCAGCCTAGGTCTCCCACTCACCAGTTGTTCAGCCTTTACAAGCTGCTGTTCCGGGTAGAAGATGGGCTGGGCTCCGCTCTGCATCCTGAAGTCGCCTCTGGGTGGAACCAGAAGTTCTAATTTTCTGTTCCCAATTGCTGGATCCGGCAAGGCAGGGCAGGGCAACGCAGGTGTGCACTTTCCGTGTGCACTCCGCAGAGATCTCTCTGCTCCCCTGCAGCCTAGGTCTCCCACTCACCAGTTGTTCAGCCTTTACAAGCTGCTGTTCCGGGTAGAAGATGGGCTGGGCTCCGCTCTGCATCCTGAAGTCGCCTCCGGGTGGAACCAGAAGTTTTAATTTTCTGTTCCCAGTTGCTGGATCCGGCAAGGCAGGGCAGGGCAACGCAGGTGTGCACTTTCCGTGTGCACTCCGCAGAGATCTCTCTGCTCCCCTGCAGCCTAGGTCTCCCACTCACCAGTTGTTCAGCCTTTACGAGCTGCTGTTCCGGGTAGCAGATGGGCTGGGCTCCGCTCTGCATCCTGAAGTCGCCTCCAGGTGGAACCAGAAGTTCTAATTTTCTGTTCCCAATTGCTGGATCAGTTTCTCAGCCTCTATGAGCCGCCGTTCCGGGTGGCAGATGGGCCAGGCTCCGCTCTGCGTCCTGAAGTCGCCTCCGAGTGGGAACAGAAGTTCTAATTTTCTGTTCCCAGTTGCTGGATCCGACAAGGCAGGGCAGGGCAGGGCAACGTAGGTGTTCACTTTCCGTGTGCACTCCGCAGAGATCTCTCTGATCCCCTGCAGCCTAGGTCTCCCACTCACCAGTTTCTCAGCCTCTACAAGCCGCTGTTCCGGGTGGCAGATGGGCCAGGCTCCGCTCTCTTCTCCCTCAATTTTAATAGATAACTTTGCTGGGTATAATAGTCTGGATTGACATTCACATTCTTTCCAAACTTGGAATACATCTTTCCACGTTTTCTTGGCTTTAAACATTTTGATTGTGTCCATGCCTTTAATCCCAGCACTTGGGAGGCAAAGACAGGTGGATGAATCTCTAGAAGCTAGAGACAAGCCTATTCTACATAGTGAGTTCTAGGACAGCCAAGACTACAGAGAGAGACCCTGGTTCAAAATAAAAAAAAAAAAAAAAAAAACTAAACTAAAGTTTTCATTCAACTCCATTTCTATTCTACCATAGTATGATTGTTATTTTTTTGTTTGTTTAAATAAATTTAACAGTATAGAAATTGGATCCCTAATAAGAGTAAGCTGTCACAGGTGGAAAGAGTTCTAACCTCCTATACCTTATATCCTACGTATAGCAGTGTACTGTGTGAACACAGAATTTGGCAGCATAAGTATACTGTAGCTTCATTGCTTTAAGAGCTTATGGAATAAATACAGGGTGAGTAGGGAGCTACTTTACTTGTTCATCACACATATGTAAATACATGTCAGTGAATTTGTATAAAGATCTGGATATATATGTATTGTGCATATTTCTGTGTATTATGCATGTGAGTGTGCATGCATATACCCATATGTGTAGCCTCTATAAAGGGTATGTATACTAATAATATGTTGTATATATGTATAGTATAAAACACTATACATTACAAGCTGTTAGCCTATTTTCTGGGCCAGACCCTCAGCTAGCCATCCAGAATCTACCTGTCTTTCCTGCCACTGTGTGTCTATCACATGGCTCTCTCTGCTGTATTTCAGTACTGCTACTGTTCTTCCTCTGCTTCAGTTCTAGCCTTCATCTCTTTATTCATCAAGAACCACACTCCTTTCTCATACAAAAAAGTTATTAGCATAGTGGGAGAGCTTCTACAGCTTACTCTAAGACAATCAGCAGAAGGCAGAACTGTGCTCTATATCTGCAGCTGACCAGAGTGAGAGCTACTTAACCTCCCCTCCACCCACACTAATGGCAAATTGCTTTCTGAACATAATAATCTCAGATGATCACTTTTTTTGATAGATGAGAAGGTGGCAAATGTTTACATTTAGGAAGTAGGTATTGTGGGTTATAGAAATGACAATACCATATACCCTGCCAGCACCTGTTGCTGCCAGCTCAGCAATTAACAACTGAGATACAGGAACACACCTTCATAGTCAGTTGATAAAATATCTGTGGGGATAGGTTACTCCAACACATGGAATGTGTGTGTTTACTCACTTACCACACATGGAAGAATTTTTTGTATACTTGTGTGCGTGTGTTCATGTGTATCACATATGGACAGGAATATGTGTGCTATGATAACATATCTGTAGCTGTGTACATGTGTTTTGTGGAAAGCAAATTTTACTCTGATTATTACATGAACCCAGAGGGATCATTGCAGCCCACTGTAGAATTCTCCAAGCTGATTCCCCTGCATCATTCCACAAACCCACCTCTGACTAGGTATACCATTCACTAATAGTACCCAAACTGTTCTGACTACCCACAGCAGACTGCAGACTTGCTACTGGACAGGTCTGATGTAACCCACCCTCCTCTTTCCTCAGAGTTCTTCTGGAGGATGGGAAGGCCACAGTGCCCTGCCTGGCAGAGAGATTGACCACGGAGCTCATCTCGCACATCTGTGTAAGCTTTAGAGATCCTGTTTAGAAACAAGAGTTCTTGGCACCTGTTGACCTGTTGAAAACAACAGAAGAGTTTAGGGGTCTTGTTGTTCCAACTTCCCGTGTTTTAGAAGCTACTAGAAGGTTCTCTGTCACATTTTCTTACAAAGATTTTATGTCTCTGATACAGAAGGAGGAAACCCTGTGTGGCTCTTTAAGTAACTAACCATGTGCAGTGGACAGGATTATGTACCATATGGAGGTGTAGGCAAACCTGGGTGGGAAGAGATGTTTCTCAACTACTGCTCTGCATCAGGAAAAATGTCTCAGGACTTTAGAATGTTGTCCATGTGTCATGATGACTGTGTAGTGTAGGTTTGAAGCCACCTTTGTATTCTAGTCTAAGTATCTATGCTACTTCACCTTTTTCCATTTCAGAAATCTCTTCCTTTGTTAGAAAAACAAATACAGGAAAGTCACCAGAATACAAGTGAGGAACTGCAGAAGTACGGTGCAGATATACCAGAAGATGACAATGAAAAATCTTTCTTCCTGATCGAAGTGAGCATTGTTTATGTTTTTAGACATAGTGACTACATCATTCTCTCCACAAGAATCTGTCTGGTAATCTTCAGATCTCAGGCCAAAGCTGATGGAAATACATCCTTCCAATTTAGTGTTAAAAGGGAGTCAGGATGGAGACCATGGTTGAGTCCTTGGGTGGAGCTGTGTGGTATCTTTATTTCATCCACACTGAGAGGAGAGTTCTCCCTGAGTATCTCAAAGATTTCTTTCTGTAAAAGACTCTTCTCTATACTATTCTGTTGGGCCCACCCATGAGTATGAGGTGATCCTCCTGCCTTCAGGGCACACATGTCCTTTCACTACCTTATCCCTTGCTTGAAAGATCTCTGCTTATATTGATGTTTTTCTCCTTAACAGAAAATCAATGCTTTTAACCAGGACATCACTGCTATAGTGCAAGGGGAAGAGAATGTGGGGGAAGGAGAATGTCGTCTGTTCAACATGATCCGTAGAGAATTCTTGTTGTGGAGTAAGGAGATTGAAAAGAATTTCCAAAAAGGTGAGTATCTTGTTCAATCTGTGTTGCTATCCTTAACAATCTTACACTCCATTGTTATAGGCACTAGAAGTTCATCATTCAAAGTTCTGGGTGCTAGGAAGTCCTAGTTTAAGGCACCAGAAGATGAGGTGTCTAGTGAGGTCTTCTCTCCTTCCACGTTGATCTATCCTAGTTCTTGTTTGAGGAAGATGAGAATCAGCTTCCTCTGTCCCCTGATCTGAGGACATGAGTCTCCTCTGTAAGGATGGGGCTGTCATGTCCTAGTCACTTCTAGAACACTAGAAATGAAGTTCTACTTATTAAGTTGGCTCAGAAAGGACCTGTCAACAGACCAAAATACTGATACTACTAAAGTCTAACTTGGTGAACCAAAGAGATTGGGGTGGGTAGGGGTTACTTACAGGAATATGGGTGATCACAGGCACAGAAATGACTCAGGGACATTTATATTTTCAAAGCCCTCCCAAACATGAGTGAATGCCCATGAAATGTAACGCATACTGTACAGCCTTCAGGGAAGTGTCCTGTCTATGTAGTTCAATTGTTCTGAGCCTCTGCCAGGAAGCTTGACTTATCTATTCTTCTGCCAAGTAGCCCAAATTATCTGAGAGTGACTCTCCATAGTCCCAAGTAGGAGGGGAGTTAGTGAATCTTATCAGTATCAGGAACTTTATAAAACCACTCAGTTGTTTACTTCCTAAGTTTAAGGAACTTCCCAATAGGTTGTAGTCAGGTTCTTCCCTTTGGAACATCCTGTTTTTCTTTTTGTTTTTTTTTGTTTGTTTGTTTGTTTGTTTTTTCCCCCGCCTCCTTTTTAACATTTTCTGCCTTAGGAGCCTTCCTCCCAAATGGAAAGTTTTAATCTTGGAGGTAACTGCTGCCTGTGCAGGACCTTCAGTCTGAGGTGACTTAATGTGTTTCATTATGGCAATGAGACAATAATAAAAATGCATGCAGCCCTCTACCTCTGCAGTACCCCACTTCTCCATCTTCATATCTTCAAAATCTGAAGCAGGGGAAAAGTGTTATGAATCTATTCTTTGATGATACATCAGTGCTGTCATGACTGAAAGGAAATCTAGGGAATTTGCTTTCCTTGAAGTTGCTTGATGAAGAAAGACATAGAATTGGTTGAACCAATCAGAGATTCAGACAAACAGTTTCCCTTGGCATGAGTGACAGATATATAAAGTGGAAGGTTCTATCTCCTGTAGGCCTCATGTGGAATCAGTTAGTCCCTAGCAGAGGGTGTGGCAGGTGGTCAGGTTGGGCAGCAATGTGCCTTTGTAGAGAGCCTTTTGAGATAGTTATTGAAATGCTGAGACGTTCCATGTCCCCACTGTGCCCACCATTTCTGGTATGCTCACCACTGAGCTCAGACAGCCCAAGCTGAACACTGTAGGCTCTGTGGTGTGGCTTCACTCCAGGGAAAAGCCACTGTCCCCTTCTGAAAATTGAGACATATCTGCCACTATATCTGATAGATGGGGACAGGGATGATAAAGAACAGAATATGAAGCAGCTTTACACCACCAAGATAAAAGAACAAGATCCAATTAGAAGATGGGCAAAGGACTATAAAAGACATTCTGAGGAGAAGATATACAGATGAATAGTAAAACACTTAAAATCCTTATGACCAGAGGCCATCAAAGATACAAATGAAAACACAAGAAGAATTTGTGTCCCAGGACCTAAGGAAAGTAGAAAGGCAGACACTACCAAATGTTGGAGAGGCAGGGAAAAAGAAAGTCCTGGTATACTGATGGGGATGGGAAATGGTACAGTTGCTGTGGAATACAGTAGTGACCCCTCAGAGAAGGGAGTACAAGCTACCCACTTTCACTCCCTGGGCAAGTGGGGTGGGGAGATTTTTTGAAAATTCTCAGGAAACAGACAACGTGCTAGTTCTTTTGCCTTGAACCTGATATTCTCCCTAGGTCTTTATAAGTCTCCTTCTCTAGGAATTTATGGATTCTTGTCAATGCATATAAGGGCATGAGCCACAGTGGATTAGAGACAACCCTAATAGCCTCCATTATACTTCTTTAGTCAGTACTTTTAAAAGCCTCATCTGCAAATAGTCCCACCTTGAGCTGCTAGGTGGTTAGGACCACAGCACAAGAGTTTTGAAAAAGGAAATTCAGCTCTTAGCATCACTCAGTGGAGTATTTTAACCCACAGAAAGTCATGGAAGGAGTAGACTCTCAAGGTACTTGGCTGATGAGCCTTGTGGGAAAGATACTGAGTGAAAACCACCAGTCACAGGAGCCCGTGTCCTGTAATTCCATTTCAAATACACTCAGAATATGCATATGGTGTAGACAGAGTCAGAGCACAGGATGCAGAGTTGGAGACAGAATTAGGTGAGGTACCAATACTGGTGAGAATAGTGGTTCCAGAGGGGACAGAAACTTCCCAGAACCAAGGGTAAGACTATAGAGCTTGACTTACAAGTCCGGATGTACTTTATGTCTTATTTAATTGGGTAAGCTTTCTTTTAATTAAAAAATATTCTTTGCAGGCTGGAGCTATGGCTCAGTGGTTAGGTGCACTGGGTATTCTTCCAGAGGATTTAGGTTTGATCTTCAGCACCTACATGGTGACTCACACAACCACCTGTAACTCCAATCCCAGGAGATCTCTATTCTGTCCTGTGGAGGCATTGTATGCACTCTGTGCACAGACATGCATACAGACAAAACTCACTTATATATAAAATGATTTAAAAAATAAAGCAAACACAACAACAAATGGAAACAAACAAACAAACAAAAAAGTACCCAGTATCGCAGACTAAATTAGTGCCATTTGAGTCTGCTGCCTACTTCCAGAGAGACTAATTGTTTTGTGTCATGAACAGAGGATCAAGTCACACTGGGGACAACAAATGCCTATTTGCTGTTATCCCTTGCTGAAGGGTTCCTCTCCTCCCACCCAGCTCATGATGCTGTCTAGGGTTCACAGGGCCTCTTGAGCCATGTGCACTGACCCTTCTTCTTTGGTCAAAATCCAGTAGGATTCATAAATCCACATGATCAGGTCTTTTTGAGGCTGTATTTTTCTCTGGTTTTCACCTGTTGGATTCTGCCATGATCTCCAGCTCTGATCTTGCCTTTTGCCTTAACTGAGTACACTTGAGAATGCATTTTTCTCATAACCCTGAATATTTTTCATTTTCCTTTCCCTTTTCATTTTAAAGATTTATTTGTTAACTTTATGTATATGTGAACAGTGTCGCTCTCTTCAAACATACCAGAAGAGGGCATCAAATTATATTACAGAGGGTCATGAGCCACCATGTGGTTGCTTAAAATTGAACTCAGGACCTCTGGAAGAACAGTCAGTGTTCTTAATTCCTGATTCATCTCTCCAGCCATCTTAAATATTTTTCAATGTGCAGACATTTGTTTGCTTCACTTTATTTTGGTAAATTCAGAAATATCAGAATGTGTTGTTTAGAAAAATGTGAAATACAGTTTTATAAACACGTAGCTGTTTCCTCCTATTGTAGGTTATGATGTTTTATATAAAGAAGTCTGGATATTTGAAAAGCAGTATCGTGGTCGAGAACTGCCAGGGTTTGTGAATTACAAAACATTTGAGAACATCATAAGAAGACAAATCAAAATCCTGGAAGAACCAGCTATAGAAATGCTGCACAAGGTCACTGGTGAGCACTGCACAGGGTCTCACTAAAGAATGTTTCCGTTGCTCTTACCCATTTTTAATTCTGGGATGGGAACAAAGGCAGTGCTGCACCTCAGAGCTGTCTGTCAGCCTGGGTTCTGGGCCAGTGGCAGGTGTTCTGTGGTCCCAGATACTACTGTGGTGTTCAGGCATCTAACCTATTCTGAGCCTATGGGCAGATTTGCTGTCAAAAGACAGAATCATGTAACTTCCTAGGTTCTTAGCACAATCCTATAGGAAGCACAACCAGAGTACTTCATGTAAGATGATGTCACCCTTCTCCTGAAAGTATATTATCTCTGGAAATCTGGGTGTACTCCTCTCTTCATTGGGCAAAGAGAAGAGAAAGAAGGGCAAGAGCAGGAGAGCAGACACATCCCTCACCTCTGCCCTGGTTTTGTATCTACATAGGGTGAGCACAGGTTACCCTTAAACACATTAAAATGTTTTTTCTCTCTCCAACCAGAAATTGTACGAGCTGCCTTTTCACGTGTTTCTGAGAAAAATTTTTGTGAGTTTTTTAACCTCCACAGAACTACCAAGGTAACACCAAATGTATTATCTTTAAAGCATAATGAATAAAGCAGTAGGGAATCATTGTTTTAGATTGAGATTATTTTTGATTTTATGCACTTGTTTGGAAAAAGGCTTAATTAAGTTCTTTCTTAAATTTTAATGAAAGGAAACAGAGGGTGGGAGGAACAGAAGGAGAGAGGGTTCAGAGATGAATGCTGAAGTCCACATATGAGTACGCAGTCAGGGAAGCTCCAGGCCCGTGCTTAGAAAGACATTCCTTACATTGAGTGAAAGGTGACAGATATAGCACTCAAGGGAGACATTAAGATGGATCATAGGAAGTAAAGACATTTATTAGAAGAGTTGCTAGTGTTATAGACACACAGTATACTAGTTGCTCTGGGGAAAGTCAAGCCTCAGGGCTCTAGACACCCTGACACGGATCTGAAGAGGAACAAATCTCACAGAATAGACTAAGGGTTCCTTATAAGTCTCTGAGAAAGAAGGAACATTTTATAACCCTGCATGCATGCTTTCTGATACACCAGCAGGAGGAAGGGAAAAGGCTGGGGAAAATGTGACCATTGGCAAGTATCAGATAACTATCAGTAGCCTTTTAATGTACTTTGATGTGTGCAATCTGTCTTAGAAAACATATTTCCCAAAATGGGAAATTCAGGCATCTGAAAGCCTGAAAGCTTAATAGGATAGCTGATATTCTCTGAAGCAGAGGAAAAGGAAGGGCTGCTGGATTCTTGGGGCCAGAGTAGCAGTCTGGGCTGTATTCCATCTATGAGGATGCTGAGTGAAGGCTTTCCTCTATGGCTATCCATAAAGCCCAGAACATGATGCCCATAGATGACTGACCCAAAGTGAGCCATTCTTACATCTGCACATTCTCAGATAGAAACTACTTCCTTCCTGTAGATGTCAAAGCTGATAAAATAGCAAGGAGAATAGCTGGTCAGAGCTGAGAGTCCACACAGGCCCCAGCCCTGACCTACCTGTTTCCTTACTTCTCTCCTTGTTGTGACCAAATACCTGATAAGAACAACTTAACAAGGGTTTATTTGGGCTCACATTTTGAGGAATTACAGTCTGTTGTGATCAGAAAGACAAAGCAGTAGGAATGTGAGGCAGCTGGTCACACTGCTCTGTTCAGAAAACAGATGAATGCTGATATTCAGAAACCTAAACTATAGGATAGCACTACTCACATTAGGGTGGTATTTCTATCTCATTCAAACATCTCTGAAAATACCATGTAAGGCATGCTCAGATGTAGAATTTTGTGTGATTCCAAATCTAGTCAAGGAACTGTGGGGGTGATTCAGTAGTTAAGAATCTTACTTACTGCTCTTGGAGAGGACTTGGGTAGTTTCCAGTACCCACATCCAATGGCTCCAGTTCCAGGGGATCCAGCCCTTTTGTGTGACCTTTATAGGCACTTGCATGAAAACAGTACACAAACACAAACACATCTAGCACACACATACACATAAAATAAATAAACAAATCTTTAAATTCACTCAAGTTGACACTGAAGATTAACCCCTGTGGCAAGGGGCTACTCATGCCTGGCTCAGAACTCTCCTGGTTTCTACCTTAAGCTCAGGGGGCCTCTGCACAGATGAGCTGAGCTGGGAGGAGGGGGAGACACAGGGACTGCTCCTAGATAATGACTGCTTTTATTTCTGCCAGTTGACTAGATGCTTGTTGACCTGTTGGATGTCCTGTGTTGTTACTCCATGGTAAGCATTTTTTGATGACTACTAGCTTGCTTTTATCTTTGTAGTCCAAACTTGAAGACATCAGATTAGAACAAGAAAAGGAAGCAGAGAAGTCAATTCGGCTTCACTTCCAGATGGAACAAATTATCTACTGCCAGGACCAAATTTACAGGGAAGCCTTGCAGAAGGTCAGAGAGGAGGAAGCTGAGGAGGAGAAAAAGACAAAGCCTGGTACCATCAGATCCTCTCAGCCCCAAGATTTACAGAACTCATCCATGGCTGAGATCTTCCAGCATCTGAATGCCTACCGCCAGGTAAGTGTGTGAAGTCATTGGAACTGGATTTTAGGCCATTTGTTCCCTTTGTTTCTGTGTGTCTTTCTGTATAGGGTAGAAGTCTGCAAGGGGATTTAGTACAACTATGTCAGGCAGCTCTAGGTGAGCCTCTGGGACGTGGTTCTAATTCATTAAAATGAGTGGGTAACGTAGAAAGTGAAACATCTGCATTTTATGGTCCATATGACCCTTGACTGAGTGGCTTAGACTCTTAGAACATCAGCTTCTTCTCTGTAAGATGTGGTGTCCCCATCCTGAGTACCCTTAGCACAGTATCAGGACTCCATGCACTTATCAAGTAGAAGTTAGGTCCTGACACCTGTTTGGTGGGGAACACATCCTGTAACCCAAGTAACACCAGGTCCTACTCAGTCAGAGCCACAGGGACTTGAAGCATCCATACAGGGGAAGTCATGGTGACCTCATGTACAGGCCTTTGTCCTAACGCTAGCTACCAGAAGGCCAGCCTTGGTTACTGGATTCTATGACCATATACCTGTAGACAATCAGGTTTGCTATCTGTCTCTGGAACTCTGGGAACTCTAGAGACCTCAACAAGTGGGGGAGTAGAAGTTTTATCCTTCCCAATTAGCTTTTTTCTCTCCAAGTATGATGTCCTTGATGTCACTACATGTCATACTAAGCATAAGAGCTTTCTGCAGAAGTCATCCCTTTCTTTTAGCCAAAGCCCTATTTCCACCAAAAGCACCCATCACTAGATATCTTGGGTCTCAGTGCCTTCTCTACGTCTTTCACATCTGTACCTCATTCTTTCCCATTTCCTCTGTCTGCTGCCAGGACACTGAGGGGACAGAGTGAAGCCTGTATCTGCCTGAATCTCACAGAGATGACATGGGCATTACATTAGCCATCTGTCCTATGTCCTGCCAAGACTTGAAGTTTGTTCTCCAACTGTGACTCAATCCTTATCACTTGTCTGGCATCTTCTTACTCTGGTGTCTTATGACATCCATTTAGCCATATTCAGAAGGCAGTGGTCCTGTATATTTGTGTCATAAAGAAGAAAACTGAGTACCAGAGAGACACCATAGGGGAAATTAGAGTCAGATGACATAACTTGAAGAGCAGCTTATCTCAGGACTGTGAAAACTGAGCTAGGAGCACAGATGGAGCAGGTGGAGGCTGACTTCCTTCAGGTAGCTCATTTAGGACTCTGCCTAGCCATATTTCCCTCCTACTGAGAAGCCTGGGTCTTAAGAAAAGTTGAGCAATGCTCTCAGAAGAAGGGACAGCCATTTTGAAATGGAGTTGGGTTATCTCTGTGGACTGTGTTCCACTACATATTACTCTTTTCCATTGAAAATTCATTTGATGGTTAGGGCAACTGATGGAATCCAGAGTCTAGCTGCCACTTAGAACCTGCACTGCCAGGACACTGAGGGACCTGAGGGAGGCCTTGTACCTGCCAATATCTTACTTCTCAGAGATGATACAGTAAGCTCAGGCTCCATGCACCTCTCCCTCAAGCCTTCTGTTTCTCCCTCTATTAGGAGGCTCACAACCGCATCTCCAGCCATATTCCCTTGATCATCCAGTATTTCATCCTGAAGATGTTTGCTGAGCAGCTGCAGAAGGGCATGCTCCAGCTCCTGCAGGACAAGGATTCCTGCATCTGGCTCCTGAAGGAGCATAGTGACACCAGCGAGAAGAGGAAATTCCTAAAGGAGCGACTGACAAGGCTGACCCAGGCTCGGCGCCGGCTAGCCAAATTCCCTGGTTAAGCTGGCTGTCTTTCCATGTGTCTCCTAGATACTGATTCAGAAGAGCTTCTGCTTTCCTGTAGCTATACTACCACACTTTATTCTTAGTAAGTGTTAGCACTAAGATTTGCAGGGGCTTTCTGCTCACTCTGGAGTGAGGAAAAGAAAGAGGCTCTTAAAACTCAGCAAGAAGATGGGTAGAGGCATCCACTTTGCTGATAAGACAATGGCTTCACCCTGAGTACCCTTCCTACCCACTGTGTCCTCTACCTTATAGCACCCTGCCAGGAACAAGTATTTGATACAAAAATGGGCCATGGTGTTGGGGGTTGCCTATTGCATTTCTTAATAAACCACTTTTCTTTGACTCACTTTGAATTAGGGGAAAGGTTTACACAGGACTAAAGAAGGTGGAAGGCAAATGGGAGAAAAGATGGGTCACTAAAGTCAACCCCCTTTGAATTGAGAACTAAGGAGAGTTTACTTTCTAGGGACCACAGCAAGTTTAGACAAGCTTGGAAAGACAAATTATCAAACACATGCATGCTTTGTGCATATGGGAACTGGCATGCAGGAATACAAAGCAGTCTCAGTGTGAGCAAAGCTGTGGAAGGTTCTGTATGCCCAGCTGAAAACCAGTAGAAAAAAGATCCAGCGTAGGATCAGGTCAGGTAGGTAACCAAACCTTCCCTGCAGGAGAGCTGCAGAGTCCCCCCATGACTGGGAGATAAGTAGATATCCTAACCCTCAGACTGACTCTTTCTGAACCCAGGTCTAAAGCCACACAGCACTTACTGACTTCAAGTTTAAGAAGCCTTGGCTGGAGGTCACAACACTAGCTGAGGAAAGATACCCAATAGAGGCTTTGACAGCAGGTTTGTTGAAGCACAGAAACATCAGGAATGCCAGGCCCAGAAGGGAGAAGATGCCTCCAGTAGGGAGAGAGAAACAAAGACCTGAAGGACATTCTCCAAGAAACATAATGAAGAACATGGGACACAGTAAGACTTCTAGAAAGGCTGACTGCCTCAAAAGTGCCTTGCTCCCTGAGGAGAGCAGCTGCATAGCCCACTCTTAGATGGCAGATGGGCAGTTCCCTTCTTACAGATCCAACATACATGTCTTCTGACCATTGAAACTCTATCACTGACTTTGGGATTCTTACAAGGATGCTAGAAAGACAATGGCCACTGTCCATATGCGATTCCATAGCCTGGGCTGGATGGCACCAATAGACCTCTTCAGGGCTCACTTAGTACTTGTCATTCTTATGGTCACTGGAGCTCCTAGAGGTTGGCTATGAACTGGAGCTTGAAGTAACCAAGCCTCTCATCACAGAAGATTCTGGGACAATGTGGTGGGCAGGGAGTTTAAGCACATCTGACTCAAGTGTGTGTCCCTCCAGCCTGGTGCCTTAGGAGTTTTCCATGCCCAGGCCTAGCTCCATCTTATAGGGACATTAGATTCTGATGGACCAGAAACAGAGGCATCCAAGTATCAGATACACCTTGTCTGGCTGCATTAGTTCCCTGTATATATAGAGGGGAAGAGGGGCAGGTGAGAGTCTATGCTATAAAGGAGGAAGTTTTTGTAGTCTGCTGAGTATGGTTCTCCCAAAGAGCTAAGAGGATTATCCTTTAGAGATATAAAGAACAAGTGTCCAGACTCTCTTTCTGTGGTGATCAGAAATCAGAGGGCTCTGGGAACCCTTCCAGGAGACCCAAGGACTAGGAGAGGCTAGGTTCAGGCCAAAGCTCTAGGATGACTATCATGTCCAAGCTATTGTCACCTGTTATGTACCACATGCCTGACATGATGTTAGAATTTGTAGCTTATCCTCTCCTGGATCCTCAGCCCAGGAAGGTAAATATTATAGAACGGGCCTTAGTGAATATTACAGAGTGGAGGACATTTGGTGTAATAAGGGGAGTAAGAGGAGGCCTAGACTGATATTAACAGACAGCAGTAGACTGAACACTTGGGTGGCATGCTTCAGGAGCTCAACCTATATGTGATTGGGATCCATGTGAGCTATGTTTCAGAGGTCATGTGAACATAATGTTTTCAACGAGGAGAGGCTTCTGCTTTTAATAAATCCTCTTCAAGTGGAGCATATACTTGCTGTCAGCCAGCCAGCTGATCCCCACAGAAAGCCTGGTATCACGGAGGGAAGTCAATATGAGTGTAACCCAATACCAGGTGACAAAGGATCTGATGAGCCACCATTCCCGTTGTGTCCCTATCAGACTCATTGTATCTAGACCAGGCAGAAAATAGTTTGTCAGTGATGTGTCCCCTTTGTTCCCATAGAGGATGCTTCAGTGGCCCAGTTTGTTGTGCCTCAAGTACCACCATGCAGGATGGTGTATTTGGGATTAGTTAGAACCCCCCCCCCCAGAAAGTACTTAAGGCTTCTTTCCAAGTACAGAGATTTTAATGTTCTTGTCAAACATTACACCCACCCAAGTGAGCCTGTGTTATCTCATGCCACATAGTCACCCCTTTACACTGTGACTGGACAGAACTGGACAGCAGGTATGCCTCTGAAATCATAACCTTGGCCTAAATGGAAAATAGCTTTGAAATCAGCGACCTAGATCAGAGGAGAACCTCAGAGACACTACCTCATGCAAAACAATCATTCCCAAATTCAGCCAACCAGTGATCATTTCAAGGCTGGGTTCAGCTCCTTGCCCAGCTATGAAAAGTGGCCAATGCTGATATTTACTCTAATGAATAGCTGGGTTAAATTACACTCAGAAAATTAATAGTATTATTCAACTACCCCAACATCAGTGTTTTCCTCATCTTGTTGCTCTTGGCTTAATCTTTCAAGTGAAGTAAGCACCATGTATAAATGAACCCACCTAAGATGAAATTTTCCAACATAGAAGAAGCAAACATCCCACCTTGTTTGCCCATGAATCACATTAAACCAGCATCAGTCTTCACTGTCCTCAGTGTCTGATTGTGGTAACCCCAAGGCAGGAATTTGTAGCTGTGAATGGGCATGCCACAGTGGCAGCCAGCAGCTAGCACTTCTCTTGCTGTTCCAACACACGCTGAGGCAAGTCCTTCTCCCAGCAATTTACTTCTGTTAGTTGGCTTTTTTTTTGTTTGTTTGTTTGTTTCTTTTTTGTTTTTTTTTTGCATGTTTCCATTTTCATTATAATTTTCCTGCTGCACAGCCACAAACACAGGGTTGCACATCTGTAATCTATCCTCATTGCCATAAGCAAATGGGAACATGTTAGGGAAGGTTTGTTCAGGCTGAGATATGAGGCTGACAGATGTGAGTCAATGGTGAGGAATCTGCAGGGTATGCTAGATATGCTGTTTAGGGATAAAGATGTAGCCCAGTTGGTACAGTGCTTACCTAATATCCAGGAAGCTCTGTGTTCAACTTTAGTACCACATAAACTCAGGGTAATACATGACTTTAAGTCTAGCACTCTGGAGGTAGAAGGATAAGTTCAAAGTTACCATCTATGTGTCTATATATCTTCTTTTTTCCCTTGTTTTTCTATCTATGTAGAGCTTGAGACTCCTAGTGGTCTTATATATAAGGTCCTGCTGGAAGGTAAGACAAGAAGAGGAAATGGTGTCACAGCAGAAACACATGTGTGCTAAGAACTTCAAGCAGGGTGGCTTTTAGCTCTTATGTAGAAAACCACATCCATCCTCCATCTATAACCCTAACTACAGGGCAGAGAAGTGAACACTGCATGAGACAGCATCTCTGTCACCAGGAACCATCTGGGACATTGGGGAGAAACCACAGGATACAGATTCTGGTCTTAGTCTAGGTCAGGTTGCCTTATTATGTGGGAGCCTGGAGCTGTGTATCCAGAGCTAAGGACCTCCACGTGTCAGCTGACAGAAATAGGCTTTACCAGGTGCCTGTTCTGCTCATTTTTAGAGCTAAGGGACTGTGAGGAAGGCCTGAGGAGGAGCTGGGATGGAGTGGAGTGGTGGTAATTGTAGTATGACTTTGGGAGGCTGTGCTGGGAAGCTGGTTGAGATCTTGCAGAAGTCACTGGAAGACTATGTCCAAACACAAAGTTCAACCAGAGCCTGCCAGTGCTGGAGTAGTGTTCTCATGGAATCTCTCCCCAACATAGCAGCAGCACTGGCATTCTTCCTGAACTGGGAACTGTAACTTACCCTGCCCCCTAGGGCACATCTACAGAGCAGATGAATAATGAAAAGAATTATACGCTTTATTCATATATTTCACAGTGGAATCTTACAGCTCAGGACAGACACAAAGCAGTAAATAATCAACCAACAGCAAAGTCATGGAGAGCTAAGGAGGGAACATGTTCTCACACTTCAAGGTGCTTGCACATTTAGTCTGTAAGTAGGTACCTTATAGCATCTAAAAAGGTCCCAACGGTTTTGTTCACAGAAAAAGCATGCAGAAACTCATTACATGGAGTGTCAACTATTCCTTGGGTGGGAGATCCTCCTCAGCAAAGATGGAGTGCCAGCTATGGCACATTCACTGTCATCTAAAGAGCCAGGCATAGAAAAGGAGGCTGAGACTCACCATGGGTAAGACATTCATACTTCATATTTGGTAATTCTGGCATGGCTTTCCTGGTGTAAACTCAAGGCCAGAAGAGGACAGAGACAGTAACTTGATCTTCTTTCATCTTTGTCCCAAGCTAGGAACTTCTAATTCCATCACCAGTCTAGAGAATAACCTACCATCTGGAAGAGGTCTAATGTCTGAGGCACAATCACACAGTCCAAATGCAGGTAAACTCCAGACATTCATCCAGACTAGTGTGCAGGTGCAGTGAGGTAGTAAGGGAAGAAACATGACCCAGAAACAAGGTGCCTGGAATCACAAGTCCCTGATTCTGGTGGAGCTCAGCCTCCAGATGACTAGCTGAGCTATACAGGCTCCACCAGATACCAGTTTGCCTTGCCTGTAGCCAAACCTAAGAGGTAAGCTTCAGGCTCTGAGAGGCTGAGAGAAACAGTAGGGGGAGCCAAGAACCAGTCTGAATTACACCATGTAGAGCTCACCCAAGGGACATGCAGACATTAGTTTCTTGCCCTGAGGGCTCTGCCTAGGCCTTCAGCCCGACAAAAGCTCTATCATCCTTGTAAATGGCTGTCATATCAACATGCAGGAGAGCAAGCCCTTTACTCCAAGCCATATTCACCCAGGCTGTTAATGAAGTCATTACTGTATGACCAGCCCAAATTGCACAGCAGAGCTAGGCCACAGGCAAAGGGTTCTGCCCCCCCCCCCTTCTCTCTTTCTCTCTCTCTCTCTCCCTCTCTTAGTACCTGTTCCTTGGCACTCTCTTGTCCCTCCTCTTCTCAGGTCATGAGGCTACTCAGAGGTCATAGTCCTCACACATCCAGAAAAGGCCTGAGCATGAGCCAAAAGAAATCCCAGCATGAGATTGCCACCCTCCTCTGCATTTGGCTTTATGTACCCGAACCCAACAGGATCTTGTCATCCTTTCTGATGGGAGCTGCAGAAGTGACTTGGGGGATGGGGCACTGAGCCCGCACAGGACTAGCGAGCACAGTCAGACAAGTCACTCTTTAATAAAGGTGAAAGGCCTTTTGGATCATCTCAAAAGGTACATTGTGCACAGGAAGTTAAAAATCAGCCTCTTGGTTTTCTTGCAGAAGGTGTTGAAGACAAAGGAAGTCTGGGACAAAGCCACAAGGATTAGCTGTTCGCCTGTGCAAACAGGAAGAAGAGATGAGGTTACTCTCCTAAGACAGACAAAGCTGCCTTTTTCCCCTGATGATGTGAGAGTCCCAGATTCTGACACAGGCCTCAAAGACTTCTGCAGGTAGAGCTTAGGCTATGCCTGCAGGAAGTACATGGGCCTCTTCCCAGAGCGTCACTTGGTTCTAGCCACTCTCTACCTGGAGAGGTCTTCCATCCATGCCTGTGGTATCCCTCCCACTTAGCACTCTTCTTCCTCAAGGCCATGCTGTGTGGCCTAGAGGCTTAAATATACCTGCTGGCCAGTGCCCTCCATTGTGCCTCTCCCTCTAGTCCCCTATTTATGCCCCTCAGCATAGTCTGGCTTGTCTGTTCCCAACTCTTCCTCTGCCAGGAGGGATTTCCCTCAAGAGATGTGACACTGTGAACCCAGGTGTCACTTGCATTGACATGATCAGGCTTCATGACAATGCCTCAGTCCCATTTCTTCTTTATCAGGCAGATACTAGGAGAGATGCTCTTTCTCTAGGAACCGTTCCTAGGAGTTTATGTCTAAGTAGACCATCATTTTGACCCCTAGAATGGAAGGGATCAAAACAGATTGTTATGATGAGCAAGGAGGGTAGGATCACAGGAACTCCTGGGCTTCTTCCTTGCTCTACAACCTCCCCTGGACCCTAGTTGGGGACTTGAGATCTCTAGCCCTCTGAACATGAACAAAATGCCCTTCATGAGATCCCTCTGAGGAACAGTACCATTCTGACTATTCCATCACCCAAGTATCTGAGTGGGTGAAAGCTGGGAAGGTTCCTGGTTCTGCTGATCCTGCACTAAAATGGGGAGCCAAGGGGATTCTATGAGTCCAGCTCTACCATCTGTGCTAGCAGAAAGCCAGTGAGGTTGACAGTACCACCCCTCAGGTATACAGGCACCATAGGTCTGGAGTGGGTGTAGAGGAGGATTGGGAAATCATAGGGATGGGGGATCTGGAACAGAGGAGTGAAAGGTGATCCAGGAGAAGCTTGCTCAAAAGTACTGTCTGCCAAGGTGCACTCCTCCCAGACCTGTGGCTTGAACTCAAGGAGATCAACAGCCCAGGAATTGAGGAAATTACCCTCATTTGCTGATAGATCCAGTCTGTAAATACTGTCACGTTCCCGTATACTCCGGGTCTGTATGCCTTGGCACAGCCCGAGCCCCAGCTCGTGTCCCCAATCAGCCACCAGATTCCATTCTTCAAAGTAACCAGCGGCCCTCCACTGTCTCCCTGGGGAACACAGCAAATTACTAAGAAGAAAAAGGCACACTAGATAAAACACACATGCAGAGGGACACAGAGTCTCTGGATACGAGAGAAGGTGTGGGTCTCTCTTCCCTGCAGGAGGCAGTGGCTGCAGAGGCATAATACAATAGCTGATGTTGGTTCATGCCAGCTGCAGTTAGCAAATGCATGTCAGAACACACTTCAGCCACAGCAACACTTGTGTCAAGCTAAAGCTTCTCTAGAGACCATAGTGTGCACAGCTTTGGTTCCTGCCAGAGGTATAAATGCTGCTAGTGGCCATCCTTCCCCACAGCTGCTCCCAACTGTTTCTGTGTCCCCGGAAGGTATCTCTGATACCAGCAGAACCCCATGTCTCACAGGGGCTCAGTGGGAACTGCACATACAAAGGTTAAATAAAAACTCACAATTACCTGGCAAGAGTCGACAGAGCCCTGGAGGAAGCCGGCACAGATCATGGCTGGTGTGACTAGGTTGTTGTATATGTATTTACTATTACATTTGGAAGGCTCAATCAAGGGTACCATGGCAGCATTCAGCACGTCCGAGGTCTTCCCTAACAAAAGAGGCATCAGCCAGCAGCTCTTGTGGACATTTTCCTCAAGAGGCCCATACTCCATGCAGACGATCTCATACCTCTCTCCCCTCCTCCCTCCCTATAATGGTTAACATTGATTGACAGGATCTAAAATCACCTAGAAAACAAACCTCTGAGCATGTCTATGAGGGAATATCTAAAGTGGGTACATCAAGGAGGGAAAATGCTCTAAATATAGATGGGCCCAAGACTGAATAAAAGGAAGAAAGTGGGCTGAGTATCAGTATTCATCTCTCTTTCTGAATCTGGAATATATTATAGATGTGACCCATCATTTTGTGCTCCTAATAGGGTGCCTTCTCCACAATGATGGACAGCACCTTCAAATTGTAGACAATAAATCCTCTCCCCTTCAGCTAAGTAAGTCCCTTGTGTTACTTTTGTCAAGAATTTTGTCACAAGAATGAGTAACTAGTATAGTCCCTCGGTCCATCAAAATACCAAGGTCTTCCTATATTGCTAGGTAGGGCTAATTTGATGATTTCTGTTAATCAAATGGGAAAATTAAAGTATATAACATACGCAAATTGTCCAAAGCCAAAAGCCGTTGAATAACTGAACTGGTATTCAAATTAAGAGGTCCCACTGTAGAAATCAATGTTTCATCCTGTGTTACACAAAACCTCACCTTTCTCATAGGTGGCCCCCCATCCTGAAATCCAGCACTTCTGGGATAGGTCCAGCATCATGCCTGGGTTTGGCAGACACACTGGCTTCACTACATCTGTTTAAAGAACAAAAGATGAGTTTCTCAGTTGTCTTAAGAGATATGGCTTAGTAGTTAGGAGCACTGACTGCTCTTCCAGAGGACCCATGTTTGATTACCAACACTCACATGGTTGCTCACAACCGTCCCAGGGAATTTGACACCCTCTTCTCGCCTAGTGGACACCAGGCACACAAGTGGTGCACAGATATACTTGTAGGCAAACACCCATACACATAAAATAAGTGTTAAAAAAATTAAACATTTTCAAAAACCAGTAATATTTACAAATTATCAACTGGATGGCCTCAGTTGGAGAGGATGTTGTTCCACAGGGACACTAAGTGTTGTCTGAAGCCAGCTCTGACCCACTCGTGCTACTGCCCTCTAGTGAGCTGAGTCTCACGTACCATTAAAAGTCAAAGGTGTCTGCAGCTTCATGAGAGCAATGTCATTATTCTTGGTCTTAGAGTCGTAATTTGGATGGGAAATCACTTTTTCTACCTGGTGTCTACTTCCATAGAACATGAGAGACTGTCTCAAAATTCCCGCAAATGCTGTCCAGTACCTTGGGCTGCTGAGGGGTCTGAGAAACAAAAGGACAAACATGGAAACTCAGGACCACAGATATGAGGTATTTATTCCCTTCACAATCTTTAAAACACATATGCTGAGTCCTCAGGTTAGATGACAACCTAAGCTACTGAGTAAGGCTGAGGCAGGGAGCTTCTTACTTTCCTCCCACCTCCCCATAGCCGAATGGCTCCCTGAGGAATCTCCCATCTTCTGCACCAGCCCACAAATAGAACATCACCTTTCTGTGATACTTGAAATTATATTCTGACAGGACTTTGTCTCACTAATCTTTATATACCAGTGCATTTACTGGCACAGGAGGTGCTTAATAAATGTATAATAAGTGTGTACCAATGGACATACTTGGAGACTTATAGTGGTCATGCTTTTCTTTCATCTGGGGATTTTCTTTGAAACTTTTAGTTTCAACTAAGAGGAACCTCAAAATCTGGAATGTGCGAGGAAGGAAGGTACACTCTCAGGAGAGATAGCTTCCCTAACTTCCCGGCAGTGCCTGGGAGGAAGAAGAGGAAGACACTCCTGTGTGGCAGCAATAGGCTAAGAGACACTGAGTCATTTGTCCAAGGATACACAGGCAGAGAATAGCTGGGCCAGGAGTCGAGCCAGGCTGAGGCTCACTTAAGGTAACAAGTGCTCAAAAGCTCTGTAATAAAGATGTAGTTTTGTTGTAAGTAGGTTGCACCTGTACACCCAGAATCCTGGGACATAATTATTCATTTGAGGCCATCTTAAGCTACATAATAAACCCCTTGGAAAGGAAAAGAGGAGATGGAAGAGATGGAAGAAGAAGGATGGAAGAAATAAGAAAGAAAACCAAAATGGGAACATTGTGTTTGGCAAGAGCTGACACTATGCAGTATGGTTGTTACCACCTTTCTTGCCCACCTGTGAGGGCAATGCCAAGGCAGAGGGAATCTATACAGCCTCCCACAAAGCCTACAAGAATAGTGTGAGGTTATCAAAGTGGGCTTTGCCCACTTTAGCATCTAGGAAAAATGAGCAGATAGAGCAGGAGCTCTGGAAACTTATAGATAAAGCACATCTAGTCACAATGCTTTTGATAATCATCCCTCTCCCAGGCTTGGATGCAGCAGCAGGCAGGAGATACCATGGAAACATTTGTGTAATGAGTGGATGAGGCTGTGCACCTGTAATGCCCATGTCCCTCATGCAGAAGCACTGTCACCTCAGCAGGAGATGGGAGCTTCCACACTGCTTGGTGTGGGTCACATGGTGAGAAACCACACACCAAACCCAAATGTCTGTGCCATGTGACTCCACTCTACTACCCCAGACTTCATAGAATGTAGACATACTCTTCCACACAGTGGGCAGCCGTCACAATCCACTCTGGGGTGATGATGGAGCCTCCACAGACATGGACACCTTGGACGTGCAAGCTGACCTGCCAAGGCCAGTCTCCTGGTGAGGCGTTCAATCCACCCACAATCCTGCTCTGACGGCTCAATGAACGAACCCCGCATTCTGAAGGTGACAAGCACATATCAGGTGTCAGTCAACAGAGCAGAAGACACCAGGGCCAACACAAAGCAATCATGTGTTCCACCCAGCTGCCTTTCCCTGACCTCATCAGGCAATGGGGTCATTAGAAGGTGACTATTGCTGTCTCTGTCTCCCTATTATTAGGAGTATGAAAAGCAGGTGGTGAGTAGATGCTCTCCTAGGTCCTCAAGGAGCCACTCCTTCCCTGACTGGAGCACAGGCTAATTCTTATTGCTACCTGATTTCATCAGATCTCTGACAGGATTAGGAGAGCAATGGATAACAGTCTCCTCATGGAGACTGACACACTCAGCACCTCAACCTTCCAGACTTCTGAGCAAAGAAGAGGGAAGTATATAAGGCTGAAAGTAAGTGAGGAGGCAAGTGAGAGCTTCAGCAGGTGGTATAAAAGTGAGCCAAGAGGCAAGATCATGTGTGAGGTGAGTCAGTAGGTAAGTGAGGGGCAATCAGGATTGATGAATGCCCACCCTCCAGGAAATAAGACACAGAGGTTCTTTACTGAGCAGGGGCGAGATCTACTTCAGGGTGAACAGTCCTTGCTAGTCTGGAAAGGGAGCTCTAGAAACTTCACAGCTGTGGGTCAAGCTCTCAGTTGAGAGAAGCCAAGGGAATACAAAAAGTAGTAGATGTTAGGGACTTCCTTATGTTCCAAAAGGTCCCCACACTAGTGGCTGGTGTCAAGGTACTAGCTGAGGAGGCCTGCTACACCTCAGCACAGTATGGGGCAGGACTTCTAGAAGCATTCTCTATGTGTGACCTGCACCTCTGTGAGCAACTGTGAGTACCTGTGAAGCATATGTGAACAAAGGGCTAACAACAGTGCTCTTCTGGATATGCAATAAGAGGACCTTAAGGAGATTCAGAGCTCCTTAGCTAAAGTGTAGGCTTCAAATCCCAGACCAAGGCTGGACCTCTATATTTACATAGTGTCCATGAGTAATTCACACACACACACAAAGAGAGAGAGAGAGAGAGAGAGAGAGAGAGAGAGAGAGAGAGAGAGAGAGAGAGAGAGAGACAAAGACAGAGACAGAGAGACATAGACAGATACAGAGAGACCCCAGTTAGCCACCATGCAAGATCCTGAGGGAAGGTAGAAAGCATATAGGCATACTTGAGGTCAGGCTCTCCTTAGGAAACTGTGTCCAGTGAAAGACTGAATGATACTGCTCTGGCTTTGGCCTAGGCTAGGTCACTGATGCTGAGGCTTCAGGCTTACACGTAACTTGCTAACCATTCTTCTGCTTTATGAAGAAGGATCCACCAAGGCCCCCTACTCATAGTGACACCTAAAAACAAGACCTGCTAGTATCCAATCATTACCTACCCTCAGTAGACACTACAGTGAAGCAAAGTTCCAAAATAGAGATCCTAGTGTAAGCAAGAAGCTTCCAGGTACATCCTTGCTGGTTCCTGGAGGACTTCCCTCACATATCCCAAGACCCAGGGACATTTTCCCAAAACCACAGACTAGATCCTACTCAGAAGCATAGAAAAGCACCACTGGGAAGTACTCACTCACCTATACAGCGCAAAGAAACCACCATGCGGGATGAACATGAGTCACTGGAAAGAAGAAGGAACTCCGGTTACCACAGGCAGGGAGAGATGCTGGTGTCTTCTCCTAGTGTTGCCTGTCCACTACTAATGACCCTATTAATATGACTAGACCTTCCTGAAGACAGGGGCAAAGAATGGATTCTATCAGAATACCAGATTTAGAGTTCAGCTATGCTACATTGGGTGTGATCCTTACCCTCTCTCTGCCTCTTCTCAACAGGTAGAATAAGATGACAACTCAAGTTGATCCTCACTGTGCCAAAAACTTACAACTTACAAATGGGAAATTTCACACCTAACCATATCTGAAGTGTCACTGTCAAACCATAGTTATACTAGAATGCAATGACATTCAGTTTATGCATATAAGATATACACAAGAGACAGAGATGGCTCAGTGGGTAAGGGTACTTGCTTCCAAGTCTGAAAGTCTGAGTTTAATCCCTGAAATCCACATAGAAAGGACTGATTCTTCTGACCTCTATATGTGTGCTATGACGGCATCCCCACCACAGACTAAACAAATTCTAGTAAGTAAGGGAACACATGAAATAAATGAATTCTGTCCTTAGATTTTATCCCTAACCCCAAGATATCTCAAACACAAGCATTTTAAAAACTGAACTCTGCAGGGGCAAGGTGAGCTGGTCTTAAGGGTACAAATGTAGGAAAGCTGACCCCACAACTTGTCAGCCATCCTGTGGGTGGGTGAGGGAGAGATGTCATTTCCCAACTCCTTGTCCGTTGCCATCTGCAGCCAGAAGAGCTGGCCCTGGGGTCATAAGAGTGGGAGAGATAGCCCTGCCCCTCACTGGCCATAGCATTATGGAAAAAGGGCCCTGCATCTTGCCTAAGCAGAACAATAGAACTGGGCCTGCTGGTGTTGGTGTGGGTGAGTTAGCCCCAAGGGCATAAGAGTAAGAGAGCTGGCACTGCCCCTTGCCAGCTGCAGAACTGGGTGAGCTAGCTGGTTCAACGCTGGAGAGACCACCCTGGTGGTGTAGGTGCAGGAGGGCTGGCTGGCTGACCAATTCAGCTACTATACAAATCCAGATCTAGGGCTTTAAGTTGGTCCACCCCCCAACATTTATCCCATCAAGGAGCTGCTGGAGTCCATGAAGGAACCAGTCCTTTAGAACCAAAGCTGCAGGATCTCCTTGACAACAATACATCTGGGGAAAGTCCTGGTAAGGATCTAGTTTTAATAGTGTAGCAGAAGCTTAATGACTTGAAAATGAACATTTGCAAGTAAAGAAGTGTGGACAAAAGGGTATGCTATGGGACACATAGTGACACACTACAGCTTCCACAATGAGATCTTTTCTTTTTTGGTAGGTGGAGGTTTTAAGGGTGATGGGTAAGTATAATAGGATGGAGAGATGAGTCGAACTAGGATGCATGATGTGAGATTCACAAAGGATCACTGAAAAGTTAAATTGAAAAATTTGAACTCTGAAATTCTTTCTGCCCCCAACATTTCAGATAAGAGTGTTCAACCTTTGGCACCCACTAGGATCGTGGCTTGGGGGAAAGGGTAACTCAGTTTTTACTTATCAGTTGTATACTTTAAAATTATTCCCTAGTTTTGGATCACCAGTTCAGAGCCAGTCTGAGATACACAGCAAGACCTTGTTATAAACAAATGGGCAGCTATCCAGTAGTGCCATCAGGACGTTGTTTGGAAACTTTTGATTTCCCTGAATGGCTTTACATATAAGCCACAGATCACAACATAACCAATACTTTGCCAGGAAAAGAAAAACAAGTCACTCAGTTTAAAGTCAACTTCTCACGTTGTGCATGAGAAAGAGTCAGTGCATTCTGTCCTATAGACACTGTCCCTGGTATGCTGATAAGGCCACGGCATGCCCTGATGGCGTCAGCTACCAGCTATGATCTGTGGGGAATCGCTGATTTCCCAAACATCAGTGTCCCAGCGGGCCACTTGGACCACGCACCAGTCCACTTCACTGTCACTCATGCACATACTGAATGGGGACCTTCTCAAACCCCCAAATAAGGAGCTACCATCACCTGTCCTGGCTACTTGTGCTTCCACCTAGGTACCAGGTAGGATGCCTACACTGGAAAGAGGGTACTTCTGCATCATATGACTTCATGAAAGCCTTGATTCTAAACACATACCATGGGCACTTTGTACTGAGCACACAGTCAGGCCATGTGCACCCATGAATCCCTCTGCAAATGCCTCAATGGAAGTTCTAGACATCTGTGTGTAATGAGCTGCAGAATGCTACTGAAATGCCTCATTTTTGTGTATAAAATATTCAGATTCAATTGCAGAATGCAGGGACTCCTGTATATGTAAGTATATTTGCATCTTTTTAAGTTATATTGTGCTACACATACACATCCATCTCATTTATTTTAGTATGCAAATTTGCTTTTATCTTTAAATCATATACACACACATAAACATAAATACATACATGCATACAGAAATTGTATGGAGATAAATTTCTTTATGATTTATTACCAGTAAACATTTGATTTGTATATCTTATAGTCTTATATACCTGGAGTCACGTAAAAGTTTCTAGGATGAAAAAAAGGGTCACAACTTTAAGAATCCCAATGCTAGACAATAGCTTTCCTGTCAGCCACCTCGGAGTTATAAAGGCCCTCACTTAGGCTGACAGCCTGAGCCTACTTTTTTCTGCTATACCTGCTGCCTCTTCTAGGCCTGAGTCCTTGTGGAAGACAAAGAGCAACTCAACTCACAAAAAGCACCCTGACTCCTGTGCTAAGCCCTGCTGTCTGAGTGAACACACACCAGGGCACTTCTCTCCAGCAAGTCCAGCCCTGCCACATTCTCAGGGACAGCCAGCCTACAGCAGAACATTCTGGCTGGTGGCCAAGAGGAAGGCAAGCAGCTCAGTAGAGATGTGGAGTGAGTGATTAGTTCTCCAGCCCTGATATGCTGTACCTGACAGCTGGCCCTAGAGGCAGCTGAGCCACCTGGTGAAAAGCAATGAGGCCCTCGAGGAAAAAAATCTCTGCACAAAGACATTATGGGTCCCCAATATCAAAACTATCAGAAAAGAGTTAAGGCCCTGTAAACTTACGCACAAATGATGGTTATTTTTGTCCTCCTCCAAACTCACAATGGCTCAGGCATCAGCCCTATTATCTGTGGTTTGAGGACAGCAAATGTTTATTGAACTAGCCATTCGCACCAGAGCCCCAAACATTACCCCATGGCATCCTCTCACTGACAGTCATAAATTGAAGCCAAGGGCCAGAAAGTCTCTTGAATTCTTGGTGCCCAGTGCCACAGTGTCATACAGCTTGTCCCTCTGAGCTTATAGTGAAAAATAAGCCCCAGAGTCATGGTACTGAGAGCAGAAACTTGGTGAAACTGTGATGCTCAAAGGTGGGGCTTTGTGAAATTGAGTCATTGAATGGGAGAGTCTCTGAGACAGAGTCCTGGTGGCCTCATAAGGACAAGGAGAGAGGCCACATAGGGCTTAACATTCCTGGAATGCTGAGATGAGGCCCTGGGACCCTGCTAGAGCCACACCATGTCATATGGGTCTTCTATCTCTAAAAGCATGACTCAACACAATAAAAACAAAAACAATACCCTTTTCTTTATTAAGTAGTCTGCTTCAAGCATTTTGCTACAGTAACTAAAAGGCAACCAACATATACCCTAGCACAGTCGACATACCTTCCAGTGTCTGGAAAATAAAAACTAACCAACCAAACCAACAATGAAAGTCTAAAATGTTAGCCATTACTAAGAGTGGGTCAGACAGTAGAGATTAAAACTAAAATGGCAAAGTATTATTTAGGTCCCAGAAGTTGGTAAGAATAAAGTCAAGGTCACTGCATGTCCTGTTTCTAACCTCCAGCAGTGTGAAGCTTACCTCCTAACTCCACCCAGAACATAGTCTAGAAAAATCAGCTCAGGACAGCATTGTCTGTGGGATCACCTCATCCTTCTCAAACTCTGCAAACCATAGGAGCCCTCCCATACCTGTGGTAGAGTTTTTTATAGAGGTCAATGTTGCCTGCGCTCACATTCAGCTTCATGAAGCTAGTTGCCCCACTGCTGTCTGGTATTCCTTGGCTAGAATAAAAATTGTTCCTGGAAAAGAGACAGAAATTTTACTTGAAATAATGCTTCAGGCATATTAACTCACATAGCATACTCACAAAGCCACCCTTTGATGGTGGTTGCAATTAAAGGGACACCTGAACACTCTAGAAAAGAAAACCCAAGTTCAAATTCAGCCATGCTGTGTGAAAACCACTGTCCAATCCAGAAACCTCATAAAGTTAGAGTCTCCCATCAGCTGTGTTTCAGACCAAGGGTGAGCTAGGACAACAGGATGTGAAGGATGTCCAATTACACGCTGTCTAATAAAATGTACAGATGTTAGTCTGCCTCATTATAAAATTCCCACTGGTTCTGCATATGGGGGTTATCACTGTGTACCTAAAAACTCTGAGTCACAGATGATATTTGTGTGTGTGTGTGGAGACCAGAAGCCAACACTGAGCATCTACCTCAATTGCTCTCCACCTTGTATTTATATTTTTTTAAAGTATTTTGTTATTTTATGTTTCTGCCTGTATATATGTCTATGTATCCTACATGTGCCTAGTGCTTTTCTTAGAGGCCGGATGATGTTAATGTCCACTGGATCCCCTGGAGATGGAGGTAAAGATGGTTGTGAGACACCATGTGGGTGCTGAGGACTTTTCTGGAAGAGGAGCCTATGCTCTTAACTGATGAACAATCTTTCTAGTCCCCTCTACCTTGTATGTTGAGCCTGGATCTCTTACTGAACCTGATATTATGAATTCAGCTAAGCTGGCTATCCAGCAAGCCCAGGAGATCATCCTGTCTCTGCCTCCCCACTACAGATTTCAGCTTGCCCCCACAGCTAGCTTTTAAGTGTGTGCTGGGGATCAATCTGAGGTCCACATGTTTTTGTGGCAAGCACTTTACCCACTAAGTCATCTTCCTAACCTCATATTGCAGCATTCTGAAGCATCTCTTTAGCTAAGACGTCAACTTTAACACCATAGACCAATTCACCTTTGAGAATTGATGAATAGAAAGCCCTACTGTGCATAGGAACTCATGGTGACCCCATGGAAGAAAAATCCTCATTAAAACCACAGCTCTCTTCCCAGGCTTAAGGCCTGCCATATTTTATGAGAGCCATAGTCTGTGGGTGGTTTGTCTGTTGAGAGGACTCTGATACAGCAGTGTTGAAATGTATAAGAACTTTAACATTTGTGTAACAAGAACTCCACTCCCACGAGGGATAAAGTCTGTTCTAAGGTGTTGACTTTAAGCCTCTGGAGAACAGATCCAGCTCCTCAGTCCTCCCCACCATGTGTGCTCATCAGCTCTCCTACTTTTCTACCATGAGATGAAACAGTACAAGGCCTTCGCCATAAGCCAACACACAAACTTTGATTTCCTTAAGAATGGTGAGCTAAAATGAACCCTCATTCCCTATAAAGTACCCAGTCTCAAGTGTTTTGTTATAGCAGAAGACACTGGGCAATGCTGGAGCCCCTGGTCAAAAAGTGATGGCAGGAGATATCCAATATTCCATCTCAATGCTATCCAATGTGTCTGGATGCTGCACATAGGTAGAAATTCTCTGTGTAGCCCAGGCTTTTCTGTAATGCATTCTGTAGACTAGGCTGGCCTCAAAATCAAAGGACCACCTGCTCCTGTCCCCTAGGTGCTGGGATTAAAGGTATATACCACCATCACCCAGCAGAAAGAAATTCTTAAGTGTGACTCTGCAGGTCTCTTCCATGCCCAAAGCCTTCACTGGATCCCACTTACAATGAACAGAACAAAGGCTTAGCTCATCTGACTAATTCTGAGTACAGAATAGGACCTATTTTTCTTGTTTTGTACCCTTCCTCCTGGCACTCCATGGGCATTTCTAAGTAGCCAAGAAAGGATGCAGGACAGGTGTGGTGAGGCTAGGTTGACAGTTTCGGGTGATGGGGTTTCCCTCTGCTTGTAGAGCCAGCTTTTGGAAGTTAACAAGTGTCTACAGCATCCAGTTTCTGGCACATACAGCGAGCTGGAAAGACAGTCTTTAAGTGTCATTATGATAACATTATGTCCCTCCTGGGCTGCCATACTTACTTGTATCCCATGTCTTTACACGCTGCTCTCCCATAGCTCTCACTCCAATCATCCTGGCACACGGGATACCAGGCTTTCCTCTGAGATGAATAAACCTGGAGGGTGAAGCTTGGTCCATAGAGGCGAACTGTTCAAGGTCAAAGATACTCCATAAGTCCTTAAACCTCATATCTTCTAGTTGCTATTCTACCCTAATACTGCCCATGCACCCAACTACAGCTTCTTCCTACAGTTATGCACACAAAGAGAGACTACAAATAGTATACAAGCTAGCCAACACATAACATATAGATTTTAAGCCTTTTTAAAGCTAGGATAGATAACAAAATGTTCTATTTAATTGACAAAAATGTTGAACTGGGTGTTAGGTGTATTTTATACTTTGTAAATCACAAAATGGTAATAGTTGTGCTCAGCTTATATTTGAGAGAAAAGTTCTTTCTTTCTTTTAATTAGACAGAAAATCTTAATTGTTGATATACAGGTGAGGGCAGGCACAAGATAAGGCAAGACCTGTGATTGGGCAGTGAAAAAGTAAGGTGAGGACAGAGTTTTGGAAAAGGGAGATAAGCCAAGAGAGAGGAAGAATACAAGATGGAGGAGGATGAGGAGGATCAGTCTCTGTGTGGCTTTAAATAGCCACAGGTAGCTATGAATATCTTATAAGAGATAGATCATTATAGAACAATTTGTCTTATCTAGGTGAAAAGATTATATAATATCAATTGGATTTGAGTTTATTGATTGGATTTTTGTGGAGTGAAAATTTACTGAAATAAATCTGATTGTTAAATTGCAAGTTTCTAAAGTTTTGATTTTGTTGGGCTGGTAGGCGTTGTTAATGGTGACCACAGGGGCCAGTTGTAGGGACTGTGAGCAAAGCCTGTGGCAGGGAGCAGCAAGAGGGCAGCCACTGCTGGGACCAGAGCATATCCCAGACCTGTGGGCGACCAGTTACAGGTGGGACCTCTACAGTCTTGACTTTACTGTGCTGCTGGGAATGGGAGCAAGGTCTACAGCAAAGAGCTACAAGATATGTGGAGCTAGTCATAGAGGTGGAGAGATTACCTCTATGGGACCAGAGAGTAGCCAACAGCAAAGAGTCGGGACGCCTGAGATGAAAATACCCTGCTTATGGCAAGGGTTTGCAATCATCCTTTAAAATATTTACTGCAACAGTGGTCTCTCTTTGCGGGCCTAACAGTGTTTTCAAAATTAAAGTGCTTAAGTGTGGCTAAGACTATATGCTTCCAGTTAGTGATGGAATTCCTGCATGGTGGGGTAGGGACAGTGGCATGATGGATGGCTGTCATCCCTCCTGTCTGCCTCATCACACTGATGATGCAAGAGGGAAGTAACATGATGGCAATAGGCTCCTAAGGAGATATTTGTAAAAGTTGGGATTTTTTCCCTAAGTCTTACAGAGCTATAAATGATAACTCAAAATGTGTGTTTGTGGGGTCCACGGTGATGACTTGGTTAGTGTCCATCATGACACATCTCCACTACCAGTTGAGCATGCTTGCCTCCTTTCCTCACACTACATTTCTTCTCCTATCTATGGTGAAGACACTTGGGACTGGATGAGTGACTTAGCACAGGGCTTTTGACCACAGTCACATTATAGTTCTTCAAGACTTCTGACAGTTTTGAGAAAGACTCGATAAAATGAATAAGGAAAACTGGTGGGTTCTGGTATTAACACACGCCCTACCCTTAGAAAGAAAGTGCCATGCACATCAGCACACACACACTCCCCCTTTTGGATTTTTGGGACAAGGGTGTAATAACCTTGGCTGTGCTGGAACTTGCTTTGTAGACCAGGATAGCCTTGAACTCACCGAGATCTCGCCTCTGCCCCCTGAATTTGGGACTAAAGGCATGCACAACCATGTCTAGTTTCCATGCACAATCTTAAACATGTCACATTTAATAGCAGACATGAAGAAGAAGGTAAAAGTATGCTATTCCCATCTATGCGGGGAATATACCACTACCCAAAGTCAACTCTGAATAAACAAAACCCACCTTGGACAATTAGTTCTGCGGGTTTTTTTATCTCAAATTCCAAGAAGACTGGAGACCACTTGGGTGGAGAGAGCAAAGCTTGGGAGATTCCTGGTGAGACTTAGACAGCAACAAGAAGTTCCCATTTAGGAGACTAGCTCCTCAGCTGGGACACATCTAAACTTAACAGGAAGTCAGAGAGGAGCCAGGGCTGGCCTCAGTCCCTGGGCACAGGCAGTGCTTGTGGAATGAGGTTCAAGAAAGGCAGAAAAGCAGGACTAGACATCTGTTATAGGCAGCAAGACAGTGGCTCACTGTCAACTGCAGAGCCAGGGAAACACAGGGTCAGCATCATCTCATCACACCTTTAAAATAGAGAAGTTGGATAGCAGGCTGGACCCACAGTGCTGGGATGTCAAACTGTCTAGCTTCAGTCTCTGGAATATGATTAACACAACCCTGCTCCAAGAAAGGTGTCTTTCTTGGGCCAGTCTCTTGACTGCCCTTGAAATCAGCTTCAAAAATTACAGCACAAGAAAGACAAATCCATTTAAGAAGCTCAGTGGGTTAAGAAACCTGTCATCAGGCTGAATTTGATCTCCCAGAATCCTCATGGTGAAAGGAGAGACCCAATTCCTGACAGCTGTCCTCCACCCCCACACATGTATCAGGGCATCACTGTCCTTGTTATACACATAGTATGTAAACATATATTTTTAATTTTAAAAGTACAAAATTGAAATTTCTTCAAAGGGATATTGCCTTGTGCCTGTTATTAACAGAGTGGCTGTCATTAAAATTTTGAACATAACTTGTACTGGTGAGGGAGAAAAGTGAAGGGAGCTTCTGAAATCAGCAGTGGAATTGTAATATGTCTAGCCAGTAATGAGAAAACAATATGGACACTCCTTGAAACCACTTAAACAGAATTATCACACAAGCAACCAACCCAACATCTAGAAACAAACTTAAGAATCCACCAGCTGGTGCATGGTTGAAGAAATGTGGTACATGTACACAATGAAATAGGATCCAGCTATAAAAAAGATGGAACCCTGCTACTGTGACAATACAGACATACTTGAAGGACTCTGCACTAAGGAAGGAAGTCAGTTCAGAGAGACAAGCACCACAAGGACATGGAAATGAGAAGTCATACTCACTGGAGCTGAGATCAGAGTAGTGCCCACCAGGAGCTGTAAGGAAGTGTTTGGGGACTGCTTGCCAAAATACACAAAACATTAATTACACAGGAGGAGCAAATTCAAGAGATCTATAGTAGAAGATGATGATAAGTGTTAACAGCACACTGTCCATTCAAAGACAACACAAAGACCATGCAAAGTCCACCATAAACATAAGAGCACGGGGAATATGTGTTAAGCAGTGTGACTGTCCCATCCACGGGAGTACATGTATAAGGACATCACACTATACCTTACAAACGTAATACGAGCTTAGCTTGCCAGTTATTAAGTAAATGTGAGGGTTGGCACTAGTTAGGTCAGGGTGGTACATGGCTGGACAGTAGAGAGTGGGACAGGGACACAGTTTTTGTAAGGTGGCAGAGAAGGAGAAGAGGCAGAATCAAGGGAGCCAGAAGGGGAAGGAGCTGGAAGCCAACATAGTGGCAGATGTAAATATTCTCTGCACATAAATACAGGTTGTTATGAGTATTTTTGGTGTGTTCATTAAGGTGGCAATTTAATTGAGTTCAAAGGAAAGTCTAGTGGTGGGACGCACAAAGCCCACCTTGGAATTGGGATGTGTGTGTGCGCCAGGCATGGTAACAACCCACTAAGAAAAAGTGAATGAAAACAGCACGCTCGGAAGGTCATGGATCATCCAGGTCAGAAGCAGCCAGGGCAGGTAGAGCAGGCCACCTGGGTCAAAGGAAGTACTTGAGGGCAGCTTGGAGTTTCTGAGATAAAAATACTCCACAGTGCCATGTGGCCCAAATGATGCTGGAACTAGCATGGGAGCAATCGCCTGGGTCAGAGAGAGCTGGAGGCAACTCGGAGTGGTAAAGCACCAGAACTGGTCTAGTCTTTTTTAATATTTACCACAACAAAAAGTAAATATACTTGTTTGATGGTATAACAGTGGACACAACCTTAAAGGTACTCGTTTTAAAACTAGTATAGTGCACCCTAACTTATTTTCAACAGCCTGCTTGTTTTAACAGTCATCCAATGGCAGTCAAAAACATGTGTTTGAGTTACTGAGTCCTTTCGGTTTTGTCCCTTCCCCATCATTCTGCGTGGTGCAGGGCCAAACACAATCCTGAGCCTTGGCTCAACACCCTGCCTAGCTGTCCCCAGTTGCCACTTTGTGGCAGACATACAGAACCCAGTGCTTCCTGAGCCAGGGCCAACTCACCACACCGGTTCTCATCTTCCCCGTTGGGACAATGTGATACCCCATCACACCAGAGAGAAGAACTGATACATATGCCTGAAGACTCACACTCCATCTGAGATGTAGAGCACTTGCTGTCCCCTGGAATTGGATCAGGAGAAAGAAAGGAAAATTCATCAGGCTGGGAATCCAAGAAACTGAAGAGCCCTTAGGAGTCTTGTTTTTCACCCTCAAGTCCAGTGAACAGGAGAAGTGAAGGAACATGCCATTGCCACCAGTAGTGGTTTGAATAAGCTTAGCTCATAGGAAATGGCACTGTTAGGAGGTGTGGCCTCATTGGAATGGGTGTGGCCTTGTTGGAGGAAGTGTACAAAAGCTCAGCAGAGTACAGCATGATTAGTACTAGGATGAGTGAACTAGTTTAGGATTCCCAAAAGCCACAGGTTAGGGGAATCAAGAGTACACTGTCAAATAGGTGCATGGAGAAAAGGGAGGAAAGGACAGCCTTGTCCTCAAGGAAAACCAAATTGTAAGGCATCAGGTGGCTCCTCCAGCCTGGGGAAAGGGGTCACAGTCACAGCCATTAACACAGTGGCAGCATCCAGCCCAAAACTTACAGAACCTCCAAAGCAAGATGGCAGCCACAGCAGCACCCACGAGGACAACGCCCAGGACGAGGGCGACACACAGTGATTTCTTAGACTCTGCAGAATAGAGGGATGCTCAGGTCAGCTGTAAGAAGATGGGCCTTACACCATCTTACATCATGCTTAGAGTCATTCAACTTGAAAATATCACATGTCAGGCTGGGCATGATTGCACATGCCCGCCTATAACCCCAGTACTTGGGAGGTGGGGACAGGGACAGGAGTCTAAGGCCAGTCAGGAATACAACAGAGAGAAGGAGAAGCAGGAAGGGGAAAATCTCAGAACTCCAAGTCCAAAGTACACTTGCTACACATAGGAACCAGGTTGGTTTAACCTGGGCACCTTTAAACTTGCTTAGAACTCTTGCATTACCCAAAGCTGGGGAAACCACCCAGTTAGAAGCCTGTTCATATTAAGGCACTGAATTCTGCATGCTCCTCATTGAAACCACACTGTGTGTGTGATTTTACGGTATACTTTCACATTGCCATGCAGCCAAAAGTCCTAGTTTGGCTACCATACGTGGATCCATTTAGATACCACATTAGGGAAGAAAAATTTGTCATTTGATTTAGTCATTTAATTATTGTGCTGCTAAGAATCAAACAGAATGTCTCACTCATGCTAAGCAAGTGTTCTACCACTGAGCTACACAACCATCCTAAGAAACAGCATTGCCATACACATACAGTTTTAATGTGAAGGCCACCACTTAGGGAGTCTCAGTGAGTCTGTGGCATGAAAACATGTGCTTGGAGAAATGGAAGCTGAATCTCCAACTTCAAATTCAGCAGAACTAAGCTCTTAAAACATCAGGATGCCTCAGAAAGGGTTTGGAAATGGGCCAGTGTTCACATCAAAAATGGCTCAAAGAAGATAGCTGACTGATTTCAGCAACTGCAAGTATAAGTCTTATAATACTGGTCCCCAAAACATCATGGGGATGATGGGGGACTCCAGGTAGAGCACCTATCCTTCCCATGATAACTTTGGGATCTTCCTCTTGGTCACTTGGTTCCCAGAAATAACAACTCTGTGACAAATTATTTATGAATAAATGCTTAGGCCATAAGCTCCATCTTGTCCCCCAACTAGCTCATAATTCAGTTACCCTGTTGATTCTATTCTGTGTCTTCCACATGGTAGGTTGCCTCTCCTCAGGTTTATACAACTGTCTCCTCCACAATTACAGCTGAATCTCCCCTGTCTATTTCCCAAAATCCCCCTCTCCCTGACAGATGTCCCACCTTCTAATTCTTGCTACAGCTCATTGATCATTGTTTGTTTGGTTGGTTTTGGTTTTTTGTTTGTTTGTTTGTTTGTTTGTTTGTTTGACAGATGATGCTTGAGAGACTCTCTCTACATCCCGTAGCTCCTGAAAGAACCCTGTGGAATTACAGCCACTAGCCACTTATGGCTACTGACACTTTCAGTAATTGTTAAGTGGAATTAAACTACAGTGTATAAATTGAGTTACTCAGTTGCCACAGGAGATTTACAAGATGGTTTGTATAAAAAAGATAAAAGCACTTACTCCCAAGTCTGATAACCTAAGTTTGGTCCCCAGAACCTACATAAAAGAAGGACAGGGCTAAATCCAACAGGCTATTCTGACCTCTACACACTCTTTAGTAAACAAATAAATGTTTAAAACAAACAAACAACAACAATAAAAAACAAAGAAGGAACTCTTTGTTTGGAGATATGGCTCAATAGTTAAGAGCACTTATTGCTCTTGCTGAAGTCATACTTGGTGACTCACAACTGGCCTTGGCCCCAGTTTTAAGGGATCCAGTGCCCTCTGCCGGTCTCTGTGGGCACTACATGCACTTGGTGCACATATGTATGTGCAGGCACTCATAAGAATAAAAATTCAGCTAAGCGTAAAATAATTTAGAGAATGATTTCCAATAGCTCACTGATTTCTTCCAGCCATACCAAACAGGAGTTGCACTGCTGAATAGATGTTTAAGCCAAAAGTAGCATCAAGGTCTAAAGAAAGAGCCAGATGTCAGACCCTGGGGAGTCTGAAATTTGTCCTCAAACAGTGAGGGGCTGGTCACTCCCAGCAACTCCCTCTCCAGGTAAAGTCCCAGATTTTCAGAGGGTAGGGAGCGGGATCCCTGGAGCTTTCCTTGGAAGACAGGCTGAGAGATAAAGTACAAGGCAGGGGAAACATCATTGAAATGGACACTCCTAGACTAGAAAGCTCCTTCAGGCCTGGGGAGGCCAGCTGCAGTGCCACCGTGCTTTCAGAAGTCAGCAGGGTGGGCTCAGGTTGGGCTCTGGAGCCAAAAGACACAAGCTGACCTGCTTAGGACTGAAAGGCTTGCTTTTATCTGTTTACTCCATCCTGCTAATGATATAAAAAGCTTTCAGAAAATTCCTGGAGATCGGTCCTCATCCCCATCAACGGGGATTGTGTTCCTATGGTAAAGTGGGTAACCTGTACTCTCAGCAGCCTCATGGGAGGCCTGAGTCTGAAAACCTCACAAGGTAGTGATTTTATCAAAATGCAGTGAGGGGTGACGGTGCCTTCAGGCACAAGGGTGGAGACACAAGAAAAATTCTTTATGGCTCACCTGATGAACTACCAAGCACACTTTCCTCTTTGGGCAACTTATCTGCATGCCATTGTTTCTGAGATAAAATAACTTGCTTAAAGCTGCCCATGTGGCTCCATGGTAAACATTTGCCTAGCATGTTCAGGAACCTAGTTCAGCGGGAAAAAAACAAACACTAAATCAGTAACTTGGCTGGTGAGTAAGGGAGATTATATCAGGTGCCCTTCACCTCTGGTTGGGGCATGTGCAGAGTCACAGTCTGGCTGGTTTGCTCAGGACCATGTGTGCAGCAAAAAACACCCATTTCACCTCTGAACAGGCATTTGTCACCAGCTACAGTCTGTACAACATAAATGTACAAGATTCAGTCTTGGGTCATTTTGTTCATTTATATCCATCCTTCCCAACAGAGCCTGATGACTCAGCCCTATGGCATCTCTGCATCACAGGACTTGTTGACTTTGGTCTTCAAAGGCTCTTTCAGGTGCATTCACTGCCACTCAAATGGGTAAGTTCCATGACAGTTGCTAAAGCAAACAGATAAACCCAAAGCAGAATGTCCTTACACTCCTGACTTCTAAACTACTGCTTTCAACATCATGTAGGACATAGGTTCAGAGCTTAATATCATTCTGGCAAAAACATGTAGGCCTTTTGATGTCTTAATAGCAATATGTTTTTTATTTCTCATTTTTCTTTTTGGGGTGTGTGTGTCTGTCTGTCTGTCTGTCTGTCTGTATACACCCTCAGAAGCCAGAAGATAACACTGGATTCCCCCCAGCTGGAGTTGTAGAGGACTCGGTTGCTCTGTGAAAACAGCTAGTGTTCTTTACTACTGCAATGTGATTTTAAAAACATTGTCAAAGTGAGTGTAAAAAATAATAAAATAAAATTACTAAATTACTTTCCAGTTCATGGGACATGAGAATCAGTTTGTATTTCTGGCAGGCTAATGGTGGAAAGCCCAAGACTCTAGTCTGAAAGGCTGACCATCAGAGAGTGATTTTATTAAAGCATAGCCAGAGGTTTTAAAATGCAGGTTTATAATGGAAAATTACACCTCAGTGTGTATCCTTCTTATTTACAGCCAATTGGCAAAAAACTAACATGTCCCACCCCACCCCATTTTTCATGTTCTAATTACTCCCTGGGAATGCAGAAGTATTCAGTAAGGTACACTGGGACCCTTTTGCCTTCTAGGCTGACCACTGATAGCTAGACAGCTAAGCATCACTTGATTGCTGAAGAAGTGATGGGTTGCCCACAGAATTTACTTCCTTATCAATCTCAAACTATACATGAAACACACTTCATAAAGCAGAAACTTTCCATTAAAAAGCTGGTGTGGACCTGGAGAGATAACCATCGGTTACCCAGCATTTGTGTTGAGTGTTTACAACCAACAATACCTGGGACTCCAGCTCCAGAGGGTCTAGCACCTTATTCTGGCCTCCAAAGGCACAGGCACATATGCAACACACACATGCTCTCACACACATTTTAAAAACTAAATATATATATATAAAACATAGCTTATCAATAGAGTCACTGGTGTCTTTTACACCAGAAAGACAACTGGATAACACCGGTAATGAGACATAGAGGTAAGGAGTCTGGATAGTAAGAGCAACCATTGAGTGAAAGGGACATAGGAGAGGGTAAAGAGATTCAGTTTTCATATTCAAACTCCAGCACTATTCTGGGGCTACAGGGTTAAGGGGCTATGGGGAAGACATGGTAGATCTAGGGGTGGGAGAGTATTTGTGCCAGGGGATGGGCAGCCTGGCTCCCCTAGAAAGTATATGGGCATGCCCTGGAAGAGGAGAAACCCCCCTCATGGGGAAGCCCCTTCTTCTGCTAGGGCAAGTACTGGCAGAGGTGAGAACAGCAACAGGTCTCTAACTAGTCATAGGAGGTATCTTAACCCTGAGCCCTCTGTATTCCGAACACATCAATAACATGTAACACAGTTCACTCCCAACCTTGAGTGCTTACTGTTGATTCAAGACAACACATCCACAGAGGCACAGAGGCAAGAAGGGACTGGAAAACCATGCCCTAACAGTCCAGCTGAGCTGGGCAAATACACAGTGCTGCACCAAAGGCCAAGGGGAGAGGAAGGTCTCTCCCAGCCAAAGAGAGGTGAAGCAGGGCCCTTGGCTCTAACCAGCCAGAATGGAGGGCAGGTAGAAAAAGACTGGTCTTGTAGGCAGTGCAATGTTATTGACAAGGTAGAAGAAATAGCAAACCACAAAAGATGGAAGATCCTGTGGTCCCTTGTGCTACAATACTGAAGAGCCTTACTTGAGGTACACAGTGTCCCTGAAGACTTGGGCTGTGTGTGGATGACAGGTGTTGAGGCTTGTGTTGTAACCCTCGGAGCATACTGGGGCAGCGGAGTTGGGTAGCCCTGAGCTGGATACAAGTTGTAGCCATTGGGAGTCACTGGTGGCCTCGGGGGATAGATGTGCTCAGACTGATACCCGTGATTCTCATAGTAAGGTCCAATTCCTGGAGGTGACCCCTAAATGATAGGAAAGGAGATAAATCAATTATAGCTCTCACACACCCTAAAGCTTTGGAACATTAGCATCATTCACAGAAGACAGGGAGAGAGCCAGCTGATTCACTAAGCACTCTGGCATCACAGCGACTTGCTTAGAATGAGTAAACTCTGTTTCTGGATCAACTAGGATGCTCAACAATCTGTGTTTCATTGGCTTTGATTTCCTGGTCCATTTGTTTCCATTATTTGTTCTTCGAAATAAAGAAAAGGTGACTGATAACTAAGATTCTGTAGAAAACAAAAAAATACATACAAATTTGGGGTCAAAAGTCACATAGCAGGAGTCCTGTTCTCTGGTTCCTCCTCTACGTCACCTCCTGAGCCTTGAGGTGTGAAATTATGAGCCAGACTAATGTCAAGGTTCTGAATAGCTCATATCTGAGATAACTCACCTGCTGAAGAGACCTCACATTCAGATCCTGTGTGCAACCTCAGGTGTAGTAAATATACACTTTTCAGCTGAACTGAGAAACTGCTAGAAGGCACCCACAATGCACTCCTGTGGCCATTCTCTTCTAGGGTCCTTTCTTTCATTCTGCTGCAGTTGGCAGTCATTTACCCATCTGCTCTCACCAGGGTGGTGTTAGTTCAGTGTAAGCATCTCTATACTGTGTGTGCATTTGGTACTGAGAGCACAGGTGGGAACTTGGAGGTCAAAGTATGAGTTGTTTAAATGTGAAAATGGCAGAATCCTCTGCTAGGGGGTCAATCTTCCCCTCGGTCCATTCACATGACTTTCCCCAGGTTGCACTCCTGGGACAGCCGAGCAGTCATCAGGCCTTCACAGCTTGGCATTCTTATTTCCACTCTCCCCACTCTCTCAGTTGCTGGACCTCTCCTGAAGACCCCAGTTACCCTTATCCATGTCTAATGGTTCTTACCCCAAAACTCTCCAGCTCCCTTTGAGCTCAGGCTCTCTCATGGGCCTCAGAAATGACAGGAAATCTTCTGGAAGCAGGTAGGGGCCTCAGTAGGGGCTACTAAATGTTCAGATTTTTTAAAATTAATTCATTTATTGTGTATGTTGCTCATGTGTGTAAACAGAGATCAAAAGACAGCCTGTGAGAATTGGTTGTCTCCTTCTACCCCGTGGGCTACAAAAATTGAATGCAGTTCATCTCTTACCTTATAAAGCTGTCTTACTGCCCTAAAGGTTGATAATTTTAAGGCAATACAAATGCTCCAAGGTTAATAATCTGTGTTTAATAACTCACTAGCCCCCTCCTTCAAAAGTTCAAAGATTATAAATTGAAAACAGGGGGGTGTGACAGTGAAAGCTATCCCCAGAGCACTCCAGATTAGAAATCAGGTGAGTGTCTGGCCCAGAACCATACTATTTAAGAATGTGTCCCCCTCTCCAGCAGGAAAGACCAAGATACATCTAGCACTTCATCCTGGATGAAGCTCTTAAAATTATAAAGGGATCCAGTAAAAAAAAAAAATTAAGAAAAGGAAAGAAAGAAAGAAAGAAAGAAAGAAAGAAAGAAAGAAAAAAGGAAGTAGTAGAGCTTCATAAAAATGGGGCACTGACTTTTTTTTGATGAAATATTCTTATTAGCTGTTGTGGTAAATATTAAACAGTGGCTGGCTTAACCTTTTATCCCGTGCTTTGCCGGCTCCCACATGAGGACATACGGCACTGCTGGGATCTCTAACTTGGCAGCCTTATGCTGCCTCTATGAACTCAAACTCGGTTCACTCCACCTTTTCTGCTGCATCTGTCCTAGGTGGATATGACAGCCCCAGCATGTTATTTTCATTCACATTCCCTTGGCGTGTTGTTGCCAAGCCTTAGACACACACATCCCAACTCTGTGGTGGGCTTTATAAGTTCTACCACTACACCCTTTGAACTCAATTAAGTAGTCACATCAAAGAACACACCAAACTACTCTGATCCAATAGGTATAATTTGCTAACCATTATAAGTCAAATTATCTTGTACAGTTATATCCCTTAAAAAACATTCATTACAACCTTATTTAGGAAGAGATGCACAAAGAGAAACATAAACATCTGCCTGCATCTTCATTCCTCCTGGAATCCCCTCTCTCTCCTCCTCTTCAATTTTCCTAGACTTTTTCCTGCCTACCTCTCCACTGACCAATCATGTAATCCCTTAACATCCATCCACACATCACCCTTTCTGTTTACTTAAAAAAAAAAAAAGCTTTTTTTCTCAGTTATCCAGTATTTATTGCACTAGGGAGTAGGCTCCCAGCAGGAATAGACCACCCAATGTCTAATCCAGATGTGACTGATCCCCAGTTATTGGTAGATAGACACTGAAAGCTTGGCCACAGACACTCTTCCCTAAACTGATACTCTCTGCCCCATCCTGCTTCTCCTAAATACACATCTGCTGTCTTTTAAGGAAGAAGAAAACACATAGAATAAACCAATCCCAGCTTCTGCCCAGCAGTGTTGCCTTCCCTCCCTGCCTTGCCCTTCTCAACATGACTGGTAGTTTGAGTAAGAATGTCCCCATATGCTCATATATTTAAATGCTTAGTCATGAGGAAGTGGAACTCTTTTATTTTCTTTTTAATTTTATCTCTTTCCTGTTTATTTATTTATTTATTTTAATTGAACAAATTTATTTTTAAAAACAGATAAATGTGCAGATTTTAAAAGCAGTTTTGCATAAAAATTATATGGATACATTTTGTCAGTACTTGATTTTTTTAAAGGTTTGATAATATGCATTAAAATTTTATTAGCTGCAATGAGCATAAAGTACATGTAAAATAAAATGTAACCTGAAAATAGTCAAAGTTTTCTTGGTGTGTAAAGGTAAAGTATAATGATTTTTCTTTTCTTTTCTTTTTTTTTTTTTTTTTTTTTTTTTTTTTTTTTTTTTTTTGGCCTCTGTTTTTCTTGAACTTCATATAGTCTGTGAGTTGTTTCTGGGGTATTCAGAGCTTTCTGGGGTTAGTATCCAATTATCAGTGACTGCATATTTTGGTTGTTCTTTTGTGACTGGGTTACCTCACTCAAGATGATATTCTCTAGATGCATTCATTTTCTTAAGAATTTCATAAAGTCATTGTTTCTGGTAGCTGAGTAGTACTCCATTGTATAAATATACCACAATTTTTGTATCCATTCACCTACTGAAGGACATCTGGGTTCTTACACGCTTCTGGCTATTATAAATAGGGCTGCTATGAACATTGTGGGGCATGTGTCTTTGTTTTATGTTACAGAATCTCTGGGGTATATGCCCAGAAGTGGAATAACTGGGTCTTCAGGTAGTTTTATGTCCAGTTTTCTGAGGAACTGCTAGACTGATTTCCAGAGTGGTTATACCAGTTTACAACCCCACCAACAGTGGAGAAGTGTTCCTCTTTCATCCCATCCTCACCAGCATCTGCTGTCATCTGAATTTTTGATCTTAGCCATTCTGACTGGTGTGAGATAGAATCTCAGGGTTGTTTTGATTTGCATTTTCCTGATGACTAAGGATGTCCAGCACTTTCTTAGATGTTTCTCAGCCGATCAATATTCCTCGGTTGAGAACTTTTTGTTTAGCTCTGTACCCAATTTTTTAATTGGATTGTTTGATTCTCTGGTGTCTAACATCTTGAGTTCTTTGTATACCTTAGATATTATGCCTCAATCAGATGTGGGGTTGGTAAAGATATTTTTCCAATCTGTAGGCTGCCATTTTGTTTTCTTGACAGTGTCCTTAGCCTTAAAGAAACTTTGCAATCTCATTAAGTCCCATTTGTCAATATTTGACCTTAGAGCACGAGCCATTAGTGTTCTGTTCAGGAATTTTTCTCCTGTTCCTATGTGTTCTAAGGTTTTTTTCCTACTTTCTCTTCTAATAGTTTCAGTGTACCTGGTTTAATGTGGAGATCTTTGATCCACTTGCACTTCAGCTTTGTATGAGGAGATAAGAAAGGGTCTATTTTCATTCTTCTGCATTGTGAGTGCCAGTTGGACCAACACCATTTGTTGAAGAGGCTGTCCTTTTTCCATTGAATGTTTAGAGCTCCTTTGTCAAAAATCAAGTGACCATATGTGCGAGGGCTCATTTCTGGATTTTCTATTCTATTTCATTGATCCATGTACCAATCTCTGTACCAATACCATGCAGTTTTTAAAACAATTGCCTAGTAATATAACTTAAGGTCAGGGGTGGTGATTCCCACAGATGTTTTCTTGTTGTTGAGGATAGATTTCGCTATTCTAGGTCTTTTGTTACTCCAGATGAAATTGCACATTGCTCTTTCCTACTCTAGGAAGAATTGGGTTGGAATTTTGATGGGGATTGGATTGAATATGTAGATTGCTTTTCGTAAGATGGCCATTGTAACAACGTTGAACCTTCTAATCCATGAGCATGGGAGATCTTTCAATTTTCTGAGATGTTCCTCGATTTTCTTCTTCAGAGATTTGAAGTTCTTGTCATACTGTTTCTTCACTTGCTTAGTTAAAGTCACATCAAGGTATTTCATGTTGTTTGTGACTATTTTGAAGGGTATCTTTTTCCTAATTTCTTTCTCCACATGTTTGTCCTTTGAGTAGAGGAAAGCTACTGATTCATTTGAGTTAATTTTATATGCAGCCACTTTGCTGAACTTATCAGCTGTAGGAGTTCTCTGGTGGAATTTTTGGGGTCTCTTATGTACACTATCATGTCATCTGCAAAGAGTGATGTTTTTACTTCTTCCTTTCCAATTTGTATCCCTTTGATTTCCTCTTGCTGTCTAATTGCTCCAGCTAGAACTTCCAGTACTATGTTGAATCGGTAGGGGGTGAGAGGGCAGCCTTGTCTAGTCCCTGATTTTAGTGGGATTCCTTCAAGTTTCCCACTGTTAAGTTTGACCTTGGCTGTTGGTTTGCTGTATATTGCTTTTATTATGTTTAGGTATGGGCCTTGGATTCCTCTTCTTTCTAAGAGTTTTAACATGAAGGGGTGTTATATTTTGTCAAATGCTTTCTTAGCATCTAGTGAGATGACCATGTGTGGTTTTTTTTCTTTGAGTTTGTTTATATGGTGGATTACATTGATGGATTTTCATATATTAAACCATCCCTGCATCCCACGGAAGAGGCCGACTTAATCATGGTGAATGATCATTTTGATGTGTTCTTGGATTCAGTATTCATGAATTTTATTGAGTATTTTTGCATCAATAAAATAAGTGAGATTGGTCTGAAGTTCTCTTTCCTTGTAGGGTCTTTGTGTGGTTTAGAAACTAAGGTCATTATGGCCTCAAAAAATGAGTTAGGTAGTGTTCCATCTGACTTTATTTTCTGGAATAGTTTGGAGAGTATTGGTATTAGGTTGTCAATAAATGTCTGATAGAATTCTGCACTGAACCCATCTGGACCTGGGCTTTTTCTTTGGTTGGGAGGATTTTGATGACTGCTTCTATTTCTTTAGCGGTTATGGGAATATGTAGATGGTTTACCTGTTCCTGGTTTAACTTTAGTATCTGCTATCTGTCTAGGAATTCATCCATTTCCTCCAGATTTTCCAGCTTTGTTGAGTATAGGCTTTTGTTGTAGGATCTGATGATTTCTTGAATTTCCTCAGTTTCAGTTGTTATGTCTCCACTTTCCTTTCTGATTTTGTTAATTTGGATAGTCTCTCTTTGCCCTTTAGTTAGTCTGGTTAAGGGTTTAACAGTTTTGTTAATTTTCTCAAAGAACCAGCTCTTGGTTTTGTTGATTCTTTGAATGGATCTTTTTGTTTCTATTTGGTCAATTTCTGCTCTGAGTTTGATTATTTCTTGCTGTCTACTCCTATTGGGTGTATCTGTTTCCTTTTGTTCTAGAGCTTTCAACTGTGCTATCAGGTTGCTAGTGTATGCTCTCTCCAGTTTCTTTTTGGAAGCATGCAGAACTATGAGTTTTCCTCTCAGTACTGCTTTTATTGCATCACATAGGTTTGGGTATGTTGTGTTTTCATTTTCATTAAATTCTAAAACAATCCTTAATTTCTCTCTTTATTTCTACTTTGACCTTGCTATTGTTAAATAGAGCATTGCTTAGTTTCCATGTATATGGGCTTTTTGTTGTCTTTGTTGTTATTAAAGACCAGCCTTAGACCATGGTGATCTGATAGGATGCATGGGAGTATTTCAACCTTCTTATATCTATTGAGGCTTATTTTGTGACCGATTATATGATCAGTTTTGGAGAAGAGGTGCTGAGAACAAGGTGTATTCTTTTGATTTAAGATAAAATGTTCTGTAGATGTCTATTAATTCCAATTGGTTCAAAACCTCTGCTAGTTTCACTGCGTCCTTGTTCAGTTTCTGTTTCCATGATCTGTTTATTGATGAGAGTGGGGTGTTGAGGTCTCCCACTATTATTGTGTGGGGTGCAATGTATTTTTTAAGCTTTAGTAGGGTTTCTTTTATGAATATAGGTGCTCTTGTATTTAGAGCATATATATTAAGGATTGAGAGTTCCTCCTGACAAATTTTTCCTGTAATGAGTAAAAAGTGTTCTTCCCTATCTTTTTTTATTACTTTTGGTTGAAAATCTACTTTATCCGATATTAGAATGGCCACTCCAGCTTGCTTCTTGGGGCCGTTTGCTTGGAAGATTTTTTCCTAACCTTTTACTCTGAGACAGTGTCTGTCATTGTCTCTGAGATGAGTTTCCTGTATGCAGCAAAATGCTGGATTCTGTTTATGTATCCAGTCTGATAGCCTATGTCTTTTTATTGGAGAATTGAGTCTATTTATGTTAACAGATATTAAGGAATAGTGGTTGCTGTTTCCTGCTATTTTTGCTTTTAGAGGTAGATTTGTGCCTGTGTGTCTTTCTTCTTTTGGTTTTCTTGCTTAGGTATTTTTTTTTTTAAACTAGGATGTAATTTTCCTCTTTGTATTGGGTTTTCCACCTATAATTCGTTGTACTGCTGGATTTGTGGTCAGATATTATGTAAATTTAGTTTTGTCTTGGAATATCTTGGTCTCTCCATCTAAGATGATAAGTGTGTGTGTGTGTCTGTGTGTGTGTGTGTGTGTGTGTGTGTGTGTGTGTGTATCTGGGTATAGCAGCTTGGACTGACACTTGTGTTCTCTTAGGGTCTGCATGATTTCTGTCCAGGATCTTCTAGGTTTCATAGTCTCTGTTGAAAAGTTGGGTATGATTCTGATTGGTCTGCCTTCATAGGTTACATGACCTTTTCCCCTTACTGCTTTTAGTATTCTTTCTTTGCTTTGAGCACTTGGTGTTTTGACTATTAAGTATCAGGAAGAATTTCTTTTCTGGTCCTATCTATTTGAAGTTCTGTAGGCTTGTTTTATGCTCAATGTCATCTCATTCTTAAAGGTAGGGAAGTTTTCTTCTACAATTTTGTTGAAGATATGTACTGTGCCTCTTAGTTAATATTCTTCGCCCTCTTCTATTACTATTATCCTTAGGTATGGTCTTCTCATTGTGTCATGGATCTCCTAAACATTTTGGGTTAGGAGCTTTTTGGCTTTTTTTTTTTATCTTCTCTGACTGTTTTGTCTATGTTTTCAATGTTGTCTTTGGCCCCTGAGATTCTCTCTTCCATCTCGTGTAGTCTGTTGGAGATGCTTGCATCTGTGACTCCTGATTTTTTTTTTAGGTTTTCTACCTCTAGTGTTGTCTCTTTTAGTGTTTTCTTTATTGTTTCCATTTCCATTTTAAATTCCTTCTTCAATTCCTTCATCTCTTTGGTTCTGTTTTCCTCTAGTTCTTTGATTTCGTTGAGTGTTTTTCTTGTTTCCTCTTTAAAAGCTTTTTGATGACTGCTTCTATTTCTTTAGCGGTTATGGGAATATGTAGATGGTTTACCTGTTCCTGGTTTAACTTTAGTATCTGCTATCTGTCTAGGAATTCATCCATTTCCTCCAGATTTTCCAGCTTTGTTGAGTATAGGCTTTTGTTGTAGGATCTGATGATTTCTTGAATTTCCTCAGTTTCAGTTGTTATGTCTCCACTTTCCTTTCTGATTTTGTTAATTTGGATAGTCTCTCTTTGCCCTTTAGTTAGTCTGGTTAAGGGTTTAACAGTTTTGTTAATTTTCTCAAAGAACCAGCTCTTGGTTTTGTTGATTCTTTGAATGGATCTTTTTGTTTCTATTTGGTCAATTTCTGCTCTGAGTTTGATTATTTCTTGCTGTCTACTCCTATTGGGTGTATCTGTTTCCTTTTGTTCTAGAGCTTTCAACTGTGCTATCAGGTTGCTAGTGTATGCTCTCTCCAGTTTCTTTTTGGAAGCATGCAGAACTATGAGTTTTCCTCTCAGTACTGCTTTTATTGCATCACATAGGTTTGGGTATGTTGTGTTTTCATTTTCATTAAATTCTAAAACAATCCTTAATTTCTCTCTTTATTTCTACTTTGACCTTGCTATTGTTAAATAGAGCATTGCTTAGTTTCCATGTATATGGGCTTTTTGTTGTCTTTGTTGTTATTAAAGACCAGCCTTAGACCATGGTGATCTGATAGGATGCATGGGAGTATTTCAACCTTCTTATATCTATTGAGGCTTATTTTGTGACCGATTATATGATCAGTTTTGGAGAAGAGGTGCTGAGAACAAGGTGTATTCTTTTGATTTAAGATAAAATGTTCTGTAGATGTCTATTAATTCCAATTGGTTCAAAACCTCTGCTAGTTTCACTGCGTCCTTGTTCAGTTTCTGTTTCCATGATCTGTTTATTGATGAGAGTGGGGTGTTGAGGTCTCCCACTATTATTGTGTGGGGTGCAATGTATTTTTTAAGCTTTAGTAGGGTTTCTTTTATGAATATAGGTGCTCTTGTATTTAGAGCATATATATTAAGGATTGAGAGTTCCTCCTGACAAATTTTTCCTGTAATGAGTAAAAAGTGTTCTTCCCTATCTTTTTTTATTACTTTTGGTTGAAAATCTACTTTATCCGATATTAGAATGGCCACTCCAGCTTGCTTCTTGGGGCCGTTTGCTTGGAAGATTTTTTCCTAACCTTTTACTCTGAGACAGTGTCTGTCATTGTCTCTGAGATGAGTTTCCTGTATGCAGCAAAATGCTGGATTCTGTTTATGTATCCAGTCTGATAGCCTATGTCTTTTTATTGGAGAATTGAGTCTATTTATGTTAACAGATATTAAGGAATAGTGGTTGCTGTTTCCTGCTATTTTTGCTTTTAGAGGTAGATTTGTGCCTGTGTGTCTTTCTTCTTTTGGTTTTCTTGCTTAGGTATTTTTTTTTTTAAACTAGGATGTAATTTTCCTCTTTGTATTGGGTTTTCCACCTATAATTCGTTGTACTGCTGGATTTGTGGTCAGATATTATGTAAATTTAGTTTTGTCTTGGAATATCTTGGTCTCTCCATCTAAGATGATAAGTGTGTGTGTGTGTCTGTGTGTGTGTGTGTGTGTGTGTGTGTGTGTGTGTGTATCTGGGTATAGCAGCTTGGACTGACACTTGTGTTCTCTTAGGGTCTGCATGATTTCTGTCCAGGATCTTCTAGGTTTCATAGTCTCTGTTGAAAAGTTGGGTATGATTCTGATTGGTCTGCCTTCATAGGTTACATGACCTTTTCCCCTTACTGCTTTTAGTATTCTTTCTTTGCTTTGAGCACTTGGTGTTTTGACTATTAAGTATCAGGAAGAATTTCTTTTCTGGTCCTATCTATTTGAAGTTCTGTAGGCTTGTTTTATGCTCAATGTCATCTCATTCTTAAAGGTAGGGAAGTTTTCTTCTACAATTTTGTTGAAGATATGTACTGTGCCTCTTAGTTAATATTCTTCGCCCTCTTCTATTACTATTATCCTTAGGTATGGTCTTCTCATTGTGTCATGGATCTCCTAAACATTTTGGGTTAGGAGCTTTTTGGCTTTTTTTTTTTATCTTCTCTGACTGTTTTGTCTATGTTTTCAATGTTGTCTTTGGCCCCTGAGATTCTCTCTTCCATCTCGTGTAGTCTGTTGGAGATGCTTGCATCTGTGACTCCTGATTTTTTTTTTAGGTTTTCTACCTCTAGTGTTGTCTCTTTTAGTGTTTTCTTTATTGTTTCCATTTCCATTTTAAATTCCTTCTTCAATTCCTTCATCTCTTTGGTTCTGTTTTCCTCTAGTTCTTTGATTTCGTTGAGTGTTTTTCTTGTTTCCTCTTTAAAAGCTTCTATTTCTTTATGCTTTTCCTCCCGTTCTTGTTTAAGGATCTCTATCATCATCTTGAGGTATGATTTTATGTCTGAGTCTTCTTTTTCTGGAGTGTTTGGTATTCTGATATTTGCTGTGATGGGAGAACTGGGTTCTGGTGTTGCCAGGTTGTCTTGGTTTCCCTGGGGTAACTTCTTTCACTTTCCTCTCCCATCTTGTTGTCTCTGATTATATGTGGTCTTGTTGTCAGTGATTGGTTCCTATCTTTCCCATGCACCTGGCCTGTGTCCCTGGATCTCCACTGTTCCAGGTGGCAGATGGCTTGAGTGCTTGTTCTGCTCACAAGGGTCCTCTGAGTGGAAACCGAGTCCCTATGGCAGAGTTTCTGCTCCCCTGAACCAATCGGGGACAGGGGGGTGTGCTTTCCGGGCTCTTGGCCCAGACCTCTCTGTGCCCTGCTACTCGCAGTGCAGTCTCACCAGGCCTGTGTCCCTGGATCTCTGCTGTTCCTGGTGGCAAATGGCCTGAGCATTTGGTCTGCATGCAAGGGCCTTCCAGGTGGAAACTGAGTCCTTATGGCAGATGTCCTGCTCCCCTAAACCAATGGGGGGGCACTTTCCGCATGCTCTGCCCAGACCTCTCTGTGCCCTGGCTACTCGCAGTGCAGTCTCACCAGGCCTGCATCCCTGGATCTCCACTGTTCCTGGTCACAAAATCCGGAGTGAAACTCTTTAAAAGGACTATGCTTCATATAGATCAGGATATAGAGCTTGCAGCTACTACTCCAGAAACTGCCTTTGTACCACCACACTCCCAAGATGATAGACTAAACCTCTGAAACTGTAAGCAACCCCCCAATTAAATGCATTTAATTAAGAGTCGCCTTAGTCACGTGTCTGTTCATAGCAATAGAACCATGACTAATATAAACACCTTAAACAATATCCAAAGGCCACCTGCTCCTACACACAGTTCTTAAAATTACTGATAAACACCCCTGGAAGATACCAGAGGAGTGAAGTAACAAGGAAAGGGCCAGATACGGAAGAAGTAACCACTTACTGAGTTCAGTGCCATCCTGGCTGTGTCAGCAGCATGAAGAAGTCAGTATGTGGCTTCCTCCACGTGACCTGAGGGAAAAATCACATGCAGTAATATTTAATGCAGTTCAGCTTTAGAAGATTCTGAGTGAAAGTCACACTGTACCACAGAAGTTCTGTCCCCAGCCTTCATCCTTCACTTCGCCTACATCTTCTTATGTCTCTTTATTCCCTGTCATTGCATATGGTATGTTTATGTCATGCAACGCAATGTCCTCTTCTGGGGTACAGAGAAACTCATAGTGGGCCTGGGTACACGTTGAACTACTGTGTCCAGAAAAGCCTGCCTAACCTTGGAGAAATGAGGACAAGCAGAGAACCCTGCCTACAGGGAAGCACCAGCCGCATGGCATCTAGCTTAATAAATTCTTGATAATTCTGTTTATTAAACTTTCAATACTTCTCAGTTCTCCTCCACCTCAAAGGATACCTCATGAGCCTGTCCTGCATTCAGGATTAACCCTGTCAAGTCAGGCTATCCAGATCAATACCAATCTTATCTCTTATTGATTTTCTATTTAAAGACATTCTTTCTTGCTGCACTGAGAATCAAAGCAGCCTCTTCACCATTGGCTCCCTGCCTGGCCCATCTCTCTGCTGAGATGTTTCTGAATCTATTAGTCCTCACCTTGTTTTAATGGAGATGTTGCATTATTTTTTCATTGATATCCTCTGTATAAGAGCTTTGCTTCATTCCTCCATGCTTGACTTGAAATGATATAAGATTATTCTCAGACACCATTCTGGGGAATCATCTATTCACCAGATGATGTGCCCAGAAGGGCTGGAAGAAGTTCAGAAGGGATAAGCCTCCCTCATCTATAAGAACCAGATACTTGAGTGTTGGTCAGTGGGCAAAGTGTTTGCTAAGCAAAACTGACGACCTGAGTTTGAATCCCAGATCCCCATAAAAGTCTGGATACAAAAGTGACCACCTCTAATCCTAGTTCTAGGAAGGCAGAGCCAGGAGAATCCCTAACACATGAATTTCATTCTCTTCATACTCTTCCCCATTCAGTAAACTTCAAAATACCCTACTTCAAAATTAAAGTGAAAAGAGACTAACAAAGACATCTAGCATCCACCTCTGGACCTCTGGGTCTCCATACATGCATACATACATGTGTATGGGACAGCTACACACACATGAATGTACACACTACATCACACACACATGTCTGACACTTAGGTACATTAAAAAGCAGTAGGCAACACTACATAGCTAGAAGCTATGACACTGGCTTTAGATGGGACTTGAATCCCAAGCTATATTCAGTCTCTCACTAGCTGTGACCTGGAAAGGTTCTATGCCTCAGTTCTCTATCAAGACAGAAAAGAGATGCAGCCTTTTATACTACTCTTGGGAGCACTTATTGGTGTTGGTTCACAGTGCTACCTTAGAGTTAAACAAAACTAATTCTACCTGGGGACATATCTTGGTGATAGAACACTTGCCAATCACACAGGAGACCATGGGTATGATCCATAAAAACCACCAAAGAAGTAATTCTAAAAGCTTCTGATGTTTCCTTCAACACTTGAAGATTGGTATTGGTAAATTCTTCCAAGCTAACAGGAAGTTCACCTGCTCTTAAGTTCAGTGTCTCTGAAGGGAGCAGCAGAGGCCACCTGCTCATCTCGTAAGCAAAGCTAGCACTTGGATCACTAAACACAAGAAGCCCTCCCCCCCAAAACAAACAACCTGCAATGAAAAAAGATGATTATAGCTTTGAACATTGAACAGGTCACAGTAAAAATGCACCAAGTCTTCCATTTCTTCTGTTATAGATCAAACAGAAGAACCAAGTCATGTTGATTCTAGGTTTTTCTCATATTGATGTCAGCAGCTTTCTGGGTATGAGAATGAAATTGAGTGCCATACAGTGAGAGGAATCACCATTTGAAATGCATGGGAAACACCTAAACCTGTTAAAATGATGCAGTTGTCACTCACTGGTGTGTCTTCTCTATAACCACTTTGCAAATAATAAACTCTAAGCCTGGACAACTACCTGGTGCATCCTGACTTCTTCCCATCAGCAGTGCCAGCCAGGCCCTGCCCAGTGTCCTTCCAGAAGAGCCCAGCTTCACTGGCTCTCACTCCTCTGAGTTCTTTCTAGCTTGTTTCAACAGGCTTGGTTGAAGTTTCAGGAAATAAAAATATAATCCACTGGCAGGCTTTTCAGCTAGGGAGCCCTCTGAAAGAAGAAATAACTAGGTGCTTGAAATTCATGCAAGGAGTTAGTTATGAATTGTCAAGGGAAAGTCATCAGAAACAGAAGACAGCAGAGACTCCTAATCTTATCCAGGGATCCCATGACCCACAAAACATGGAAACCAGAAATAAAAGGAGGGCCCAGCTCAGCTACCATGAACTTGGGATGAGAAAGAAAAGAAAGAGGGAGGAAAAGATGAAAGGAGAGATGCCCATGCTAGGTAGGATCTGAAAAGGTGTCAAAAAGAGCCAGGGAGTCACATTCAATTCTGGTCATCTTCTAAACAGGGATTTCCATGGTCACATGAGGCTCTGACTCCTACATGTTGACTTCTGAAAGGAGTAAGACCTAACCATACAAGAGAGATAACCTATCATTTAAAGAAACCTGATGCTTGCCTTTGACCCTGGAAAGCCAGACCTAAGAAAGCACTTTGAGTAACTGTCCTTTAGGGGTCAGGAAAGCAAATGAGGACAAGCTTCCTAAGGCCCCCTATTTGGCAGCCTTGTCTACTCTATCTCAATGGAACACAGTGCACTGATGCTGTCACACAACGAGACAACACAGTGGAGTCCAGTTTCATCAATGACATTAAAAAAACAAAACAAAACAAAACAAAAAACCTTTTTCCCAAACAAAAATCACCTTGTAGTTCTTTCCTCTGAAAATGATGACAAGCTTGTTGATATTTCCATTCAAGAGTGTGGGATAATTGGAATAACTAAAGTCCACTGATGTCATCACATACCAGCTCACATGTGCTGGCTCTTTCATGAGGTGCACAGAGTACCAGGTACTATTTAAGATGTTAGAAGTGGGAGGGGACCCCAGAATCTTTCTTCCACCTCTGCCATCACACTGCCACCATCACCAGACACTGTATAGCCAATAAACACACAGAAGAGAACCATGGCTCAAGTCACATTATAAGATACTCTCTCTTCTTAGTGCTCTGTTAGGAGAAAGCTAGTCAATAGTAGTATGGGGTAAAGGTGGGAGACATTAAGCATAGACAAGTACTGGACATGTGATTACTACTCTGATGGTGAAGAAGATATTTAAAGAGAGACACTTGTACTAATAATCAGAACAGTGAACCTGGAAGAATTAAGAGTTTCTCAGGGGCAAGCATAGTGGTGCATGACTGTGTTAGTTAGGGCAATCTAGAGTCACAGAATTTATGGAATTTCTCTATATATTATGGAAAATTATTGGAATGACTTACAGTCTGCAATCCAACTAACCCAACAATGGGCAACTATAAAAGGGGAGTCCAAGAGTCGAGTAGTTGCTCAGTCATATGAGGCTAGGTGTTTCAGCTGGTTTTCTGTATAAGTAGGTTCCCTGAAAAAGTAGGTTCCAACAGATGTGTTAGCAAGTAAGTGTAATCAGGCAAAAGAAGAATGAACTCTTCCATTTTCAATTGCCCTTATATTGGCCTCCAGCAGAAAGCATGGCCCAGATTAAAGATTTGGAGCTTGCTTTGTTCCAGGCTGGCCTTAAAGTCAGAGATCTGCTTACCTCTGTCTCCTGGGATTAAAGGCATGGACTACCTTGCCCAGGCCTAAGCTTCTTATGGCTACTATGCCTCAAGATCTGGATCAAAAATATGCATCATCCTATGTCAAGATCCAGGTCAGAAGTTTGTGTCTTCCAGCTTCAGGATCTGGATCACAGGTATGCCCTCCATTTCTGGATTATAGTTCATTCCAGATGTAGTCAAGTTAACAACCAGGAATAGTCAACAAAATGACTTTAGTCCCGACACTCAGGAGGCAGAGGCAGGCATATCTCTGGGTTCAAGACCAGCCTGGTGTACAAAGTGAGTTCCATGACAGCCAGGGCTACATGAAGAGAACCTAACTACCAAGACCAAAAGCTAAAACCAAACAAACAAACAAACAAAGAGTGCCTCATGAACAAAGAGTAAAGTAGGAAAATGCTGAAGCCTGGTGCCAGCCAGAAAAACTTGCTTCCCAGGAAAAGATTTCACACAGTTCTGACAGTGTATACAGTCATTGTAGGAGAGACTGGAGCTGAGACCATGATGGGTCAGAATGTGACTTTGACCAGGACTGCCTAGATAGGACACTTCTTGTCCTCTATTTAAACACGGATCTCACGTAGGACCCTCAAAAGAACTTGGGGACCCCTTTATTTTTCTCCTCCCAGTGTAGAATGAATCTCATTCTGCTCTTCACTGTGGTTTGTCTCTTTAGCTGGTATACTGGAGATGGGAGGCTAGGCCTGACTTGTTGGTAGTGCCAGCTCCCAAAAACTAGAGGGAGAGAAAGAAGTGAAACAAAACACCTCATAAAAGGCAGGCCCACATCATCTGCATTTCTTTTCCTGGGAATGTCTTGTTGTCCCAAGGAGATTACAAGATTTTTTTTTTTTTTTTTTTTTTTTTTGGTTTTAGTTTTTTAGAGTAAAAATTAAGTCTGTTTTGTTTTGTTTTTAATCTAGTTTTGTACCATACCAAAAATCAAGATCAGTCTCTCTCTCTCTCTCTCTGTGTGTGTGTATGTGTGTGTGTGTGTATGTGTGTGTGTATGTGTGTGTGTATGTGTGTGTGTATGTGTGTGTGTGTGTGTATGTGTCTGTATGTTTGTGGTATCTATGTGTGTCTGTGTATGTATGTGTGTCTGTGTGTGAACTTGATACAAGCTAGGGCATCTGGGAAGAGGAAACCTCAGATGAGAAAATGTCTCCATCAGACTGTCCTATAGGCAAGTCCATGGGTCATTTTCTTGACTGATGATTGAAGGACCCAGCCCACCATGGGTCACCTTGAAAAGGAGGTCAAAGTAGGTTGAGCAAGCCATGAAGTACAAGCCACAAAACAAAGTTCCTTGATGGTTTCTGCTTCAGTTCCTGCCTCCATGTTCCTGCCCTAAATTTCCTGAATGAGGGACTATAAAGTATAAGCTGAAATAAACCCTTTTATCCTGGAGTCATTTTGGTGCTGGTGATTTTTTATTTGTCTAATCATAGCAATAGAGAAATACAACACACATATACAAACATGGATATGTATGCACACATAAACACAGATATATACACACAGAGAGATACACAAATGCACATACAGACACAAAGACATGCACACAGACATTCACACATATGCAGAGACATATACTAAGACACACATATGCATGCAGAAACATATGTATACAGATACATACACATCCACCTGCACACAGAGACATGCATACACACACACTCACATATATAGATACAGACAGACCACAGAGACATATGCAAACATACACATATATACACAGAGACTTGCACACAATCACAAATACATACATATGCATATAGAAACATAGAGAGAGAGAGAGAGAGAGAGAGAGACATGCATACAGACACATGGATGTACATATACATGCACACACAATTTTTTGGTTTTAATTCTAGAGAATGTATAAATAAGATAAAATTGAACAGCCAGGAATGGGAAGTCCCCACCAGGACATTACCAGATTCACAAGTAGGGCACACAAGGGTCACCACAGAGTTCAAGTACCTAGAACTAACACTGATACAGGCAGAAAGGTCATGGCAGGCAAACTTTAGCACATGTTCATGCTCCTGGCTCAGGTTAAAGGCCTTACCCAGTCCGATCTATTTAATGAGGATGATGAGAAATAAATGAGGTGTTATAAAGACTGAGTGAAAGTATTTTCTCCAGCTCTGAGCTCAAAATGACAGGAGACAGCTTTGCCTCTCAGCATTTGTGCTATATAGAGAAGGAACCTGATTCAGGCCGTGTAAACCCAGAGTCTGGGCTCGGGATTAAGGATCAGAATCAGTCAGAAGGCAGGCTTTGAATGAGAGCAGGAAAAGCAAGTTTCCCACAATTCTAAAGTTTAGCTGAGTACATGAGCTACTAGGAAAACTCAAAGTCCTCAGTGCACAAGATCCAGCACGTTCTCCACCATAAATGTTATGAGGCCCAATGTGGTGAAAAGTCACTATCACAAATTATAGAAAAGTCACACAGACATGTAGAAAGTTCTGTGTAAAATAGCTTATAAATTTGTAGTCTTCAGAAACCCATTTCCTGTGTCTAGAGCTCAGACCATTCTGATCCCACATGAGCTCAGATAAGAGCTCAGAGCCACCTGCCTGGCTGCCTCATGGAAAGCAAAGGCCATAAACTAAAAAGAAATTGACTATTTTTACTGTACCTTGTATTGTATTGTACCCAAACAAACAATAACAAAGCCAGACTTGTTTCTTTTGCTAATTCAACTAACTTGAAAATACTACAGTGTCAGCACTCACTCTTCAGTCAGCACTGAGGCTAAGCCTCCAGTTTATCCATTGTTCTTGTGTGAATTTCCACAGCCACAAGCCATGATGGTCTTCACACACTAGGTGCTTTGTTATACTTCCCTGCCTCTTGAGCCCATGCCCCCATGCCTGATGTCTTACTATGTACACAAGCAAGGCATGCAGACCTTCTCCCTTCCCCCACTGCCTCCACTGAGAACAGTCTCTGGGCCATGTGACCTCTTCAAAGTCTACCCTGTGCATAGTGTAAGTCACTGACTACCCTTCAGTATCCCGCATGGATTCTCCCCTTTCACGAGCTGCCATTGCCCAAGATGCCCCTATGCATTCCTATTTCTTTCTCCTGTCAACCACCTGTTGAGAGAAGCAGCCCTAGGTCCAGTTCTACTCCTTTCCAGAACCCAAGGTCTACCCCAGGGATCATCCTTTAGAATAGCCACTGTGATCAGATGGGACATAAATGTCCATCTCTCTCCCCAAGAACCCACAGGCAGGTTTAGACCACAGTTGCCTGTAGAATGAGGTACACTTGAACCACCCTTCTTCAGTACCTGGGAACTGCACATAAAGGCTTCCCAAGTCAGGCTTTACAGGTCTCAGCTCTTAGAATCATACTTCTGAATTCCCAAAATGCTCTTAAAGGTCCCTGAGCTGGTCCTGGGGCCAGCTTGGGAGGTCCCTGAAGAGTATTCTAAAGAGTAAAGAGGAGCCTGAACAAGCAAGGCTTAGAAATTTCAACCTTAAGGATAGGTAGGGGAACAGTTCAGAGAGGACAGTGGAAGGAAAAGCCTCTAACAAGTTGTGTGGCTCCCTGGGAGCTCTCCTACCCATCCCCAGATACCTCTTCTGCCCTCCTCAACTGACGCAGCCAGTTTTCAGTCCTTCAGGAACCCAAACTGATCAGCTACCTAACTAACCAGCCATCTTTTCTTTCTTCCTTAATGCCCAGTACTTGGGATGACCAGGAGTTCCCAGACACATAACTTTCTGCAGAGCTTACAAAACTTCTGGTCCCCACTTTCAGGGCTTGAAGAATACTTGGGACCAGGGTAATGACCTCACATTAAGGAAGGCTCCCTCCCCCAAGACTTTCTAGGCTCTCTCAATGCTTAAATGTAAAGAGTGATATAGTCAGCTAGATTCTTGGTTTCCATTTCTTGGTAACTCCTGGTCCTGGGCTGGGCTCATCATGAGGAGCAGCCCACTTAGGCAATAAAGAAGATGGTACTGGAATACCACCCTTCACATATTCATGCTTCATCACCTGCAAGATAGTTGCACAAATGGCAGCCTTCTGGGTTAAGTAATCCTGGCCGCTGTGGGGCTGCAGACAGAAGTGGGCCTATGAGATTAGGCAGCATGGCAGCCTGGCCCTAGAGCACATGAGGTGTCTAGATTTCCTAGACTTCATTTTCAGTTCTCATCTCCTCTTCTTTTGACGTGCTGCTACACTGTGACCTTGACACTAAAAAGAGGAAAAAGAATTGAGACTTGTATCCCTAGGACCAGCTATGGCCAGCAAAGTCTCTTATGCAAACCTATGCCTGAGAGCCTAATGTTTATAGCACTGACCTACTAAGGCAGCTGCCCTGTGTTCTGCTCTGATTCTGCCCCTTTCATCCCATAGAGGCACCAGACCAACTACTAAGAGGTCAAAAAACTTTGGGAATAAAACTTTCAATTCCCTGGGAAGTATACTGGGCTCCTCAGAAGGAGTCACTGATGGGCCTTTAGTTAATGACAGCCCTGACTTAGGGGGAATAAGTCTGGAGCTGAGTCAACTCCTGGGACACTGAGTTGGAGGGGATAACAAAGCCAGAACTGAGCTGGTTTTCAAAGTTCTTCAAGCCCTCCTCACCAAATATAGAAAAACTTAGCAACCAATCAAAATAGTACTGCTCTGTCCCTACCAATCATATCAGAGGTGTCTTAGCCTTTCTGGAAAATCCCCCTAGCTTTGCATTAAAAGGAGCCTGTGAGCCCCTCAAGTCACCTTGATGAATGGTACACACACACACACACACACACTGCGTGCATGCAGTAATTTCTGCAGAATAAAGGCTCTTTGTCTTTGCATACTATTTGAGTCTGGGGTCTTCCTTCAACGATTCTTGGACCCGAACACTAACCTTTGCATCAGCCTCCCTATAGCTGAGGTAAACAGGTTATAAAGAACTCACTATGTTGTCCAGCTAGAAGAAATAAAGAATCACATCGTGTGTGGCTATTCTACATGGTGGTCAAACTTCCTCCTCCAATGACTATAGTGCCACAGGCAAGGCTCTCTGCACTTGACTCTAAGACCTTGTTGCTGAAAAGCTGACCTTAAAGGTGTAATGTACGAGCATGTGAGTGGGTGTGTGTCTGTGTGTGTCCATGTGTATGTGTGTGTGTGTATAAGACCAAGCCTGGGAATGAGCTGAGAACATTGACCAGAGATGTCTAAAAAGACCAAAGACTGAGATACGAGTTCAAGCCACAGGAACCACCTCACATTTCTTGTTCTTAGTCTCATGCTTGGTGACACTCTTCAGTTTCTTTCTCTCTTTATACAGAGTCTCACTAGTTAGCCTTTGAGCTCACAGAGTGCCAGATGTGTCTGCCTCTGCCTCCCAAGTTCTGGAATTAAAGATAAGTCTCATCATGCCTGGCTTATGAGTTTTCATTCTAACATCATATGACATGACCAGTTAGTGAGAAGGATCCCAAGCACCTCTTCAGTAGAGGGAGGTAAGAGTGAGCCACCTTGCCTAGCTGGAGGTCCTTCACCACCTACCACTGCAGTAGCTTAGTAGCCTGGGATCTCTAGTCCCTGTGTCCCTGGAGAAACTGCCCAACCCCCAGCCTTCCTACCAGGAAGAGAACCTCTTCCCCACCTCCTAAACCAGGTAAACAACCCCCACCTCACTTTGAATTTTACACCTTGTTAGTGGCCTGCCCTTTGGAACTTTCCACAATGCCTGACTCTTGGCGCTGAGAGTTGAAGGAGCCAGCCTAGATGGCTTGTCTTAGCCCCAGGACTAAAGTAAACATTTGCATAAAAGGTCTGCAAGCCCAACCCTCGTAGGGACCTTTGCTTTTTAAGTACACCTAGGGCTTTTCCTTCCCTTAAACAAGCTACCTTTGCGTGCTCTGTACTGAATTAGGGGCCATTGTGAAGGGCCTGGGCTCCCAGAAAGCAAAAGCCCAGCCACACAAGCCACCCACACCCTCTGGGGCTTTGATACACAAAACTTTGAGGCTATGGGACAGCTAATTTCTTCAACTGGACTTGCAGTTCTTTGGGCACCCTGCCACCATCCCAAGTCCCACCCGATGAGATACTCGGGTGGTCAGCCTTTTCCCCATGTGGACAGTTCGCCCTGGCAGCCCCAACTGCTGTCCCAGGACCAGCTCCTCCAAGGCCGGTTCCAGTGAATGCCCAAAGCCAAGGCAGTCGGGCCCGCACCGTTGCCCCGGGTCACCGCACGGGACCGCTGGAGCATTCCCTTCCCACAGGTGGCGGACAATTCTAGTCTTGCCAAGGTCCCCAGGGCCCAGCAGTGCTGCCTGTATCGGTTCTTGGCATCTCAGCCAGTTTCCAGTTTCTCTCCACCTCGGTAGGGAGCAAGGAGCGGAAGGAGTTCAGGTAACCAGCCCGACTGCCGAGATTTTTCCGAAACAAAGAGAATTGAGGACGAACCTCTGCCTCTGCGCTCTAGGAAAGGATATTAGCACGTGATGCGAGTCAAGGGCTTGCTCCACCGAAGGACCCCCGCTCCTAGGGACTCTTTTCTCCAAGCCATTAGTCAGAGATCCGCAGGACCACAAGCCAAGCCGCGAATCGACCTGGGATCTTTGCTGTGCGTCAGGGTATCTGGGTCGTCGGGATCCCCTTCCAGTTCCCAGGACGTAAACTCAGACCGCTCAGTCCCGAGACGGTCGCACATTTAGCACCCTGGCCTTGCCTAACTAACCTAAACCCTAGACGCCCAGCCCCGGCACCGCGGGACGGACCCGGGTCACCCCTATTTCCTTTTCTGTGCCGGGACTCAGAGCTTGTCCAGCGCGCTGCTCACCTGTTGCGCTCTCCGCCCCTCTCCACCTCTGCCCGAGCTCTTGGCTTCCTTGTCCGCTCCAAGTACACGACCTACTCCAGTTCTTGCTTAAATCTCCGGAGGCGGCGTCCCAGGAGCCAAGGTGACACCCCTAACGCAGGTGTCGGGTCACCTCAGCCAGGAAGAGGGAATGGCCAAGAAAGGCTGTCCGCGGGGAGGAGGAGGAGTTTCCCCGAGGGAAGCCCAGGGAGCGCTCCTCCCCTAGCACTGAAACACCAGACTGGACTCAAGGCATTTCCCTGGTAGCGACCCGCCTCCGGAGCAGCTGACCCTTGAGGCCCAGACCCATGGGAACGCCAGGGTCCCGGTACGACCAGTCTTTGGACTGCACTGTGAATGAAGGAGGAAGCCCCAAGGGAGCGCTAATCCGGTCCCTTGGAAGTCCAGGAGCTGTTACAACCCCAGCTCCTGGGACAGGTTTGGAGCCGGGTGATACCAAGAGGGCACCAATTGGGCACATCTCTTATGCATAGGTGTTTTAGCTCCTGGGCTTAAGGACCCTTCCCCGTGAGCCCAGGCTTCCCTACTAAAGAAAGTTCCTTGGGTCGGAAGTTCCCACCCCCAGCCCCCAGCTCCCAAAGACTGATATATTACTTGTACCGAGGGTGGGGCAGAAATGAGGTGACAGAGAAGCTCTCTGCAGTCTTTAAGACATAGTCTTCTGCTACTTGACAGACTCCGAAGACACTCTGCCAAAATAAGGCTCTAAGAGACCAGCATATTTGTCCCAAGCAGCGCTCTCTCTAGGAAGCACCGAGCTGTGATTTTTCGATTAAAGCTGCCCCTTTTGCATGGGGGCAGCTGCAACTACAAAAACAAAACAACAAAACTGCAAGTAAAGAAAACAAACAAACAAACAAACATCCTCTTTGTAAAGGTGTCTACACCAGGAAGAGAGCTTGATGAGAACTTGTATCTCCCCAGGCTTTTCCCTCTAGCCTCTCCCCGTTTGCTTCCATACATCCCCATAGTTTGCCTTCACAACCCAGCGAAGAAGTAAATCTCTTTTTCTCTGTATTACCTGGTGCAGTGATAAGCCTAGGTCCTTGGACAATCTCACAGTCTCAGATCTATTTTTATATATTCTGAGACAAGATCTTACTGTGTAACCCTGGAACTTGTTATGTAGACCTACCTCTGCCTACCACATGCTGAGATCAAGGGTGTTCAGAGCAATAAGGGCATTAGAAGCTGAGAACTTTATGGAGTTTTGCAAGACCTCCCTCCATGTCCACATGAATTTAAATGATTTTTCTTCTGGTGATCTGTTGTGTCATTTTAAAGACTAGATTACCAAAAATGATTCAAGAGCATTTTCTCACTTTGGTAACAGGCACTCATGAAGCATTGTTGCCCTAAAACTCTTGTTTCATCCACATTACACATAAGCCAACACAAGTTCTTTTAACTCAAAATAGAGGCAGAAGATCATTAGGAACGTGCTAATGCACCATGGCAGCTAACCCTGTGAGCCTTTCCTAACTTCCCTGAGGCTCTTTTCCCCTCCCATTCTTCCATGGTCCTTTCAGGAGAGGTGCTTAACATGTGAGTTTGTAAGGTTATATCTGGAAGAGATCAGATTGGCTCTAGACCTGGTGAACTTGAGGCAGGATAAAGAGAAAATAGAAGGCAAAAAAGCCCCTTCCTTGGGTGCGGTGGATTGAAACCTCTCTCCAGCCAGTCAAGAATTTCAGCACACTTGACAGAGCTGTGGGTATATCAGTGCAGTTGATGGTCCTTCTATAGGAAGGTGTTTCAAATAAGAATGTAAAAATAGCTACGGACCATGCTTGAGGTTTGAGCATGTGGGGCGCCTTATTCCTTTCCCAGTTGTAAACCTGATCTTTTTTTCTGGTAACCTCACAAACAAGACTATAAACTTCTCTTGTTAAAACATCTTGGTTTCTGAGCAACCTTGTGGCCAAGAGTTTTACCATATGGGCGGCAATCCATAGGCACCCCAGAAGCCAACTTATTTCACCTAACTTCCTTAACAACCCTTTGAGGTGTAACTCTAGAAGTTACTAATATTGTCTATTATGATTGTTGTAAAAACTCTTAAGCTTGACTATCTCCAAGAAGCCACACCTATTCTTAAATGCTTTATTGTTCTTTTCCCTAAGTGTGCTCCCTTCCCACACCCCTATCCCCTGTACTCCAGTTATGGTCTCACATACCCAAAACTAAGGAACTTATCTATAGACCATGCCTGGCTGTAACCTTGAACTTCTTGTTTTCCTGCCTGTACACGTTTTTTTAAATGTGATACTGGGGATCCCAAGTTTTCATTTTAATACATGCTAGGCAAGTAGTCTCCCTAACCATCCGTACTACATCCCTAACCCTAAAGAAGTCTCCTAAAATCTCCCAACTTTACTTCATATTGGCTCATCCTGAAAGTCTTTTCAATGGCAAAGTCAAGGTTCCTGGTTTTGATGGAATGGAAGTCTCTGAGAAGAACTCAGAGGCAGAGTACTTGCTGCCAAATCTAAGACCTAGAGCTTGATTCCTGGATGCCACATTATGGAGGAAGAGTCCTGACTCTTGAAAGTTGTCCTCTGACCTTCACACAAACAATGGCAACAACAAATAACAACAACAACAACAACATGGGGTTGTGTAAATGTATAACTGGTCTGGGCCAGTTACTGCCACTGGCTGACTGAGTAGATCAGATGGCCCTCATCAGTGCCATTAAGTATAGAGGGGACTTGCCCACAGTGTCACTGCTGTCTAAGTGGACTCCAGTGGGTCTATTCTCCTCCCCATAACTCAGGTCTTTGGTAACAACTTACTTGTGTTTTGACACTGTGTTGAGGGCTTCCAGTCATGACCCCTAATGTCCACCTGCACACAGTTAGCATATACATTCTGCTGTCTTGTGGAAGGTGCTCAGTCAACATCCATTTCCCCTGGGATATCACTTCTTCAGGGAAACAGAGCCAGAAGGAAATATTTAAGAGGCTAATTATCAAGAATTGACTCATGATTTTAGAGATGACAAGTACCATAATCTATAAACTAGAGAGAGAATGCTTGTATCATAGTTCAGAGGCCTGGGACCAAAGACCAGTCCACATCTGATAGAGAGAACGGAGAATAATAATGTCCAACACAAGACTCCTCCACCTTTGAAAAACTAAACAACCATGAGGACAAATCTGCTCTCCTTTATTCAGTGTTAATACTAACCTCTTCCGGAAATGAGTGCTAGTCACCTACCATCTTGGGCATCTTGTAGCCCCACCAACTTATAGTGTGAAATTAGCCATCCATCATAAGTCTGCCCACACCAACAACACATTCAAGTTGGTCTCTCTCAGCCATACCAAATTCCTGACTAAAGACCATGTGAAGCTGTAATATATAGACTATAGAACCTGAAACAAATAAACAAAACTAACCTTCACACAACAGAAAGATACTGATTCCTTTACCAGAAAGCATAGAGTCCTGTGTACTATCTCTGCTCCTCCCTGATTCTCCCCACAGCTTACATGCCAGGATGCTAAATTACAGCGCTTATGAATGCAATAATATGAAGTCAGTTCATCTTTGTGTATATGTCACATGGATGTATATGCATATAAAGGCCAGAGGAAACCTTGAATATTCTTTTTGAAGTACCACCACCTTTTTTGTTTTATTTTATTATTTTTTTTATTTTGAGACAGGGTCTCTTGCTGGCTTAAAACTCATCAAGTAGTCTAGGGAGCTTGTCAGCAACCCCCAAATATCCATCTCCCCCAGCACTGGAATTGTATGAATGCACCACCATGCCTGGCTTTTATTATATAGTCTAAGAACTAAACTTAGCTTCTCATGCTCGAAAGCAAGCTTTTAACCATATGAGCCATATTCCTAGTCCTAAAGCCAGTACATCTTAAGTATATAAGGGGAGGGAGGAAGGAAGGAAGGAAGGAAGGAAGGAAGGAAGGAAGGAAGGAAGAACACACATTTACACAAAAGAAGTATTCAAATCAAAATAAGGAATACATATTCATGACAACTACAGTGTTCCTTTCTATACAGGCTAAATGGACCTAACTGGCATTAATAAATACCTTTGTTCATTACCCACCATGTTCACTATGCTTTCTCTAAGCACCTGAGCTGGCTGGTGGTATGACACATACCTTCACTCCAGGGTCTTGACTGTTAGCAGTGTTCCTGAATTGGGTTGTTAAAGTTTCCATTTCCCTTCATTACAAGCATGATAAACTGAAGTGATAACTTAAGGAATGGTCTGCATTCCAGGCAGGGTCTGGAAAGAGACTGTGTAACTGATCTGGGCCACACTGCATGGTGCATGGTGAAATAGCAGTATTCTTTCCTCTTAGTGGCCCAGGTCACCTATCCTCAATAGGACTGCAACTCTCTTCTTAGCCTATCTACTCAAGGTGGTCAGGTGGTCCTTTTCACTTAAAGATGAATGGAAATTTTGTGTCTCCCAGTGGGAGCATCTGATCTCTGGAATGAAGTTAAGTGGAAGAATCAGGAGCAAAGATTTTTTTTTTTTTGAGTGGATGGCTGGTGCTATCCCTGTTTCCACCCCCCTTGATTCCTGAATCAGCAAGTCCTAGCGGTGAGAAAAATAGCACTTTGTACTGCATTATGATCTCCAGATCGCCCACGGCCTCTTGGAGAGCCCTGCCCCAATATTTACAAATTATTGTCACCTGGTTAGAGCTGTAACTGCATCTTCAAAAGGTCAGTCTACTGTTCTGCCCTGCCAGCTGCCTGAGGGTGGCAGGAATGTAGTACAACCAGTGAATTTTGTAAACCTTGTCCCAGTACTTCATTCCCTTGGCTCCTGAGTGAATTCCTTACAGAAGCAGAACTATGTGCTATAATGCTAAGCAAGACACTCTGTAAGTCCCAAGATGTCATCAATTCCAGCGGAAATGTTGCATACATCGAAGGTAATATATAGCCAGAGTGTCTGTTTTGATAAGAACAAGGCACTGGCCCTTCCATGGTTGAAATGATCCAGCATAATTAAACTGCCACCAGGTCACTGGTTGACCTCTCTGGGGAATACTGTCACATCAGTGAATCTTCTACTGGCAAATTGGGTATCCAGAAGTGGTTATAGCCAGGTTAGCCTATGTCACTGAGCTCTTATATGACCTAATTGTTCATAAATCCAGCAAATGACTGGGAGAAGCAGCAGGCTGGTGTCCACAGGATAGACTTTCCTAATTTTGGTTATGAAAATCTTCCTCTGATGAAGTCATCTTTGGTGAACATACCATACATTGTTGTTTGGGAGTGGTTTGTTTTTGTTTATTTGGGTTTTGCCACTTTATAGAGTTCTAATCTCATACCTTTTCCCCAAATTTTCATGCTAATCATCTTTTAGCTAGTGCATTAGCATTGACCAGATCACTGGTTGCAGGCCATGAATTAGTATACCATCAGATTTGGCCATTTTCTTCATCATCCTCCTCCTTCTCTTCCTCATGTGTCTCATGTGTAGCAGCATGCTTTGTGTATGCTCTTCCACCTTAGTCATTGAGCCAGGGTCTCTGAGTTAAACCTAGAGCTCATTCATATGATGAGCTTACATAAGAGATTCACTGTCTGTCTTCCAAGGCTGGGACCACAGGTAGTGTTGCCATGTCTGCCTGTCATTTACCTGAATTGCGAGGATCTAAACTCAAGTCTTATTGTTTGCACAGCAAACAAGCCCCCAGGCATTGAAGGCCTGCCCCATCTGGACATTTCTAAGAGAAGAGGGGATACTTAGCTCAGAGTTCCATGTGGAAGCTTTCTTTTTATCCTCTTTTCTTCTATCGGTGACTAATAAGGAATCTTTTATGACATCATTGGTACATGCTGGGATAAAACAGGCAGCATAGCAGGGCAGAGGCCTGAGCATTAGGGTCATGTAACTTGTTCCAGCAGGACATACCTGTTCTCTCCTTACTGTACATATCCTGCTTCAATATAATGATAAATTACTCCTGAGCAATTCATCAACTTGATTCACTGCTCAAATAAGACCCAGTTCATGAAGTGCAGGGCCAGTCACAGGGTGAAAACCTGGTGACCCTCGAGCTTCCACTGAGACCTAGTAGCAGGCCAAGAGCTATGCTCCAAAAGGACGATTATCCTTGGATCTGCTTTAGATTCTAAGGACATTTCTATGGGGCAGCCAAGAAGACCTTTGGCAGGCTCCACACAGCACCTTGTCTGCTGCTGCTGTCTCTAGTCCAAGGATGTGAAAGAGCTACCTACACAATAGCCTGGACCTGTTGCAGACCCTCCTGACTTAATCCGACTCAAAATTGAAAGTGGACAACTCAATAAGAGAGCCAGAGAAGCACACCTAAATGAGCAATTTATTACCACCAGAATCCAGATACACTGATTAGGCACTAAACCTCTGTTTTACTTTCAGAGAGGGCCTGCTATTGCAACTTGTCCTTTGCCTTAGAAGAAGTATCTCAACATGTTCCACACCACTAAACCTCTGTGCATAAAACAATAAGAAAAGCACCATCTCACATTACTCTACTCCAGCATGGCATCAGTGGACCTGGCCTGGCCTGATCTCTGCAGACTCTCTGACCCAGAGCTCCCGAAATTTCTCTACCCAACTCACTAAGTTGCCATGGCAGGTCACTGCCACACCAGCCCCACACATCCAAATTCACAAGGCTAGCTGGGGTGCACTTCTCACAGACCCATGCTTTGCCACCATCCCTTTCTATCTGTAACCCAGCTGAGACACCACATGAAGGAAAACACTACACAAACTTAATTTAGAATTAACAGGTAACACAATCACTAGGCTCAGAAACTAGCATCTTAATTTGTAATCCAGTCTAAGTTAAATCCTCTGGTAGTAGATACCAACAAATCCCCCACCTGAACCAGGGGCCTCCCCTATCTACATTTTTGGCCTCCACCTGTCCCCAGTCCAAAAGCAAGTCCTTTTTACTGCCTCCCCTCTTCCTTTCTTCAACCTAAAATTTCTGCCTATTCCTCACCCAGTTATTGGTCCTCTGAAATCTTTATTCACTAGGGGAAGGCTCTGGCACATTTCACCCTTTCTGTCCAATAAAAACAAACTTTTTCTCAAATATAAGCTGAGCACTATTACCATTCTGTAATTTACAAAGTACAAAATATACCTAACACCCAATCCATCCTTTTTGTCAACTAAATAGAACTACCTTTTCTATTTATCTGTTATCTATCCTAACTTTGAAAAGACTTAAAATCCATGTTATGCATGTATCGATGTCTATATGCAGGTTAGTGCAGGCACAAGATAAAGCAAGGCCTGTGATTGGGCAGTGAAAAGAAAGATGGGGACAGAGTTTTTGAGAGATAAGAAAAGGAGAAAGAAAGAGAAGATGGAGGAGGAGAAGGATGACCCCACCCCATGTGGCTTTAAGTAGACACAGATATCTATCAATATCTTATAAGGGATAGATAATTACAGGTTTGTCTTATCTGGGTAGGCAGTTTATATCAATATCAATTGGATCTGAGTTTATTGTGTGAATGTTTTGTGGGGTGAGAATTTACTGATATAAATCTGATTAATAAATTACAAGCTTCTAGAGTTTTGATTTTACCAGGTTACAGGGGTTTGTGACAGCTAACTCTGAGATATGTGACCATTACATGGGGCTGGCATGGCAGCGACCCACCATGGGAACTAGATGGACAGCCACTGATAGGACCAGCCATGGAGGTGGAGAGACCACTAGGGACAGAAAGTAACAGGCAGCGTGTGACATGGAGTCCATTTTACATTTTTGTTATTTACTACTACAGTTATGTCCTTGTTTTAGCTTATATACTATCTGAAAACTACCCAAATAAATATGTTCTCTCAATGTTAAATAGCCTGGGTTGGCTCTGAGAATATAACTTGTCTTTCAACCATGTCAGGAATCTGAGAGTGACTAATAATATCTGAAAACATAGTAAATCTAACACAGCTTCCAGAACAAAGACAAACTGTAGAGAAAGCTGCCTACCTATACAGCCCTAGCATGTCAGGAAGTTGGAGCCTCGGTTTTCAGCCTTCTGGCCCAGGATAACCTGACAGACCTTGAAAAACAGGAATTATTAATAACTAGCTTACTCTGTCTTGGCAGAACTAAGCTGTTCTAACCTGTAACTTTTGTCTTCTCAAGAACGATATAGGTCTATAAGGGGAACAGGCAATTTTTTGCCCAGTGGCTACCTAGCCACAATGTACAACTTTACTTGGAGGTAGAGATACTCAGCTGCTTCTTTGAATCCACAAATGGATTTAAAGCTGTTAGGAGGAGATATGTCTCAACAAGTAAATAAATAACATTAAAAGTCACATTCTGTGGACTTCTGACATTTTTGAAAACTATCTATGTTAAGTAATATGGACTGTTGTCCGTTAACTACTCTTAGCTATTTCTTATTATAATATCTTGAAAACACCCTAACAGTAAACTCAGAGCCATGAATTTGTTATCTGGTTCTTAATTCAAAGGCTTAAACATCTCAAAGCAATTTGTAATGGCATTTATAGAAGGACTGGGTCCCAGCCTTGTTTTCTTAAATATGTTGTATAGACACAATGCCTATATGAGAGTAAAAATATTAATCCCAATTTTATATTAATAAGAAATTCATGCCAATGAAAACCTTAAATTCATATCAAAATAAATTTCATATCAAATTAAGAAATTATGTCTTCAACTTAGTAACTATTATAAAGATTTCTACCAAATGAGATTATGGCTACATAATCAATTCTAGCTATTTTCTCCCTGTTCAAATCATGGTCATTTCTAAATTCCCCAGAAAGACAACTTAAAATACCACCTCCAGACCACCAAGTCCAGGGAACTGGGGCAACGACTATTCATATCTACTTCCAGCTGTATATGGACAATGAAATATCTTTGATGGGATGGTAGGGAAAATAGGGGAGTTGTTTGGCCTTAAGGCCAGACCAACAATTGTAGATTCTGATGTCTATGTCCTGACTGGACCCAGGTGAAAGTCCCTGAGATCAGGAGTTCAAGCAGGCCAGTTCAGCATGCCTGACAATGAAACTCATTCTGTAATATATAAATCTCAAAACAAAATTTCAGTATCATCAAGATAACTTTTTGTTTGAGTCTCTGAAATCTAGTTGTTTAGGGGGGAGTTTCCCTTGGTCATATCTGATCCATATAACTCTGGGAGGTGACCAGAGTCTAATCACCATTCTTAAAAATGCAAAGACAAAACCTTTCTCCCAAATCACCATATCCTTCAGTCGGTAACCAGGAAAGCGCGTATCTTGCATTCTCTCCCAGAGAAACAATAAAGGAACCTGTTTGTTAGCCTAGATGGATTCTTGATCTCTTTTTTCTTTATATCTTGTTTTGTGTTATGTGTTATACATTATTTGTGTTATGTATTCTCTTATACATAGGGAATATTTCATAATCTGAGAAGTCAGACACATATATAAAATCATTAAGCTAACTTGCTTCTTGTTTGTTTTGTTTGTTTGTTTGTTTTATCAAGACAGGATTTCTCTATATAGCCCTGGCTGTTTTGAAACTTGCTCTGTAGTCTTTGTGGTCCAGGGTGGCCTCAAACTCAGAGATTCACTGGCCTCTGCCTCCCAAGCGTTGCGATTAAGGGTGTGTGCCATTATGCTTAGCTAGTTAACTTACTTGAAAACATGTGTACCCGACAAGTTTCTTGGTGTAGATTATGTAATCACTGATGGTATGTCAATAGCAAAACATCATCTGGGGCTAGGAGGAATGGCTTAGTGATTAATAGTATGTCTCAGTTAGGTTTGCTATTGTTCTGTCAAATCACCATATTGCTCTGATAAATCGGTTGACAGTTTGTAGTTCATCATCCAAGCAATCAAGACAGGAACTCAATGCATGAGCTTGGAGATAGGAGCTAATGCAGAGGCCGTGGAGAATTACTATTGACTTGTTCCCCATGGAACTCAGCCTGCTTTCTTATAGCACCCAGGATCACCAACCCAGGGATGGAACTACCCATAATGGGCTGGGCTTTCCAACCTCAATCACTAATTTTAAAAATGTTCAACAGTCTTGCCTACAGACTAATCTTATGGAGGTGTTTAATTGTACTCCCTCTTCACAGATAACTCTTACTTCTGTCAAATTAACAAAAGGAAAAAAAAGAAAGAAAGAAAGAAAGAAAGAAAGAAAAACTAACCAGCACTGAGTATTCCTCTGACAGAGCATCGAATTTCCAGCACCTATGTCAGATGGTTCACAACCATCTTTAACTCCACTTCCAGGAACTATGATACCATGGACACTCCACGTGCACAAACCTATACACAGACACATATGCATAATTAAAAATAAAACTTTAAAAAGTATATCTGGCCTAACATTGCTAAGATGGAAAGTTTTGCACTTTAATTTGATGTTAAGCAGCTCCCAAATTCCCACAGGTACTCATGGTGTCTCGGACCATGCAAGAGAATTGAGGCCCAGAAAATGACTGAAGTCACTCCTAGACATAATAGTTCCAGTAGAGCAATTTACATGTCCTAAGAAATATGGGTAGCTTCTGGTATTTGGAGGCCTTCATTCCCCAAAAATGGGTGAGGTCCCAAATATATACAGTACTGCTTAGAAAAATGAAGACTCATACAGAATCTTAGGTCCTAGAAGTTCCAAAAGAAAAGAGGGAGATTTACTATTAATATTTGTTGTTCTGTAATTAAAGCCAGCCATAAGTCTATTGCCAAGGCTCAACATGTTCACTGTTAAAGTAATGACCTTTTATTAAATATCCACTGTGCAAGTTAGCATATTGAGGTTTACATTACTTCATGGAGAGATAGGTGTATTGACTTCTCTATTGCCTATCAAGAAAGTTGGGGTTCAAAAAAGGCACAGAACTCGATTGTGTCACACAACAGGCACTAAATGTAGTCAAGACCACAACTGAGATTCCTGCCTCCAGAACTTGAGAAGGGTCCCTTGGTGATGTGTCTGCTCAGTTCCCAGGATCCCTAAGTCTTCCAGATCCCTTCTACTTCAAAGTCAAGCAGGAAACAAATTTGGGGAAAGGGTGTTTGTGAGAGCACCAGGAAGCATCTGTAATAATGAAAGAGAAAGCCACATTTGATGTTACTGGCTGCTCACGGTGCAGTCTTCTCACTGTGGGATGGGTCTTCCAGGCTGGCTGTTGGTGTGACTGAGAACAAGTTTTCTCAACACAGGTTCAAGGTTGGAGGGGAGATGAGTTCACTACAATGAAGATCCACTGGGCAAGGAGAGATAATATATAACATCTGCCATCATCCCTATCCTGCTGTCCTGAGTAGTCCTATTGAACACTTGTCCCCAGCTCTGCCCTGTCTACCTTAGGAATGCTGTCTACTATATAAACCCTAGCAAGATCATGTTGGAGAACTCAGACCAGCCAACTGACTTGAACATTTCTTACACAAACCTCTAGAACATCCCCCTGCTGTGATTTGGCTGCATTTCTCCAAATTCATGTATTGAAAACATAGTCCTCCAATTCATTTGTTAATGGTCTTTGAGAAAGGGTCTTTAGGAGCTCTTAAGAGTTCATGGAGTCATGAGGTAGGACTCCAGGCAATAAAAAGGACAAGAGAAGCCCAGGCTAATGGGGCCTTCTGACTCCTCCTGTGGTCCCCTCTACCATGTTCTGATACATTTTGGGGTACCCCTAAGTGCCATGTTTCTCATTTACTAACCTGGAGTGGCATCAGCATCTACTATGTGTATAATACCATGTTTTAGTACAATGAAATGTTTTTCAGAATCAAAAAGCACATAGAACACACCCTTTGTAGTTAGTGGGCCACACAAAAGCCTTTCCCCAAGCCTCTTGATCTCTTCATCCTGCTGACCCCCAGTTAGACTGGAATAGATCACAACACACAGTAACAGCCATTACAATGACAGTCCTGTGTCAGTGTGTGTGTGTGTGTGTGTGTGTGTGTGTGTTTCATGCATAGTGTGGACATAGTACAGGCAGCCAGGAGACAGCATATGGGAGCTGGTTCTCTCTACCATATGTGTCCTGAGACTTCAGCCCACACTCAGTAGTTTTCCAACCTTCTACTCTCCATTACACTCAAGTCCTCTTGACCAGTAAATCTGGCCGTTCCTTGGGATAGCATTGAGAAGATGGCGGCAAGGCTACATCCTGCTGAAACTAGAATAACTGTTTATAAATAGACAATGGCTTTTAAACACAGTTATTACTGCCCAATAAAACTGACAAAAATAAAAAACAATAGTGCTTTCATTCTCAGTCATGAAGATATTTGGTCCTGGGTGCAAACTGTCTTTTAAAACACAGAATGCGGTTCTGCTTTAAAGAAGAGGAAAAAAGTAAAAGCTGCTTCCTTCCTTTACCCAAACATCCTTCAGAGGTTATTTGTTACTTCTTGGGGAAAACAGCTGCATGGAAATCATGGCTAGAACATCTGGGATCCTTGAGAAAATACAGCCAGTCTGCTGCACGGTGTGCATTACTCTAATGCACGACAGTAGTGCATTACACTAAAGGGCTTGCAGAGTGTGAGCAAGCAAGTGCACCTAATGAGCAGCCCTGGTGCCACTGGGAGAGCTTGAGTACACTTAGGACATGACAGAAGTCATCTGTGTGCAGCTTGGGGTAGAGGTGGGAGCCTCTTGAAGAAAGAACACTCGCTCCAGGGCATCCCAGTGATGCAGTATCCTGAAAACTAAGATCTGGGAGCTCTGGGCAGGGGTAAGGGTGTAACCTCCCAAATGATGCAAAAGATACTGGGATCATATATATCACCAGTGCATCTCTGAGCCCCAGGTCACTGGGATTTGCTCCTTGTGCTTACTGTATAAGGAAGTTGGTGATAGTGACTTTCTGTAGTCACAATAAAATATGTATCTGGACAAAGGAATGAGTGGTCCTGTAATAAAGAAAAGACTTGCAAATACCACATTCAAAGAATATTTCCTAACAGAGAATCCAAGTAACTAAGTGCCTTAGGGCTGGGATTGACAGGTGGGTGGGTGCCTTAGCATTTCTTCTAGGCTCCACCTCACAGTTACCTGGCAACATGTAGCTAGTACTTCAGGGAGAAGGGATGCCTTAGTATGGGCCTGCAGAGGCACCACTCCCTTCCCCCACACCATACTGAGCCTCCACCAAACATATCCCTGGCTTCTTTTTCTTCTTTATAAAACACAACAGAGTAGGATAGGTTGTGTACTATACAACCAGAAGAAGCATCACTCAAGTTAGTAGTCAAGAGAGGTGTGTACACTCAATATGACAGTCCCCAGTAGATGCCATAAGATGACTTGTGCAATTCATGATTTGTTGTAGATCATACAAAAGTCTCAGGAAAACACAGGCAAGGATCTGTGTCCATGTATGTCTCTAACCTGGAGAACTTAAACCTTACAACTGTGCTCTTTTCAATCTGGGTTGTAATATTGATCAGCTTTTTTGTTTGCTTTACCTTGTTAGACAATCCCACTGTGTAGCTCAGGCTGTCTTTGAACACACAATCTTTCTTCTCCAGCTTCCTAGTGCTGGAAATAAAGATATCTTTTATTTACCTTATTTTTCTTTGGGTTAATTAAATAACTGGAGGGCAGAAATAAAGGGTCAGCTTTCAAAACAAACAAACAAAAATAAAAACAAACCACACCATAGTCACTTAGTACGGTGATGCATGACTATAACCCTAGCACTCAAGAGACTGAGGTAGGAGAATTGAGAATTAGAGGCCAGCCTGGGCTACATACAAAGATCTTGTTTCAACAAACCAAAATTGATGCTGGGATATAACTCAGTGGCACAATGCTTGCATATAATGAATCCCTACATTCAAGTCCCAGCACCACCAAAAACAAAACATGAAATAAAAGTATCAATAATTCATTGTTGGTCAGCCTCTATTTCTCTCCCCCTTCCTCATACATCTATATAGTTGCAGTGTTAGACATGGACAGGGACCCCAGAACTCTGTACATACTAGGCCAGTTGATTAATCATCTTGATATTGATCTAGACCCAAACTCTTGGTTGTTTATAATGGGCAAAGTGATATACGTGTTTTGCTGAAAACAGGCATTTTAAACACAGTTGAGCTAGCTGCTTAAAATCAGGGGACTTCACACTAAAACCAGGTTTTCAGCTTCTTCCAACAACTTAGCAGAAGTGGCTTCCAAGGGTGGGCAGGAACAGTTAGTTTCCATTAAGTACAGCATGCCAGCTCTACTTGGAGCTGGAACACCTCTGCATCCCAAGCTGTCCCCAAAGCCAAGGGTCCAGCCAATGCCTGATACTCTGAATTTAGGTTCAGGTGGCCTATGTCTTCCACAGATGAACTGTGGGACTCAGAAGTCCTAGCAAATGAGGTATCTCTGCTTTCCTGTGGTACTTCCTGATTTCCTTAGCTCAGAGTCCTTGAGAAGATAATGGCATGGACCCCACATCCCTACATATATACTAGCTCTGCCCACCTGTGCTGCCGATTCAGAGAGGACAAACATCTCCTTTCACCTATTGCAACAGAGACAGCAGAAAATACAATAATTACGTGAGCCAGAGAGTGCTAAGTGTTAAAGAACAAAAGAAACACAGACTAGGTATAGGTCAGGGGAAGCAATAGGTGCCTCTCTGGGAAAGAATTACCCCACAGGAGTAGGAAGATGCATGAAGATAGTCAGGAATATTTTTGATTATGTTTAATTGGGTGAGAACTGAGAAATCAACCATTCTTGCTATTCCATCTGAATGGGGTGGGTTGGGGAAATATAATACTGAGATAACCAATGATCCTTCTGGGAACTGTCCCCTAGGTCAGTCTGATGAAGCAACCTGTTTTATCTGTAAAGCTGTTTCCCTCTGAACATTTGGCCATAGAGCTGTAAGATGGCCTGTGGACTACACACATGTCTGGCTCCATAGAGTTGTGGGTGGCCTGCACACTCTGCACATATGCCTATGCTAACAAGTCAGAACTCCCAAACTCCTCAAACACTTGCCAATAAAGTTTCCAGTCTTCTCTTTGTTTGGGGGACACTTGAGCAGCTGCCCACCTGGAAATAAATGTTGAGGCCTGTAATACTGTTCTTCATTTCCAATGCTCTTTCTATTGGACATTGTGCTGGCTAGTTTTATGTCAACTTGGCACAAGCTAGAGTCATTGGAGAGGAAAAAGCCTCAAATGATAATACCTCATAAGATGAGGCTATAATCAAACCTGTTGGCATTTTCTTAATTAGTGATTGATAGGGGAGGGTCCAGTCCATTGTGGGTGTGACCAGCCCTGAGCAGGTGGTCTTGGGTTCGATAAGAAAGCAAGCTGAGCAAGCCATGATCAGTAAGCCAGTAAGCCATACTCTTTCATGGTCTCTGCATCAGCTCCTGGCTCTAGGTTCCTGACCTGTTTGAGTTCTTGTCCTGACTTTCTTCGATGATGAACAATGATATAGTAGTGTAAGTCAAATAAACCCTTTCCTCCCCAACTTTCATTTTGGTCATGATGTTTCATTACAGCAATAAAAAACTTAACTGAGCCAGAGACCCATCTTGTCTCTGCATCTTTGTTTGACTTTGACAAGACAAATGGGAACACAGATGAAAAAAGAAATCAAATCTTTTTCTTGGACATGTTAAATTTACCATGCTGCCCGACCCACAGAACAGTCAACAGGAACCCAGGATCACCTAGGAGAGAATGGGGGACAAGAGGCACAAAGAAAGGACAAGAGATCTGATCAAACAGACAAATTTTTATTTTTCACATGCTAGTTTTATACAGGTAGAAGAAGAAAATAAGGCATGGGGCTAAGGAACTTTCCAGCTAAAGGACTTTTCACAATACCCTTTGTGGAGAATTACATGGGGAGGGGGACTACCCAGGTGCAATAAAATGTTCTGCCAAGCAGGATCTGTTGCCTGGGTGACCGTTCTACTCGGCTAACTACCTGACCAAAGTGAGATCACCTAATTTCTGGAAAAAGGTCTCTACTGTGGGAAACAGAAACCTAGGCCGAGATCTATATAAAATGGCGTTACTCAGGCTAAGGGAATTTCTTAATTCTGTCAGCTCCCGGCACCATGCCATGGAGATTTCTGGGCTTGTGTGGAGTTTAAGAATGGACGAAGGGGCTGAAAGTCATCAGCAAATTATGTTGCACAAAGCTAGACCTTGAATGAGACACTAGGGAGGGCTGCAGCCATGGATAGAGCTCGGGGATACCTGTGAGGGGAGATTGGCAGGAATTTTCAGGACAGGAGGTTAACAAAAGAGGCTCATTGATGCAGGAGAGGCCCTGGACAGGTGAAAGGTGGGTGAGGAAAGAGAAGATTTAAAGGTACCCAATGAATCCAGAAGGAGCAGTGAGGACCTGGAATCCCTAGGATGAAGGAGAGATGAAGATCCCAGCAGTGATAATGATCTCCATGATTCTGAGCACAGAAGCCTGGCTGCTGGGAAGTCCAAAAAGGAAAAACAGAAGTTACCCTTGCCTCTCCTGTGGCAATAAGAGGCTTCGGGCTGTTTTAAGAGTGGAGGGTTTTCTGTTTTAACTATGAAAGGAAGACTGGCCTACTTGGGCCTTTGCTAATGTGGCTGCATGAAGACTGAAACTCAGGGTTAACACATGAAAAGGGCTGGCTTGCAGAGAAAAACTGAAGCCCATCCTGACCAGCACTTCATCTAACAGAGGGAGGTAACTATCCCATCATCCCAAGACTATTGTACTCTAAGTTGCACACAGGTTTGGATGTGTATGAAAGTATGTAGTAAGTAGGTGGTGTGCTGTGTATATGCACACATGCATATTCATGAGTATGTGTGTGAAATGCCTCCAGTCAGAGCTTCAATGTAAACCAAGAGGAACTAGATCCCAGGTACAATGCAGGAGATACAGGCCTCCCAACCCTGCTACAGATTCAGAGTGCCTGCAGTCAGGGATACATTTTTTCCCATATACTTCTCAAAAGAATGTGAAGCCATCTTCAAGGTATACTTTTAGAAACCTCTCTGTGTAGCCCTGTGTATTGAGAAAGGTAAAGACTCTGGGAGTGTTGAATGAAACCATCTTCCAGGGGTATGTGTGCATATACATTTGTGAGAGAGTTGTGTGTATGAGTGTATGTATGTATGTATTTGTATACATGTTGTAGAAATGCTGAGAGCATGAATATATATATATATGTGTGTATATATACATATAGAAAAGGTATGTGTATGCATATATGCATGTAGGGGGAGCATGGATGTATACGTAGAAGCATGTGGGAGGGATATGTGTATATGTGTATGTATATGTACATGTATGTTAGAAGTATGCTATATGTATGCACGTGTGTATGTAAGCATGCTCGTAAGAGGTGTGTGTAATATGTTCAGTAATTCTCACATTCCACTCTATATTGGGGTCACCTAGAAGTCCAGACTAGAAATTTCAAAGTTTCTAGGCTTTGCCTCTAGAGTCTGCTGTGCTCTGGGCCTGGGAGAAACTAAGGTTAGTGTCCCTAAGTATTACTGCATACTCTCTCAGTAGTGTCCAGGATTGGAGAATGTGAGGTGTCCCCAAGAAATATCTGGCCTCATATGGGCTGAGAAGTCAGGTCTCAGCTTGGAAGGTAAGAGCCAACTCAGCATTGTGACTCTCCCAGGATAGCCCCTGTCCTCCATGGGAACGCTAGGGTGCCTGGTACAAGCCTGAGAATGAAGAAGAGGTCATGTGATGCTATTTTTTCTTCTTGAACCACTTGAGTCCAACTATCATAAAAGTTACCTCTGGGCTGTGGTGGTGGCTCATCAAAGCATTGACAACCACAGAGTTTAGATCCACAAACTCCATATAAAGTCAAACATGGTAGCACATATCTTTAATCCCAGCATTCCTATTCTGAGATGAGAGGTAAGGATAAGGAAATCTCTGTAAACTCACCAGCTAATCAGCATGTTGTTCAAAGTGTAACAAGAGACTTATTCTCAGATAAGGTAGAAACCATGACCAGCATGTAGATCTTCCTCTGGCTGACATAAAAACATTATGGCATGGGCACACTTACACCTACCTCACTCACAGAGAGTGATAGTTTAATTGTCAACTTGACAAAATCTAGAGTCACTAGAAGAGAGTCTCAGTGAGGAATTGCCTAGATCAGGTTGACCTGTAGGCACATCTGTGGGGATTATCTTGATTCTGTTAATTGAGGTGGGAAGACCCACCCACTACGGGCAGCAACATTCTGTACAGAAGGAATACAGAATGGTGTAAGAGTGGGGAAATTTGGGTGGAGGCATGTATCTACATTAAGAAAAGTTGTTGCTCTTACAGAGGATTGGAGTTGGATTACCAGCACATATATGGTAGTTTACAAGTATCTATAACTCCAATTCCTGGGGGTCCAATGCCCTCTTCTTACCTCTGTGGGCACTAGGGTTACATGTGGTGCACAGACATGCATGCAAAACACTGTTACATATTAAAAATAAAAGTATTAAATGTGGAGGTGGTGCATGCCTTTAATACTAGCACCTGAGAAGCAGGGACAGATAGATCTCAGTGAGTTTGAGGCCTGCCAAAACTACATAGAGAGACCCTGTCTCACAGAAAACAAATTAATTTAAAAGAGAAAATCAAGCTGACTATGAGTATGCATTCATTCTTTTTGCTCTTGACCATAGCTGGTTCAAGTTCCTGATGTTTTTACTTCCCTACAATGATGAACTATAATCTGGAATCATGAGGCAAATAAACATTCTCTATTATGTTGCTTTTGTTAAGGTCTGTGCTATATTTTTTGTCAACTTGACACAAGATAGAATCATCTGGGAAGAGAGAACCTCAGCTGAGCAACTGGCTCTGTCACATTGGCCTTTAGGAAAGTGTGTGGGACCTTTTCTTGACTAATTTGCAGTGGTTTAAATGTGAAGGGCCTCCATAGACTCACACATTTGAATACTTAGTCCCCATCAGGTAGAACTGTTTAGGCCTCTGGAACCCTGAGCCCCCAAATTATTTTATTTATTTTATGTATCTTCAGACACACTAAAGTAGGGCATCAGATCCCATTACAGATGGTTGTGAGCCACCATGAGGTTGCTGAGATTTGAACTCAGGACTCTGGAAGAACAGCCAGTGCTCTTAACCACTGGGCCATCTCTCCAGCCTGAGCCCCCAAATTAACCAGTTGGTGTTTTGTCACAGCAATACAACAGTAATAAAGGCACCTGGCTACAGCAATTTCCCCAGGTTGTTTACTAAGCTCCATTTTACCAGGGCGGAGTTTAGAGGGTGAATGAATGTCACCAGGCCAGGCTGGTTCTTGTTCAGTCATACACAAAGGATAACAAAAGCAATAGGGAAAACACATTAAAAGGGGGAGCTGAGGGTATGTGTATATTTGTATTTAATTTAATTTATTATTCTCAGTGTGTTTAAGATATGTGCACATATATCGAGGTCAGAGGATAGTTCTATGGAGTCAGTTCTCCACCATCTATGTGGGCTCAACTTTTCTCAAATGTAGCCCAAGCTACATTCAGACTTCAGATTTACTATCTAGCCAGGAATAACCTTGAACACCTCCTGCCTTTGATCTCCCAAGTGCTGGGATTATGGCTCAGTGCCACTGCACTTGGTTCATGTGATACTGGGGATGAAACCTAAGGCTTCAGGCATTCTAGGTAACACTCTGCTAACTGAGCCCCTGCTCATTACCCCAGTTTAGATACTTGAAACTGCAATGGATATAGATATTGACATTGCTGTGGTCCAGAGGAGGCTTGATCTGAGAGCAGTTTCAGAGTAGATAGCCCAGTGTCTTAGTCAGCCCTTGTCCACTCACTGTATCTCTTTCAATGTAGTTAAACTGTGCATCAGGTGAACATGCTGTCCAGATGTGGATGGTCCCTCCATACTTGAAGATGGACCAGTAAGCTGATGCCTGACAGGCATCTTCAAGGTGACCCCATGTCTCCAGATAACTCTGTTGGGAGTTGTTGGGGCTCCATATTTTTGACATTAATTTTAGGCTCCAGAGAAAGTGCTGGCCAGAATTAAGTTTGGCAGAAGATGACTTGCTTGTTCTACTTGGAACCTGGGAAGAAGGGCAACTGGCATGAATAGGGGGTGGTGGAGTGGGTGGGGATGGGCAATGGATTCCTGACTTCTTCCAGGCCCAGAGGGGTCTGGGAGAGTATGGGGGGGTGGGCTGTGAGGTCTGAGCTGCATCCCTTTCCCAGGGATCTTCCTATCTTTCCACCCACTCAGGAATGCAGGGGTCCACTCTGTTTATTGAGCCATCCAGCCTCTCTGCTCACTGCCTGCACCTGGAGGCACTTTTTGCCCAGTGGTTACCCAGAACTTGGCAGCATCTCTGGTTTTTCCAGTTGGACAGGGAACACCTGCAGAGCCAATAAACCCTGTGCCTGGGGAGAGAAAATGTTCCCCAGACACTTACTGGCTGTCTCGTACTGTCTGTCAGGTTGCATTCCTCAGTGGCCATGTGTGTGAACCTCAGGATACTGGGATTCCTTTCCAACATCGTGGCTGTAGCCAACAAGTGAACCTTGGCCATGGTCCTAGCCAGATAGAGCAGGGTATCAGAGACTACCTGACCTTCTCAGGGTTTTGTTCCAATGAACACAGGGAACTGTGGAGGTGATAAGACTAGTGCTTTGCAGAAGGAAGAAAGCCCAAAGCAACTACAGGACAAAGCACAAGGCCAAGGTCAACAGGACAGGAAAGGGGGTGCAATACCTGGATTCTTAGGCATTGTTTTCTTTAAACTCTTCCCTTCTGTCAACAGAGGCCAGGTCCATTCTGACCTTCTACCCTATCTGGCTAGGCAGTTAGCACTGCAAAATACTGCAAAATTAACAACAACAGAAATTGTTCTCTCGACTTAGTATATTGGTAGCTTGTTAACTAGTTTGTTTTGTGGGTGGCATGTCGGGTGTCATTGCCTCGCACTCTCAGTTTTCCTTGCCCAGCCTCTCAAGGGCTAGATGTAATTCCAGGCCAGTGCCACCAAATGCTGAATAAATTGCATTTATCACAGAAATGCAAAGGCTTAATTTATAATTTAAGAATTACCCCAAAATATAAACAATTCTTAGAGGTGACATCTATCAATACTTCTAGTAAATTCTGTGCTGTGATTATAGCCAATGGAATAAAGAAAAGTAAGAAAAGAGAGATGGAGAATGGAGAAGACTAAAGAGAGGGAGAGGAGAGGGACAGAGGAAAGGAAGAGGGAAGAAGAGAAAGAGAAGAAGGGAAAGAAAAGTAAGGAGAAAGATTAAGAGGGAGAAAGGAAAATGTACAATATTCTGGAAAATTCTTTATATGCAATTGATATCTTCGGAAAAATAAAAACTGAAGGTGAAAATTGCAAATTCTACCAAAAGCATCAGGGTTTATAATATGTCAGTAGCAGACTACACACCAGTCATCTTTTTTAAAATTCATTTATTATATATAAGTATACTGTAGCTGTCTTCAGACATACCAGAAGAGGACATCAGATCTCATTACAGATGGTTGTGAGCCACAATATGGTTGATGGGATTTGAAATCAGGACCTCTGGAAGAGCAACCAGTGCTTTTAACAACTGAGCCATCTCTCCAGCCCCACACCAGTCATTTTAACCCCCCAAAATAAGCTGTGCAGTCATAACATGGTTCGGACAACAGATCTAATAATAAGATGCAAAAAAAAAAAAGCTGGTTCTTTGAGAAAATTAAAAAGATTGATAAACCCTTAGCCAGACTAACTAGAGGGCAAAGAGAGAGTATACAAATTAACAAAATCAGAAAGGAAAGTAGAGACATAACAACTGAAACTGGGGAAATTCAAGAAATCATCAGATCCTACTACAAAAGCCTATACTCAACAAAGCTGGAAAATCTGGAGGAAATGGATGAATTCCTAGACAGATAACAGATAATAAAGTTAAACCAGGACAAGGTAAACCATCTAAATAATCCCATAACACGCAGAGAAATAGAAGGAGTCATCAAAATCCTCCCAACCAAAAAAAGCCCAGGTCCAGATGGGTTCAGTGCAGAATTCTATCAGACATTTATTGACAACCTAATACCAATACTCTCCAAACTATTCCACAAAATAGAATCAGATGGAACACAACCTAACTCATTTTTTGAGGCCACAATAACCCTCGTTCCTAAACCACACAAACACCCTACAAGGAAAGAGAACTTCAGACCAATCACACTTATGAATATTGATGCAAAAATACTCAACAAAATCCATGAATACTGAATCCAAGAACACATCAAAATAATCATTCACCATGATCAAGTAGGCTTCATCCCTGGCATGCAGGAATGGTTTAACATATGGAAATCCATCAATGTAATCCACCATAAAAACAAACTCAAAGAAAAAAACTGCATGGTCATCTCACTAGATGCTGAGAAAGCATTTCACAAAATTCAACACCCCTTCATGTTAAAAGTCTTGGAAAGAACAGGAATCCAAGGCCCATACCTAAACATAATAAAAGCAATATACAGCAAACCAATAGCCAACATCAAACTTAATGGTGAGAAGCTTGAAGCAATCCTACTAAAATCAGGGACTAGACAAGGCTGCCTACTCTCCCCCTACCGATTCAACATAGTACTGGAAGTTCTAGCTGGAGCAATTAGACAGCAAGAGGAAATCAAAGGGATACAAATTGGAAAAGAAAAAGTAAAAACATCACTCTTTGCAGATGACATGATAGTGTACATAAGAGACCCCAAAAATTCCACCAGAGAACTCCTACAGCTGATAAACAAGTTCAGCAAAGTGGCTGGATATAAAATTAACTCAAACAAATCAGTAGCCTTCCTCTACTCAAAGGACAAACATGTGGAGAAAGAAATTAGGGAAAAGATACTCTTCACAATAGTCACAAACAATACAAAATACCTTGATGTGACTCTAACTAAGCAAGTGAACAAACTGTATGACAAGAACTTCAAATCTCTAAAGAAGGAAATCGAGGAAGATCTCAGAAAATGGAAAGATCTCCATGCTAATGGATTGGAAAGATCAACATTATAAAAATGGCCATCTTACCAAAAGCAATCTACAGATTCAATGCAATCCCCATCAAAATTCCAACCCAATTCTTTCTAGAGTTGGAAAGAGCAATGTGCAATTTCATCTGGAATAACAAAAGATCTAGAATAGTGAAATCCATCCTCAACAACAAGAAAACATCTGCGGGAATCACCACCCCTGACCTTAAGCTATATTACAAGGCAATTGTGTTAAAAACTGCATGGTACTGGTACAGAAATAGGCACATGGATCAATGAAATAGAATAGAAAATCCAGAAATGAGCCCTCGCATATATGGTCACTTTATTTTTGACAAAGGAGCTGTAAACATTCAATGGAAAAAGGACAGCCTCTTCAACAAATGGTGTTGGTCCAACTGGCACTCACAATGCAGAAGAATGAAAATAGACCCTTTCTTATCTCCTCATACAAAGCTCAAGTGCAAGTGGATCAAAGATCTCCACATTAAACCAGGTACACTGAAACTATTTGATGAGAAAGTAGAGAAAACCTTAGAAATCAGACACAGGAGAAAATTTCCTGAAAAGAATTCCAATGGCTCACGCTCTAAGGTCAAAGATTGAGAAATGGGACTTAATGAGATTAAAAAGTTTCTTTAAGGCTAAGGACACTGTCAAGAAAACAAAATGACAGCCAACAGATTGGGAAAAGATCTTTACCAACCCCACATCTGATTGAGGCCTAATATCCAAGGTATACAAAGAACTCAAGAAGTTAGACACCAGAGAATCAAACAATCTGATTAAAAAATGGGGTACAGAGCTAAACAAAAATTTCTCAACTGAGGAATATTGAATGGCCGAGAAACATCTAAGAAAGTGCTGGACATCCTTAGTTATCAGGGAAATGCAAATCAAAACAACCCTGAGATTACACCTCACACCAGTCAGAATGGTTAAGATCAAAAATTCAGATGACAGCAGATACTGGCAAGGATGGGAAGAAAGAGGAACACTTCTCCACAGTTGGTGGGGTTGTAAACTGATACAACCACTCTGGAAATCAGTCTGGTGGTTTCTCAGAAAATTTAACATAGTACTACCTGAAGACCCAGTTATTCTACTTCTGGGCATTTACCCCAGAGATGCTCCAACATACAACAAAGACACATGCACCCCAATGTTCATAGCAGCAATAGCCAGAAGCTTGAAAGAACCCAGATGTCCTTCAGTAGGTGAATGGATACAAAAATTGTGGTATATTTACACAATGGAGTACTACTCAGCTATCACAAACAATGGCTTTATGAAATTTTTAAGAAAATGGATGCATCTAGATTATATCATCCTGAGTCAGGTAACTTAGTCACAAAAGAACAGACATAATATGCAGTCACTGATAATTGGATACTAACCCCAGAATGCTCTGAACACCCCAGAAATAACTCACAGACTATATGAAGTTCAAGAAAAACAAAGGCCAAAAAAAAAAAAAAAAAAAAAAAAAAAAAAAAAAACCTGTCAAACGTGGATCTCATCTGAGCAGGTAAATCCACACTGTGCCAATAAATCTGATGACTGGTGAGGATATCATAACACTAACTCCCTTTTTCCCAAACACATCTAATTCCAAAATTCACATAAAGAACTGAAGTTCAGAGCCATTAATGGGGAAGAGCAATGGATGAGAACTGGCTTCTGAGATGCCAAAAGTTTTGCAACAAGTAGAACCATATCAGGGTGAAGCTGTTTTCACAGAACAGGGAGCCAGGGGGACAAAGCAGGAATACAAGGGACTAAGCCACATGTTGGTTGGATTTGTACTGCAGGGATATAGGCATGCTGGGAAAGGAGGCTCTGGCATTGAGAGGTCAGGATGATCAGTGATAAAAGAGACTAGATTGCCTTGTGCCCAGCTTCAGATCAGTTCTGCTTAAGTGGCAGGTGTAAACAGGATGCTAAATGAGGGGGATAGGAAGGCCCACCCTAGAAGGAGAAACTTTACCCTAGCTCTGCTCAGGAGCTTGGCTTTGGCTGCAGCAGTGGAGAGCACAGATGATGGCTGATCATTTCTGAGAAACAATGACACCAGTCCTGGTGTTTAAACCACAGGGCATTGCTCAGTTTTGTTGAAATCACCAGTACTGGTGGCTCCTGAGGAGAACACAGAACACAGAATAGTGAGGATTTCTCATGCTTCAAGTAAAGTTAGTGATTTTCAGCATGAATAAAGACTATCCTGGCTGGAACAGCTGGGATTCCATCTTTCTAACATGGTGATGGTATAAAAATGATATGCAACAGCAGAAAGCATTCTTGGAGTTTCCGGTTTGCAGCTTTTCCTGCCTAGTAGGACCACCTTCAACGCTGCATAACATCTTCACAAGGTACAGCTCCTGAGGACCTCTTGCGGTATCAGGAAACAGCAGAAGTTCAGGTGCCTGAGCAAAAAGATACAGCAAGCCAAGAGAGCTCAGTGAGTCTTCACCTTCTGTTTTTCAGCAGATAATGTGTTTATTTTGAGGGAGAAGGATCTGTATCTTATATTCAGACAAAATTGGTGCAGACCATGAAATAAACATGCAAGCTGAGAAGGAGGGGAAGTCATGTGAATTACACACCAAGGCCTGGCTTCTGTGCTTTGCAAATGGTGAATAGCTGCGATGAGAGCTCTAGCAGGTACTGAAAATTTAAGGTTGGTATTAGGAACTGCTCTCACCCCCAGCAGTGGCACTGCCCACAGGCACAGGTACTGGAGCATCCTTTGCCATGGAAAAGGCCAAACATTCCCAGTGTACACTGGTTCTAATGCCCACCTACACCTGGGAACAAATGATGTTACAGCCCATAATTGAAATGTCAGTCAGTATCCAAAAGACACCACATTCTTTCTGTGAGTACTGAGATGAATGACTGGAGTATTTAAATGTCAGGAATGAAGGTGTAGCTCCAAGAGCACTTACCTAGAGTGTGCAAGATCCTGGATCTCTCTCTCTCTCCCACCCTCCCTCCTTCCCTTCCTCTCTGTCTCTGTCTCTCTGCCTCTGCCTATGTTTGTCTCTGTCTATGTCTCTCTATGTCTGTCTTTGTCTCACTGTCTCTGTCTCTACACACACACACACACACACACACACACACACACACACACACACCATAAGGGTTTCTACTGCTTCAATGAAACACCATGACCAAAAAGCAATTTGGGAAGAAAAAGATTGATTGGACTTGCCTTTCACATCACAGTTCATCATCAAAAGGAAGCAAGGGTGGGAACTCAAGCAGCGCAGAGACCTGTAGTGAGGAGTTGAAGCTTGCTATGGCTTGTTAGCCTCCTTTCTTTCTATCTATCAATTAATCAATTTACATCTTGACCACAGTTTGCCCTTCCCCCTTCTCCTATCAGCCCTTTCCCCTGTCTTGCCCACTCCTCCTTCATTCCTCTTCAGAAAAAAGGGAGGCTGCCTCCCATGGACATCAACCAACCCTGACATATCAAGTTGCAGTAGGACTAGGCACATCCTCTCCTATTGAGGCTAGACAAAGCAGCCCAGTAGGAGGAAAGGGTCCTGAGAGTAGGCAATGGAGCCAGAGACAGTTTCTGCTCCCAGTGTTGGGAGTCCCATGGGAAGACCAAGCTACACAACTGTAACGTGCTGAGGGCCTACCTCAGTCCCATGCAGGCTCCCTGGTTGGCAGTTCAGCCTCTATGAGCCCAAGTTAATTGATTCTGCAGGGTTTCATGTGGTGTCTTTGACCTTTCTGATTCCTACAATCCTCCCTTCTCATCTTACACAGGATTCCCCAAGCTCCACTTAATGTTTGCCTGTGGGGTCTCTGCCTCTGTTTTCATTTGTTGCTGGGTGAAGTCTCCCTGAAGACAGTTATGCTAGGCTCCTGTCTGTAAGTATAGCAGACTACGATTTGCAGTTTGAGTGTGGGCTCTCTCTCATGGCATAGGTGTCAAGCTAGACCAGTCACTAGTTGGCCACTCCCTTAATTTCTTTTTCATCTTTACCCCAGCACATCTTGTATGAAGGACAAATTATAGGTCAAAGGTTTGTGGCTGGTTTGGTGTCCCAGTTCCTCCATTGAAAGTCTTGCCTAGTTACAGGAGATGGCCTGTTCAAGCTCCATATCCTCCATTACTAGGAGTTTTAGCTACGGTTATCCTTATATATTCCTGGGAGTTTCCATTGCCCTAGGTTTCTAGCTCATCCCAGAGATGCACCCTCATTCCAGTTGTTTCTCCTAGTACTCTCTCCCCTCCCCCACATGATCCCTCCAGTTCTACAGCTCTACCCTCATCCAACTCTCCCTGCCCCAATCCCTTCCACCCATGATATCTAGTTCTCCTCAATGAGATTCACAGGTTTCCCCTTGAGCCTTCCTTGTTAATTAGCTTCTTTGAATCTGATTATTCTTTACAGCTATCCACTTATAAGTGAATATATTTAGTGTTTATCTTTCTGGGTCTGATTTACCTCACTCAGGATGATATTTTCTAGTTCCATCCATTTGCCTACAAATTTTAGGATGTCTTTGTTTTTTGTTGTTGTTTTATTTATTATATGTATGTACACTGTTGCTGTCTTCAGACACACCAGATGAGGATATCAGATCCCATTACAGATGGTTGTGAGCCACCATGTGGTTGCTGGGAATTGAACTCAGGACCTCTGGAAGAACAGTCAATGTTCTTAACCGCTGAGCCATCTCTCCAGCCCGTCTTCATTTTTAATAACTGAGTAATACTCCATTGTATAAATGAACCACATTTTCTTTATCCATTCTTCAGTTGAGGGCCATTTAGGTTGTTTGCAGTATCTGGCTATTATGAATAAAGCTTCTGTGAACATAATTGGACAAGTATCCTTTAAGTATGGTGGAGCCCAGAGGTCATGTAGCTGGGTCTTGAAGTGGAACTATTCCCAATTGTCTAAGAAACTGCCAAGTTGATTACCAAAGTAGCTGTACAAGTTAGCACTCCCACCATCAATGAAGGAGTGTTCCCTTTGCTCCACAACGACTCCAGCATGAGCTGTCATTTGAGATTTTTATCTTAGTCATTCTGATTACTGTAAGGTAGAATCTTATCTCAGAATCATTTGATTTGCATTTACCTGATGTCTAAGGATGTTGAACATTTCCTTATGTCCTGCACAAAACATCATGACCAAGAAGCAAGTTGAAGAGAAAAGGGTTTATTCAGTTTATAGTTCCACATTGTTCATCACCAAAGGAAGTCAGGACAGGAACTCACACGGGGCAGGAACTTGGGGGCAGGAGCTGTTATAAAGGTCATGGAGAAGTGCTGTTTGCTGGATTGTTTCTTCCTGGCTTGCTCAGATTGCCTTTTTATAAAACTCAGGACTACCAGACTAGGTATGGCACCACCCACAATGGGCCCTCCCTCATTGATCCATTAACTGAGAAAATGCCTTACAGCTGGCTCTCATAGAAGCATTTCCTCATGGAAGCTTCCTTTCTCTGATAACTCCAGGTTGTGTCAAGCAGACACACAAACCCAACCAGTACAGCTCAGTAGTCCCAATTTAGCTCTGAAAGCCTGGAAGATACTTGGAGATTCCCTGTTAGACAGCCAGAGAAGCTGACATCTGTTGTGGGTGGAAGGTGACAGGCCAAGGTAACACGGCAATTAAGACCTATATGTAATAAATTGACAATCACAGTTAGCCATCTCCTCCTGAGATTTCTATCCTATTATCTCCCAATAGTGCTACCAGCTAGGAATCAAGCTGAATGAAATATGACTCTCCAGGGATGTTGGGCTTATGGACAGATTCAAGTCAGGAGCATGAGGACAGTCTACAGCAGGAATAGAGACTACCTTTAGTCCTGGTATTCCATCAACTGACAGCTGGTAGAGACTTCTGGACTGCCATGCTCAGAACCACTCTTCCTCTCTACTCTCCTGACCAAGTGCTTCCCTTAGCTGTAACCCAGCAGTGCTCCCAGCTCACTCACCTGGAGGAAAGACCTTTGCATCCCAGGGATGCCTCAGCCACACTCTGGGCTACTTCAGTCTGAATCCTAGGGGAAGGATTACAGCCTCAGGAAGATGCTAAGCTTCTAGGTGATTCCAGCTGGATAGCCTTCTTTCCTCCAAAAAGAAGGCAGCCACCACTGAGCAGGATTTGTCAACATGGATTTACTTGGGTTCTGTCAACATGTACTTTAATGAGAAAAAAAAATATTACTGTTGTTGTTAAGTGGACTCAGGTCAGAGATCCAAAGTGTTTCCTTTTTCTGCTTTTTTCATAATCCAACCCATTCCCACAACTTACTATGCAGAGATGGGAAGATCTTATCCAGCTTTTTTTCCATCTTAAAACAGGGCCTGAACAAGGGTGATACAGAAAAGCCTCCAAAATTAGTTTTATGTTTGGTAGCACTTTATTTTAACGAATCAGACGTGATGGGGAAATATTTTTACACATCATTGAAATAGGTGATGCTCCAAATACCATGACAATGCCAATGTCTAGACTGCAACCAGATCTCAGCACAGCAGTCAGCATCTGAATACAGTCCATAAAACCATCCCTAACAACTGAACTACCTTCTTCATCACAACAGTGCAGGTAACATGAAGAGGCAAATGTCCTTTGAAATTAGTTCAGATATTATCATGTCAACCTCATGTTTCTTATGATCTTAGGCACCAAGCAATTCTTTGCTTCATTGCTACTCTTAATAGATGTGTTGGTTCTAATTTTCCAACATTTAAATGTTTTTCCAGAAAAGGGCCTGAAAGATGGGCAGAAGAGGGAAAAAGAACCAGGTCTGTTTTTTTGTTCTCTAACTTGCTTGTTTGTTTTGAGACAGGTGGGGTCTTGCTTAGAAGCTCTTTTTACCTGAAGAAGCACCTGTGTGTGTGTCTTGGTTGGAGTTTTTACTGCTGTGAACAGACACCATGATCAAGGCAACTCTTATAAAGAGCAACCTTTAATTGGAGCTGGCTTACAAGTTAAGAGGTTTTGTTCATTATCATCAAGGCAGGAGCATGGCAGTGTCCACACAGTCATGGTTCTGGAGTTCTTCTACATCTTGATCTGAAGGCCACTAGAAGACTAAGTTTCAGGCAGCTAGGAGGAAGGTCTCAAAGCCCACTCCAACAGTTACACACTTCCTCCAACAAGGCCATAGCTCCTAATAGTGCCACTTCCTGGGCCAAGCATATTTAAACCACCACAGTGTGTATGTGTATGTGTATGTGAGAGTGCAGTGCCTAGAGTCCAGAAGAGAACACTGGCTCCCCTAGAGCTGGAGTTAACAGGCAGTTATAAGCCTCTCAATGGGTCTTCTGCAATGACAGCAAGCATGCTTAACCAACTGCTGAGCCATTTTTTCAGTCATTGCTCTAGAACTTTCAAATAACTAAACTGTACTGGCTGGTTTTGTGTCTATTTGACACAAGCTGGAGTTATCACAAAGAAAGGAGTCTCAGTTGAGAAAAATGCTTCCATGAAATCCAGCTCTATGGCATTTTCTCAACTAATGATCAAGAGAAAAGGTCCCAGCCCATTGTGGGTGGTGTCATCCCTGGGCTAGTAAACTTGGGTTCTATAATAAAGTAAGCTGAGCAATCCATGGGAAGTAAGCCAGTAAGTGACATCCTTCCATGGCTTCTGCATCAGCTCCTGCTTCCTGACCTGCTTGAGTTCCAGTCTTCCTTTGGTGATGAACAGCAATGTGGAAGAGTAAACTGAATAAACACTTTCCTCCCCAACTTACTTCTTGGTCATGATGTTTTGTGCAGAAATAGAAATCCTGACTAAGACATAAACCAAAAGCCCATAGCTTTAGAGTTTATCTGTGCCCCCAAGTCCTTCCAGATAAATGTGTGTGGATGAAGCCTAACCCACTGCTGTGGTTTGAATATGAATATGAAGAATTCTAGTGTTCATCCAGGGCTGAAATCTTAATTACCCCAGCTGAGTTGGATCTAGGAGTGGTTGCTAAGAGCAGCCACATAATAAACTTTGTCATCCCATGTTGTTTGTGAGATTATTACCATCTAGGGCTCAAGATCAAGATAGTTTTCTATACAAGTTAAAGTAGTAAAAGAGAGGCAAAATCCGGGACATGACTGGTAGTGGTGAGAAAAGTATCAAATACAGAAAATAGTAGTAACAGAATCACAGAGGACTTTTATCAGGGATAGGAAAACATACATATAAAGCAGGCATGTATATGGTTGCATTGAGACTGGGGATGTCTTCTTCCCATGTTCTTCACCTTATATGTTGGAGCAGAATGCCTGGCTAAACCTGGAGAGCATGTGCTTGCCTGACTTTTCAGAAACTTTGGCTTGCCAGATTGCATTTCATTCTCCAACTTTCCATTCATACGATTTCAAGTGGCTGTCATGCCTACCCAGCTTTTATGTGGGTGCTAGGGTTCAAACTCAAGTCCTCATAGTATGCATCAAGTGCTTTACCTACTGAGCCATCTCCCCATCCCCTGAAGAGGAACTGCTATTTAGGGATTCATGCTTCAAGGTCCTCACTGAGGCCAGGGGCAGACATCTCCATCTATTTACAAGAGTTTTAAAATCTCCTCAGCAGCAGCTAAGTCTAAGAACCACTAAATGTGGATTTCTCTGGGTCAGAGACCCAAAGGAAACAAAGAGGGAGGAAGATGGAACCTGGGGAAAGTTCTAGAAATTACAGGTTGTTGGATCCTTTTGAAGTTGTGATTATGGTTCATTTTAACTGTTAGATAGGGGATTCATGCTGTCACCAAATTAAAACCCTCTGGACAGACTGGGGCATCTAGAGAAGATGGTTTCAGAAAGATATGCTTTACTGTTCATGCCCAGATCTGACCACTCACCGTTGCTTAGCAATGGCTAAGCAATCTTATCATGGTGCTTTTACTTGGGGGACTTTGAACAAATCAACCCAAGATGCTGTGGTGGTGTCACTTCCTTGAAGGGAGAGTGGGAAAACCCAACCCATCCCATATGTGGGCCAGTTATAAAACAATTTTCTAGTCAGCACTGGGCCCTGTGCTGGGTGGTTATTGGAGATAAGGTGATTGTTCCAAACTTCCTTGAGAGCACAGTGACCTTAAACCATTTCATAAGCATTTACAAGGAACACAGATCCCTGTGCCCTAACACAGACAAGTCCAGGATAAACTAGTCACAGCTTGCTCAACAGTCATTCTTAGAGTGAGGGTTTCTGACAGCAAAGGCATCATATGCTCATTGACACTATTAAGACTGGGTCCCTGGGCCTGGCCTCCAAGCCCCAGAGTTAGTGCGTATGAAGTAAAGCCCAGAAACCTGCATCTAAAAACCAATCCAAATGGGGCTGGGGAAATAGCTCAATCAGTAAAATGCTTGTCCTTACAGCAGGAAGATCTAACTTTAATCCCAGAACCCATTCAAAATAGATAACTGGACATTGTGGTTGAAGCATATAATCCCTGCTCTGGGGAAATGAAAACAGAAGGATCCCTGAGGCCCACTGGACAGCCTACCCTACCTAATTAATGATCTCCAAGTGACTTAGAGATCTCATCCCAACAAAACAAGGTGGGTAGTACCTGAAGAATGACACATACTCACATACATGTTCACCTTCACACATGCAAACACATGTGCACACATACACACACATATACAATAGCACATTGAAACCCATCTTAGGTGACTGGATCACCTTCTGAAGGAACCTACAGGTATGAGATCTTTTCCTGCAGGTGTGAGCTTCTGCCTGCAGGCTTTGTACTCTCTGAGTTGACTATATCTCTGTCCCTTCTAAGTTTCAGGGTCATTTCACACCCTGACATCCACCTTCTCCTGAGAAACTGTGAGGATAGAGAGGTCTAAATTTTCTTTTCCAGAGTATTCTTTAAAAATGGTCTGTACATTGCTGGAGACTCAGTGGACCACCTGTCACCACAGAGGCCACACAATCCTGAGGCAGGGATCACTGGGCTATTGGCAAATGGGTAGTCTTTAGACATCACCTGGTTTGTTTCCACCTTTGCTGCCCTCTGGCCTCAGCACTGGGACAGAGCTAGGGCAGACAGCCCTGCTCAGGACTCTGCTGCTAACCTGCACCAGTTATTTTATCCTTGTCTGGTCAGATTCTTGGGCCAAATTGTAACACACTTGAGTTTGGGGTGAGAACAACCTCCTGTCTCAAGGCCTTTGCATTGGCACAGGTTCCTGTCTCTTGTTGACTGTGTGAGCCAAAGACCCCTACAGTTGGAAAGTTAGCCTATAATCTGTATCCCAGGCTGTGGACATGGTTCAGTTTCTTCCTAGCCCCAATCAGGAGGATCTTCAGCAGAATGTGAACTATGGACCACAACTGGTCTCTGGAAGGTTCTGGGTTCCAACACGTTCCCCATAACCCTCCCTCCCTCCCCTAGACCCCCGAAGCAAGGTTTCATGTAGCCCAGACCAACCTTGACTCCATTATGCAGTGTAAGGTAATGTAAACTTCTCGTCCTGTCTCCATCATCTGAGTACTAAGCTCACAGATGTGCAGCGCTAAGCCTGGCTGCTCTCTCCTTCACTCTCCATGTAATCTTTCTACATTAGGGCTTTGTAGGTTTGGTCTGTCCCCACCAAGAAGAGAGCACAGGAGGGAGTGAAGGAGGGAGGGACTAAAGATAGTGTCAGCCACTGCTCCAAAAATAATTCAGGCAGAGGAGGGCCTAGAACCTCACTTCATTCTCTAGAACACACAGCCTGGGAGCTATGTTAGGCCAATCACCTCAACAGCAATTACAGTCATTGTGAGTTATAGCTAGAGCCATCAAGCACAGGATACACAAAGTACATTGTACTTTGTCTGACATGTAATACTGACAGAGCATTAGTTTGCTTCACACACACACACACACACACACACACACACACACACATACACACCCCTTTTAAAAATACAAATTTTAACAAAGCAAGCACCTGCTCAAAATAAGTGTCCCATAAACCTCTGTTCATGAAGACATTGTTTCAGAACCCTGTCTCTCTAGGCCAGCAACAGGTAGGTGAATGACAGTTTAGAAAGGCCCAGCAATAGTCCCTGTGAATGAGTCCAGCCTGCTCTGCACATGTGGCCCAGTGCACTCTAGCATGGCCATTGACCTTGTAACTCTCCTAGCAGGGGTAAAGACATGTCACACAAAGACCCTAGTGTCCTCCTTTCTATTGTAAGACTATTGTGATGGGACCCCAAGCAATTGAGATTTCCCCACTGCCATGCTGGGAGAAGGAAAAGAGAAGAATGTGTCTGCCAGGAAGAATCCTCCTCCAGTACTAGCAGTGGACACAATGTCTGCAGGGGAGAAGAGACTGGAGACTAGAGTTGAGACCATGATGGGTCAGGGAAGGGCAGAGCTTTGACCAGGCCTACTTAGCTCTTCATAGATTTTGCCCTCTATTTAAACCTAAACCTCATGTCAAGACCCTGAAGGTGAACTTGGGAAGTGATCACTGGCCCTTTATTTTTTTTCTTTCTAAAGCAAGGAGGTTGGTAAATCCTCAGTCCCAAGGTTCCAAGTCCCCTGATGGGTATCAGGAACAACAGTTGTTGAAAGAGAGTATGGGTTCTAGAGGAAGGTAAACTTCCTGAATTTTTTCTGTCTAGAAATCTCCATGGTTCCATGTGGGTCCTAGAGGACAAGACCAAAGGGTGAGAAAGAAAAGAAAGGGAAGTAAGGGAAGGGATAGGAGGGTAGAGGAGGAAGGAAGAGGGGAAGGAGGAAGAAGATGGGATGTGGGGAAAGGAGGATAAAGAGGATGGTTATGGAGGAATTGCAAGTATCATATGCTATCGAGAAATGTCTAGAAAGAAATGTAGGAAAGAATGCCTTTGGTTATTGGACAGAGGGACACACTTGTGAAGATGTCAGGGGAAACAGGGATCACAGCAGAGAAGGGCCTGCTTCTTCTCTGGGGTAGCAGACCTCATAGGTAACTGGCATATTCCACTGAGGTAGGGACATGAAAGAAATGGGCCTGAGATTCTCCAGGGATAGCCCAGGCAGCCCAAGAGCTGGGCAGAGTCTGGAAGGGATTCTATACAGATTGAAGGCATTGTACCTCTATACTCACTCACAGACATGAGGTCAGGAAATGGTGGGAGGATGGGGATAGTGCCAAGTCTTGTCCCTCCACTTTGAATATCCTTTGGTCTCATGTTTCCAGGAACTGGAAAGACAAAAGCAAAAATCAAAATCAAAAACAAAAACCAACTAAGCAAACAAAAAATAATAATAACCAAAAAATGACTCCAGTCTTATTACTTCCTATCTTATGTGTACTCTGAGCTTAGAGACTGTATCCTTTGATACATATCCTGGAACATTTTTGCATCTCAGTAGTCTGGCTATGGCTGTTTTAAGCCTACCAAGTAGGGAGAAACTATGAGGTTGGCCTTCCCCAAAGTGTGGCCCTGTCACTTGACTTCCCCCGGGACCACTGTTTCCAGATAGCAGAGAAAGACTTCAATTACTCTGACCTATCTGAGACACCCTCTGTGTTCTGCATGTTTAATGAAACTCCTGGTGGTGTCTGGCAAACAGTGACTCATTTGTTCGTGGAAGACAGAACAAAGGGACCCTCCCAAGGACCTGGCTGTTTCCTTGTTCCTAAATCGTTATTGATTTTTTTTTTTTTACAGCTTTCTTTTCAAATAACTGGAGGCTATTTAGTGCAGGGCATAGTTCCTGGCCTGTCCCTCAGCTCCACCTTCTCTCATGTGCCCTCCATCTCCAACAGCTGGAAAATACCTGGATTTTCTGACATCCCCAAATTTCCTAGTCAGTACAGAACCCTCTTCTAGTGTTCATTTTTTTTCCATATAGAGGACTTCAACCTATCTATCCACTTACCTGTCCAAACTGTTTTCTCCCTCTCTCTACCTCCTTCCTTTCCTATTGTTTTTCTTCCCTAATTTTTAAAAAATATTTTAATAATTTATTTTATGTATATGAGTGCTCTATCTACATGTATACCTGCATGCCAAAAGAGGGCATCAGATCTTATTATAGATGGTTGTGAATCACCATATGGTTGCTGGGAATTGAACTCTGGACCTCTGGAAGAGCAGCCAATAATGCTCTGAACCACTGAACCATCTCTCCAACCTTTCTTCCCTACTTTTGTCTAAAATGCTGGGGAATGGAGCCTAGATTGTGCTGGGCAAGTGCTCTCTGAGCTGCACAGTAGCCCTTTTGTCCTCTTCTCCCAGAGTATTGTTCTGGATTTCTGACAATATTTTTCAAATGTCATCTCTGTCATCCTCCAACTTGTCACCTTGGCTGTTCCCACCTGAAGCTGTGTTTAGAATCAGCTCAAGGCCCCTGCTTGCGATCTGGGTCTCCTTGAACCATATGGAAAACAGTATTGCTTCTGGAAGGGAGCCATTTACCTAGACCTTAGAGATGTCATCAGCATTACAAACACAATGAACTGGTCCATCCCATGAATGACTGTGTATGTTCTGGCAGGAAGCCATTTACTGTTTCTGAACCTTAGAGATATTATCAACATCACAGCACATGAACTGGCCCATCCCCTGAAGGACTAAGGAGGAAATGTCCATTTTAAATGGAGTTTTGATCTAACAAATGCAGACATGGTAAGAGGAAGAATCCAGTGCCTGATCCTATGCTGAGTTAGAGCCTCTAGGTTTAGTTAGACGAAGCATGGGGCCAGTGGGGACACCTGCTAACATCTCACTGGCTGGGCTCTATGACTAGACTGACATACCACTTCTGTTGTTGAACACTCTTGATTCCTCTCTACCTGGTTATTGCTCTGAATTCTTTTGCCTCTCTTCTAGAAGACCCACTTTTCCCCAATCTCCTAAAGGTGAAGATCCCCAGGTCTTAGCATACAGCAGCTGCTATCTTGCTCTAGCTCATATATACCTGGAGTCTGCTCTGCCATCCTGCCTCTGCCCAGATGACCCAGGCATTGGGATACGCAAAAGGGGCTACTCAGCACCCTAAATACCAGCATATTTGCTGCAAGAGTATACACTTGTGTACTGGAAAGCCCTAACTTGATTGAATATTGTCCCAAGGCAATACTCACACAAGCTGAGCCTTAACCATGGAGCTGGAAGCTTCCCAGTTTTTAAACCATAGCAGCTTCTGCTAAGTTCCTTCAAACTGTGGCCCTTTAGCTAACCTCCTCCAGCCCCTAACTGCAATTCCAAGGTAGAAGAATAGAGCTTTTATCCAGCCTGGTATGGTTTGGCATCACTTACAAATTCTATTGTCTTTGCTCAGTGGAAATTTTTATAAGATATAAAATACTACAATCTTGGCCAGTCTTTTACATGAGGATTAATATAACCTAGAGCCCATTCTCCTGAATTCTGGTTATATAGAAAGGAGAAGAGGGGAGGAGCCACTGGCTTCCTAAGACTGAAAGGGTTTAAAGTATCAGAAAGTTAGAAAAGGCCTCTGAATAGAATCTTTGTCTAATTTATAGTCTTCCTGGATCCACCCTTCCTGGGTTATAAGTATAGAGAAGCAAGCTGGTACAAAAGGGCTGTAAAGAGAACTCCCAGAAGAAAGCAGGCCTGACTATAAGATTAACACCCTCCCCAACCCTCCCTCTCTCTCAGGGCAGACAGCGTGGGCAGGTTCCCAACCAAGCATAAATGGGGTCTGAAAAGCTTCATAAATGGCAATAGTCTACTCTGCTCCAAAGTATCCTTGTAGCTGAAAAGTCCCTATAGCTGAGGCTCCTTTCCTCATTACAGAGCTAAGAGACTATTAGAGAGTGTTATAAGTCATTCACATAAGATGCCACAATATGGGTACTGTCTGCGAACCAGGATGTAACTGTGAGTTGGCATGAGGTATGACGTCCTCCAGAGTCATATTCTCTGGATGACTGATGGCTCTAGTAAGGTTTCCTCATAAGGAAAGTCTCTTCAGGCCACTGCCATTTCAAGTACCCTTGATTCCGCAAATATGCTGAAAGAGAGGAGCAGATACTCTTTCCGGTCTGACCTTTATCCCACTGTTTTACAGTGTATTTGGAATATAATTATTTGGGATTGTAAGCCAGCTGTAAGCTCATTGCAGCTAAAAAGCCCAGCATGAGGGAACAAGCCAGAGTCAGAGGGTGACATCACCACTTATGCATCAAAATATACATCACCTAGAAACTGCAGGTGACTCAAATCCAAGGGCATCTAAGCATTCACAACCCAGCCCCCCGCCCCCACACACACAAAAAGGTTCAATCAGATATTGTTCCATGTTCAAGGAGGTAGAACTGCATTGCAACCAAGCACAGCTTACAAGCTGGACCACATAAAGCATGCTAAGGAATGGGATAAACCTTGGATGCAGTTTGTAGGTGACATGATGTCATTCAATATGCTCATTTTTCAATTTTGATAGTGCCCAGGGGCCCTGGAAATGCTACCTTGAGAGAATCAGAGCTAAGAATGCTACTATAACCCTTAGTAGAGATACATTCAGAAGTGAAAAGATAAGACACTGAGGGGCCTGAAGAAATTACTCAAAGATTAAGAGGACATGCTGATGCTGCTCTTGCAAAGGACCTGGCTTTTGTTCTCACCACCCACATGGCAACTCATAACCATTTTAACTAAAGTTCCATGGGATCCTGAACCCTCTTCTGGCCTTCATGGGCACTGCATACACATGGTGAACCCAAACACACATGCACATAAAATAAAAACACATCTTTCTTTTAAAAGATAAAAGCAGTGAACAGTACATTTGGTATTAAGGATGAGTGTTGTCTAGAATGCAGCCAAGAAAGACAACAGGAAGAAAAAACACAACTGAGTGATATGGAGGGAGGACATCTGACAATCACCATGGGGACAGAATCCCAGAGGCTATGGGGAAACTTGATAACTGGGAACTCTCTAGAATGTTGAGAAACCTCAAACCCCTGGACTCAGGAAATGGATTGGGAGCTGAGGATGGTATTGTGTAGACAAAAGAAACTTCACATCTAGAGGCAGCAGAAGACATTTCAGCATCAAAGGAGAAAAAAAAAAAGACAACCTATGACCAGTCAGGAGCATGGCGAGAAAAGGAAGATTCTAGGTCACATATCTTTCCCAGACCTTGTGAGTCTGTGTGCATGCATGTAGAAAATCCTGCAAAGACAAGCAAACAGAAACCAGATGGAATGAATCTAGGAGGCTACAGGAAGCCAGGCAGACTATAAAGAGTCAGCTTTAGTTTATGTGAGCAAAGAACGTTTACATAGTTGTTTAAGCAACATCAAGGAAAAAGTCACTGTTACAGACTTATTCAATTATGCCTAAAATTACTACACTGAAAATTACCTGTCAACCTTGAGGGAAGTGTTTAAAAACCTAAAGAGAAAAGTCAGGCCCAGTGCTGCAAGCCACAGAATGGGCTACTTAGCAATACCTTGTCTTATAAAAATAAAAAAACATCTGAATAGGAGTGCTGTAGGAGTTCCTTTTGGGAAAAGATGGCATAAACCAAGGGACCCAAGGAAGGACCCCCAAAAATGTCCCTCACTCAGCTCAACTCTGACAAAGATGGCAAAGAACTTAGCCGGAGAAATAAAAGATGCTATGAACTTCAAGAGTAACAAAAAGTGTCTTCTGCCCATTCCACGTGCAACATTACCATGAATGATTGCATTGAAAGCAGTGATTAAAGTTCAAAATTCCTCTAATTAGGAAAACAAAAACTTTCTTTTAAAGGAAGACCCAGGGGAAGATCTTCTTCAAGCAGTTTATTCATGATCCTTGAACAAGCTTCTGCTTCTGTTTCCACCTTGGTCTCTGCTCCCGGGGGAGGGAAGGGAGCAGGCTAAATACTCTAGACTGGCAAACCATAAGCTGCCACGTAGGCAATGCAGATAGGTTGTAACCATGCGGAAGTTAAGGAGCCAGGCAAGTGCGTCCAAATAAGGAGTTGTTCACCATCGGGAAGGGGGAGGGCGGAGGTCTGCACCATCTTTGGGGCGCGCGCGGCACAGCGCAGCTCCCTACAAGGACACAAATAACACTAGACTGTACTGAAGTTAAAACTTACCAAGAAAATCAACAGGTAATACAAACCAGGAGAAAATGTATTATATATAACATATATATATATATATATATATATATATATATATATATATATATATATATATATATATATACACTTATGTCATATGTAAACATATATAATTGGTAAAGGGTTTAAATTTTTTTTATATGTGTGTGTATATCTTTTGCCTGGATGCATGTCTGCACACCACTTGTAAGCAGTGCCAGAGGAGGTCAGAAGAGAGTTCAGAACCCTGGGGGTGGAGTTACAGAAGGCAGTGAGCTGTCCTGTAGGTGCTGAGAATCAAACTGGGGTCCTCTGCAGGAGCAGCCAGTACTCTTAAACATAGAGCCATCTCTGCAGTCTCATATCTCAGAAACATTAAAACCTGCTACAATTCAAGGGTTTGGTTTAGTGAAGGGGCTAAAGGTGTCATGTTGGACTACAAAGGTAGCAAAAAGAGGCCCTGAAACAGTCCAAGAAGTAGGTCCTGGAGCTGGATGAAGAAGATATTGCTTTCAGGCAGAAACAAAAGGAGAAACAGAAGAAACTGGAGGAGCTAAAAGCCAACACCACATGGAAGGGCCCCCTCACCACAAGTAGAATTAAGAAATCTTGTAAACATGTAAGTTGTTCCTCATATCTGAGGTGATGGTAACCCTCTTCCATTCCTATTTAAACATCTAGATTCCCTGTCATAACATCTTTGCCACTAATAGTTAGAATGTAGTGTTATCTTGAAGCCTGTTGTACATCATAATTAACTTTTGTAAAAAAAAAATAATAAAATGAATAATACAATGGCAATAAGCTTTGCAACAACTCAATAATAAGATAAAATATTGTAAAATTAAGTTGGCAAATAGCCCAATGAAGTAGATTTCTGCAGTAAATAATAAAAAGACTGTTGCTATCCACCCATGGTCTCACTCCGCAGGAGCTGCTCCAGTGTGGAACCAAGCACATGGACTGTCACACAGTTCACAAGCTGCCCTCTCCACGTGGTTCCCTTCCCCACCCTGGCGTGTTCCTTTCCTTCACTGCCTGGTAAAACTTGACTCCACAGCCCAGTAACTTATCAAGCAGCTTTATATATTAAATTCTCAATCCACAAACCCTCTACACAATAATCTTACAACCAATGAACAAAGATACAACTACCCTTCTATAAGAGATAAAAAAAGACCCATAGAAACCCTTAAAAATAATAACAACAACCTCATCAAGCTAGAAATACACCTAGAGAAACATACTCGTCTACCTCCATCTTCATTCTTCCCAGAATCTCCTCCTCCCTCCTCTTCTGTCTTTCTTGCCTTTTCTCCACCTACCTCTCCACTGTCCAATCATATACCACCTTAATGTCAACCCACAGATTTCATCTTATTATTGAGATGCAGTAGGGATTACAAATTTGGGCTGTGGTGCCAGTTTTAACATGGGTTCTGGGGAATCTGTACTCAGGTCTTTGTACTTGTTTAAGACTTTACCTAATATCCTAGTTGGTTTTACTATTTGATATGATGAAGCACCAAGAATAGCAACTCAAACAGGTAAAATTCTTAGAGTTGATGCAGAAGCCACTGAAGACTGCTGCTTACTAGCTTGCTTCTTGTTGCTTGCTCAGCCTGCTTTCTTGTAGAACCCAGGACCAACAGCCCAGGGTGCACTGGGCTCTTCCTCATCAATCATTAATTAATGAGATGCTCTACAGGCTTGCTTACAGCCTGATCTTATAGAGGTATTTTCTCAGTTGAGGTTCAAGTTGACATAAGCCTAGCCAGCATACTACTGAGTCATTCCTCTGGTCCACAGTCTTACTATGTAGTCCTGGGTGCCCTGTAACCATCTATTTCAGGCAGGCCTCATATTCCCAGTGATCTGACTGCCTCTGCCTTCTGAACGCTAGCACTAAAGGTGTATACCACCATGCTTGGTTTACAGATGCACCAGGGAGCCCAGGGTTAAAGAACTTTAGGAAAGAGCCTGGCCCAAACTGGTTCCTGCAGAATCTTCAACTGCATGCACAGCAATTTCTGGAGACCGCCCTCCTCCCCCAAAAAATGGAAGATAGCTAATTGGCACAAAGCAATTAAAACACCTGTGTCTAGGGCTGCTGAATGTCTCAAAAGTTGAAGATGCCTTCTACAAAGCCCAATAACCTGAGTTCAAAGCAGTATGGTAGTAGGAGAGTCCACTCCTTTGAAGTATCTCACCAAGTAAAGCCTAATGACCTAAGTTCAAACATTAGGCACCTCAGCACTCACGCAAGAGAACTGACTCCACAAATTTTCCTCTGACCTCCACATATAAGCTTTTGCATCCATATCCCCACACATACACACACACACACACACACACACACACACACACACACACACACACACACACACACACACACGGATAAATGTAATTTAAAACAAACAAACAAGCAAAACCTCACCTGTGTTTATCCAGGAACATGGCAGACACCTGAATTCCATCACTCTTGATTTAAAAGCAGAAGGATCAGTTTGAGATACTTGGGCTACTCTGCCCCAGTTTACTTTTCTGTTGCTCTCTGTTGGACAGGACAGCCTGTCTCTTTTTTCATCTTAAACTCTGGTTCATCTACTGTATTTTTTGTGCCTAGTGCCCATTCTCATCTTCCTTAGATTTTATCCCTATTCCCTTCAGAATGTGTATTTTCCTCTGACCTGTCTTCCAGTTTATTAATTCTCTCTTCAGCTATTTCTGATGTCTGGTAAGACACTCAAGGTGTTGCTAGTTTGCTATTAAATTTTTCAGTTCTATATTGTTTATGTATTCAGAGTTGCCACAGTTTTTGTAGCCTTCCAGTTTTCTATTGAAATTTAATTTTTTTTTTAGATTTTAGAAAAGAATTATCAGGACTGACAAAATGGTCCAGTGAGTAAGAGTACATATCCACATGTCTAACAACCTGAGTTCAGCCCCTGGGACCCACATAGTAGAAGGAGAAAACAAGTTGTCTTCTGACTTCTAAATGTGTGTACTCTTCCAAGTACCTTGCAAATAAATAAAATGTAAAATAAAATTGATAGTCTTTAAAAGAATTAAATTATACTATTTGTCTTAGAGTTTTATTGCTGTGAACAGACACCATGACCAAGGCAAGTCTTATAAATAACATTTAATTGAGGCTGGCTTACCTCTATCATCTGTTCTTTCTGCTTCTTCTGAGTTGTATTCTCATGTCTGCTTGCCTTTCTGATGATCTTGTATTAAAGAAGTAGACTTGTGAATACTTTGAGGCCCAGTGGAATATCTTTATCCAGAGATGATCCTTCTGTTTCAGCCAGGTACCTGGAGGTGTAATCAATCTTGGGTCTCCTTGATGCCATATCATTAGTAGATACTTTTAGGGACACTGGAAGCTATGCTGTAGTAGTGTTTGCTCTGTTTCAAGTTACTCTTTATTGGTAGGTTGTGATCTACTAAACTTCCCACTTACTTTGAGCAGTTATGAGGGCACTGATCTGGCAGCCCTGAAACATGATCTTAGCCTCTTGTCTCTCAATGTGGTTAAAATAATCCCCAGCTTCTCACCCCAAATCAGCAGACCCACAGGGATGAAGACAGAACCCAGCTGGCATGCTTGTCTGGATTTCTGCCTTCTTGATCTACATGATTTTACTGCCTAGTTAGAGCTCCAATTCCATTCTGAAGGCTTAAGAGACATCTTATCTGGGTTTACATTTGTTCTCATTGGGACTGTTTATCCAAACAGCCAGAAGTGGGAATCTTTAGAGCTTCGATGAATAAAGAGGTACTCTCAGGTACTTGTTTCTCATTAATATGATCCCCCAAGTCTCTGCCAAAAAGTAATCCTCCTTCAAACATCTCTATCTCGGTTTACAACCCATCACCATTGGCTTTAATAAATTCAAGAACCAAAGTGATCATTATGTCCTCTGTTTGCATAACTTGCCTGCCATTCTAGACAATGGCCCATAACAGGCCTGTATCCAAATAAGAGGAAGTGGGGCCATTCAGTCCCAACAATAAAGACGAAAGGCAGGTGTACTAGACCCAGATCTGCATCTGAGTCTGTTCAGGTGGGACTCAGCTTAGAGCCTAAGCCAGGATTCAAAAGGTAAGCACATTTTCAAACTGCCACTTTGATGTGGGCACTGTGAGGCGTTCCTGTTCAGTGTGGAGTGGGTGATGTTTGCCAGGGCTGAGGGGAGGGAAAGAGAGGGCTGGGAGTAATTTGTGAGAAGAAGAATGAGAAATGTTTATGTAAAACATAGCTCCTGCCTCAAATGGGACAAGTAGTAGTTTATTATAGGCCAAATCTAAGAAATCATGGCCTAGGAGTAGGGATTCAGGTTACCCCAAACTCCATGATCCAATGCAGAATTGGTTTCATACTTTCTTCATAATTACAGAACAAACAGTCATAATCAAGACACTTGTAAACACACTGGTGGGAACCACAGGCAGGCAGATTACATCAGACCAAAGGAGCATTAGCTCCAGGCCTCAGATGCTCTCTGAGGACATGCTTAGCATTGGTGAAAACCAGTAGTCGGCTAAGCTAGTACATTCAAAGTGATGTTTGATAAGACACAGAGGTGGGCTAGTAATGGCTACTAAGGGAGTTGAAAACTAGCCCAAGGTAATTTTCTCTGGCTCTGCAACATTGCAACTCTCAACAACCACAAGCTCTAACCAGTCCATCTGGCTTATAGAATCACCCACACAAGTGCAGCTTTTTTTCCTGTGAACTTCATTCAGTTCAGAGGCAGACACATACCAAGCCTCTCCAGTCAAATTTCTACCCCCATCTCTTTTCTCTCCACCCACACAAAAGTATGCACACTGGCTCCATTCATGCCTCCTTCATGTCCCCAGGCATGGTTAAAGTCACAATGCACAAAGTCCTGAGATCTGAGTGAGCATTTCCAACTAGGCTGTCAGAGTGCATCCACCCATGCAGGACACTGACATTTAGGACAGTGGTTCTCAAATGTCTGAATGCATTTCCTCATGTTGTGGTGACCCCAACCATAACATTATTATTATTGCTATTTCATAACTGTAATTCCGCTACTGTTATGAATCATAATGTAAATATCAGTGTTTTTCAATAGTCCTAGGTGACCCCTGTGAAAGGGTCATTTAACCCCAAAGGAGTCACAACCCACAGGTGAAAACTGCTGCTTTAGTGGGAGCTTTGTGACATGGAACAATGACAGCAGCTCTCTGTCCATGTAGCCACAGGGAGATAGACTGAGTCCATAAACCAGGGTAGTAAAGGGGAAAAGAACAAGAGAACTGGAACTTTCTAGTGGGGTAACAGGGCTAGATTCAAAAGCTGCAGCAAAGTAGAACCTGAACCTGTTCAGTTCTGAGCAGTTTAGTAGCTTTGTTGCAACTCCCTCTGCCCTTATAGATCCTTCCCATTCGCTTCCCTGCTGGAGTCACCCACTGAGATCTTCACAAAAGCCATTGGATCTAGTTGTTGGATGACAAGTCTTAGGACAAAAACACACTTTCAGACTGAGGCCTTCAGGTGCCTTACATGAACCTTGTCTCACAACAGGTTTGACTCAAAAATCACCAGGCAGACAGTAAAAGTAAAAAAGAAAGAGGGAGAGGCTGGTTAGGAGGTGGGGTTGTTCCCCAGGGTATATAATGCTTGCACAGTGGGTACAACCCTCTTCCTGGGTGACTATCAGGAAAACATGTCTAAGCTGGGGCTTGGTATGGGCAGAGGCTTGAGGAAAGGTAGGGGACAGAAAGGAGTGAAGAGTGGCACTGGTTTTCTGTTTGATAAAGGGGACACCCAGCACTTCTTTCTGCATTCAGAATCTGCTGTGACAATGCCCAGGAGACTGAGAAGTAGTACAGAGTTCCAGGTTCCAGGCAGTGAGATACACAGAACAACCAGGTTTCCCGTAGACAAGGAGGAAATGAGAACCCAGCAGCTCAAGAGAGTAGGCAAAGGCCACAACCATTCCCAGAGCACAGAGTCAAGCAGGTCACTTGTAATCAGTACTTCTCACCATGCCCAAGATTAATTTGAGATGCAGTTCTGAGAGCTACAGGCAATTGCCTTAACCTGTGAACAATGTTTATGACACATATGTGTTAGCAGCTCATGGTTTTCAAGTTCTGGAAGGCTCAGAACTTTCAAAAGTCAGCTTAATTCTTTATATGGAGTCACCATTTTAAATACATACATGCATGCATACATAGTATTGGAATGTGCAGAATAGTATCCAAAGAGCATATATAAAACATGTCTTCTGGTCATTTCTGATGGGTCTGCCATGTAGTCTAAGACAGAATTTTTTAAATGCTGAGGCAGAGTCTGGATTCCCTGGCTTTGTACATCCTGACTTCTCCAGGAGCAGAGTAGGGGTGCAAGAGGCACCTGGGGTAGAAGGCATGTGAGATACAAGGTCTGGGTGTGCTCCCAGCAGCTTCTGTACCAGAACAAAGGGAGCAGGGTGTCAAACACACTCTCTTCTATGGATTTTTTTTTTTTTTTTTTTTTTTTTTTTTTTTTTTTGGACCCAGAATCTCCTATGGAGGCAGGCTCCTGGCTTCTTTCCCAGTGACCAAGAGGGGTTGCAGGCTCTGCAGTTCACACTACTTCTCAGAGCAGAAAGGGAGTCAGAAACAAGGCCAGGGTACTTGAATTCCCAAGCAGGTTGGGCACCCTATTTAAAGGTGGTCAAAGACCAGAACTATGAATCACCTTAGTTGGCCATGGTGCCCCAAATCATAATCCAGCATTTGGGAGATAGAGGCAGGAAGATCCTGAGTTTGAGGCTAGCTATGTAGGCTGTCTCTCTATCCATAATGAGCAACTCCAATATCACAAAAGCCTCTGCACCTTTCTGGTCTCTTTATTCCATGTAGCTACTGACAGTGACCTGGTTCTTTAGTCTGTCTAGATAGTTCTGCCAAGTGACCTACCTATGGTCAGAGGAACCATCTTATACTCTGATGTTCCCTGAAAAAGCCAGAAATGTGGGAACAGATAGGTAGATGCCAGGAACTCTGTAGTGAGTCACAGTGACTGACAAGATTTAGTGACACAGTAACCTGGGTCATAGAAGAGGAATGAACACAGCTTTCTCCACACCCTGCAAAAACTAGGCCCAGAGTCCTGTAGAAAAGTAGTCCCTTAGAGGTTCTTTCAGGTCAGCCTAGATAGAGAGCAAACAACACATTATTTGTTAGGGTGCCTATCCTCAGGAAGGCTTGACTCACCCTGTGCAGATGGGCTCCCACAGAGAACCTCCAGAGCACATCAGAAAGAAAAAACCACCAGAAGCCAGGAAAATTCTTATTTCAAGAACCATAGGTTCACAGAGACAGGTTCAACACAGCCCAAGTCTCAGCTAGATGAGCCCCATGACAAATGTTTGAACTCACAAGGATGCTGGAGTGTGCAAGTGTCTCCATTACCATCCAGGTGCAAGTGTCTTCATTACCATCCAGGTGGAAGCATGGCAATGAACAGGCAGGCAGGGTGCAGGAGGAGCTGAGAATTCTACATCTTCATCTGAAGGCTGCTAGCAGAATACTGATCTCTAGGCAGCTAGGATGAGGGTCTTAAAACCCACATCCACAGTGACACACCTACACCAAAAAGGCCCACCTACTCAAACAGGACCACACCTTCTAATAATGCCACTCCCATATACAAACCATCACATTTCACTCCCTACCTCCCATAGGCTTGTTCTAACATATGAGTCTATGGGGGCTATACCTAAACATAGCATAATGCAAAATACATTTAGTCCAACTTCAAGAGTCCCCATAGTCTATAGTAGTCTCAAAGGTGTTAAAAGTCCAAAGTTCAAAGTCTCTTCTGAGATTCATCCAATCACTTAACTGTAATTCTCAAAGCAAGACAGGAAACCAGCTGGGCAAACTTCAAACTCTGCATCTCCAGTTCTGAAGTCAAAGCAGATTTCAGGTCTCCAACTGCTTTTTCATCTTTGTTGACTGCGACAAACTTCTTTCTCCTGGACTGTTTCCACTCCCTGTTAGCAGCTTTCCTCAGCAGATAGCCCACAGCCCTGGCATCTCAAATATCTTGGGGTGTCCAAGGCAACTTCAATGTTACAGCTTCTTGTTTCAATATCTGGGATCCACACATGATCTTCTGGCTTCCTCCAAAGGGCTGGGTGGCATTGTTTCTTCAGTTCTGCCCTCTAAGCTTAGGTTGGTCCACTCCACTGCTGCTGTTTTTGTTTTGATCATCCTATGGTACTGGCATCTCAACTTCTTTATATGACCCCTTCAGTCCTGGGCTGTCAACTACAACTGAGACTGTACTCACCAATGGCCTTCCATGGCCTCTCACAGTGTCAAGCCTCAGTTGCTCTTCATGACCCCTTCATGCTTCAAAACCAGTAGCACCTGGGTGACTCTTACACATTACCAAGTACAGCTGCAGCATGTGGTACAACCTTGGCTATCTCTGGAACACAGCTTCTTTATGTTCTCAGAAAATACTTCCTAGAAGACTTCACCTCAGTGATGCTGGTTGCTTCTGAATCACCACTAATTTCTTAGCTCCAGCTAACCAGCATCAGTTGTCCCAGTAGCCCCTTCTAGTTTTGACTAGAGCTACAAGGCTGAAGCTGCCAAGTTCTCCTGCTTACAGGAGCTGGAACATGGCCCCCTTGTTTTTTTTTTTTTTGTTTTTTTTTTTTTGTTTTGTTTTGTTTTTACATTATAACTAGATTCTGTTTCACACTCCTTCACTGCCTAAGCTTGGCTGTCCTGGAACTTGCTCTGTAGATTGACCTTAGACTCAAATATCTTCATGGCTGTCTCCTGAATGATGAGATTAAAGGTGGACTTAAGCTTTTCTTCACCTGCTCTGTCCTAGACTATCACTGAACTCAGAGGTCTGCTTGCCTTTGCCTCCAGGGATTAAAGACTTGTACTACCAGGCCTAGACCAAAATTTAGCTAGGTGTGATCATGCCCCAAGGTCACTACTCCCTTAATTCAATTTAATATCCATGAACGTATGATTCAGCTCCATTTCACTTCCTGGTGCCTCTATATTTTTCCTTTCTAAGCTTGCTATGCTTATTCAAAATGTTCTTCATGAGATATAAGCAGAGAACAAACTCTCTTCAGGTCATTTTTGAGACTTCCTTTGTCAATGCAATTAATATAAATCTCTCTTTACCCTAGCCTCAGGTGGACTCTTCAGACAGGGCAAAATGCAGCCAAATTTTTCACCAAAATACCATAAAAGTATCTCTATACCACATACTAAAATTCTTCTCCACTGAGACCTCTTAGACCAGGTCTGTACAGTTAAAATCACTCACAGAAATAAAGTATTCCATATTCCTACTAGAATGGATCATTAAACTGCACTTAAAACATTCCATGGCTTTCCAAATCCAAAGTCCTCAAATCTACATTCTTCCAAACAAAAGTATGGTCAGACCTACCTATCATGGCAATTTCCCACTCTCAGTACCAACTCTTAGGATTTTACTGCTGTGAACAGACAGCATGACCAAGGCAACTCTTATAAGGATAACATTTAATCAGAGCTGGCTTACAGGTTCAGAGGTTCAGTCCATTATCATCAATGTGGGAGGGAGCATGGCAGTGTCCAGGCAGGCATGGTACAGGAGGAGCTGAGAATTCTACATCTTCATCTGGAGACTGTTAGAAAATACTGGCCTCCAGGCAACTAGAATGGGGGTCTTAAAGCCCACATCACAATGACACAAAAAGGCCACACCTACTCAAGCAGGGCCACACCTTCTAATAGTGCCACTTCCTGGACAGGGCATATACAAATCATCACAGTAAGGGATGCTGAAACTTCAGGGGCTGGCTGCCTGGGAGAGGCTACAGAGACGGGAGGGTCAACAGGACTGGGCCAGGGCTGGCTTACCAGGAAGAAGAGATATCTCACCTTCTCTCCTTTTTTGTCTTCCCAGTGTTTCTCTTTCCCTCTTCTCTTTCTCTGCCCAGCTTCTTCTTCTTCTTCCTGTTTAAATGGTAACCCACACTGGAGGATCAGTCCAAGAGTCAAACAACAGCAACTACAAGGAAGTGAGGGCAGTTTACCAGCTGTCCCACCCTAGCCAGGTCCTATGTGTACTTTCTATGCAAGGAGACAGTAATGTGGTGTCTGCCTATGGCTTCCTCAGCAGCAGGCATTTTGGGAACAATCTCCCCACCCCCCATGAGTGACCGAGGATTTGTACATCTGTGACCTTGTGCTACAGAGTCTGAGGCTCACAGATTTCAGCAAGAAAGGGAAGGGAAGGGAACCTAAGAAGGAGGCCAGGAGTCTAAGCCTATGTCCAGAGAAATGAGTGGTCCAGAGAAGGCCCCATTTGCCTGAGATAATAAACCAATTCTTCATCTACCCAATATTTCCAGACAGCCTTGACTTAGAAGCTAAGCTATGGCATTTTACCACAACTTTGGATCTTGATCCCTCTTACCACAAGGAAGAAGTCCAGGCTTTGGTTTGGAAACCCAGACAATGCAATGAGTTGTCCCTATGTATGGGTCACTGAAGTGGGTGCCCAGGATGATGAAGGTGGGTGGCTAAAGTTCAGGAAAGCTTTTCCATGGGAAGAAACATCAAGCAGGACAAGCCATCAAATGGAGACTAGGAAGGAACAGCAGAGCAGCAGCAGTTAACCCTTAGTAAAGATCTCAGGCTCATAAGGAAAGTGCAAAAAGATGCCAAAAGCTACCTGCAGACTACCCACCCTCTACAAGGTACCAAGAGTAGAACCTGGTCACGTAGAGCTAAGGGCTAGCTGTTCCTGCCTGCCAAGTAGAACTCAGTTCCCACTAGACTTGACATCTTGGGTGCAGGTAGATAATAGGTCTGGCTAAAAATACTCAACTAGGAGTAGCCACAGGATATTTCTGACAATTCTGGGGAGAAAGTTCTGCTTTCCTACCACTCACACACTCATTCTACCTTTCCCCTTGAGGCATAGAAGTAATGTCTGGATCTGCAGCAGCCATTTTTTTACTATGAAGCAATATTCCAAGAAATGAAAATACAAGCTATGGCAAAGCAGAGAAAAAAGACCAAGGATCCCTGATGAAATTGGCTCCTCTCACAGCCTTAGAAGGTCTACTATGCAACTTGTCATTTTGTGAGTCAGTTATGTTGTGTTGTTGTGACATTCAGGCTAGTTGGGATGTCAGTAAGTTGCCAGTGAACGGTCACAACTCATGAGGAACCTGGGCTTGGCTTAGAGTTTGTGGAACATTCATGGGGCAGCCTTGAGTTCTGTGGAGTATACCAAGGAGTAGGGTAGTAAGGGGTGGGCCAAGGAGCTAGGCAGCACAGGTGGAGTGGGGATGGCTTAACTTCTGCCTCTTTAATTGGGTTTCTCTGTTATCACTGGGAATGCTGCTGTTCGGGGGCTACTCCCAACCCCACCATAGCTGAGAGCACCTGCCATTTATAGATGGGGAAGGGAGGGAAAAATCTAGGTGACTTCAGCATAGGCTGCTGGTTGTGTTCTGTTCCTACTATGAGAGAACTGCTTTGCTTTTCTCCCCATCTTAATTACTGTCCTGTAACTGTAACAAAATATCTGACAGAAGAAAATTAAGAAAGAGTGTAATCTGTCTCACAGGTTAAGTTGGAGAAGGCAGAGTTTCAGGCTGTTGGTCACGTTGTATCCACAGTCAGGAAACAGAGAGAGATGAATGCTGGCAGTGCTTGACTTTAGTCCTTTTCACTCAGTCTGAAAGACCAGCCCATAGTATGGTGCTGCCCACATTTAGAGTGTGTCTTCCTACCTCAGGTGGTTCTAGATCCTGTAATGTTGACAATATCAACTATGACATTTCCTGTTTCACAGGAAGCACAAGGGTACACCTAGCTTCGGCCAGGTCACCTTTAACCCACTAGTTCACAACTAGGCTTGTCATTCTTACTGTGAAGCAAACTCCCTAGAAGACTTGCATGGGACCCAAGCCCTGCCCAGAGCCCTCATCTGGGCAATTGTTGCAGTTGTGGATTAGTCAAAGCCAGGCACTCTCCTGTACTATTTACGGAAACTCACCAGCACTGAGGGCCTAGATGAAGTTTACTGAAATCACACACTCAGCATCCATCTGAATCCCTAGGCAAAGAGCAAATCAACAAGGAAGTCAAGATATTTCCCCCAAAGACATGCTGACAGAATTATAAATTGACCCCATCTAGCAAGTCAGTACTGGGAACAGAAGCAGCTGGTCTTCAGCTGACTGGCTACATGGCTACAGGAGGGTTTTGTTTCTTTCTTTCTTGTGTTTCATGGTGCTGGGGATGGACCCTGTTTCCTTGTACATCATAGGCAGGTACTGCAGCACTGGGCTATGTGCCCAAGCAGAACCCAGGGGTAGCTCTCGTACAATGCACTGCAGAGCCATCTCCAAGACACGATGGAAAATGAAGGGCAGGCTAGAGGCTGGGTTATGAGAAAGCCCAGTGATCTATGTTTGATTCCTCCACAAAGTTGTCCTCTAATGTCCACACATTATACACATGCAGACACACACAGAGAGACACACACAGACACACAGAGAGAGACAAGTACAGAATCACACAGTCACATAGACACACACATAAACACATAGAGACATACAGACATACACGCACACACACTAATAACATAAATAAATAAAAATTCAAAACCATGGCAAGTTAAATACAGTAAAGCCATCAGTCCTGGGAGATAAGGAAACAGGTGGTGTGGGGTCTGGGCAGGAGCCAGCTCTTTGTGTGTGAGGCTCAGAAGGGTAACTGCAAACAACTCTTAGGACACAGACTCCCCAGGGCAAAGTGACCACAGCTGGCAGGTTCTGCCCAGGCTGTGCCAGCTAGTGGGAGCTGCTTGTCTGCGAGCAAGAAAGGATTATGAAATTCTCAGGAATTTTGGAAGCTAGTTGTTAAAGAATGGGTGGTGTCCTATTTAAGCCCTACTACCTTCCAGGTCCTGTGAGAATGACTGCCACCACTTGTTGGGGGCAACTGTCCTAACCTAGGGCTTATTTCCTTCCTACTTTCTCTTTCTGCTTTGTTCTTTCTTATTACTCAAATTGTTATTTATTTCTTTATTTCTTTCTTTCTAAAGACAAAGTCTCAAGCTGGACTTAAAATGGCTGTGTATCCAAGGATTACTTTGAATTTCTAATCCTCCTGCCTCCAACTCCTGAGTGCTCAGATTGGAAGTGTGTACTACTTTGCCTGGTTTGAGTAGGGTGCTGAGCTTTATGCATGCCAGACAAGCACTCTACCAACTGAGCTGTATCCTCAGTCCTGGCTCAAGTTCTTCAGTTTCAAAGTAGAATGCAGGTAAACCTACTTTCTACAGACACAGCGTGTCTCCCATTTCCTAGGACCCTTGCAACATACCCTGGAAGAGGGCAGAAACCTATGCCACTCTGACAACCTAAAAGATGTAGATGAAGCCTCTGCAGCATTTTAATTTTTAGTCTGACCTCTATGGAACCTAAAGGATTCCACCAACAAACCAAGGGGAGACCCAACATACAGGCACTTGGGGCACAGCAGGCAACTGTCTACTCCATAAGTGTATCCTGTTAACACCTTCAGAGAAGAGTGTTAACAAGTGCTCACATTCAGAAATGTGTCAGAGGGAGACACATATAGTGTTATAAGCATAGATCTGAGTCCTGAGCATAGGATACCATGGGACCATGCAGGCACCATGCTCATCCCAGTGACCTTCCCAAGGTTAGGGATGTATCTCTAGGTCAGCAAAATGTCAGATAAACAGCTCTGACCCCAAGCCTCCCCTTCAGACTAGCACCTCTGTCACCAGAACATGGTAAAGGAGATGAAGCTTAGCTGTACACATCAGCTGGAGGACACTACTCTTGAAGCCATAAATAGACAGTGTCCAGTGAGCTTGATAGCTCTGAAGCCATACCAGGGCAGAGGGCAAAAAGCACAGTGGTTTATATGTGGGGCTAATGGCTTGTTCAGGAGTCCAGGGCTTAGGAAAACATTCAGAGCTTGCAAGCCAGAAGTGCCACACTGCCTGCTGAGAAGTATCATTCCTCAGAACTGAAGCTTCATTGAGCCAGTATCTAGGTCTCCTCTTGTTCAGAAAATTAAACCAGAGGAATGCCCAACACAATACAAATAGCAAATCCAACATGTGAAAAGTGTCATAGGACAATGACTACTTTTCTGCAACAAATAAGGGACATTCAAGGAGAAGTTTATTAAACTTAAAGGGACTTGTGGGTGATACATGCTTTCACTCCCAGCCCTTGGGAAGTGGTGAAGGAGGATTAGGAATTCAAGATTTTTCACTATATAACAAGTTGGAAGCCAAACTGGACTGTAGGAGATACTGTCTCAAAAAAAAACCCAAAGTAATAAGCAATATTTTGTTAAGACAGAGCCTCATGCAACCTAGCCTGGCTTTGAATTTGCTATGTGTAACCCCAAGCACAGATCCTCCTTCCTCCACCTTCCTAAATCCTGGGAGTACAGGTGTCAGTCACTACACCCAGTTTTATGTTGTGCCAAGCATCAAACCTAGGGCTTTGCAAATGCAAGTCAAACATTCACTAACTGAGCTCCACCCCCAGACTCCAAACAAAATAATAAGAGTGTATCACTCACATGCTTTTCATGAGCAGTGCCGAAGGTCTTACTTGACGTCATCTTTAGATCCTATCAGAATTCATCAAGCATGGACTAGGCAACTACTGAGCCCTGGTTAGTTTCACTTGACTGTTTCAAGTGTGTACAAACTCTGACAGTCTACATGTCTCCTGAGCAGCATCCACAGATATCTAGCCACACAGAATGTGGAGCCCCATGCTCCTACTGGGCCAATCCACCCACCTCATTTCAGAAAAGACTTGCTTTCTTCCTGAGACCACACACAAGCTCTGCTGTGTTCTTCTTCTTCTAATAGTTTAAATAATGGTGTGTGTGCACATGTGCACCTTCAGAAAAACAGAGATATTATTCCCTGAAGTGGTTATGAGCTGCTTTATGTGGAAGCTGGGAATATAATGCAAGTCCTCTGGAAGAGTCACAGACACCCTTAACCACTGAGCCATCTCTCCAGCCCTGCCATGATGTTTTTAATGCCTGCTTGGCATTTCACCATACATAGATGACAGAATAATGCCATTCATCTTTTCAAAAATGTTATTACCTTTATTTTTTGTGTATGCCCATGCTGAATCTGAGAATCAAACTCTGGCTATCAGACTTGCACAATAGGCATCCTTACTAGCTGAAACATTTTTCAGCTTCCCATTCTTCTATCAACAATATTCATGTTTTTATTGTTTCTTCTTGTTGCTTTAGTTACAGACCATATAAGCACCCTTGTGCAGCTCTTATTTCTGTTGGGCTGTTTCCTACGAGAAGGTGCCTACTTTTTTAAACAAACAAAAACAAAGACTCTAACAAGATTTAAGTGCCCACCGTGACACAGTTGGTCAGTAAACAGCAGGACTGGCGTTCGGTCAAGGCTTGTGTAACAGAAGGCTGACTGTGTTTTCCATGTCCTTTCCTGCCACCCATTCTGAGTCTCTTGAATGGTGCAAGAATCTGGCCTCTGTGCCTAAGAAGGAGTATCTAAACTTGAATGCAAACACCTGAAAGCTATTGTCACTGAGGCTGGGATCACGGAATTGAACAGTCACCTATCATAATGAGGTAAAGGCTGAATAAAAAGCCAGTAGACTGAACAGGATTTCTCTCAGGGGACAGTGCTAGGTAACACACACTGAGCCACACCTAAGGTTGTCACTGTCAAGCACACTGAACTGAGGACTAGAAAGAAGAAAGAACAATGAAGTCAGTTGAGTGGGTGGTCCCAAGAGAGGCTCCCCTGTCCTGTCTCCTCCCAGGGGCCACCGCACTGACCTCAAATGGAGGCTTCTTTCTGGAATCTCTCCTGACCCATTTTGTCCATCTCAGGTGAAGGAGTCATTACCTAGCAACAGGAGGAGGGTAGTGACGTGCTCAGACCATTTCTATCCTGCCAGGTGATACCTAATGCTGGTTGATAATTAGCACAAAGACAGGAGAAGGCAGCCACCATAAAGGAAAACAAAGCTACTGGGGGCAGAAGGGACTGGCTGGTACTAGATTTTTCCATCCTCAGAAGGGCCTTTCCTGAACTGCAGGATTTCTTGGTCAAAGAGACAATAGGTGTTAAGAACCTACTTTGAAATCTGAGCAGATTTTCTAGGTTGTAAACTGTATTGCCTGAACACTAATCCCCAGCACAGCACTCACAGCCTTCATGCTTTGTAAGCATAGTAAGCTGCCACTGAAGCGCCTCGGTATGTGGTGCGTGCTGTGCGCCCTTTTCTATAGAATTGGTTAATGGTTTACTCCATGACTAAGAGTTGCTCTTGACACTGGAGCAGAGAGACTTTTCAAAGAACAGGCTTCTACCACCAGGTTAAGACTCTCAGATAAGCTCAACGGGGCCTGGGACTTGAGTGTCTTCCTTGAGGAGCCCTCTCTCCTTCTGGCTCCAACCAGTCAAAAAGAGCAAAGCAAAAATAAAATATAAAAGGAATAAAAACAAAGAAATGTCAAAGTGCCATTTTCTTTTATCATTCCAGAGAGAAAGAGTGGCAGAGGAAAAGGCAATTAAACACACACACACACACACACACACACACACACACACATACACACACACACACATAAGCTCTTACATGTGAACATGCATGCACACAATTAAAATTATTTTTTTTTTATTTTTCAAAACAAAGTTTCTTTTATGTAACCTTGTCTGTTCTGGAACTTGTTCTGTAGACAAAACTGCCTGAAACTCAGAGATAAGCCTGTGCCTGCCTCTGCCTCTGCCTCTGCGCCTCTCTGTCTCTCTGTCTCTCTGTCTCTCGCTCTCTCTTCCTCTCTCTATCTCTCTGTCTCTCTATTTCTCTCTCTCTGTGTGTTTCTCTCTGCCTCTCTCTGCCTCTCTCTGCCTCTCTCTGCCTCTCTGCCTTTCTGCCTCTACTGTACATTCTGTTGCTAGCAGCCTCTTCTTCTGTGCAGTCTTCTCTTGATATGTCCCAGTCCTAATGTTTTTACGGACATAAGTCATTCTGTGTTATAGTTCCTACACTTCCCAGCTTGGTTTCTCTTCCCTTGACTTATCTATAAATGTCCTTTCTCCAAATTAGACCATAGGCACATGTGTGGGGTGTGACTAATCTGGCTCTCCTGAGATTAAAGGTGTGTGCCACCATACTAAATAAATATTGAAAGATAAAATAAATATTGAAAAATAAAATAAAATAATTTCCTGTTAGGTAGTGAAGAACAACTTGAAGGAGAGCAAATCACCTGGGTTTGGGGGTCTTCACACCCTTGTCTGGTTTAGCCGAAAGTTTGCTGCAAGCTTGGTCCACACAGTAAGGGCAACAAAACAACAAATCCGGTCTAAGTACAGACTCTGGTGGGGTGAGATCTCAGCACCCTTCATTCCAGCCCTACAAGAAAGGTTTGAACCTGAGCCATTTTTGCAGTTCACAGCCACTCTCTCTTCCAGACTCCTGTTCTGACTGTTTCTGAGATAGCCTACACCCTGGCAGGCATATCCAATCATTTGACATTGTGACATATGCTGTCTATAAAGGTCACCCTTGAGAACCATACAGTTGAGCTACTACCACCACCCAAAAAAAATCACAAAACATCCTCATAATATTTTAAGCAAGTTTGCAATTTTGTGTTGAGTGGCATATGTGCCTTTAAGCCACGGGTTGAACAAACCTGTGAGTATCAGGGAGATATGAGCTTAGGCCTTATAGCTCCAGGCACCCAAACACTATCAGGGGTCCTGAGATTCAGCTGCCTACTTTATTTTTCCCTCTGGATGAAATCCAGACATATCTACATTGTCAAGGAAGGCTGAATAGTTTATGATTTCCAGCTGTCACTACTGTGGGCTGTGACTCCCAGTGTGCAAAGTTTATGTAGACCCTTCACAAACCCAGCAATCACAGAGCACCAATAAATTCTAGCTTCAGTGTTCATATACTAAGTCACATGGTGTGTTAAAATTACATCCCACATGTGTGCCTATGACATCATTTGAAGAAAGGACATTTGTAGATGTAGTTAAGTAAATAAAGGCCAGGCTGGTAAGTGTAGGAGCTAACACAGTATGACTTGTGTCCCTAAAAAGAAAACATTAGGACTAGGACACATCAAGAGAAGGCTGCACAGAAGAAGAGTCTAGCTCCAGAATGTACAGCAGTAAGTTAAGATACCAAAGATTTCAAAACCTACATGGAGATAGGAAGAAACAGAAATGGTTGTTGGCTGCTGCTGATGCTGGAGCCTCACATACTGGCAGATACATATGGTAGAAGCAAGCTTAGTTCACAGATCTGGAGGTTGGACATTGGAGATTCAGGACAGGCATGTGATGAAGGCCTTTGTGGGGTACCATAACATGAAAGAGTACAAGTGAGTAGCACAGAAAGAAACACAGCTGGACTCACCCTGTTCATCTGGGATCCACTACCATGATAACTAACCTATTCCCATTATAACCAACCCATCCTCATGATAACCAACTCATTCTCATGATAACCTACTTCTGTGATAACTAAACCTTGATTACCAACCCTTACATAATAACCACCTCACTCCCATTATAACTAACCTAGTCCCGTGATAGTTGATCCATTCCCATTATAGTCAACTCTAACCCATAACAACCCACTCCCATTATAATCAATCCACCACCATGATTACCAATCCCTCCTATGATAACTAATACAGTCCCATGGCATTAATCCATATAGCTTATCTTTTAAACTAACTCACTCCCATGATTACCAATCCACTCCCATAATACTAGCCCAGTTCCATGAAGGTGGTATTGATCCATAAAATCTCTTTAAATCCTTACTTTTAGTACTTTTGTGGTGGTAATTAAGCTTCTTCCTGAGTTGGAGAGGGGATATTCATGTCCTAGAAGAACTCTCTCCCATGTATCTCATCTTAAGAACAGCCCTGGTACACTGGATTTTACACTCAGGCCTCAAAAGCTGCAAGCAAACATTTCTGTTGTCCTAAGTCCTGCTGTGGTTAGGCTCTGCACTGAGCTCCACAGGTCTGTGTTGAGAGTTAAGCTTTACCTTGGAGCAGTCAGGAGGTGGTATAACCTTCAAGAGGTGAGGCCTGGAGTGAGGAATTAAATCACTCAAGGTAACCTCCAGGGAGTTGTAGAAATTCACCCTTTCATTTTATAATCTAGCCATGAGGTAAGCAGTTTCCTACTGCAGGCTTTATGATCCCCTGCCTCAACTCAGGCCCAAAGAATGAGGACACAGTGACTATGAACTGAAACTTGAAAACCTTGAGCCCTAATAAGTCTTTCTTCTTTGTAAATTGACTGTATCTGATATTTGTTGTAGTAACAGAATAGCACAGGCTGTCTAGTCTGTGGTCACTGTCATAGCAGCCAAAGAGAACTCACATATACTCTCCTGTCCTGCTGGTTCCCTGTGTTCATGCCCTTCTGTGAGCTGAACCTGGGAAGGCAGGCAGAAAGCATCAGGGAAAAGGGGAACATCACCTCTGCACCTTCCATCTTGTGGGAGTCACTCTGTAGCCTTCTCTTGTTCATACTTGCAAGAACAGCAGAAGAGAAGTCTGGGTGGAGAAGAACTCTGGCTAGAAGACAACCGGGAGCTGAGGCCAGCAATATAAAATCTATCAAAGAGATTTGTAGAGATTTGGCCCAGGTGTCTGTGATACCCTGAAGAACCTAGCCTATCTGCAAAGATCCTATACTCACAAAAATGTAGTAACTGATGTTTAGAGCCACTTGACTGGGGTAATCTGTTACATAGCTGTAGCTAACACATGCAGATTCTATCATAGGACCCCTGGATCTCTATGCTGGCTGAGTTACACATTTTTGCCACAGAAATACATTTCCTGAGCACAGATGTGATCTAGCTATTTTTGGTCATGGGTGGGTAGAGGCAAAACATACATAGCCTCTGAAGCAAAGGCAGAATCTGGTCCTTCAGAGGCACATGTTCCACTATATCACACAGAGCCCTGATGGCCTGGTGACTACTGTGTAACCTGGCAGCCACATGAAGCTGGGGATGAAGGTAAGCTGGATACATGAGCAGGGCTGGGCATTTGTCCCTGAAACATCAAATTGGGCAAGTCTACAAAGAGAAACATCTCAGAGATGTCCTATTCACCCAAAGAGCTCTCCATAGAGTTATCCCAACCTCACCTGAAGAGTTAGGTCTCATGGGGCCTCCCCACACTAAGCACTGAGAGAGCTAGGTTCGCTGAGACTTCCCCCACACTCAGTGCTTGAATACCTGTGTCCCATGGAACTTCCCCATACTCAGCACCTGTAGAACTAGATCCAGCACAAAGTTCTTCCATATATGGACCAAGTTCCTCTGGGTGGCTAGTGCCTGGAGCCTACAGTTGTCAGTTTCTATAAATCTGACTCCAGTTAATTGAGACAAGCTACACTGCTTCTGTATGACTTGTCTCCTTGCTCCATCCATAAAAAGACAGCTAAGTAGAACATGTTCAATTTGACATCATAGACAGGATCTTGGGCAAGGAGAGGAGCTGAACAAATATGGAGCTGTGGTCTTCCTGCATGGGTGAGCCAGCATATGAGGGCTTGGTGCTGGCAGCTAAGTTTGGCATTTCATCTTGTTCAGCTGGTATGAGACCAGGCAAACCTCTGAGGTATGGTTTACAGCGGCTATCTAAATATCTGACAAATAAGCAGAGAAAACAAGCATAAGGAGTGTTTCCTGATTTATACCTCAGTTCTGCCTTCGTCATTCACTGGGCATCTCTGGACCTGAGCAGAGTGCTGACCACTATCCAAAGCAATCTTACTGCAGCACTCTGCTATTGGAAGAAGCACTACCTGAAGCAGGGCACACACTCAGCATCTGTAGTCCTGTGCTGCCTCCACAAGGTTTAAAATGTCTTCAGAGAGTTCTACCTCATCCTTGAAGACCATGGAATGTGGAAATGTGTTACACATTGTCTTTAGAATATAAAGAACACTGTGGCCCATTAAATGAATCCATGTAAGGTGTATCTATCTTAGTTAGGGTTACTATTGCTGGGATGAAACACTATGACCAACAGCCCCCAAGCCAATAAGTTCTGGCACTGATAATGGTTTGGAGATGGGAACATCTGCCCTTCCCTAAAGCAGCCCACTGGGGTCACAGTCCTTGTCATGGTGCTTTCAGACCTTACCTGGGGACTGGAGTGGCAAAGGAAGTGAAATCTGGCCCAACACTCACAACAGAGGACCTTCTAGAAGAAGCAGCCGTCTCTAAAAGGAGAAACTGCAAGTGGAATGAGCTTCCTTCCCTTGTACTCTGGGAAATGTTGGTATAATTGCATATATACTTTTGTCAAAGCCCAGGACCCACAAAGTCCTCATACAGAACATAGGCAACACAATGGTGACATCAGAAGCTCACATTTCCCAGTCAACAAATCTTCAAAGTGCACATAGCACAGGTGGGGTTTGAAAGCTAGCAAAATATATGTTTTGCTATAAGAAGTATATAGGTAGTGTTGCAGAGTTAATTTTATTGGATCTCTGCTCTCTTCTTATAAAGAAAACTGTAATATCCTTATTTCTCGAGAGTTTAGCCTTTATTAATCCCTCTATTACTAGAAATAATTGCTACATGAAGAAAGGATAATTTTGTTAGTCAGAATTAAAAAAAAATAATAATGGGTAAATCTGATTTCTTCTGTAATGTGACTGTCCATTTACTCTTCTGAGTAAATCATAGGACAGATGAAAATATTAGGTAAAATAGCCACAATATCTTAGACATTAAAACCCATTTCTCTAATATTACAATTTAAACACCTCTATGTAAGGTTATGATTATAGAATTGAACTATAACTATAATTCTAGTAAAAACTAGAGTTAAAAGAAATTGTTTTGACTAGTTAAAAAAAACAGGGTATTTCTTTGGGTATAGACATAGCAAGAAAAACACAGTCAGTCTGCTTAAGGGTTTAATGGTGCACAGATATACTTGGGGACTTGGTTAGATACCTGCTTCTCTCATCTGTTATTCTGGTTATGTGGGCACACACATATTTCTGTGTGTGCATGTGTACATGTGTATATGCCATGGTACATATGTGGAGTTGAGTAGACAACCTTGGATGTCAGTTTTTGCCTTCCACCTTTTTTGAAGTAGTAGTTCCTTGTTACTGATCACCTTGTGTAGCAGGATAGCTCATTTGTGAGCTTCTGGAGGTTCTGTCTCCATCTCCCATTTTGCTGTAGGAGTATCAAGATCATAGACATGTACCACTCTGCCTAACTTTTATGGGTTCTGGGTATTTGAACCATCTTTCTAGCCCATTTCTTAATGGTGTTAGCCCATACTTCTCTTCCTTGAAGACTGCACTATTGACTACTCTATGCAATGGGACAGGGAAATGTTTAGTTTTTGTATGTATAAAATGTGTTCTGTCAACATGAAGGACTGTAAACTGAAGTTCTCTAAAAGAGCTTCAATTGTCTTAAAGGGCCTGATAACTACTTATGTTTGAATGTTGTAAATAAAGAATCAAAATTATCTTGGACTTCTCTAGTCTTCATCATGGTCACTTATCACCTCTGTGTCTGATCTTTAGACTATCAGTTAAACCTTTGGGAGATATTAAGATGTCATCAGATAGTATCTAAAAGCCATGGAGGATATTTCCCTCTTTCCTTTAACCCATTACCTGATGTCCCCACCAATGTGTTTGGTGACTATGTTGACTTATTGCTACCTTTTGTTCTGTGACAATGTAAGTTCATTTAACTGATATTCAGGGCCTGAACCTGGCTCTGGTCATCACATAAGGCTTTTGTTCCCTTAGATCAAGAACTCTTTTGTTTTAACAGACCCTGTTCAGAAGAACCTGAGATGGGTTGTTTTGGAGATAATGTTACTTTCTGCATAGTCCTTGCTAGCTTTAAACTTGTAATTCTCCTGCTTCTGCCTCCTGAGTAGTTATCTTAATCCAAGCCACAATGGGTAGAACTCTTGGGGTGACAGAATCAAAGGGAGAGAGATTTGGTTTCTTTAAGGTCTCAGCAGTGAGGCTGAAGCGGGTACCCCTACAAGGACCTTTCTAACTCCAGCCTGAACCTTGCCATGTCTAGTCCAATCTCCTTCCAAGCACCCACTCCAGGCTGTGGATTCCTCTCACACCTCCCATGCAAAATCTGGGAAGGTGGCTCAGGCCTTCCAACTCCACAGCTTCTACCTTCCCTAAGGTACCTAACCAAATAGCTTAATCCATCTTTCTCCTTCCTTTATTCCTATCATAGCCCTGATGCCTGAAAGGAAAGTTCTAGAATCTTTTGGTGGTGATGCAATGACATGCTAGTTTCATACTTAGAAGTATTGATGGCAATGCTCATCCCTTGAACCCAGAAGGGGACATTGTGCCACTGTTCAGGCACTGATTGGGATAACTCCCAGTCTACCCTGCATCTTGGGGACTGGGGTACTTCCCGGGGGGGGGGGTACAAGGCAAACTATGTTTCTTGGTTCAGAGAGGCTGAATAACTGTTTAGGCAGGTGACAAGTAGCTGCAAAGAGCTGGAAAGAATCCCAAAGGTGATGCTACTAAAGTTGCAAATGAGAAGGCAAGCCAAGCCAAGCCAAGAACAACATAAAGTTACATGTTTCGTCTTGAGAACCAGACCTGTGTCACTTAACCCTCTATAGCCCTTGAGAAGAGTGTCAAATGACCCCTCCTTACAGCTGAGGCTGCAGGACTATTATAAGGTCCACAGCTGAAAGGTTGAGTTGGGCTCATGACCCCGGCAGAGACCTACCACACCACACCCCAGTGCACCCAGCTCAGTCCCTCCCCAGTGTGGAATAGTGGCCCCAGGCCAGACAGCAGCTAACTCCTTGGTGAGCTAGCAGTGCTGAGACAGAGACAGCAGCCTGGGTTCTGAAAGTATATGTTTAGAGAGACCTGGGGTTTCTTGCTGTCTCTGGTTAAGGAAAACAGAAACTGAGATTTCACAGCTATTCCCCTGAGCAGCCCAAAGGCTGGGTTCTCAGGAATGACTTACCTTTCCCTAAGAAAACTTTCTTGATTCAGTAACTAGCAACACAGGAGCAGAGGGGTAGGCACTGCTCTTGTCCTTCTGTTCAAGCTTATGTTCAAGTCCTAATCCCTTGTGCCTATGGAGGTGACCTCATTTGGAAATGGGAAAGAGTCAGTTGATAGTAGATGGGGTCAGGCTAAAGTGAGGCAGGTTCTAAGAGACAGAAAGCATGGAAGAGGCTACAAGCAGATGTAGGCAGAGACTAGGATGACATGGCTCCAAGCCAATGACACCACAGCAATATAGAGGCAGGAAGGAACAAGAGCTGAAGCCACTATGGTCTCAGGCTTACCACTTCCACAACTGCAAGAAAACCCATTTCTACAATATAAGGTGCATGTCTACAGCCTTTATTTGGCTAGCTCTGGCATTGCAGGCCCCTGTAGGAGCAGAGAAAGGAAGGGAAGTGAACTTAAAATGAACTTGATGGTGTAATCAATCATCCAGGGCTGTCAAGGAGGTAAAGGCTGGAAGCAGAGGCTATACTCAGCCACCTATAAGGAACTTGCTGCTTTTGTCCTGCCCAGGCCTCACTCCTGAACTCTGTGTCTACTTAAAATTTCCTGTAAGGGTCAGACAGCACCTCACATTGCACAGCAGGAGCTATGCCCTGCTCCCCTGTGGTTGCTCTTTGCCTTTTTCTTGCAGTAGGTGACCATAAGGCCTGGAGCAACCACAGGAGCCTTCCTGGCACCTGCCCAGCTAAGGTTTCATTCCACAGTCCAACAAAGCAGGACTTCCTTGTCATCACTTGAGGCTGCTACCCAGCTGCCCACAGGCCCTGACAATGACTATGGGGGAAGTTGACATTTATCTAGTAGCTCAACTCCACCCACTTTGGATCCCACTGTTCTCCAGACAAATCCACAGTGAGTGTCCATTCTGGCCATACTCAGTCACTCTTTATCCACTTCCTGATGCTCTCTTGGGTACCTGTCCAGCCAGAACATAACTAGCCAGCAAACCTTATGTACACTTGCCCTCTGACCTACATTCTATCCTCTGTCACTGTGACCTGCTTCAAGAAGCTTCCTGAAACCTATGGAAAGTGGGAGGTTCCCTTCTGTAGGCATTTCCACACAGTGCTCATGGGTTGTCCTTGTATGTGTTGTCTGCCATTGAACTTGTGTTCCCTGCAAGCAAGGTCAGCCACTGTGCTTATCCAAACTTATGGATGGTCCTCAGGTGGCCCTGGAATGGGCACCAAAAAAGCCAGTAAACAGGAACCAGGAAAGGTGGGACTTGGCAGGGTAAGGACTTCTTCTTGTATCTAGTCACTGATTTCTTCCCCTGATGGTACTCAGTTCTTTGTGTATTGTAATGACAGGGTGACATTAGCATGTGTTCAGACACTGATGCAGACTGAGTAGGACAGCTCTTACCTGCACACTAAAGATGTCTCCATACAGAGAAGGAGATTTTGAGGGCAGGGACTGAAGAGGATCTTGGCTTTTCATAGCAGAGTGCAGCTAAGGAACATCTTTCGGTGCTGGCCTGTCATCTCAGCTACTCAGGTACCTGAGGCAGGAGTGCTGGTTCAGGCTCTGGGAACTTCAAGACTGGACTTGGCAATTTGGTGGGATGTTAGCTCACAAACTGAAACTAAAGGGAGAATTGGGGTGTGGGTCAGTGGTAGAACCTCATGTCAACTGCAGAGCAGAAATGAGAAGCTGACACCTTCTGGCCAGCAGGGAATGTGCACATGTCTTCTCTCCTGGAGTTGTGGCTTGCATAAGGACAAATTGACAGCTTCCATTAGTCATAAGGCAACACTAAAGGCTTTTCAGAGTACTGAGGAACTTCCAGTAGTGCTTTGGGAAGAGGGATTTGTGGCCATTTTTTGGAGACCATTATAGATGGTAGGGGGGAGATACAAGGGGGAGATACAAATCCCATCTGTTTCCTAAAGGGGTTGGATCCCTTTAGGAGATGAAAAGAGCTGTGCTCCCGTGAAAGGTCTGGAGTGCTCCTTGAGGGAGGATCAGACTGAGTAGTGGAATTATAGCTGGCAAAAAGAGATAGGGGTGTGCTAAAAAGCCAAGTGGCTCATGCTTATAGGAGAGATCCACAGTAACCATACAGTGACAATGTGCAGACTCTAATTCTTTCTTGAAGAGGGCCCTAAATATGGCCCTGGTGCTCAGAGCCAGCCTGTGGAGAAGGAACTGCTTGTGCTGGATAGGATTTTAGCAGGGACTTCTGGAAACTTCTCTGAAGTCCAACAATCAACTCTGGATAAACGCTTTAGCTGTACTTTTGTTTCTTTTTTAATTATTATTTTCTTTTCATAATTTATTTTTTATTCACAATACATCCCAGTCACAGCCTCCTTCTTCCTCTCCTTCTAGTCCTGTCTTTACAAATCCCTGCCCCTATTGCCTCCTCCTCTTTTTCTCAGAGAAGGGAAGCCTCCCTTGGGTACCACCCTACCCTAGGACATCTAGTCCCAAGAGGACTGAGCACCTCCTCTCCCACTGAGGCCCAACCAGGCAGTCCAGGTAGGGGAAGGGGATCTAATGGCAGGCATAATAACAGAGTCAGAGACAGCCCTGCTCCAATTGTAAGGGGACCCACATGTAAACCAAGAGACACACTTGAAACCAAGTAATACAGACTTAGAAATACACATATGGTATGCACTCACTTATAATTGGACATAAACCACAAAGTACAGGATAAACATGCTACAATCCACAGACCCAAAGAAACTGAGTAATAAGGACAGTCTGGGGAAAGATGTGTGTCTAACTCAGAATAGGAAGCAGAATAGTCATCAGAGGTGGATAAAAAAGAAAACTGGGTGGGAGGGGGTATAGAGATGTTGATCAGGTATGGGGGTAGGAGAGGGATGAGGTTAAAATGGAAACTGGTGGGGGCATCTCTGGGACTAACTAGAGACCTGGGATGGAGGAGGCTACAAGGAGTCAATGTAGGACACCCTAGCTTCTATTTCTTAAAATTTACGTTTATTTTTAGTTGTTTCTGTCACCTGTGTACATGTGAGTGCAGGTGCCTGTGGAGGCCAGGTCGTTGAGTGCCTGGAGCTGCAGTTACAGGCAATTGTGAGCCAGTTGGCATGGGTGCGGGGAACTGAACTCAGGCCCTCTGTGCTGTTTACCACTGCTCCCTCTCCTGTCCCTACACTGGCTTTTAGTTGTTTGCTTTCATGATCCTGAGGATTAAATCCATAGCTTCTTGAATGCTAGGCAAGTGCTCTACCACCTATGACCACTCCAGCCTGTGTCATTTTCCCTTTGCTTAACTTTCAAAATCACAACTTTAGAGGTGATATAGTGAGAAGCCTGACATTTGTCTCCCACAGAGGACACCTCTGTCCTATGGGTGAAGGCAATAAGCAATTGAAGGACACTTTTCTTGAAGCTACCAACATTCACTTGCACCTAATAGGTGACTAATGGGTGAGCTATGGCATCAAGAGCTGATGTTTTCCAATGCACTCCCCTCCTCAGATCACACTGCTAATGCCATATTCTGAGCATGAGTCAGATGAGAAACTATGAAGACAGTGACTTAAAACACCAGAGACATCATACCCTTTCCCTGCCCTCAGGCACCTACTTCTTTACTCTGTTAATCCTGGGGGAAGTAGTGTTAAAGTCCAGCTCCTGCTTACAAGTTCAACATCCTTTAAACAAACACTTAGTCACAAAAGCTGTCATTTGGGTAGTTCACACTCTGCACACAGGCGTAGAGATATGTCTGACTTATATTTTTACGTGCATGGTTATTTTTAAAGATTCTCATCAGTACTGCAAGTGTGCCTTAAAAAGTAATGCCTCTCTTCCCTTCCCAGTCTGTCTTTTCTTCTGGGTGTGAAGTAGCCTGAGGTTCAGCCAGTCACCAATGGATGTGGACAGCCTCCACTTCCCAAACAGATTATTCCAAAGCAAGAAATACACATTGTTAGCATTCTGTCTAAACTCCACCCCACAGTTACCTGGCAACAGCCAGTTATGCTCCCCTCCCCCCACAATTACTTGGTACTGTAAAAGGGGCTGCTTGCCCCAGTCTTTTCTCTCTCTTGTTCTTGTTTCTTTCTTTTGCTTTTCTTGCCTTTACCTCCTTGTCCCTCCTCTCCCTATTCCTCCACATGCTCATAACCATCTTCTTTTCCTCTATTCCTCTTCTCTCTCTCTCTCTCTCTCTCTCTCTCTCTCTCTCTCTCTCTCTGCCCCTACTACCCTCTTAACTCCCCTCCTTACACCCTGAATAAACTCTTTCTATGCTGTACCATCTTGTGGCTGGTCCCTCAGGAGGAAGGAATGCCCAACATGGGCCCACCAGAGGCAGCCCTTCCCCCCACACTTCACCACACCTCCACAGAACATACCCTCCACTCTCTTTAACTTTTACATAACATTGGTGCCGAAACCTGGGAAGTATCTTTTCTTTATCTTTTTATAAACACATCACACATCCAAGACATTTCAAGACAGCTTGAAAACTATAGCCCCTAGTTTACTCATCCTTAGGTACAAATCTCTCAAGCTATGCCTCTTATTCTTCCATCCCCTGTGACTGTTTCTCCCAAGCAGCAGCACTAGAGCTGGAGCCCAGCATTAAACCATCTGGCGAGGATGCCAGATGGTTTCTTCCTAAGAATGGCCACATTTGTCCCATGTGGGTTAAGCGTGTGGACTTTGGTTTTTATTACATCATGTTTTATGGTACCTTAATTTTTAAATGGCTTCCAGTTTTTGTTAGAAATAAGGGAAGTGCAATAAAACACTGTATAACAAGAGCCTGGACAGTCAGAGACAGCAGAATCTCGAAGTAAGTGGCTGGCTATGGGAGAGTAGATACTGGATGGTAGAGATAAGACTGGATTCTGTGCTCAAGGGGTGTCATGAACATGTGGACCTTAATAGTAGGAAGAAGGGACATGCTACACATGAGACACAGCCCCTCCCAAGGAGTTTTTTACCCCTTCAGATTTGGCAGCAAGTGCTGGCTCTAGAGACAACTATATGCAGCCTAGCAACCAGATTCATTACAAACAAGTCATTGGTCAGAAAGATGTAACAGAGACTCCAAGTGGAAGGACAAGTTTCTGCTTGCTGGGTGGAACCTAGCTGAACCTGAGCAGGGAACAGTCACCTGGGTACAGACCCACAGCTTCCAGGGGAGGGAGCCCTATCCTCACCTTAGTTACCTAGCCACACCTTTAACATCTGTAACTCCCAGATGCTGGGAAGACAGCCATGACCACAAGTATAGAGAGATGAGCAATCTATTTCTGAACCTCACCTCTTGTCCATTTGTAAACATGTACACAGTATCCTTGGCCATTCAAGAAGGTGACATCATCATTCTTCATAGTGGGCTTTGCACCAATACAGGGCATTTTCTTTTGTTCTTAGCAAAAGCAGTCCTATATTACAACTTTGAGTTGTACTGCTCAAATCTCTGCCTTCCAGAACTTGCTAAACAGTGACAGATCATCAGCCAAGCCTACAGTGAAGGTCTTCTCTACACATGGCTGAGGAATGTCCAACACGGGCCCACCAGAGGCACCCCTTCCCCCCACACCTCACCACACCTCCACAAAATATACCCTCCACTCTCTTTAACTTTTTCATAACATTTGCACTGAAACGTCACTGGAGGTGGGAAGTATAAACCTCATTGCTAAGAAGTGGTGCCAACAGACACTGACCACCAATGCTAACAGTATCCACAGCCCTGCTTCCCTAGGCTGGCCAGTCAGGTCTTGCCTCATAGACTGTCTTGGTTCAGAATATATCTTGCAGCCTTCAGACGCCTCACCTGCACTCTGTAGAACAACATGCTGCCAAGACCCACAGGAATGTGTGGCCACCTCCAGCAACTTCTGCCTCCGGGGCTAGACAGAGCTTTGATGCAGCCGCCAGGATGGGATTCTGGAGCCAGTGTGGGAAGCTTGTTGCCTGGCCTGAGAACAAGCCTAGGCATCTCAGCTTAGGGCCTCCCTCTTTCTGACTTGCTGGGATAAGAAGCAGGAGGCCTAGTGAGACATGGGTTCTAGAAAAGGAAATGGCAGGCCTTCTCCACTGCTTACATGCCATCTGGCATGCACATGTTGGAGGACTTTATGTCTGCCCATGACTGCAGAATGGACACGTCCTTGGCTTTCCTTTTACTTAGCAAAATTCACCCATTGTCTCTCCTCTATCCATCCATCCATACATCCATCCATCCATACATCCATACATCCATACATCCATCCAGCCATCCATCCAGTCAGCCAGCCAGCCAGCCAGCCATCCATTCGATTAATCAACACATCTTGAATCCATCCCTATGCCTAGCACAGAACTAGGTTCCCATGGAGATAGATGCTCTCTTAGGTTCTGTATTGATAACACTTCAAATCCTGCTCATGTGACAAGATAAACTATGGATAAGAAAAGATGCATGGAGCCTATCCAAAGGCATATCCATCCCACACATTATGTGGTAAGTGTGGAAAGAGCCTCCCAGTCTCTGTTATCAAGCATGTCACTTGATTCCATACACTGCAAGAGCTAAAATGTGCCATGGAAACGTAGCATGCAGGGCTGGAAGCCATATCTTAGTTAGTAGTGTCTTTGCTTAGCATTTGCAAAGCCCTGGGTTCAATCCATGGCACAATATAAGTTGGTCATACCTGTAATCTCAGGACTCAGAAGATAGAGGCAAGAAGATCAGGAGTTCAAGGTTATTGATAATCAGCTATACAGAGACCTCAAGAACAGCCTAAGCTACAAATGACTTTATATCATGAGGCGGGGAATGAGAAAACTTAAAACCTTGACTCAACAAGGACTGCCAACAATCTTACTGACCAAGTGGACTATGGAGAGCCAAGCAAATGGAAACCTATACTGGGCACAGACAGGTATAGTCACTGCCTCTTGGACTCAGTATGTGTTTAGGAGACATACATGAAGTTAGCACCATTAGGGATTGAACCTGAGCTAAGAAGGAACCACAGTGGAACCCACCTGCCCTTGTCAGGTGGACCTGCTAAGCCCTCAAACAGAAAGAACAGCAGCAGGAAATAGTCTTCCAGCAAACATATGAAGAGCGCCTGATAGGAAGGTCTGGCTCACTCTACCCTGCCCCTCCATGGGGCAGAGGGAAGGCAGGGTCTTTGGCTCCAGGTACCTCAGCAGCTGTCATAAGGGGCCATTTGCATACCAAATAACTGCTACTAACCCAAAGGAACAAACTGTGGAGACTTTTTTTCTTAAAAAACTTAATATAGTAAAAGGCCTGCTTTAGTGACATGCTAGTCCCACTAAAAAATAACCCCAGTAACACCTGCCCGCCCGCCCACCGGTAACAATGCTCAAGTTGGCCAGCCAATTCATACTTCTAACTTGTGCGTTAAGTATACGCATCCTCTAAATATTAAGCTCAGAGATAAGAGGTGGCAAGTAGTGCCATCCTACTGGCTATCTGTCTAACATTTGCCCCTGTAAAGCAGGCAGGGAAACCTTGAGGAGTAATGAAGCTGAGAGCCCCCAAGATAACCAACTTTCCCAATACTGCATCCCCACCCCTACCTCAAGAGAGCCTCACTTCTAAACCAAGTTCCTCACTCAAACTTGGTACCCAGTAAATAGGATTAGAAAGACACATGTCCACACATCCATATATATATAAAGTTTTTGGTTTTAACATCTAAACATAAAAATACTACTCTGTTTTGTGTTATAAACAGAGGATGAAGAAATTGCCAACTTTTTTCTTCCTTTACAGTAGGGCCATTTGTCAGGTGATACACCAAACTGTATTCATAGAAGGGATGAACTCCCCTCCCCCAAGTTAAGGAAGCATGGCACAAGCGACTAACCTCCAACTCCTCAACTGACTTTCATTTGGACCAGAGAGTCAGTTTCACCCAAAGAACAGCTCTCTACCAACAGAGGAAATGTCATTATAAGTCTTTCAACTATCTTGAAGAAAAAAAGTTCTCCTTCATAAGTGCACCTGCTTTGTGACAGCTATGCCTACAAGACATGCATTCCCGGTGAGATGAAGCACTAGTTACCCTTCTCCTTTCCCTCCCGCTCCCCACTAGAAAGCTAGATAGAAAAGAAAAGATTGGGTTGGGTGTGTAGAGATTTAGAACTTGCCCCTCTATTCTAATCAATAAAGGCAAGATTAACTGGGCATGAGGAATAAAAAGACCTTGGTATCCCATCCTTTGAGTTACAGTAAAGTCAAGTGGGAGGGGGGAAGAGTTGGGAGTGGGATGAACTTGGAAGGGCTCAAGATCATGGAAGTCTAATTCAATCTGCTTAGTTCTTGTATCTAGTCACCAGTTTTGTTGAGGAGACACCTGCAGACGATGGCATAGGTGTCACTATTGGCAGAAGGCCAACAGACTTCAAAATAACCCTTCTCCTAACCGACAGACTGGGGAATTCGAATGCTAGTGCTGCAGTTGGTAACGCCAGCAGAAAAGTCATTGATGTTAGAGGTTTCATGGAATCCAGTTAGATGCCGGGCATTGTCTAGGCCCCCCTTGGGATCGTAGGCATGGATATGGTACTGGTGCCTCTTGCTCAGTTTGTCAATGGCCTCGTCAATACACCTCAGACTGTTCTCCGCCAGCATGGTCTTGGTGCTGAAATTGGTATGGCAGCCTGCACCATTCCAGTTCCCTGGAATGGGCTTGGGGTCAAAGGTTGGTATCACCCCAAAGTCTTCTCACACCCGATTCAAGATAAAATGGGCTATTCAAAGATGATCTCCCACGCTGATCCCTTCACAGGGTCCTATCTGGAATTCCCACTGGGCAGACATAACCTCAGCCATTTGTCCCTCCCTATAATATTGACTCTGGCATACAAGCAGGACCAGTAGTGAGCCTCTATAATATCCCTGCCATAAGCTTTGTCTGCTCCCACACCACAGCAATATGGACCTTGGGGTCCAGGGAAGCCATTGGAAGACCAACCAAAAGGGTGGCCGTCTGTTCCCAGGAGAGTATATTCCTGTTCCATTCCAAACCAGGGATGCTGGTTGCTCACCATGTCCCATTGTCCATTTACAGCTGTGCCTCAGATTGGTCTCTGCAGGCTTCTGGTTATACTTGAAAACTTCACAGAATACCACCAACTTGTTGGGTTCTTTGCAGAAGGAGTCTTGAAACATGGCAACAGGATGGAGATACATGTTGCTGTTGGAGCCTTCAGACTGAAAGGTACTAGAGCCCTCAAAGTTCCACCCAGGTAACTCTTCTACACACTTGGGCTCACAGTCCAGGGTACAGGTCTTGCAGTGTAGTCCTTCTGTACCATCAACCCAGATATAAATGGCTTGGATTTTCTTACCCTGGGGCAGGGACATGTACATTTACTTGATACCTTTGTTCAAGTGGGAACTTGCTGAGGTGGCTATGGTGGAAGGTGTTCAGAGCAGTGGCCTGCCACCAGATGGATGGGTGGACAGGCCACCAGAGTGAGACAAAGAGAGGAAAGGAGATGGGTGTGCTGCTCAGACACTGCTCTACTCCCATTGTTGGTTCTACCTGTAGAGATCTTTTAAAAAATATCTTTGGGACTGGAGAAAAGGCTCAGAGTTAAGAGAACTTGTTGCTCTTGCAGAGTTCCCAGTATCTACTTCATGTGGCTTACAACCACCTGTTATTCAGGTTCCAGGGCATCCAATGCTCTCTTCTGGTTTCTGTGGACTCACATAGGGTGCACATACATACATACATGCAGGCAATCATCATGCACATTAAATAAATACAGAAATCTTTAAAACACACATGCAAAGAGCATGTATGTGCCCTAACATGCCTGTGGCAGTCAGAGAATAAATTTAAGTGTTGGTCCTCACCTTCTGTCTTGTTGTTTTTGCATTTGTGTACACCAGCCTGGCTTCTAACCTCCAGAGATTCTCTTTTCTCCCACCTCCCATCTGTCCTTAATATCAATGGTATTGCAGACACACACTGCCATGATGGTTTTCTGTGGGTCTGGAGATCTGATCTTGGGTCTTTTGTTATAGAAAGAGCCTTGCCCACTGAGGCATCATTTCCCAGTCCATATCACCCTCTTCCTAAGATGTACAAGTAAGACCATTTATATCCCCCTAGCAATGGGTAAAGAGATACTGTGTTGTTGGTGGTGTTCTTATATCAAAAGCAGATGACAGACCTTTGTTTGTCCTAGACTGATGCCTGGCTTACTGACCAAAGCTGTCTTATGCCTAGGATTCATAAAAATTAAATCAAATACAGGCAGCACAGCAACAGAAGAGAAAGAGACATGCAGGCACCTATGCCATCTGCCCTCCAGCGCTTGGCATAGGCAGGCTATAGATGCCTGCTTGCTGCTATACCATGCAGCATAGAGGGAGGATGTCGTCCACATGGCCAGCCACATGGCCAGCCTGCAGTGGGATGTGTGAGCAGGTGGTGGTTAGACGGGAGAGAAAGAGAGGTGAAACAGCTTGAGCATTGCGAAGAAAAATGGAACTGGAGACTCCAAGGTGGAGAAGAGGAGCCTGTTGTGAATAGCCAGTCTTGCCATCTAGGGCCATGATGAGATCCCAGCCTGAGCTACTGCTGAGAGCCATGTCTGAGTTCATGGCTATGCAGAGGCAGGCATTGGTGTAAATGTGTATTGCTCATATTATCATTAGAGAACATGAGGATGTCCCTGGCAGGACAGCCGCCCCAGACCATGTGAATGTTCAGGGGCTATGCATGACTGGCCCTACCCCTTACTGCCTGCAACACTCTGGAAAGCTGTCCCCATCTCTCAACAGCAGCAGCACTTGGGAACACAGGCCCTGCACTTTGTCTGGGCAGCACAGTAAAGCTGGTCCTGGTGGGGGTGGAGGTAATGTTTGCTGGTGAGCCAGCCCCTGAGAATGTGAGTATAGGAAAACTGGCCCTCCTACTCATCTGGCATGAGGTAGTGTGGGTGTGGGGATGATGTTCTCTCCCTTCCCCCTCACAACCTGCAGTAGCTGGGAGAGATGGCCCTGGGGTCATAAGAGCAGGAGAGTTAGCCCTGCCCCCTTACTGCCTATAGCATTCTGAAGAGCTGGCCCTGCACCTTGCCTGGGCAACACAGTAGAGCCAGCCCTGATGGCAAAAGCACAGGTGAGCCAGCCCTGAGGATTGTGAGAGCGGGAGAGCTGCCCCTGTCCTTCACATGCTATAGCACTTGGGAGAGTAGGCCACATACCCTCACTGTGTAGCACAGTGAAGCTGGCTCTGGAGGTGTAAGTGTGGATAAACTGACCTTAAAGGCCTGAGAGCAGGACAGCTGACTCTGCCTCCTGCTGCTGATGGTAGCCCTGGGTAGCCTAGCCAGAGCAGTGCTGGAGAGCTCACCCTGATAGTGTGGATAAGAGAGAGCTGGCAGGTTGACCAGCTCAGCTACCACCCAGGCTCTGATCCAGTGCTCTGAGTTGGGCCACCCCAAAATCTATATCATATCTCACACCACATACATTACATCTCACAAATCCATACCCTCCAGTTCATTCCCCACCCCATCTTACCCCATATACAGATATCTAGGAGTAACCGAGGCAGAGATTCCCTCTTAAAGAGAACTTCTCAGTGTGGTGGCTCAACTGTGGCTACTAGTTTTGCACACTGGAGTCCTTCAACTTCCTTAGTCTTTGTGACATATGGGCCTTGTAGTCTGTGGATTTAAGACAGACCAGAGAGCCCCTGGCATGTAAGGTCACCAGGTTTCCTATCCCCAACTTCCCCCCACCCCCAAACATACCTTGGTCACCTCCAGAAGCTTCCGGCCCTGGGAAAGCCTAGGTTTTATACTGTGTCAGTGTATCTTGGCTATACAGCACATGGCCACAAACTGTGACTTAAACCAACAAAAACTTATTCTCCACAACTCTTGGAAGCAGAACTCCAAAATCAAGGTATCAGTAAGGGCAAGCTCCCTCTGAAAGGCTTTCCTCATCTTTCAGCAGGTGTCCTTGCACTCTGGTCGTACAGCTTGGTTGCTGCAGTGTGGGTCTCTCTCTCTCTCTCTCTCTCTCTCTCTCTCTTTCTCTCTCTCTCTCTCTCTCTCTCTCTCTCTCTCTCTCTCTCTCTCTCTCCCTCCCTCCCTCCCTCCCTCTCTCTCCCTCCCTCCTCCCCCCTCTCTCGTGTGTGTGTGTGTGTGTGTGTGTGTGTGTGTGTGTGTGGTGTGTATGAAGTCTCTCTATGTAAGCTTGTCTGCGGAATGATGTTCTCTTCCCACAGCCCATTGCTATCATCTTAGCTGACTCAGGATTAGGGAAACTCCCTCTGACATCTGTGTGAAGTTCAGTCCAGGGATAAGTCAGAAGGCACTCATGTGCATTCCTATTAGTGGGTCATACACAAAGACACAGGCATTCGACAACTTTGAAAAAAAGGAGAACGCCCCACACTCCCTTCATATCACTTCAGTAACCCTGACAAAGCTCCCAGCCAAAGCATCACCTAAAACATAAATGGCCCATATTATTTATTGTACCTGACCATGGTGAATAGCAAACCTATATTACCATGGTTAACTAGGCATATGCATTGGTTGGTTTTTATCAAAAGCTAGAAAGGAAAAAAGGGGGAACCTAAACTGAGGATTTGCCTCCATGATATGCCAATGGGCATATCTTCTGGGGCATTTTCTTAATTGCTAATTTATATAGGAGGGGCCAGCTCACTGTGGGCAGTGCCATCCCTAGACAGGTGAACCTGGGCTATGTAAGAAAAGGAGCTGAGCAAGCCAGAGGGTGCCAATAAGCAGCATTCCTCCATGTTCCCTTTGTCCAGGTTCCTGCTTTGAGTTCCTGTTCTGGCTTTCCTCGTGGACTGTGTTATGAAAGTACAAGCCAAATATATACCAAGTTGGTTTGGTCAGTGAATTATCACAGCTACAGAACTCAAACTAGGACAGCATATCAGTAACAAGACCCAGTCTTACAGATCTTTGCACTAGAAGGTGATGGGTTTGGCAGAATAGTCAGTGGCTGAGTTGTGCAATCTTAAAGCTACAATTTTTCAGAAACACCATGCTTTCTGTAAAACAGGCATACTTGATCTTCACTTATGAGTTTGCCATTAATCCTATGAAAAGCTGGATGTCACAGCTCAGGCAGCAAGGAAAAGAACTCTATTTCCCAAGCTTCCTTCCCTGTCCTAGGTGAGAGAAATCACTGTTCTCTTTCCCCTCTATCTGGTTCAAAAGTCAGTCAATTCTTCCAACCTTTCACACAGGGACTAGCAAGCTCTGGCCCTACTGCTTCTTTTTATAAATAAAGTATTATTTAAACTAGTTTGCTTGCTATTCATAGTATATCTGTACAACAACAGCAATTTTAATCACCATACAAGGAGCTCAGAGAGGGATAACAGCAGAGGTGAGCTAACTTTCAGACAATTCAGTCAGATAAAGATATAATGTTCATGGCAATTCATTAGTAACCACCCAAACTTGCAAATGACCCTGAAATATATTAGCAATTGAACACAGATGTATATACTAATATCATGGAGACAACACAGGCCTGGTGCACAGACCCCAGGCATTTATAGAGCACAAGGGAAGGTCTGGGGCCAGCAAATTCTGGGTAACTCCACTGATATGTTTTATAAAATGTGGTATGATGTGATAGGAAGTGGGTGCCTTAGCAGGCCCATGCTGAGGCATCTCCCCACCCTAAGGTATCAGCCATATGACTGGTCTAGTATAAAGGGAAGTTTATTTGGGATTTGGGAAGGGGGTCTGGGGAAGGGAGTAGAGGCAAAGAAAAAAAGGGGACAAAAAAAGGACAGAAAGAAAGAAGGGAAGAAGCCTGTGATGAACACCTGGGGATATAAGAAGATCGAGGAAGGGGAGGGAGGGAGGGAGGGGAAGAGAGGGGGGCAGAGAGAGGAAGGGAGGGAGGAAGGGAGGGAGGGAGGGAGGGAGGGAGGGAAGGAGGGTGGGAGGGAGAGAGAGGGAAGCCTGAACAGTCCTTTTATAGGTGATCCAGGCTTATACCGGGCTATTGCCAGGTAACAACAGTTGGGTGGACCCTAAAGGAAATGTTAACATCTACTCTCACCTTTATTGATATTTTTCAAAAAAAATAGTTCCTTCTTTTCCTTTAGTGCTGCCACCAAAGCATCTTTCTCAATAGAGGCTAAGTTTTCTTTTCACAGACTTTGACTCATTAGGATATGTGGAGGGAGCCCTCCAAGGAGTGTCTCTGAGGACTCAGAATGCCCCTTTGTGGCTGTTCTGTGCCTGCCTTGTTTTTTATGTTCTCTTCCAAGTTTTTCCAGTTCACAATATAGAAGGTCTTCCACCTTTAGAGGTCTTTAAAATGTTGCTTTAGGTAGACAATGGAGTGCATCTCTGTGACTCCATCTGAGCTACATGAGACCCTGACTTTAAAAAACTAAAAGGAGAAAGGGTTGTTTTGGCTGACTGTTGCATGGCTTGGAAAGCACCACTGCTTAAGTTCCTGATGTCTGGAGCTGGTAGATTGAAGTTTGACTGGTTCCCACCACATCTCATACTTCCTGCATTTTACTTTCCCAGAAAACCAGCACCATGTGGATAACACCGAGTTCTGCTGCCAGCTCAAAATATAACCTGACACCACCTGAGCCAAAGTGCAGCAGCCTCTGGGTGACTAGTACCTGGTGCCTTGTGCCTGGGCAGATGAACCATGAAAAACATTTCCCTAGGCAGTGTCTGGGTGCTATGTTTGAGCAAGGTGCTGCTTGAGCTCTACTTTCTTAAAAACTCTCCTTTTAAATTATCTTATGTTTTTATACCCTGAAGTCTTCAGTAAGTGGGATCTTACTCTAAAGGCACCTCTGATACTGTCCTAGTGTGGATTGAAGCCTTCTCTTTGGTGACATTTATCTCTTTTATAACTGCAGTCACTTTTCTTTTAATCTACCATGTATGCAACTTTTAACACTCTTCTGTTCCTTTCTTTACTAAACTGTACATTCTTTATGTCTTTCTGTTCCTTTTTTATCAGAATCTTTCCTGTAAACTTTGCTACAAATAACCAGCAGTAACAATGCCATTGCCTGGAGGCTGTGCCTTTTTAAATGTCTTTCAGCAAGTAAATAAGCCCATTGCTTTTAAATCCAGCCTTAATCTGTTTTCAAGGCATGGACAACACATAGCCAAGTTCTTTGCCAGCATGTCACATAGATAGCTTGTGACCCAATTCTTAGAAGAGTCTGTGAAGGTTAATATTAATTGAAAACCTGACAGACCTAGTATCACCTGGTAGATAAATCTCTGGGCATGTGTGTGAGGAAGTTTCTAGAGTAAGATGACTGAAGTGAAGAGAGCCACCTTAACTGAGAGTGACACTACTCCATGGGCTTCTGTCCTGGGCTGGATAAAAAGTAGGCTGAGCATCAACACTCATCTTCTCTCCTTCCCCTCTGTAGTTACAATGTAGCCAGCTCTAGCACTTGCCACTGTACCTTCCACAGTGAGGACTAAGTCCTTACATTGTGAGCTAAAATAAAGCCTTCCTTAGGCTGTGTCTTACTGGATACTTAGTCACAGAAGAGTCACTAATACAAACGTGTTCCCCTCTGAAAGCACACAAACCTAGCATCCACTGTCTGCCTTTCCCTCAGCATTCAGATTCCAGGATTCCCTATCCTAGTTCCACAGCCTCCTGAAGCTCATGATCAGCTGGGAATCAGTGTTCAAACAAGGAGTCTGTAGGAGGCCTTTCACATTCAACCCATAACAGGAAATGCATCAGATATACCTGTTTGTGTAGCATCTATGCACAACATAAAGAAATAACAAAGTGAAGAAATGGCCCAACATGTGTGGCCATGTCCCTGTGGAGGAGGTAAAATTGTCACATCTGCACTCCTGTGTCATCCGTGTATCTTGCCACCACACCCTGGACCACCTGAGTCAGCTCTAGCCAGGCCTGGCAAGTGTGGCCGTGACTTATCACTAATCTCCCTGAGAAGCTGGATCACTATTCATTCATCTTTAAAAGCCCTAGGGTGACTCACGAGGCTCTGAACAAGGGAACTGATGAGGCAACATTTGCCTTCTGCAGTCTGTAGAAGCAGTGATGAGCAACTCAAGCTGTTATTAAAGGGATAAAGTAGAGCTCCATTGCACAGCACCAGAGCAGCCACAGGACAAGAGGTTCTAAGTCAAGTTACACAGATTTGCTAACCCCTTTCTAGAGATTCAGATCATCATCCAGTCACTGGCCAGAAGTTACCCTTTCAGATCACAGAGTCAGTTCCTACAAGTGCATTGTTGAAGATAGAAATTATTTTTCCTAAAGCTACATGGATATCTTCTCTGTCTTTGTCTCTCCCTGTCTCTGTCTTTGTTTTTGTCTTTCTCTGTCTCTGTGTTTCTGTTTTCTCTGTGTCTGTCTCTTTGTCTATCAGTCTCCCTATTTCTTAGTCTCTGTCTTCCTCTTCCTCTTCCTCTTTCTCTCTCTCTCTCTCTCTCTCTCTCTCTCTCTCTCTCTCTCTCTCTCTCTCTCTATCTCTCTCTCTCTCTCTGATGTGTCAAAGGACAATTTGTGGAATTCAGTTCTCTCTTCCATGATGTAGGTCCCAAGGATCTAATTCAGTTTATTGGATTCCGTGGTGCCTTTACCCACTGAGCCGCCTCATCAATTTGCTGTTCTGTTCTGTGCTGTGCTATGCTGTTTGTTCTGTTCTGTTTTTTAGATAGGCTCTTTCATTGGGATCTAGGGTTTTCTGATTTGATTAGTCTGGCTGTCCAGGGACCCATCTGTCTTCTCTCCAGAGCTGAGGTGTTGGAGACAGAACTCAGGTCCTTGTGTTTGCACAGCAAGAACGCTACTGCCTGATCTACCTCCCAGCCCTAGAGTCATTCCTTAATTTCTCTCCTCTTCTTTGTCATGCTATGCTATAACTGAGGTGTGTCTCCTCTTCAGATGGTGAATGCACTTGGGACATCTCCTTCCCTTGGTGGGTGGCATGCTCCCAAATGACTTTCCATTCCCATCCTCTTGTTCCATTTGTAACTTTATCTCACCCACTCCAAAAAAAAAGGTGGCTTGTGAGGTAGGAAATGTGTGTGTGTGTGTGTGTGTGTGTGTGTGTGTGTGTGTGTGTGTGTGTGTTTGTGTGTGTGAGGGGGGGCGCTTGGCTACCACTAGCTTGTAAAAACTGCTGTCCTTGTCAATCTAAACATATCCTTGGTCTTAGCTTGTCAGAGCTCCTGTCACAATGGACCTCAAACCAGGTGGCTTCATCTTACAGAATTTTACTGCATGGCTCCTAATGACAGAATTATGGGTATCCTAGGAGGATTCTGTTTCTGTCCTTGCTCCCAACTTCTGAAACACCAACACCCATAGCATTTTGTGACCTATGGCCACACCACTTTCTCTGGCCTAGTTTTCATATCATCTAGTCCTCTCTGAGCATCAAGATCTCTCTGTGCAACCTTCTCTGTTCTTAAAAGGATATTCTCCTTGAAAATAGGACTCATTAGGTTCAGTGTACCCTCATCTGTCTTTGATCATATTGGTAAAGATTTGTTATGAAAATACCCACTACCTAGTACCAGGCTTATGACTTTGAACGTGACTTTAGGGGACACAATTCAACCACTGTACAAAAGAGTAGGGACAGGCATAAAGGTCTGCATGAGGTCCTGGACTGGTGCAGGAGGAGAACACCCATCCCTGAAACAACCTACTCACATTGGGCATGAGTGCTGCACATCAGATCCTGAAATGATGTTCTGAGAAAGACAGTGTTTGTAGTTCTGGTACTCTGGGACCTCTTGAAAGGAAGGTGGATTGTGATCTTTCTTGAGAGTAGCTGAGTGTGGAGTTGGCATCACCCTGGTGACAGAAAATGTGGAAGATGTATAGCAAATGGGCTCCTCTCCAGATCTGCCTGTGTGACCTAGGAATGCTATGATGGGTTATGATGCTCCAGAGCAGGCCTGACTAGAAAGCAGATGTGTAGTATATTTCTACTGAGTTCATCAGGCCTCTGGACCAGGACACAGGGCAGCCCCTACTGAGGTTGGGACAGGAATTTGCTTCTGTGGGACACAAGTCAGTGAACAGGAGAAAGGGCATCACTCTCAATGTGGCCCATGGGAAGGTCTGTCAGTAGCAACTTAGCTGGTAGCCTTCCCAGCACCAAAGTGACTTTTCAGTGTCTTCCATGATAGGTAGGCTGAGGGTGGCTATGATATCTAGAGTTGACCCAGGTCTAGAGTTCCACTGGGGCCACCTAGGTCAACAGCCTACTTTCAGAGCCCATAAGGAGGCATCAGCCTGCCCAGTCAGTGTTAAAATATTTTTTAATTAATAAATCCTTTTGGTGAGTTTGCTACCTGCCTCAGTGTTTCATATTCCTGAATGAAAGACACACATACAGCCTTTATACTTTATATGCCTTAAACAACAAAACAACCAGGCTCCTGCCTAACTTCTGTGCTGGTAATCTACCTCCTGTCAATAATCCTGAGTTATTTCTTACTAATTTTATGTTCTGTCTTGGGCAGCCCTCTGGGCTACACTCTCCTGGCTCCTTCACATGGCAGCTATGCCTCTCTGACTTCCAGTCTTCTCAGGCATAGCTTCTCTTCTCCATACTCTCCCAACCTGGTGGTTCTCCTCTTTTCTCCTCCTCCTGTTCCTCCTCCTGCTCTTCCTCCTGCTCTTCCTCCTCCTCCCCCTCCTCCCCAGTCCCAAGCTTAGGAATCCTAAAATCCCTCATCTCTCTGTCCTCTCCAGCCATTGGCTGTTGGCATCTTTATTTACCAATCTGAACAAACAGGTTCCTAGAAGCTATATGCAGTCGGTCTTGTGCAAAGAGTATTTTGGGGGACATAATTAGCGTTATAATACAAGTAGCAGCTACAAGTCAGAGCCAAAGGTATAAAAGCTGACCTGAGGAACTCCAGTTATGAAGGCATTGACCCCAACACTTGTCTGGGTCTTCCCTTAGTTTGTGTTTGTTGCCATCGGGTGTAAACACACCAGCAGTCCGAACTTAAGTCCTGATTAAGAACCTCTTTTTAAAAGAAGAAAAATTATTAGGTTAAATTAAGATCCAGATGTCAGTTCCCACTTAGTATAAGGTCAAAGCACGAAAGGTAATCAGAGTTTGGGAATTCAAGTTCTCTTTCTGTGCTATGGATGGCAATCTGACATTAGTCTTATTTTAACTGTGATGAAATATTGATTCTCTCTCCATACTCTATAGCTTCCAGAAGCTTTGAGCGCTTCCAGTTGTCATGCCAATGGGGAGCTCTAAGCTTCTGTTCCTTCTATTGTAAATAGAGGCCTCTCCACCTCTGCTGGGAGTGCTACTATAGGCCTGTGTGGATGTCAGAGGTTGCATAGGAAAGCTTGAAGGCCTGGCTGGGCAGGCTGCACTGAGCACCTTCTTTTCAGTCTCTACTAATTGCCCACTTCAGAGAACCAGTAACCAGAGACAGGGCTCCCTCCAGCCCCTCCTTCCATCCTGGTCCAAAACCTTCACTGGCAGCTCATGATGTCAGAGCAGTTTCAAAGACCCCATTATATGCCTTGGATTATATCAGTTGTAAGATGGCAGTTTACTCATAGCTCTCTGAACTAGATGAAAGGCACCCAGTGAAAGGACATATATAATTGGGCCACCTGAAGCCCCTGTCAATATAACAGGGTTGAGTCCCAGGTTAGACTCTCAGGAATGCCAGCCTGGCTGGTGCAGCTGGCATGAGAAGCAAGCAGAGAGTGAGGGAGCCAAAGGCCACTCTACCATGCTCTCAGCCTGCTCATTTTTTGAGTACCCTTCTCCCCTTGGCCACCAACGTTACCTGTTCTGTTGCCTACCCTTCCATGCCCAGGTCTTGGGTAGGTTGCTGAGCAGAAAGAAGAACAGAATGTTTCCTCTGTAGTTCATACTGAAGCCTGGCCTTTGTAAGCACTTCATTCAACATCCTGCTACAAATGAGAATTTGGCAGAATCTCAAATTCCTTATTACACAGGATTTTCTTACTCCCTCCATCCATTTCTTCATCCATTTCTCCATCTATCCACCAGTCATTCATCATCCATGTATCATCTCCCACCCACATATCTTCCATGGGTCAATCTTTAGCCTACTACCTGTAGGTCTTCAAGACAAGTACCAAGCACTACCATAATCATCTCTAGAGTACAATATATTTTCATGCAGCCCCAGAGCACAGCTGAAACACAAAATGTCATGTGCCTCATGGGGTCCATGCACATTAGTCCATGAGCCACCTTCACCCTCTGCTCACAGCTTGCATTCCAGTATCCTGTGTTTACCACATGCTCAGCAGCAGAGCCTGGGAACACTCAGGAAGGAGCCCTCTGTGACTCCCTGCCCTAGGTCCAGATGATCAGCAGCCCTGTGCCAGTCTGCACAAGACTTCCCTACAGCACTGAAGATCAATGACATTACATTTTTCTCATTTCAATAAAGATACAGAGTGCTTCTAGAGAGGAAGCCAAAAAACAACACCCTTAAGTTGGCCCTTCAGGGGCATTCTTGGCTGCTTTGCTCTGGTTGTTTTTCTCAAGGAGGGGGAGCAGGGCAGCTGGGTGGAGCTGCTTTGACAGTTTACCTATGACTCAGGCACCAGGAATGCCAACCACCTACCTCTGTCCTCCAGTAGAACCCACAGCTCCTGACCTGGTGACAGAGGACTGTGGTTAAGTGCTTGCAGAGAATGGAGATTTGGAAGATCAGACTGGAAAGGGGTGGGTCCCATGGAATAGTGGAGCCCACCTATAAAAGAGTGGGACAAGATGAAAAACTGAGATCAGAGGAGCCAAACTTCTTGAAGCCATGTGTACCTGTGCAAGAAAGGAAGAAGCACCTATAGGCTTCTAGGGGCTGCATCATGTCTCATGAACCCTGGGCCGTATCCTGAAGAGTAACCTTGGCCCCTGGAGTCCAAATTCACCCTCAGATGGTCCCAGCTTTGATGCAACTAGTAGCTTAGGAGGAGTCACTTGTGTTGCTCTGTCAAGATAGACTCAGTGAAAGAGCTTGTCATACCGGGAAACTCAGTGTGTCATGGCAATCTGTGACTTACAAATTCTGCTACTCTCATTGGCCCTGGGAAAGCTCAGGCAAGGCAAGTATGCAGTTCAGAAGGCCAGCAATGTTCAAGGTATAAGAAGATGTGTTTCTTCTGCCTAGTCTCTCCCCTGATCCAGGAGCCTGTAACTTTGGGCTCCTCCATTTCCCTGCATCTCAATTATTCACTCATTATTATAACTGGTGACAGTAATAACACACCTCCTCTTTCCTCTGAGGAATGTCAGTGAAGGCTTTGAGCTTCAGGGGAAAGGCGCCAAGTTGCTGCAAGCTGTTATTAGACATAATTGGGCTTGCAACGGGGGAAACTTCAAAGTGACTAGACTTAGTTTACTTTAGCTGCTTTCCTTCTCTCCTCTCTGTATCCCTCCACCATATTGTTGCTACTTCCCACCCATCACATCATCATCATTATCATCATCATCATCCTTCTCCTACCCCTCACATCCTCTTCCTATCATAGTTAATCCTCCCAGATTGCATCCTTTACCAGACATTCTACCTCCACAGAGATAGACTGGCAGGGAATGAGCACTGAATCCAAGCCTTAGACCCCAAAGGTGAGGATTGCTCATTCAACCATCTATTATCCACCCACTCACCTATCTATAACCTACTCCCCATTTTTCATCTGGCTATTCATTCTTCTATCCTTCCAGCATCCATGTATCTACCAACTATTCATCCATCTATTTAGTATCTGCCTATGTATCTACCCACTCTACCCCATCTATTTACCTCTCTACCTTCCACTAAATCTCCACTCATCCATCCATCTGTCACCCTATCCAGGGCTGGCTCTGCCATGCTTCTATTAGTTCTAAAGACATCTAGAAACAAAGTCTAGCTCTGCCATCATTTCCAGTCAGGATGCAGAAGACAGGGTTCACATGGTAGGACAAATGTAAGCTAGTGCCCAGGCTCTTCACAGAGATCCCTTGCCCTGCCCTGTGCAATTCTATGAGCCCTTCTTTATTCTTCTTACCCCAGTCCATGCACTGTGCTCCTGTGTGGTGGTAAAGGTAGGAGGAAGGAGCAGGAAGAGACACTAAAGCCCCTGTCCCTCCCTCTGACCTCATGATCCCTAGGAGTTGTCTTCTAGGGAATCATGGTGCAAGCAGCTACATGTGGGCCCTGAGAAAGGAGCCCAGGGTGGGCAGCTTCCTGAAAATGAACCCAATGGCTGGATCCCAGGGCATTCCTTCCCATCATCTTTGACAAGCATAGAACTCCGAAAAAGGACAGGTTCCCAGAGAGCAGCTTACACAGGGTGGTCCTAGAACCAGCATCAGACTCTAAAGGGCCAGCTGACACACGCATGTTTCCACTAGGTGTTTTGAGTCTGCTTAAGGCTGGGCAAGAATCTGTGCATGAGTTAATTTCCAGTGTTCTCCAGTACCAGCACCATGTGTGAAAATCTCAGCTCATAAAACAGCATTGGGTGAGCTTTCTCCTAGGATGTTCCTTACCCCAGAACCCAACAGTGGCATAGCATTGCTGTGGCTGAGACATGTCCTACTAGGTACTCTTGCTAATATGAGAAAACATGAGGTTTACCTTATTATCATCATGAATCAGGGAAAGACAGGAGAAACTTTGGAATGTCAAAAGGACAGCTGCCCTTTCCCTTATTCAAATACCTCAGGTTAGGGCCAGGCTGGCCCAAGCAAGGCCAAGTAGGTAGAGTCATCTGCCCCTTACCTCAACTACTTCACACACCAGCCCTGCTCACTGCAAAGGGCATTTGTGGAATGTGAAATGCATTTTATGGGTCTTCTATGGTATGTTGGTCAACCTGCCAGGTGTTTGCTTGGTTGGTTGTTGTCTGTGGTACTAGAGCCTTCTAAATGTCCGACAAGTGCTCTACACTGAGCTCCAACCTAGTCCTTTTCAGATGCCTTATATAATGACCTGCTTCCTCTCATCTTTCCTTGTCTCCTTTCTTCTTCCCCCTGTATTCTTCCTTCATAAGACTTTTTAAATTAGTGCCTACAACATTTCACCCATGCCCCTGACACTTAGTGTGCTTCCGTGAAGCACACATTTTCTCTGCAGCAATGGGACCAGCATAGTAGAATGAGAAACTATAGGAAACAACAGCTGACACTAGATCAGAGAGAAAGTACAGGTGACAGTCACCCCAAAACCTCACAGGGAAAACAGTTATTATACAAACTTCCTCATGAACTGTGAGCTAGGCTGGGCTCAGCCAGACAACTCTTCTGTGGTCATCCTATGTCATGTAGATAACATGGTGTCTTGGTATGGCCAGGTTCTCTCTGTAGTTCTCTCTGAGGGGTTTGCGTCCAACAGCAAAATCTCTAGAGTTCTGTCTGTGACACTTAGAGCAAGATAGTCCTGTGGGGTACCTCAGAGTTCTCAAGAGTACAAAAGTAGAGGTTGACCATCTCTTAATACTTAAACCCATAAGCTACACAGCAGAGTTCCTGCCACATTCTGCTAGGGAAAGTTAATCTCAGTAGCCAGCCAGACAAAAGAGAACTGGGCATGATGCTGAGAAAGGATTCACAAAAGACCACAGATGTAGAAAGCAAATCATGGAGGACACAGAACAGCTGTTATGGGGACAAGGAGAGGCTGCAGGCTACTTGTGGACTTTATCTTCATCTCACATGATGGTAAAACCCACTGGTTAATGGCCTCCATGGAGTCACAGTCAGAGATGCTAGGTCTAAGACAAAGGCACCTAGAGAGTGTTCTATGGGTCATGGTGTCACCATTGTGGATGTAACTGTGACTGAGGTTGTGAGTCTAAGGTAGGATCATGCTCATAATGGCCTAGAAGATAAGGGCAGAAAAGAGCCTGTATACTGGGGTAACAGAACAGGTGTGATGGCTACCACCTTCAAGGGGGGGGGGCATGACTTTTTGTCCCCTGCCTCCTCTCAACTCTCCATAGAGGAAACAGAAGGAAGGCATTTCCACAAGCTGTGTTGGGTAAAAGCATGTTCTAGGCCCTGTAGCTAATGGGCAGTGCAGTTTGGATAAGTGGGATATGGGCGCCCAACAGAGATAAATGTGCAAATAAGGCTTCTATCCTTCAAACAGATAAGTTTGAAGTCAGCATAAAGGGGCAAGAGGTTTTCAGATAGTCAAGTTCTTTCTTTAGAAGAAACAAAGGAGATGCATAGTAGAGACTGAGAGAATGGGGTAGGATGATGTCACACAGTACAAAGTCGAAAGTATGACAGGCAGAAAGTGGTCATCTACCAGTGGCTTGCTGACCTCAGTGAGGAAGCTTGTGGGGTGGTAAGGTTGGTTCAAAAAGTTCAAATGAAACACAACACTGAGAAATGGATGCCATAAGATGCTGCTGGGCTGGTACAACAAAAAGGCTTAGCAGCATGACCCCCAGAGGTAATGCCTAGTTTGTAGGCTCTTCACATCTCTCTATACAAATTGCAGTTTTATTACGGTCATATAGCAGCATTCACATTGTCACTGTTCTTCTACAAGTTTTTATGTTCCTTGGCAGAGTTGTCCAATATTGTAGTGTACAGTCAAGACAAAGGCTTGAGCCACGAAACAAAAGTGCATTGTGGTTTGAATATGAAATGCACACATCTCACCCTCCACTCCATAGACCCCAGGTGATGGTATTATTTGGGAGGCAATGGGGTCTTTAGCTCAGTGGTTATTAACCTTCTTAATTTTGTGACCCATTAAAATAGTTTTTCATGCTATGGTGACTCCCCAACCATAAATAATGATCTTGTTGCTAATTAATAACTGTAATTTTTGCTTCTGCTATAAATTGAAATGTAAATATTTGATATGCAGGATGTATGATATGTAGCCCCTATGAAAGGAACTAGGGAACAATACCATGAGGACTACAACCGGTTGAGAACCAGTATTTTAGGAGATGGAACCTTGATAGAGGATGTTGAATAATTGGGTGGGCAATGTGCATGAGAGTTCTGGCTCTGTTCTCCCTGCTCCCAGATCTACATATGGCCACATCTTTCCACCACGATGGACTATATAAACAAACTGTGATCCAAAGTAAACCTCTCCTCCTTCAAGTCACTCCTGACAACTATTTTGTCACAGAGAGGAGAAAAGCAAAGTTATAAGGGGGGTGTGTGTCCCTCTGTGGGTTCCTTTGATAAGAGAGAGGCTAAGATTGGGTGAAATGACCAAGCAGGATTTTCTTTGATCTTCTTTTTATGTAAGTAATAAAGACACAGAAAGAAAATGAAATGTCCCAGAGGTCCTGTAAGAATGGGTAAGGCAAAGGTCAGAGACATGCTACCAAGAACAAGAGGGTCCAACCCTATCAGTTTCTGGGGGAGCAAGGGTTTAATCATCCATGGACTTTGAGAACAAGAAGCCCAGTTTTCCTGGGAATGCTCAGGTAGTAGCTATAGTCACATGACTATAAGTGACCAGTAGTCACATGCTTCACAGGGACATCTTCTATCTGCCATAGAAATCATGTTTGTCCCACTTTTTTTTCCATAGTCACACATGGGTCCCAAGCACTAAATATTAAACATAAGAAGAAGGACATGTTCTATGAGAAATACCTTAAGTTTAGGGCTTCCCTTCCTGCAGATAACTACATAGGGATTACCATCAACAATGACTCTGAAGCCACAAATCCCTCTGGGAATTGCAGAGGAGCCTCAGGGATCCACTTTCATGTCCTGGGATACATGTGCAAAAGACCTGCCAGGTGCTCTTGTAACTAGCTAGACTTTTTGAAAGTAACAGATTTAGAAGAATCAGTTCCACCAAAATAAAAAAGGTTTTAAGAGGTACAGAGTTCTCTTAATATAGGTGGGCAGCCCTGTTGCACAGAGCAGCTCTGATGCACAGGAGTAGGAGGAAGGGGAGATAGCAGAGAAAGCACAGTTAGGATGGGATGAGGGCAGAAGGGCAAGGCAGTGTCAGTGTGAGAGTCTATCACACAAAGATGTATTAAGTGTCTTTGTTTTAGAGTATCACAAAATGTATTTTCACAACATAACATTTTGTTCCCCTGAAGTTCTGAAATTTGTTCTACAAATCAAGTCATTTTTGTTCATAATTCTAGGAATTTTCATATTATTGTCAGGGAGTTTAACTTGCTTACTGTTAAAACTAAAGACTTTGAAGTACTGAATTCTGTAACTCAGTTAAATTCACAAGCCTGATACATCAGGTTCCCTCAAACACTCCAGACTGCCTTTGCAAGTCAAACCCATTACCCCTTAAAATGACTTCTATGGGCCCTGAGAAAACAAAAAATCTCCCATACTGAAATCAGACCACTAAATCTAACAAATAAAGTATAAACCAGGTGACCACCCCATGTCCCTGGCTATTCCTTTCCTGTATACTCAGAAACCTGCTCTTGCACCTTAACACCTGAAATCAAGGTCAGAAAATGCCTCAGTAACAGCAGCCACACTGACTTCCTGCAGTGAGCCCAGTTCTCTCTATATTTCAAACTCCAAGTACCTCCCAGGCCTGATATTTCCATTCTTACTTAATCCCACTGTGCTAATGTTTGTAAATAGAGTTGTTGCAACATTTGGTATTTAATTCCAAGCTATTTCAGAATTGAAAGACTCTGGCCAATGAAAGAAGAGGCATTTCTCTGAGGCATGCTGGGCTGGGTCCCTAGTTAAACATTTTTAAAGTGGATATCAGTCTTGACTCTAATATACAGGCAGCTGAGATGTGTTACTCTAGAGGTCAGAGTGGCCATAGGCCAAGGCTCCCTTATGTTCTTCTTGTCCCAGGTATGTCTTTTTTTTTTAATTTTGAAATCATCCCAGGAAGGTGGAGGGACTCAGAGAGGAGGCCCATAACCCAGGAGTAAGGTGCCCAGTACCAGGTCTTTCCTGTCCATTCTGTGACCAAGTGTCCCCAGGTGTGAGTGGGAACTGAGCAAAATACACAAGACCAAACCTGTCTTCTAGGCATCAGAATTAGTCATATGTAGGGTGGGGGCATTATTTAATCACATCTCCAATGAAACACAATGTTCTTTCCCAAAATGTCTGTTTTTCAAAAGTTCCAAGTTAAAAACCTTGCCATTTAAGGATGGCAAAAGTAAGTGATTTCACAACTTGAAAACCTGTATGGCAGTTGTGGTAGTGCACTAGTAAAAAATGCTTAATAGGCAAAGGCAGGAAGATCATGAGTTTAAGGCCATCCTAAGCTACATGTTGAGCAGACAAGATAGCTCAACAGGTAAAACCACTAGCTACCTGAGTTGCCCCCCAAAACCTGGATAAAAAGTTGAATGCAGTGGTGAAATTTGTACTCCCAGCTCTCCTGAGGGGAAATGGCAGGCAGAGACAGAATCGACTAGAAGTTCACTTATGCAGCAGAGCATTAAACGAGAGAGATGCTGACTCAAAACAAGGTGGAAGGAGAGCACTAACTTTCAAAAGTCATTCTGTCATCTCCACACCATTGCATGCATACAACTACACGAGAGAGAGAGAGAGAGAGAGAGAGAGAGAGAGAGAGAGAGAGAGAGAGAGAGAGAGAGAGAGAAGAAGAAGAAGAAGAAGAAGAAGAAGAAGAAGAAGAAGAAGAAGAAGAAGAAGAAGAAGAAGAAGAAGAAGAAGCAACTGAAAACTATAGACACAGATTAAATAAATTACCATAAACCCATAATATAGACTATTTCACAGCTACTAAAAACAATTAAAAAGAATATTGAAAATGCTTGTGGCATACAGGAAATTACACAATTTTATATACTATGTGAGAGAATTTGTATAAAATTTACTTGTGAGTAGTTAAAAGCTGAGACTTAAGCAGAAAAAAAATGTACTGTTAGAAGATTAATGTAAGGTGCTGAGGGGATTCTTTACCAATTAAGAGCACTCATAGTTCTTGCAAATATCCCAGTAGGCACCAGGTGCACATGTGGCACACATATGTTCATGATATTAAACATTAATATACATTAAATAAAATAAACATTTTTAAGACTTTAAAAATAAATCCATTCACTCACTAAAGACCTTGAAGAAAGGGTTCCAGTTTCATCTGTACCTCACAGATTTTGAGCTTTATCTCGCCAGTGGTGAGGAAGTGACCTCTGAGAATTCCCAGGAACCTGGCACTCACTGAGACTGGGCCTCCTATAGGGCCATGGGTTCCATGAGCCTGGATGGGCAGGGTACATGGATCTAACCATGCCTCTCTGTAACATTTATCTGTGTGTGGACATCCACAGTACCACCGTGTAGAACATGCAAACACATAAAATAACAAAATAGAATTTAAAGTGGTTGCTCTAAAGGTAAAGAAAAAGAATTGTTATAATGTTCACTTTATTTCCCAACAGACTGAAAATGTTAATCAGCAATCTTAGATCTAGGACTTCATCATCAGTGATGGATGAAGAAAGAGATGTCAGACCAGAGAGGTGAGATGCCTTGCCCCAGATCACACAGGCAGCAAAGCTGGCTCTCAAACCCAGTTTGCCTACAGCTTGAACCAGGATGGGAGGCAAACAGAGCCTGACTCCACCCAGAACTATTGGTTGAAGGATGAGGGTCAAAGCAAATATTAAGAAGTCTCTGGTCCCATCAAGCCCCCAGAGGCAATGAGGGCAAACTCTAGGCTGTGTCCTGGTCCGTGTGGTAGGGAAGGGATGAAACTACCAACAGAACTTGAGCTGAGGAAGGACAAAGGTCAAGGATAGAAGGCCATCTGGTTGGAACTAAGACTCACACAAACAGTCAGTGAGGGGAGTCTAAGACATTCCTGCTTTAGAAGGTGTTTTTTTTATTTTTCATGTTTTGCACTTCTAGAACCTTGTGTAGACTTTATCACCCACCAAGCCACATCTCCAGCACCTTGGTGACCTTTCAACCTTTTAAAATTAAAAACCTGAGATGGCTCAGTAAGTGAACATGATTGCTGCCAAGCCTTACAACCTGAGTTTGATCCCTGGGAACCACATGCTAGAAAAAGAAAATTGACTCCCTAAAGTTGTCCTTTGACTTTCATGCCCTTACATACATACATACATACATACATACATACATACATACATACAGTACTAAAATAAAAGTGTATATTGATATATTATAAATCTCACAGACTGTCTAGATCATTGTTCTCATTGTGCAGGTTGGGTTTTTTGTTTTTGTTTTTGTTTTTTTTTTTTTTTTTTTTTTTTTTTTTTTTTTTTTTTTTTTTTTTTTTTTTTTGTCAACTTGATACAAGTTGGAATTATCCAAGCAGGAGAAAGCCTCAATTGAGGAAATGCCTCCATAAGATCTGGCTGCCTGAATTTCTTAATTAGTGATTGATGGTAGAGCAATGGATGTTGCTCAGCTGGGGCTGACAAATCGGCTGTGATTAAGAAGAAGCCAGCATCATAGAGTCTTCTAGGAAGTGTTTCCTCTGAGTCAGCACTCAGAAAATGTGTTAAAGAAGTGGCCAAGGTTTACCTCATGCTGACAGCTAAACTTGCTAATGTAAGACTCATGAAGGCATTACTGGTGCTTTCTCCATGAAGGCTTCATGGAGAACAGCTGAAGTCTAACACTGTGTGGCAGAGTTAGAGTCCCTAAGGAGAACCTAGGAGAGACTGTTGGTGAAAGTGCAGCCCAGCTAGTAGTGGGTGTGTGGTGGAGCCAGCCCACTAGAGCCTAGAAGACAAGCTATGTGTGCCACAGAGGGAAGAGCTAAAGAAGTGACTAAAGGCCTTTGAAGGAGCCCAGGAGAACATGAATGAATCCCACATAATTGGACATTTAGTTCCTAACATTTCTGGGGTTTGTTTTTGCTTTGTTAAGATTTTTTAAGAGTTCCTTCCTCTTGAAGTAAGAAACTATTTAATTTATTTTTTATTTTCTAGGAGTTGAGAGGCTTTGGATTTTAAAAGAGGACTGATTTATTGAAGATTGTGGGATTTTACATTTTTATATGTTTTTATTAATGTATGATCTTGGGGGAAAAGTAAAGAAAGGGTTATGGCTTAGCAGTGATGCGCTGTGTATCAAGTTAACAAAGGGTCAATTGTGCTGGCTTGCTTTGTGTTAATTTTACACAGGCGGCAGTTATCTGAAAGGAGGAAACATCAACTGAGAAAATGTATCCATTAGATCCAGCTGTATGGCATTTTAATTGCATATTTTTAAATTTATATTTCAAGAAACCCCCTATCCCATCCCCTTCCTCCTGCTTCTATGAGGGTGCTACCCCACCCACCCACCCACCCACCCCTTCCCACCACCCCCCCCCCGAAATTCCCCTACACTGGGGCATAAAGCTTTGGCAGAACCAAGGGCTTCTTTTCTTATTGATGCCCAACAAGGCCATCCTCTGCTACATATGCAGCTGGAGCTATCCATGTTGTACTCTTTAAACAGTGGTTTAGTCCATGGGAGCTCTGGTTAGTTGATATTATTGTTCTTATGAGGTTGCAAACCCCTTCAGCTCCTTTAGCCCTTTCTCTAACTTCTCCACTGGGGACCCCATTCTCAGTTCAATGGGTTGGCTTCGAGCATCTGCTTCTGTATTTGTCAGGATCTGGCAGAGCCTCTCAGGAGACAGCCATATCAGGTTCCTGTCAGCATGTACTTCTTGGCATCTGCAGTATTGTCAGGGTTTGGTGGCTGTATATGGGGTAGGTCCCCAGGCAGGGCAGTCTCTTTATAGCCTTTGTATGGAATATTTTAATTCGTGATTTATGCAGGAGGGTCCAGCCTGTTGTGGGTTATACCATCCTTGAGCTGGTCATCCTGGGTTCTATAAACGAGCAGGCTGAGCAAGCCATAAGGAACAAGCTGGTAGGCAGCACCCCTCCATGGCCTCTGATCAGCTCCTGCCTCTATGTTTATACTCTACTTGTGTTTCAGTCCTTTGATGATAAACTGTGATGTAGCATTGTAAGTCAAATAAACCCTTTCCTCCTCAAGTTTCTTTGGTCATGGTGTTTCATCAGAGCAATAGTAATCTTAACTAAGACACTGATCCATTTAAAAGGTACATAGTCTTGGATCACTGTCAGTCTGTCCCAGAATAGAGTCATCAGCTGAGGATGAAGTCTTTTATCTTTAATTGCCATTCAACTCCCTTTCCTACCTGCCAGCAGCTGTCCTTCAGCCTGGTTCAAGACATTTTACACAATGTCAGGTACTATATGTCCTTTGCACCATGTGATGCCCTTGGGTTCATCTGTAGATGCCTGATTAGAGGATCCTTCTTTGCAATGGCTGGGTCACTTTATGGCACAGTCACTTTATGGCAGAGATATTTGGTGGCATAGTTGTAGACTATGGATGGGGCTCTGTTTCCTGAGTCCCAGCAAGATGGTCCAGGAAGCTCTTCCACACTGTCCTTTATTCTGTCTACAATGGCCTTGGTCTCAAGTTTCTGGTTTTCTTGACCTGAGACCCCTCTGTTGCATGTTGCTAGAGACTGTGCCTATGGCAGCCATCTCCTACTTCACATGCCTCTAGTTGTATAGGAATTGGCATATGAAATATCAAGGACATAAATGTTTTCCCTGTAGCCTTCATTTTCCTATCCCCAGCTCTGGGTCTCATTCAAGACTATCAGGCTCCTCTTCATCTGATATGGATTAGAGAAGTACCAAAGATACAGAGCAGACCACCTCTCAGTCCACTGAAGCATGAAGCCCACAGTAGGAGGAATACAGAGGCATAATGGCCTCTCCTTCACCATGGGAGAATTCACCATACACTAGCCCTAGGTCTTTGATTCAACTCAAACAGCCTGGATCTCACATGGCATCTATAATCCTGGTACTTCCTGCTCTTGAGTTTAGTTACCATGGTGCTCACATCTGGACCACCACAATACTCAGTAGGGTGTATAGATAATCAGGTTCACAATCTCTGTATGGGAAATAAGAGGAGCTGAAGAGAGATGACACCTGTAATGTCCTTCCTGTGGAATGCAGACTTATTGAGCATGGATCTGTAAACACCATGCAAAAGGGGCTGTTAGTGAACATCCTGAGAGTTCTCAGCTGCAGGTAACATTACTAGGATTCCACCACCATGGTGGGAAAGTGAGCTAGTACCACTAAGACTCTGCGTGCAGAAGAGGACAGTGATCAGCTGAGGTAATAGAATTAAGCAGATTCCATTGAGAACCTAATGCAGGATGTGGTAGAGAACTTGCCTGGAAGCCACAGAACAGGAACTGAAGTGAATCACCTTGTAATCTGCTCAGCATCTTCAGAGATTGAGTTAAGAGAAGAACTGTTCTGCTCAGAACAGTTAAACAGCTAGCTGTGGGCCTGCAGATGCTTGTCCACAGATAGCCTTTGTAACTTCATATTCAGACTTTCAGCTGATGCTTTGATAAGGACTTTTGCCCCTGGAGAGCACACTGATGGAGCCCTCATCTCCAGCTCCTCCTTGTCTTTCCATGGAGGATCCCAAGCCATTGTCCCTTGGTTCCAGGACTGCATAAAGCTTTCGGACAGCATGCTTTCCTCTATTTTAGAGGACTATTATGTGAGAAACACCAGTACCAAGATCCTGTTGGAAGGTGATATACAGACAAAAGCTACAGGGTAGCTGCTAAGGTAGGATGGTTGCTCCTGCAAGAGGTTAGTCTGTTGATCAGAAAGCCCCCAATTATTTCAGAGCAGAGCTCCACACAAGGAGTAAAACAAAATGGTCAATTTTCCCTAAACTCCAGGAGTCTCTACCTGAACCATAATAACCAGTGGTCATAACCAAAGCTTTCTTCACACCCAACCCTCAGAAGGCCAGAAGGGGAAAGCCCAGCCTTATGTCTCCTGGGGCTACTGAATAGTAATGTACCTGCTCACCTTCCAGCCAACTCCATGGCTATTTTTGTAGGCTAAAGTCAGAACTAAACTCAGGCTAGCCCATGCTGGGAGTGAGCATGCAGAATGCACTCCTAAACCACAGAGTAGGAAAAATGACATCTGAAATGTCAAGAGCTAGCCATTCTGGAGCTATAGAATGAAAATCACTGACACCAAAACTTCTCCAGAAGGAACCTCAGAACCACCTGCCTAGGAGACAGGACACATGGGGTCTTCCCTGCCCATCAAAGATACATTGATACCTCTAGGGGGAGCTCTCCTCTAGTCCTGGATCTCAGAGGGAGGTATCCTGGCACTGTCCCCTCCACTGGCCCTGAGGTAGGACTCCTGTGTGGGTTGGGCCTGTGGACTCTGGCCAAACCCTAGGAGAAAAGATCTGATAAGGGAGCCCCTCCTGGAAGCTCCAGGGATGATCTCACCTCAACACTACCTGGAAGCCAACAAAACAAGGAGCTGGTCTCCTAGAAGGACATTTTTGAGGAAGGAAACTCCAGACCACAGACCCTCCCAGGAAGCTTACCCTGTGCTGTATTCATTGTTGATGTCACGCATAGGCTCTTCTTTGGGCACACACTGCTTGGAGACAGACACCAGATCTGTGAGCTTAAGGTGGTCCTTGATCTGGGAGCTGAGATGTCTTTTGTAATCTATGGGGCTCTGTGGATACCTCTGGCTAGTGGTGTGCCAAGATCAGGAAGCAGTGTAGTCTCTAGGTCTTGAAAAAGAGAAGCTAGAAAGGACAAAAGGCAGCCACACTAAGCATTCTCTGGAGTGGAGGGACTAAGGTGGTCTTGTTACAGATCTAGCACCTGGCCTTAATTTGTACCACAGTATGTGCTGCTTAGATTGTTTGAAAGTAACACAATACAGATTTTGAAGGAAGGTCAGAATAAGACATTGCAGAAACTGGCTCAGAGTGTAAAAGCTTATCCCACAGTCCTGATCTGAGTTCAATTTCCAGAGCTCATGTGAGGATAGAAAGAGAATAGATTTTACAAACTGGTACTTTGACATATACATGAGTGGTGTGGCACATGGCCACACACTCAATAGTTTTTCAGTGGCTGATGATGATGATTCAGGTTTCCAAATGTTAAAAAGCTGGTTAGATGTGATGTATGTGTGTACTTATTCATGAGAGCCTTTTGTTGTGACACAGGCATGGGAGCTGGCAACAGTCACATAGGCAGCAACTGGATGGCAACTCAGATGTGTTTGACTTCAGTAGAGAATAAGATTGATTGCTAATGCTGTTGTGGGTGTTCTATATACAGAAGAAACTTCTAGTCTGCCTGTATACAGGTCAGAAAAACAAGCTGCATCTGATTTGTCCTGTTTTTTGTTTTTGTTTTTTTTTTTTTTCAAATGATCTTATGGAAAGATAGAGTCAGTAAACCTTTAAGAAGGTTTAAATAAGAAGCCAAAAGGTGACCTGGATGTGGGTGTCTTCTAAGAAGAAGCCCATTCAGCAGACAGGAGCGTTCCTAGCCAACAGGAACAGGGCAGATAGAGAAGCTATTTTCAGCAGCTGTGTAAGAAACCATCTCCTAGCTTTAAGAAAGTTGATTCCAGTGTCAGAGAATACCATGTCCTCTGTTCGACCCTTCCAGTGCTTCCAAACTGGCTGAGCTCCAAGCAGAGGTTCAGAAGGTAAGGCCATAGACTGTATGCTTCACCTGTCTATATCCTCATAACCTCTTCTCCTCCAATGCTGCAGATAGTACCCAAGTGCCTCCAAACTATAATAAAGAGGTGTGTTGGATCATTGGAACATGGAGGCAAAGAAGTGGGTCTCTGAACTCCCACCCCATCCTCTTATCATATCTTCAGGTTCCCCAAATTTTAGGTTATGAAGTCATCTCCTTGCTTCTCTGGGTTTATCTAAGCAAAGACCCCATGGTCTGAATGGCAGAACTCCCACCTGTCTGGTCTAGCGTTTACCTCCAAAGGAAGGTATGGGGATTAATGGCCTCTCACAGAAGTGGGTCTTTGAAAAGCTGGCAGGCCTAGAATCACTCAGCACAGAACTGCAGCCACAGGGTTTACCTCAGGCATGGCCTGCCCTGACACAGGTTCTTGTCCTGAGGTTCTTCTCAATTTCAGTTCTGACTTTTAGAGACTTAGTGTGATTCCCTTTATAGCTCCACAGAGAACATTCCCCTGAGCCCAGCCTAGCCACAGTGTACTTCATCCCAGGTAAAAATGCTTGTGGCCATACCACACAGCCTGCACTGCTGTGATTCCAGGGTCTGGAAACCTATTGAGGCCAACCCTGGCACTTCCAAGTGTCTTTCAAATGAATCTCCTGTGAGAGAAGTCCAAGTTCCCAGGTGGCCCTAACCATTCTTCCTCCTACCTGCCCTTCTGAGCGTGACCCTCTGCTAAGACCTGAGTCTCCTTCAGAACAAAAGATCCATCTCTATATAAGTGTCCTGGAGCAAAACACCACAGGCCAGCAGCTTAAGTATACCCATCTCCTCTCAGTCTTGACAGCTAGAAGTCCAAAGTCAAGATAGCCAGGCTAGGTCTACTTGTGGTTGTCCCACTGGTGTGCAGATGACATTTTCTCCCTTTGTTCTCACCTAGTGGTCTCTATGTATGTCTGTGTCATGATCTTCTTTTCTTACAAGGTACCACTCATGTGGGATCAGGACTACTCTAATGACCCAATTTAACTTTAATTACCTCTATAAGGATCTATCTCCAAATCCAGTCTTCTAAGAATGCCACGCCTATGTTTGGAGCTATGTCATCATGGTGAAGGATGGAGGCCTGAGGCTATTAGGAACACCATCTCCATCATGAACTAATATAATCCTGTCTTCCATTTGATTTTCCATTTCTGTCCTACATTTTGGGATCCCAGGATTGGATTATATCTTGTATGTCTTAAAATTGGAAAATATCTTGTATGCGCGCACACACACACACAGCATTCAAGACATGTTGGACTGATTTTATGAGTTAATGACAAGGTATTACCAAGGCATTAGCCAGCACCAAAAAGGTGCAAGCCAAGGTAGTAATCTCCCACACTGAAGAACAACAGGCAATAGGAGGAGAGGACAGGCTGGATGAGGCCTATGACACAGGGGCTAAACTAGTTTTCAGATCATAAGGGACATGTGGATACCTCAGATCAGGACCAGGAGAGAGGGAGATAGGGAGAAAGAGAGAGAGAAAGGAAGAGAGGGAAGCAAGAAGGAAGGGAAGGAGGGGGAGAAAGAGGAAGAGAGGGAAGGAGGGAGGAAAGACAGGGTGGTTTTCCTTGTTCTTCTTCTTTTCTCTCTCTCCCTCCTTCCCTCCCTCCCTCCCCTCCCCTCCCTTCCTTCCTTCCCTCCCCCCTCTCTCTTTCAGTTTTGATGGAGTCCCAGATTGAAATTGGCCTTGACATGCAAATAGGCAGTTTGCAGAACTCGTGGCTTGTTCATATGAGTGCCTGACTCAAATGTGTGACAGGTGACAATGGTGAGAGCTTCAGAGGCTGGAGCTGCTTGCTGCAGTGAGACTCTAATTTTCCTCAACTGGATTTAGGCATTGTGGAGTGGTCCATGTTACAGAAGTGGAAAATTTGGTAAAGATCAAGCCTGACTAGACTCTGGGTAGATGGCCTTATTCCTCTCCCTTCCAGAACAAAGCCATCTTTTTCTTTGGGGTGGGGCATTATCAAACCAACCCTCTAAGCAGCAGAGACAAAGAGGAAATGACACAGGTCTATGGGCACTCAGGCCTGTAACCCATGTACAAAGTGCCCAGCAGAACAATGCAAAGTCCAAAGCTGAATGTAGTATCAACTTGGGCCAGGTAAGGAGCCAGCACCCATAGATAGTGACCCCCCTTTTCCAAGGTACAGAGCCCCTCATTTTTATGGGGGACCTTCCTCGGCCTTCCGATAGGCCTATAATTAGGTTTATTATAATGACAACTTCGATTTATGGGGTGTTCAGCTCCCAGAAATGCTTAGTTCTCAAGCCAAATCCTATTGAGGTTTACAGAGGAGGCCAAGGGTTAATTGGCTATTGGTCTTGAGGAAACTGAGGCAAAGGTAGATTAAGAGACTTGCTTAGGGCTTGAAGAAGTTAAAGCAGCAGAATAGGTCTTAGATTTCAGGGTCCTATTCTGAATGGCATCCTAGGCCAAGCTGTATAATTTATAGGGGGAAATTTGAACAAAGGACAAGGGATGGAAAGTGGTAGTCAGAAGTTCAGTCAGACACAGCAGCCAAGAAACACCAGGACCCTAATGTTCTGGAAATGTCTGTCAGCTCTTGAGTCAGTCCTGCCTACCAGGAGTGAGGTCATGTGGTGGCTTGTCTGTCAGTCCTCAGCTTATACGGAGCCTGCTATTGTGTAATTATATATTCTGAAAGGCAGCCAACAGCACAGGGATGTGTAAGAGATTGGGGATGTCAGTGTGCATTGGAGCCAGACTCCATGAAGAAAAAAAATAATAATGGTGAGAAACATCAAGGAGCCATAGATGAAACCTTACTGTGCAACAAAGAAAGACAGGAGCTTTCTGGTATAATGGTTCTGGTGTTCTCACAGAGGGTGTGAAACCTTCCTGGAAAGAACGTGGCTTGCTCACCCAGGGCCCAATGACCCTATAGGGCAGACAGAGTATGGGACATGGTCTTTGGTAGTTGGGGATGCTGAGGACAGGCTTCAAAGCAGACAGACCTGGTCCAGATGACCTGAAAGTCAAGACAGTAGTGCCCAAAGCAGCAAAAAGAATGGCATGTTTATGCAAAATGCAAAGGCCAGAAGAAAGTGTGCAAAAGGGTACAGAGGCCTCAGCATTATGAACTAGGAGCAAAATAAGATGCAAGGGCTACCATAATTTATCCTAGGTCAAAAAAAAAAAAAAAAAAAAAAAAAACTTCCTGACACATGGTGAAAATAAGAACATCACAGAATTGACTACACACACACACACACACACCAGTGTGTGGTTGTGTCCCTATTTCTTTCTAAGGTGGAGATGTCACTAACATCTTCTAAGCTTGGCTACCACCTCAGCATAGGCCTGCAGACATCCTCCAGTTTCCACTATAACTGGTTCTCCTCAGAGTCCCACACTACAGCCCAAGTCTCCATAGCCACAATGAGAACTTTTTATAAAGGCCAGCAACTTGGAGAAACTAATGGCCAGTGTTTCTGTTTTCCCACATTACTATCAAGGCTGACATGAGTCAACTATTCTTACCAGGACATCACATTGGTCAATGTAGAAGGAATGGAAGACTTTGGAGGTCCATTTCATAGCATTAATGATATGGGGACAGAGCATGACCCAGTGTGTGACACTACCAAGTGACAAGTGAGAAAGTGTCCTCTCCAGTGGACTCCACCTGTTCACCAGCATCTTTATAGAGTCCTGTATTTTTCTCCAACCCCTATGTAGTCTGTCTTGCTGAAAAAGCAGAGAATGAACAGGTATCTATCTCTCCTGATTGCTAGCTAATCTGAGCAGGGACATCAACATCGAGGAGCCACTGCTTCTGCATGTCAACCAAATCCTTCCTTTAGAGACAGTACAAGCAAATGCTGCTGAGTCTCTGTGTGATTCCTGCTTCACAAATGGTCTGCATTGTCTAAAACTGGTTGCCTAAGATCCATCTTAGCACCTGGCTGCAGCACATGAGCATTTCATCTAGTGTGGCAATGACACTGAAGAATGGCTTCCAGGTCAGTGTCAGGCATTCAGAGGGAGGGCTATGGAGATCTGTTGCTGCCATCTGGTTCTGTACCAAGAAGCAGAACATGGAGGAGCTGGCATCCTCAAAGAGGAAGCACCCTTTCTCTCCAGGGTTCTAAGTGCTGCATTGGCCTGTTCATCCTATCATTGATGAAGCCCATGAGGTCTTCATGGGTCCCTTGACAGATCCTGACAGGAAGCCCAGTGTGGTCCAAGAACCCAGCCAGTGCTTCAGAACCAGTGCTTCAGCTGAAATATCTACTTCCACTTTGCCCTGTGTGGTCTCACAGTTCAGCAAGATGGCTTGGTGAGGAAAGGCAAGTAAAGGTACCTGCTGTCATCCAAGAACTATTCTATGGGGCACATGGTAAAAGCAGAGAACTGACTCCAGAAAATTGTTATCTGTTCTCCATACCTGCTTCCTGCTACTACAAAATCAATAAATAAATGTAGTTAAAAATATTTTAAAGACAGCACAAGAAAAGCTGATTGACAAAATAACACAAGCAGACATGAAGATGGGGCAGAAGCCCTTCAGTCTGAAGTGTGGATGGCCACTTCCAGCGCCCAGCTGGTATGCAAGTCTACCAGGAGATAGTAGCCAGTCAGGTCAGGAAGGGCCAGCAGAAACTGCTGTGGCTTTAGGGAGATTTGTGTAGGACATGGGGCTGAGCCATGAAACTGCATAGGACAGATGTCCCTGGTTAGATACTTTATAATATAAGTATTATCACATTTGGCCATGCATGTGTATATTTGAAACAAACTCTTAGTTTGGGCTATGATGAGCCAGATTAATAAAATAAAAATGTATGCTAGATCAAAGAATTTAGTTATTAAACTTGTTTCTCAAAATAAAGCTAGAAGTGATTAAAATTTAGAATTCAGAGTGCTAACCATGACACAAAGGAAATGACTACAAATTCTAACATACAAAAAATGTGAGCATTCAGTTATCCACAGTTTGAGTCTATTTTCTATTGCTGTAACAAAAAAAAAAAAAAAAAAAACAGTAGGCTGGGTATTTATAGAAAAAAGAGATGTATTTGGCTCAGTTGTGTGGACTGAACATTAAAGCAGCATAACTCTGTCATATCAAGGTGATGGCTTTATGGTGAAAATGTCTGAAAGGAAGTGTGATGGGTCAGGAAGAGCGCAGAAGTCACTCCTGCTTTTTTATAATGTGTTCTCCTAAGAACTAACTCAGGGGCTCAAATAATTACATTAATCCTGCCCAAGGACACCCCCACACCATGGTCTCTCAGTCCACCTTACCTCTTAAAGTGTTCCACACTGGGAACAAGCCCCATCCAAAGTATAGCACACAGTTCAATGATATCACAGAAGCAACATCTGCTAAGAAGCCTGGGGCATCTTCTTCCAAAGGGGCTGCCATTTTGAGGTCAAACACCCACATATACACCTTCACACTGGGTGTGGGTTTCTGGGATGAGGCACAAGAAAGATCACCTGTAATTCAACACATGCCTTTTCAATTTCATCTTTTCTTGTAAATTTGAGTGATGAGGAGATAACTCTCAAGATGCACCTCCCAGAAGCCAAATTTCTCAGTTAAGTGAGACCAGTTTAATGTGCCTGTTATCAGATGCTTCAAACAGAAAAGCCAATTAAGGTAATTTAAACAATGGCTTAGTTTTTACTAGAGTCACTAAGTAACAGCAAGGCTTTTGAATACTCATTCACTGAAGCTCATGTCATTTGTTGTTTTTGAAAATGCAAGTTGTGAATGTAAATTCAATTAAATTTCCAACACAGCTGATACAATCTTTTGTTTTTCAAATGAGAACACAAAAAGTAAAATGGTGGACCCAAAGGGCATTATGGGAATATGTGCAATTATTGAGTTGACTGTGGAGCAATGTGACATCAACTGAAGTAAAAAAAAAAAAAAAAAAAAAAAACTGCTGATACTAGAATTTTTACAAAGACTAACTATTCACGTACTTAATGGGGCAGGATGCGTTCTACCTTTGAGACCCACCTTAGAGTTCAGGTCTGTTCAGATGTTTGCTAACTCCTCTAAATTGCAATGATGCTAGTTGTGTTTGTGTGCGTGTGTGTTGGGGGTGTACATGATTGCATGTGGGTATGCATTTGTATACATACACATATTGCAATCCAGTCCTCCAAATTTGAGTTGTATTTTGTTCCCAAGCAGTTAGAAATTTTTTACCAATCAGCAGATAACAAAAAAAAAACCTTCTTTTTTTAAAGCCTTTAGCAAATAATCACAATTACTGAAAACACAGTTGCTTACAGGAAAACTATTTAAATTTGTCAATACCAAAGAAGAGAAGAACCCCCGCAGCTTAAGTGACTCCATTCAGAGTAGGAGGGGCTTTAGAACTCAAATTGCTCTTTGGAAGAGCTGGATTTGCAAGCCAATTGTTTCACATAGCTTGTATTTAGTTGACTACATGTATACAAGGTATTAGAATGGAATGAAATTTAAGAAGCCAGTAATTTTCAAACTTAAATTTGACAAAGCATTGAAAAGTTTATTTAATAATTTGCCTTATCATGATATCATTAGAGAAACTCTCCTCTGGGATACAAAACCTATAAAAATATCTGGGTAAAATATTAGCCCTTTCCCAACAATGACAACAAAAGCCATCCCTCATCTCTACAGAACTGGACAAACCCACTGGACACACTATTGTTCCTTGATATGCCTCGGTCTTTAGAGCAAATGCCATTCAACCATCAGCAGGTTCAAATCATTAGCCAAAAAATGACTTATAGAGTCTAGAAAGCTTCAGGATCATATAAAAGCAATAAAGAAATTGGTTAAGGTGGTACATATCTGTATTTCCAGCTCTTGAGAAGCAGAGGCAGGAGGATCATGTGTTGAAGGCCAACTAGTCCTGTAGAGCAACATCTTATCTCCAAATAAAAGAAAACAAACAAAAAAGTCAAAACCATAAATATCAAAAGTACTATACTAGGGGCTTGAGAGATGCCTCATTGGTTAAGGACACTTGTTGCTCTTGTAGAGGACAGAGATTTAGTTCTTAGAACCTACATATAGACTCACAATCATCTGTAACTCCTACCTCAGGAGATGTGATGCCCCTTTCTGACCTCTGAGGGCACTGCACAAATATGGTACATATACATATATACAAGCAAACATGTATACATATAAACATTTTAAAATTTAAAAGATAAACCCCAATACAATGTGTCCTGAGGAAGACTGCCTACATGTCACTAGAATCAAAACTAAAAACCTAATTAAAGAATGTAAATATTCAAATTATTATTTAGCTTATAGTCACTTCTTAATGCCAGATAATCAATGCAAAGACAATATTTGGGGTTTGTTTTAATGACACAAGATGTAATTTTTACTTCTTTAGAAAGTATTTTGCTTTCCTGTCAATATATATCTTATTTTAGCTGGGGTGGATACTCAGTGGGTAAGAGCAGGGACCCAAGTTCAAATCTTGCTCATCCTCATCCTCATAAAGAACTGGGCATGGTTGAACATGCCTATAACTACAGTGCTGTGAGGCACTGGAGAAAGAGACATTGCTGAGGATTGCACAGCATAACCACATAACAAGGTGCTTAACATGTACAGACACACATTTCAGTTTAAGGGCTATAGAGATGCTAGATGGTTAATAGTACTGATTGTTCTTTCAGAGGACTTAAGTTCAATTCTCAGCACTATGGCAGCTCACAGCTTTCTGTAATTCCAATTACATAAAAATAATAAAATTTAATAGCCGGTGGTGGTGGTACACACCTTTAATCCCAGCACTCAGGAAGCAGAGACAGGCAGATCTCTGAGTTTGAGGTTAGCCTGATCTACAGAGTGGGTTCTGGGACAGTCAGGACTACACAGAGAAAATTTGTCTAAAAAATTTAAAAATAATATTTAAATAATCATTTTAAAACAACATACTCCCCCTTACCCGTGTATGCTAAGACTTGAGTTGTTTTTTTTTAATAATTTATTTATTTATATGAGTACACTGTTGCTGTCTTCAGACACACCAGAAGAGCACATCTGATCCTGTTACAGATAGTTGTGAGCCACCATGTGGTTGCTGGAAATTAAACTTGGGGCTTCTGGAAGAGCAGTCAATGATCTTAACCACTGAGCCATCTCTCCAGCTGAGACTTGTTAAAGAAAATGAATTTTTCTCCAGCTTTCTATCCACAGTGCTGTGAAGCACTGGAGAAAGAGACATTGCTGAGGGTTGCTGGCTATTAGATTATCTCCAGGTCTAGTGAGAGACCTGTCTCAAAGGAATAAAGTTTGTATCCAGTAAAATGGGTCAGCTTTAAGCACACATCCTTCTCACTGGGGTGATTGTTCAGTTTTGCAGTGGTCATCATCACCAGTTTCACTCCATGTACAAGTCACACTTTCATTGCTACATCTGAGGAAACAGAGTTACAGACGGTTGTAAGCCACCTTGTAGGTGCTGGGAATTGAACAAGGGTCCTCTAAAAGAACAGCCAGTGCTTTTAACCACTGAGCCATCTCTTCAGCCCCACTTCCCTGAGGTTTTGTGCTTTAATATATATAACCCATTTCAAGTTCATGCTGCTCATAGGCCAGGAGAGATTTTGAAGCAGAACTAAACACTTGTTGCTCTGGATCTTTATTCTGTTCTGTGCATCTTGTCTTTCTGCCGTGTGCCAGTTGATAGTGCCCATGGAAGGCGGTAGAAGGAAAAAAGTTTCTATGTGTGTCCATCTAGTATGTATATACATATATGTGTACATAAGTCTATTATAAAAACTTTACCTTCAGAGAAGGTTCAGAGGTTAAGAGCACTGGCTGCACTTCCAGAAGACCCAGGTTCAATTCCCAGCACCCACATGGCAGCTCACACCTGTCTGTAACTCCTGTTCTAGGGGACCTGATGCTCTCACACAATCATGCAGACAAAACACCAATATGCATAAAGTAAAAATACAAATAACTATCTTACCTGTACTCCTTCCCTGTATCCCCCTGTCCCCTTTCACTACCCTTATCCCCTGTTCCCCACCCTAACTCTCCTCTTGCCCCACAATATCAGGCAGTGTCGAATGAGATTGTTGACTGCTTTACCCACTGACAGGCCTGGAGACTCACTCCACAGCTTTAAGCTCAGGAGGAAACAAATCCATTTCTATCAGGAAGTGGGCTGGGCAGCCAGAAGAAGCCAACAATGCCCCGGCATGAGCTGGAATATGGATGCAGCTCTGGTCTTGAGGCCATTTCAGAAGCACAGTTCTGCTTTGGAGGCAGGTATCAGGAATACCACCTTGAACAGAGAGACCAGCCACCAATAAGAGCAGCATAGCAGCTGAATGGAGACCCAGAATCCCACCCACCCTTGCAGACATGAGCACCTCCACTGGGTGACCCCTCACTGAGCCTCTTTAGCCTTTTCTTTTGTAGTCACAAAAGTTGACAGGTACCACAGCCTGTATTGTTCTCTGTAATGTTTGGGGCTGACACTCTGTGTCTTCCCTCTTTCCTGTCATATGTCCTTGGACAAAAGACCCAGGGCCTAGATCACATGTTCTTCTAAGGAAATGACTCTGGAATCCTCAGGCTATGAGAGGGGCCCCATTATGGACACAACCACAGCTCAGGAAGTAAAGTGGCCATAGTGGGACAGATCTGAGTGGGCCATACTCACCAGGTGAAATCTGGTTATTCACTGAGGCTGCTATTAACATCAAGGAAGAAGATGGATTATCCCAAAGCCCCTGGAGAGCAGGAGTCTTCAGTGAGGGCAGGTGGTTTCCTGGTATCCAGAGGCTATTTTGTACATACCAGTGTCCTAGTGAACCAATGAATGGATGAACAATCAAAAGAGAAGAGGAGGAAAGGAGAAAGGATTTGGCTGCCCAAAGAGAGCTATGTTTCTGTCATGGGCATGAGTATTGGGAGATGAGCAAACAAAAGAACATGTTCTGGTGAGCTTTACATCAAAGTGGACCTGCCATAGGATGTGGAAGCTAGCTGGGCCACTGAAAAAGAAAATGCTTGTAGCATATAGTGACAACATGCATGTGCTCAAGGATCTTCTCAGCAACCTATCAAGCAAAAACTCACCTGCCATCTTTTGTCTCTGTTCACTTGATTGGGGTCATACTATACACTACACACACACACACACACACACACACACACACACACACATGCACTGAGCTTCTCATGGTGAGATAGTTCCTACTCCAAAACACTCAGGCTAAGAGAACTTGTTGCCTCTGCAAAGTAGAGCCAGGCAGCTACTGGAGGAAATAGTTTTCGAAGAACACTAATACTAAAAATCTTACCTAAGTCTCAAGAGATACCAATGAGAACTACCAGTGTCTGGTATTTGTGTGGCCTCCAAGGAAATGCAACACTTGACAGATTTGGTTCCTTTCATCTTTCCCCATTTTTCTCAAAAGTCATATGGTTCATATGAGTCGATGGCAAGGAGCTTAATCTACTTCCAGATAGAAGATTCTAGGAGCCTAGAAAATAAAGTAAACAGAGACCCATTAAGGCACTTTCCTGATGTTCTGGAAAGAAAATGTACATTAACCTAGTATTTTGCTTTCTTTAGTGAGTGGAAATGGATTCTGGTCAGAAAAGATAGGTCAGAGCCCTGCCAGGTACTGTCATCTCTTGGGCAGATAGACTGAGGTAGCATGCCTCAGACAAATAGGAACTGTCATTTTCCCTTTACAAGAAGCTTGGCGATATGGAAAGCATCCTAGTTTCACATCATCAGAGTCAGCAAACATCTGAACAAGACCTGGCTCATTTTCAGGGGTGACTGCTGAGGTTTAACTAAGGCACCTCTCTATGGCAATGGAGACCAGGACAGATCTAGTAGCCAAGACAAGCAAGTGTGGCAATGGTGACTGAGTTGGCCTTTGGTCGCCATGCTGAGTCCTTTAGGGCTGGGCTTGCAGCTTCTATAAGACTGGTGTGGTCTGAGCTCACCTCCAGTGACAGAGAATGACAAGAGAGATGTCTGCAGAGCTGGCACCCTCTCCGAATTCCTGCCTCCTGCCTCTGCCTGCAGCATCACTTACCACCTTGCTGCATCCTGCCTGGTTAGGAGCCATGACTGTTAGCTGCCCTTGATCTGTGTGGAAGAGTTCCCACAAAGGCCACTAAGGGACCAGCCTGTAACCCAAAGTCCTAATAAAGATGTGGAGCTTTGAGGGGTGGTGATGAGGGTTCTAACTTTATTCCCAAAGAAGGAAAGCCATTTTTTTCCTCTGGACAACTAAGGTAGCCAGATTGCATGCAAGCCAAGAGCTTTTTTCATATGCCACCATTTTCAGTCTCTGAGGATGAATATGGCTACAGGCAGTTGATCACTAGGCCTGTGGCTTTGGGTCCCCATCCTGGGTGCCTAGGCCTTCATGAGAACAAGGTGCCTAGACTTCTTTGTGCCTAGGTTCTAACTCTAACCCTTGGTGGTGGTACTGTGAGGATTAAGTGCAACAACCCCCTTGAGATAGATGGCAAGAGACCTACCTACCATGCCCTTATTCTACATGGCCTTGCATCTCTCTCCTCAATGGATGGAGTCTGAGGCACATCTGAAGTCTAGGCAGGCTTGTGGCGCTAGCAGTCATTAAGATGCTATGCATATAACACCACTCTGCTCCTGAGATTTTGAGTGTCCTTTAAAAGAGGATAACTCCTAAGGAATGGAATGCTGTTCCTAAGGAGACCAGGGAGCTTATTTCAAAGGCCCAAGACTTACAAGCTCTTTTCAGATTGGAGAGTTTCTAGAATGGGCCATGGTAGACCAATCCTGGTAGTGGGGGACACACTGCTCTGTAAGGGATCTGGGGATTCCTAGTATGACCATATCTTGGCTTTGTAAGGGATCCCCCACTTCAGTTTGCTAGATACCAGAATTTTGGTGTACCCAAGACACACAGTGAGCTATGAGGTAGTATAAGGCAGGGTGGCCTTGGCTTGATCTCTTCTGAGTTGCTCTGCATTTGGACAGCATGTTTATTCACCCTTAGATTATTCTTATATTGTGCCTTTCTTTTCAGTGGCTCACTCCACCTTTGTGTTATATTTTGTAGCATAGGTAACAGTTTGCATTTTAATCTGGGGCTTGTGTCACTTTGTCTAAGCTGTGAGGAAGAAAAAGAGGAAGTGAAACAAACCTAAAATTTTCCTATGCTCTAACTAGTGGGCACCACATTTGGCATCAAAGCCTCCTCCATATGTCTGAGTTTTCAGCCACCAGAGTTCAAGAATATCCTTCAAAATGTTTAGTAGCTAGAAGGCTAAAACGAAGGCACAAAGTTTTCAAAACTGTCCCTATTAATCTCCTGAAACAAAAGCCCAAGGTACAAAATCTTCAAAAATGTCCCTGTTAGTCTCCAGTGAGTTTGTTTCTAGAAGCTAGGATCTCACTGTGATATGCTATCTAGTCTCCAACTCTGGTCTTAATACTCCTATATCAGTCTCCAAAGGAGAGCCTGGGATTACAGGCATATGTTCCCTGTCAGTCTTCAAATCTGAGGAAGTTACTAGAAAACATAAACAGAAGTATCTGCAGGATCTCTCGGTTAACTACAAAATCCCAACTAGAAACATGACATCTCTCTATGGATCTTGCTCACTCATTTTAACCACTGTTTCTGGAAGCTCCTTGTAGCTCTTTGTAGCTCCTTGGATTCCTCAGGCTCTTTGGGCTACCTGAGGCTCTTGGCACTGGACTGGGAAGCATGACCATGGATCCTGCTTAGAGTTTCTTCTTTGGCTGAAACAGCCCAGAAACAAAAGGTGGTTTGGCTCCAGACTTCTAGAGATTCATTTCAGGTTCAAAGAAAGTAGAGACATGATTGCCTTTTTTTCTGGTCACCTATATCTTTAGCACAATCTTGTACAGTGACTTACATAGGAGAGAGAGGTCTAGTAAAGGTAGCAACTATTTGAAGGCCCTCCTGGGCCTGGATCAGAATTCCAAGGTGGGCTCCTTACCACCCAGACAGTTGAGTCCAACCAAATTCCAAGGGGTCACCTAGTCTCAGGTAGGTAACAATCTCCTTGAGAAGCAACAACTTGGATAATGAGTCTATGTCCAGTGTCCAATGCCATTGTGTGGCCACATGCTGGGCATAAGATCATTGGTAGCTATGTCTCAACTTCCTCTTATATAAAACCAAATGAGCTAGAATGCTCATGGCAAAGGCCACATCAGCATTTAATGGTGATAGTGTGTGTTTTTGTTGTTGTTTTGTTTTGTTTTGTAAGACAAGATCTTACTCTGTAGCTCATGCTAGACTAAGACTGTTATGTAGCCCAGGCTGGTCTCTCAAACTTAAGACAGTCTTCCTACCTCAACCTTCAAAATGCTAGGATTATAGGCATAAACCACCATGCCTAGATCAGTTTTATTTAAACCATTAGGAAGTGCCAGTAAAGAACAAATTGACCCTCTTTCACTGCCCTGTGTTTCATCTTTCTCCTCCTTTCCCCTACCCACCAGGATAAGTGCAGCTTGGCCTGGACCCTACACTAGGATGTCTTTCCTTTCTCCAAGCCTTGTCTTCCTAACACAAGCAGATGGCAAGTCAGATTTAGACTCCTTGTCCCAGCTCAGGTATCTAAACTCACAAAACCTGAAGAGCCAGTTCCTTGACTTACTTGAAAGGTCAGAAAGGGGAAGAAGGAGAATCTAGGGGGTGCACTGCTCCAGAACAGGCCAACAACTGACTTCTGTGCCTTTCTGCATCATGGGCTCATTTAACTCCAGGAAAGGGCTAAACCAGTCTTTCCTAGAAGTCTGTGTTCTCTACTGAAAGTCCCCTGGAAGGACAGGGTAGGGTAGTGAGGCCACCATCCCCTAGAAACACTTAAGACTCAAGGTCTTTCCTAACCTGGGCATATCTGTTCATCTGCAGCATGAGAACTTCCATACACCCCTGCTTTATTGTCTCTCTCTCAAAACCCACCAGGACAGTTTAAGAATTCTCTGGGACATGGACTGTTCCCTGCAGTCCAGTGCTTTCAGGTGGCTCTTGGGCTCCCCATCTCCTGGCTTCCATCTAGCACACCATCAAGCACCGCTCTCTTCACTTCCCACTGCCAGGACTGTCAGTATTCAGGGTGTTCCACCTTGAAGCCCATTTTCTCTGCCAGTAAGGTCCTTGCCACACAGACTCTTGGCAAGCACTAGCCTAGAGAAAACTTTGGTGGGAGATTTAAGAGAACCCCTTCTCTCAGCTTCCATCACAGCCACTGTCTGTGCTGTGCAATCTAAGCTCTTATTGAGTTTAGAAATCACCTGTTTTCACACCTGTTGCCCTACTGGACCCAGAGCTCTTACGACAGATGGTTCCAAAGTGCAGCTTTTATTCCTGGTGTAGACAGCTCAAAGTTCAACTCATCACAACTTGACAGACTCAGGCTTCAGACAGGTCCTGGTCTTCAGAACCACAGGAGCTGGACAGACTGTTTCTCTTGCTGACGGTCTGCCTCCTTACATGAAAAATGGGTCCAACCTCTAACTCAAAACCTGCTGGGGAGCTGCATGAGAGCCTGCCTTTTCTAGCATGGACATACCCATGGACAATGGGCCATCAACAAAAAAATCTGTCAATAGAATGATGAACACAACTGCCAGGCACCCCAGGCAGTGACATGGTCCCCAATGCTGATGAACAGGAAATTGTCAGAAAAGGGGCCTGAGCCATGAGCCCACTATTCCTGGGGGCCAGAGAGGACCCTGCTGTTCAGAGCAGAAACATTTTGACTATTCCTGTGGCATACTCTGCATCTTTTCTCAGACAGCACCTCCTATCTTCTCTCCCAGAATTATCTAGATCTGCCCACTCAATCAGACATCCTTCGCACAGCTAAGTCAATACCCAAGACCTGGTATTGCCATTCTTCCACGAAGGCTGGAGGTGAGCTTCCAGGCTGTGTAGAGGCTGTCATATGCTTGGACCCTTGAGAGATTTGTCTTTTATATTCTCTGGGCAATTGACTCTCCTTTCTCTGCTTGGTAACCAAGGATAGGTTGGGAGGCTCCCACATCATCACTTGTTCAGGCTGTGCATTGCCTTCCAAATGCACCTGAACCTTGGAAATGCACTACATGAAAAACTGGAGACATGCAGTTAATATTCTTAACAGGCATTCACCTGAGCTGTCACACAAGATTTCTGTCTATCTTAAGGATCAGAATTGTATTGGGATCTATGAAATGTATTGGGCCCTGAACATGTCAAATCTCATCTCAGAAACTGAGCAAGGTTAGGTCTGGTTAGTACTTAGATTGGAGAACTGTACATGCATACACAAACATAGGTATACATATGTACACATGAACAAACATGTTCAAATATGTAACTGGTCTTTTTAGTATGCTTAAGTTCTTTTTCTTTTACCCTTTTTTTCCTTTCAACCTTCTAACATTAGGTAGAAGAAGAAAAAAGGATAGATGGGAAAGAGGATGTCTTAGTCAGGGTTTCTATTCCTACACAAAATATCATGACCAAGAAGCAAGTTGGGGAGGAAAGGGTTTATTCAGCTTACACTTCCATATCGCTGTTCATGACTAGAGGAAGTCAGAACTGGAACTCAAGCAGGTCAGGAAGCAGGAGCTGATGCAGAGGCCATGGAGGGATGTTACTTACTGGCTTGCTTCTCTTGGCTTTCTCAGCCTGCTTTCTTATAGAACCCAGGTCTACAAGCCCAGGGATGGCACCACCCACAATGGGCTGGGCCCTCCCACCTGGATCACTAGTTGAGAAAATGCCTTACAGCTGGATTTCATGGAGGCATTTCCCCAACTGAGGCTCCTTTCTCTGTGATAACTTCAGCTTGTGTCAAGTTGACACAAAACCAGCCAGTACAGAGGATAATGTTATCATTAGACTACTTCTTGCTGATTGGGGGGTGTTGAGTTCCTTAGGGAAAGTTTGATTTTTTTTTTTTTTTTTTTTTTTTTTTTTTTTGCTGTAAGGATATCTAATTCCTTCTGCTTAATGTTTTTTTCTTTGCACATGACTACTTAACAAACCACAACCCACAGCAACCAATTAGCAACCAACAAAGCACACCAGCTCTCGGTGGCCCTAACATTTAATATCTCTGAAAAGTTTCCAGAATTCTGAATATCACACAATTGCAGACACTATCTACTACTGGCTAAATCATGCTCCTGCTAGAGCATGAGGCAAATCTTAGCTGCTGTAGACAATCTGAAGCAGCCCCATATCCCACACCTAGGATTAAAATAAAAACATACTCCCATAATATTTCTGTTTTTTAAAGAAATTGAAATTCTTACCACACAAATATACATATATGCATACCTAAACAGACACCACTGCACACACATACCACAAATACATACACATATGTACCTACTCATTTCTATATGCAAAAATGCAGAGAAACATACAAACATGCAAATATACCCATATGCATATGTACATTCATACAATACAAACACACATGTACACACAGGTACACATGTACTGCCAGCCCAAACAAGCACCTTGCATGCTCTTGCTTTCGGATTCATGCAGTAGAAACTAAGGGTGGTTTCCAGGCTGCATACTGGTGCCTAGAAGCACAAATGTGCATGTGCACAGCAATACTCAAAACCCCACAGGAAATCACCACATAGGACACATTCCTCACTTCCACCCATGAGACAGAAGAGAGTGGGATCTTCTTTTGCCCCAGAAGTGGAAGCTGGAGGCTAAGTCAGTAACCCATATCCAGGGTTCCAGATTAAAATGAGTCCAGCCTCAGGTCCTCACCATCTGACAAGAGATCCCTCTCTGGAACTAGAAAGAGGCTCACAGCCTTGTGGAGTAGGCCAGCTGTAAGTGTGCAGAGGTTGTGACAACCTTGGGCCAGTCCTTGATGGATTGATTCAGTCCGGCCTCCCAAGTTCCCATCACTGTGTTTTCTTCTTTAAATATGAGTGATGCCAGTTACTCGATGGAATAGTTGGAAAGCTGGAAATCTTATTTCTGGAGTCCAGAGTATGAAGGAATCATGTGGAAAATGGTAGCTGGAACCTGAATGCAACAGGGAAGAGGAAGTGTACCACTGAGTGGAGGCAGGCTTCCAGCATAGGAAAAGAACACCTTGGCTTTAAAAAATGAGTCTTCAAGGGGCTATGGAACTGACTCAGAAGGTCAAGTGCTTGCTGAATAGAAATGAGGACCTGAGTTCAATATCCAGAATGCATGTAAAACATGCAGGATATGCTGATACATGTTTGTAGTCTCCAGGCTGGGAGGGTAGAGACTGGCAGAACCTTGAACTACTTTGCAAGTTCCAGGCCAGTGAGGCACCCTGTGTTAAACAGTTCCCAGGGAACTACCTCAAGGTTGTTCTCTCATCTCAGTATGCACACTTATGTGCACACAGGAACATACATGAATACACACACATCAAAATAATATTAAAAGAAAAAAGAAATGTGCCTTCAGAAAAGACACTCATTAGCAGACAAGGAGGGTAAGTGGATGTCCAAATAAGGTCGTTCTAGCTTATTCTCTCTTTACAAAGGGCAGAGCAGTGGGAAGGGATGGGGGAGATGAAAAAGGAGCAAGTTGCAGTAGGTGGAGCCAGAGCCCTGGCATAAATTAATCAGAATTGAGGAAGTAAGTTGCAGGACTGTCCCAGTGTGAGGCTGTCCCCAGGGAACCATTCTTTAGGAGACTTCAGAGACCAAGCCTGAAATCAGGGTGACAAGGCTGCCCAAAAGTTTTATATCTAGAGGTGCCTTTAGGTCTGACCTACTTGTTTCTTTAGACTTTTCTTTTCTCTTACTTGATCTTACCCTAGCTTTTCTCTACTTTGTCCCCAGTACCTTGCATCCTGCTGGGGAACTTTGATTCCCCAGAGCTGGAACTCCTTGCTTCCCAAACCTCTTAGGATGCCTTAGGCTCTTTAAAAATTGAAACCTACCTTTCAGATGTGTGCTCCTTCAGGAGTTTACTCCATGCCTCCTCCTGACTCTGCTCAGCTGCTAGCATGGCCCCATCACCTCTCTAAGACTGTCTTACCAACAAGACTGTTCCTAGGCCTTCCTCTGCACCAGAGACTCCTGCACACACACTTGGCTTCCACAATCTGGCCATTTTTCTGGGAAGGGAGACAGCAATATGGGCAGAGCTGATGATCTCTTGTCAGTAAGGCTCCAGTCTCTCCTCATTTGTGACATGGGGCCACCTGAACTGTGCCATCAGCCCATGAAAGGTGCGTCGGAGCCTAGGGTGGCATTAACCAGATCTCCCTGTCTGCCCATCAGTAATTAGAAGCTGGCAGGTGGGCGGCAAAGCAATGGCTTGGCATTGTTTTCACTAGCATGGAAATACTTTCCCTGGAAGTATAAACCTGTCTCAGCCAGTTCCCATGACTGTGTCCCCAAAGGGGAGGGAAAACATGTTTGATGCCATCAGTAGAGGACAGAATTATGGGCCTTCAAACATTATCTTAAGAGTCAAGCCACATTATGAACTCTTGGGGCAGCACTGAGGTTTCTCTATTTAATAGGGAAAGTCTGCTTGTTACACTTTCTTTGCAATTTTCTCTATACCTGCTATGGGCCAGGTTAGCATGGAGGGCCTCCTGGAGGACAGAGTTATCTTCTTGTGTTTGATTCTCTAGACTTTAGGGTATAGAGCCTCACATGGCATGCAATACACAGGAAACAAATCAGCAAGGCACAATAAGTTCCAAAAACTTTAAAGGCCATTGACACAATAGTGTCTATTACCTACCCCCAATGCATGATTTGAACCCTAACACCTAAGGGGATGGTGTTATGGGTAGGGCCTTTTCAGGAACAGGGTGTGGAGGGGTGATTAGGTCTCCGTGGGCAGCCCTTATGAATGGGCCTCATATCCTTGTTGGATGTTAGAAAGGTGATATTTCTCCTTCTACCATGGGATAATGTAACAGAAGATGTCATCTTTGAGCCAGAAGCCCTCTCCAGACACAGAACCTGCCTGGATCTTAGACTACCCACTTCCAGAACTGCAGAACCTTCATCCAATTTCTGGTAGTCACCAAGTTTTCCATGTTCCATCTCTTCTGTGACCAGAGAGACTACTGAGCTTGCCACAGCCACCCAGAGTCAACAGTATTTTTTGGTTGTTTGGTCAGAATGAACCAAGGCACTCATCAGAACCTTTAACATCCACAAATTGGAAGAGTGGAGAAGGGAATACCATTCAATTCCACCATTCAATTCAGACAAGTGAATAATCTTTCTGACTCCTGGAATATACAGTATCCCTGAGGACAAATATCTTAAAGCAGCATGACCTCGTCTCAGGCTCAGTTTTCTCAATACCCAAAGGCTGAAGCTGGGGGTGCATCTCAGCAATAAATTGATTGACTTGCATGCATGAGTCCCTAGGTTCAAACCCCAGCACCACAATAAATAAATAAATAAACAGGCCTAGGACTATGTTCTGTGTATAGATACTACCTTTAAACCTGAGCCTAGCAGTGCCCCATGGGTGGCCAAGCACTGGCAGCAAGCAGGTGCCTTGAGTAGGTGCTCTGAAGCCATGCCTGGCTTTGAGAAAATAGATGTAACATTCAGAAAAGACCAGATATTTTTCCAAAAACAAAAATAGTGCAGGTGGTAGATTGAATTAAGCTGAGGGATACATAAACAATAGCATGGCTTCTTGCATGGGTGGTTAATAAAGGGCTTTGTGGTCATTTAACAGAGGGGACTCAGGGAACAGTTTGAACCAGATAACCTGTGGGACCAGATACAGACACAAAATTTAAAATATGAAACCTCTCTGATCAATGTATCTTTGTTACAGATGTTTACATCTTTTCTAAACCTACTGGGAGAAAAAAAGTATAGAAGAAAGGGAGGAGAAAGGAGGTATGGGAAGAATAGGTTGTGTTTACCATCCCAGAAAGTGAAGGCTCTGGGAAGAAGCAGCATTTGGGCTTCTTTTGGGATGAATGGACCTAGGCCCACAAGCAGATACCTACAGGGAGGGTCAGAAAGCAACTAGGCCATGGCAGTGCCCCAGCTGAGACCAGGTCATGCTACTTTAGGATATCTATCCTCAGGGATAATGTGTTGTGCCAGGAAAATATCCACTCTCCCCCATGAACATCAGATAAGGAAACTGAGGCTGAATCAATAAAGTCATTTGCCAAGCCATACAGCCCAAGCTCCCTCTTTGTAGCCACCTGGCATGTCATTGTGCCTCTCTCTGCCGAAGACATGTCAGAGCACCAGTGTCTCAGCCCTTCTCTGATTCCCAATGGCAGTTTCACAACCCTACAGCCTAAGCTTTTTTGGACTAGAATTGTAATGCATCTTTATGCTGAGACAGCCTGCATCAGCTTGTCAGGGCACCAGCCATGAAGGAAGCTGTTTTTTCAAAATGTGAATGAGAAGGAATGTAGGGAGACAGGTTAGGCCAGCCAGAGTGTGAAGGTCCTTTGACCTGGTGCTCAGAGAGAGGACAGCACCTTCCTAGACAAGGACCATAAAGAATGAGGGGTATGAAACACTCAGCTGCTAGCACTCTGGGGATACATATGCCTAGGAGACCCCATAGAAAAGTTAATTTGAATAATAACCACATGATACTTGATCCAATAACAGTTATAATCACCAGACAGATACACACAGGATAATGTCATGTTTCAGAAAATTCTTGGTAGGTTGAACATAGCATAAATAAAAAGTTTGTAGCTCATCTGACTCACCTGGCACTGTGGCTCAACCAACCACACAGCACTGCACAGTGCCCATTCTTTTCCCTCATAATCTAGGATGACAGGAGCTGTACCCTTACTGAAAGAAGTATGTCACTAGGGGCAAGTTTTGTGCAGTTTCCAGAGTACTCTCTCTGCTTTCTGTGGGTGTTTTGTTTTGGTTTGGTTTTTTTGGGGGGCTGTTCTGTTTTGTTTTGTTTTGTTTTGTTTTGTGGTTCAAGATGTGAGCTCTTAGCTGTTCCAGTCACCATACCTCTGCTTGGCTGTTACTGACCCTAACTCTCTAGAATCCTAAGCCCCAAATAAACCCTTCCTTCTGTAAACTGCTGTGGTCACAGTGTTCTATCAAAGCAACAGACAAGTCACCAAATCAGGGAGAAAAGAGTTTAGTTCAGTTTACAGTTTATGCTACATCATCAAGGGAAATCAGGGCAGGGACTGAAGCAGAGCTAGAGGAACCTGGCTTGCTAACTGACTTTCCACATTTGCTCAGCCTGCTTTCTTATACAGCCCAGGGCCACCTACCAGGGGAGGTACTGCTCAGATGTTCTGTGAACCTCCCACAACAATCAACATTCACAGAAATAGCCCACAGATGTTTCCAGAGGCCTATTGAATCAACTGAGGCTCCCTCTTCTCAGGTGACTTTAATTTGTGTGTAGGTGACAAAACTAACCAGCACACCTAGGACCTACCCTGGCTGTCCACATGTCCTTAAGGCTCTACATCTCAGGATCCTCCTCTGCTAACCTCAGAGGGCAGCTCACTTTTGGGTCAAATGAGCAAGGTATCTTGGCTAAGGTGACCTTTAGGCATTGGGAGGACTCATTTGTATTTGATGCTGGCTCATTCAGTCCTGCAAGCTGCCACCATAACTGAGAAGGCAACCCCACTCCTACCCTGCACATGCCTTGCCTTGCCACTGCCTTTTAAGTTCTGGGGCACCATATCTCCTCTCTCTTTTGTTTTTGCTGTTTGAAATGCTCTATCTAGTGTTATAGTGGGGGTGACCTCTTATTTGTTCTCCAGTCTCCATTGACACACCAAGGTATTTCAAAATACATGTAGGGGAGACTTCGGGTTGTGATGAGCTCAGCTTATCCCTCCAACTCTGATTGCCACTCTCTTCTCTTTGCACCTGCATCTTCGCAATCCCGAAGTTATATCTTAAAAGGCTGTTAAGAAATCTAAATGAGAGTACATGGTTGAGTTGCATGAAGAGGGTTGCCACTCAGACCTTGGGTGTGGCTAGCAGAGGAAGCTTAGGTTATTTTGTGACAGAGAAATCATATAGCCCAGGCTGGCCTCAAACTCTATTATACAATCAAAGACAACTTTGAACAACTTCTTTTCTTTCTTTTTCTTAAGACAGGGTCTTGCTATATAGCCCTGGCTGACCTGAAACTTACTATATAGACCAGTTCAGCCTCACACTCACAGTTCCTCCTGTCTCTGTCTCTAAAGTGCTGGAATTAAACACATGGGCTACAATGCCCACTCCCGTAATCCCCTCTATGAAAGAAGGAGTGCTTGCCCATCATGCTTGATGCTCTGGGATCCTCAGCACCTAACAAACCATGGGGTATACCCACCTACAATCCCAGTACTCAGGAGATAGAAGCAAGATGGTTCTAAATTGGCTAGGTTTGGTGGTACACACTTTTAATCCTCTCCTGTGACAGGATTCAAGATTGCCCATCACTGACCCCTGTGCAGACAAACATTCCTACTTATACTTGTCCCTGCCTCTGTTTCATTTTGTATCAACCAGAGACAGTCAGGTATGCTTCCCTATTTTAATCGCAGGGGACACTTGACTTCTAGGAATCCTCTCTCCCCAGGATGGCACTCTTCAGCAAGACACACCTGGTGCCTTCTGTCCGTGACAAAGCTTTCCACTCATAACCTGACTGCCTTGCTCTAGAGAATAAAGTAACCCTTGGTATTTCTAATGTTGCTCCATGCATTTCAGTCTCTCTCTCTCTCTCTCTCTCTCTCTCTCTCTCTCTCTCTCTCTCTCTCTCTCTCTCTCTCTCTCTCTCTGTGTCTCTCTCTCTTTCTCTCTCTCTCTCTCTCTCTCTCTCTCTCTCTCTCTCTCTCTCTCTGATAATGGCTGCCCTGCTTGGGGGCCTTGGGACTGATTGATTCTGTTCCCCTCCTTCCTTCCTCTTCACCCTTGAATGGGATTTTCATGCCTGGCACATGGAAAAAATAACATAGAGAAGAGGCAGAACAGGGGATGAACATGAGAGCTAGAAGCAGCAGCAACAGCCTAGTATTAAGGTTCAGAATTGCTTTCACAAGTTGGGGCATTAGATTTGAACATACATCCACAGCCTCTGCCAGGGAATCCCCTCATCATCAAAATGGAACTGGTATAAGTACCATCTCAAGGAGCCACATGGGCCTTGAAGGACAATGTGGGTTATCACTGTTTACTGCACTGGGTCTTGGGGACAGTCTTTCATCCATGGCCTTCCAAGGACTAAGCCACAGCTTCAAGAAAGGGCTGAGCCTGGGAAAATCATTTTGAAAGTGGCTCCCAAGGCACAGTGGGTGCAGGTGAGGGAAGATCAATAGCATTCATCTGCCTACATCAGGGAAAGAAATCAGGGCAGGTAGCCAGGCTCTTGCTGCAGGTAAGAGATAAGGGGCCTCACAAATTGATAGTGGAGATGGAGGCTTAAGGAAGCAGAGTAGATGTGCTGTAACCGCAGCAAAGCCAAGAAGTCTGAGGTTCAAACTTGCATCAATGGCTGGACTACATATAAAACTGTGATTGATGTTCTGTCTTCCTCCAAAGACTCAGGCAAGTGTGGAGCCACAGAACAATACAGGGTAAAAAGTTTTGTTGAAGACCAGGTGAGTTCTCTTCTTCCCAAGCACTGGATATGACTGCCTGAGAAAGTATAGAAGCAGCAGATTCCTCTATAGAAGCTGCGGTTCAGCATCTCCCAACTGTTGGAAGGGTGTGAGATGTCAACAAAGCTGGAGCAAAGGGGATTCTCAGAAACTGCCTTTTGTGAAAAGGCACAGGCATAAGAGAAAGTTTTACTAGAGAACTTCCAGAAGATGTACGTAGAATGGCAGTGATAGAGAAAGATGAAGTATAAAGAACTTTTCCAGAAGTTTGCTGCTGCCAAGGGAAGAAAATAGATCAGTTGGGGCCTTACTCTCCACTCAAGAGTGAGGGTCCACCTGCCAACATACCACCTGAACATCCCATCTCATCTGAAGAGAGAGATTGTTCAGGTCAGGGAGTTCTGAGCAGCTATATGAGGGTGAGAAGGTCAGTCACTAATGTGGTGGTTTTGTCGTTCTTTAGAAGCTTTGTTATATTTGGTTTTGATTTTTTGTATATTTGTACATGTGTAGGACCATATATACCATGGCACATATGTGGAGGTCACAGAGTAATTCGCAGGAGTCAGTTCTCTGTCAATGATGTGGGTCCCAAGGATTGAACATAGGTTGTCAGACTTACCAACAAGCATGTCAACTGGTGAGACTGGAATGGTATTTGGAGCCAAGTCTTTGACCAGATTGTTTCTCCCTTTGGGGTGTGATTTTTTTTTTTTAAGATTTTTTTTAAGTATATGAATACCCTGTCACTGTCTTCAGACACACCAGAAGAGGTCATTGAATCACATTACAGATGGTTGTGAGCCACCATGTGGTTGCTGGGGAATTGAACTAAGGACCTTTGGAAGAGTAGTCAGTGCTCTTAACTACTGAGCCTTCTCTCCAGCCCTAGGGTCTGATTTGTTTTATGACATTGTTTAAAAAAATCCAATACTCACAAATAATATAAAATACCTTTATGTGACTCTAACCAATCAAGTGAAAATCTGTATTACAAGAACTTCAAGTCTCTGAAGGAAGAAGTTGAAAAAAATCTCAGAAGATAGAAAGATCTCCCATGTTCATGGATTGGCAGGATTAATATAGTAAAAATGACCATATTGCCGAAAGCAGTCTATAGATTCAATGCAATCCCCATCAAAGTTCCAACTCAATTCTTCATAGAATTAGAAAGAACAATTTGCAATTTTATTTGGGATAACAAAAAACCCAGGATAGTGAAAACTACTCTCAACAATAAAGAAAACTTCTGAGGGAATCAGGATCCCCAACTTCAACCTGTATTACAGAACAATAGTTATAAAAACTGTATGGTACTAGTACAGAGACAGGAAGGTAGATCAATGGAATAGAATTGAAGACCAAGAAATGAACCCACACACCTATGGTCTTTGACAAAGGAGCTAAAACCATCAGTGGGAGAGAAAAAAAGAGCATTTTCAACAAATGGTGCTGGTTCAACTAGCAGTCAGTATGTAAAAGACTGCAAATCAATCTGTTCTTATTGCCCTGTACAAAGCTCAAGTCCAAGTGGATCAAGGACCTCTCTATAAGACCAAATACATTGAAACTAATAGAAGAGAACGTGGGGATGAGCCTTGAACATATGGGCACTAGGAAATTTTTCCTGAACAGAACACCAATAGCTTATGCTATAAGATCAAGAAGACAAATAGGACCTCAGAAAATTGCAAAGCTTCTTTCTGTAAGGCATCAGGACAAAAAAACAACCAACAGATTGGGAAAAGATTTTTACCAATCCTATATCCAATAGAGGGCTAATATCCAATATATACAAAGAATTCAAGAAGTTAGACTCCAGAGAATCAAATAGTTCTATTTTAAATGGGGGAGGGGGCAGAACAAAACAAAGAATTCTCAACTGAGGAATATCAAATGGCTGAGAAGCATCTAAAGAAATGTTCAACCTCCTTAGTCAACCCTGAGATTCCACCTCACACCAGTCAGAATGGCTAAGATAAAAAACTCAGGTGATAACAGATGCTGGTGAGGATGTGGAGTAAGAGGAACATTTCTCCATTGTTGGTGGAATTGCAAGCTGGTACAACCACTCTGAAAATCAGTCTAGAGGTTCCTCAAAAAACTGGACATAGTACTACCTGAAGACCCAGCTATACCATTCCTGGGCATATACCCAAAAGATTCTCTAATATATAACAAGGACATATGCTCCACTATGTTCATAGCAGCCTTATTTATAATATCCAGAAGCTAAAAAGAACCCAGATGTCCTTCAGCAGAGGAATGAATACAGAAAATGTGGTACATATACACAGTGGAGTACTACTCAGCTATTGAAAACAATGGCTTCATGAAATTCTTAGGCAAATGGACACACATGGTATGCACTCACTAATAAGTAGATATTAGCCCAAAAGCCCACAATACAATTCACAGATCACATGAAGCTCAAGAAGAAAAACCAAAGTACAGATGCTTCAGTCCTTCTTAGAAGTAGGAACAAAAATATTTACAGGAGGAAATATGGAGACAAAGTTTGAAGCAGAGACTGAAGCAAAGGCCATCCAGAGACTGCCCCACCTGGAGATCCAGTCCATATACAGCGACCAAACTCAGACAATATTACTGATTCCAAGAAGTACATGCTGACAGGAACCTGATATAGCTGTCTCCTGAGAGGCTCTACTAGATCCTGACAAATACAAAGACGGATGCTCACAAGCCAACCATTGAACTGAGAATGAGGTCCCCAAAAGAGGAGTTAGAGAAAGGATTGAAGGAACTGAAAGGGTTTGCAACCCCATAAGAACAATAATACCAAACAACCAGAGTGCCCAGGGACCAAACCACTATCCAAAGAGTGCACATGGATGGATCTATGGCTCCAGCTGCATATGTAGCAGAAAATGGCCTTTCTGGGCATCAGTAGGAATAGAAGCCCTTGGTTCTGCCAAGGCTAGATGCCCTAGTGTATGTCAGGGCGGGAAGGTGGGGTGGGGTGGGTAGGTGGATGGAGGAGCACCCTCATAAAAGCAGGGGGAGGGGATAGGGGGTTTCTGGAGGGGAAACCAGGAAAGGGGATTACATTTTAAATGTAAATAAAAACATATCCATTTAAAAAAAAAAAAAAAGAAGAAAATCTAATACAGATACAAGGCTATGACAATATACACAGGCACTCCTCTCCCCATCTCTGACTCCCTTTCCTGGAGTCAACTGCTATTGACCCTCCCAGCTGCTTTTTGGTTTTGCCTCCACATTGCTTACTAATAGTAATTGTATTATTTCTCCCCTCATGCATACCACAAATCTCCATACACCCTCACTGCATAATACCTTATGCACTATACATATATATTTTACTTCTAGTGTCATTATGGTCCATAAATGTCCCAACTAAGACACTTAGGATGCTATAGTTACTTTTTCTTTGTTTGTACAATATTTTGTTTTTCCTGGAATTAACTATTGGATTGTTGTTGAAAGGAAAAGTGTTGTGTCAGGACCACCAAGATGGGGACAATCCAAGAGAGGAGAAATGCAGAACTTGTCAGGATTTTCAGAGGGTTCACAACAGACACTGTATTCCTGTAGTGTAGTCACCAAAAGTGAAAGGAAAACTTCCAATCAAACCAAACTGAACAAACTGGGCCTTGCTACCATCCAAGGGAGGCCATTGTAATCAATGAAGATTGTGGTGGGGTGCAGTCTCTTCAGTCCCATAGGATGGAACAGGGACACTTGATAGTCAATGTTTGTCATCTGCTAACCTGGGAACTGTTTAGGGCAGCAAGGTTTGGGGACTTACCAATCAGCTGCTGTTGGATGAAGAGATTGGACATCAGAAGGTTTGAATGTTTGAGAACTGGGTTATGGGATTAAAGGGTTCAATAGTCCAAATCCAAGTTACAAGACCATATAAAAGAAAAAGTATTGGCTCAGGACCCTTAAGATCAAGTTCTCAGCATAAAGGAGATTTATTTGCCCTAGAGGGACAGAGGATAGGGACAAAGACAGGAGATAGGGGACAAGGGAGAGGAGAAGGGAACAAGGGAGAGGGGAGGAAAGGGGAATGGGATGGGAAGAGGGGTATTTCCTTGAAAGGGGTCAATAAAAGACTGCCTATGCATAGAGGAGACAGATGTGGTACATAAGAAAATGGTAGTGGTTGAAGGGTGGGCCGGTGCTGGACAAGCCAAAGTGGGTCTTCGTGAGGTGGTGGAGTCTTGCTTGAGCTGGTCTCCTCAGCGGTTGCTGGAGTAGAATTTAGAAATAATGAACATCTAGTTGGCTCCAAATTGTAAACCACAGGATGAGTATTCAGTGGGCATGAGAGATTGAGAACGTTTTAGCACACCATAAACCTTGGTGTAGGATTAAAGCCAAAAAGCTTCTGTGGATTAAAACCAGAAAAGCACCATTAGTACAAGAAATCCTCAAAGAAAACTGCATGGTGGAACTGTAAATTCTAGACAAACCCAGAAGTGAACACGGGAAACAACTTTAATCCTGAAATATCCTTGGAAGCAGAACTCATAGAACTTGTGAAAACTGTTAGAGATATCATCATGGACCTCACCTGTGAATCTTTAGAGCCTGTGGTTGTGGACTTGACTCACAATGACCCTGTTGTGATTGTTGAAGAAAAAAGAAGGCCAAGGAGAAATGGAGGAGGTTGTGCCAAGACTATGCTGAAAGCTGTATGATGATCAGTGATGATGAGGAGCTGTCTAGAGACAAAGATGTGTACGTGACTACCCATACTCTTTAAAGCACCAAGGATGAAGGAGCTACTGGACCTAGGCCCTCAGGTACCATCAGTTAGCCAATCTGCATGGATGGATACTCGGAGATTGTGCAGAAAAGGGGTCTCATTGTTTCTACAGAATGTGGCCATGTCTTCTGTAGGCAGTGCCTTCGTGATTCCTTTAAAAATGCTAACACTTACCCAACTTGTAGGGAAAAGATCAACCATTAATGGTACCACCCCATTTATATATGAAATGTTCACAGCTGATCAAGATAGACCAATGGAAAACAACCAGGCTAGCTTTTCTGCATGGTATCTGCCTCCAATTTCCTGAGCTCAAACAGATATTCAAAAATCAATGTCTGATGTAAACTGGTCTTTTGTTTTCCAACCCCTTACATCCTTCTGTTGTCTCCAGTTTGATGCTATGGAGCATGATCCAGGGATGCTCCCAGATCAGATCAGCATCTCTGCCCCTCTGGGTGGTCTGAGCCCAGAGTAGAAAAAAGGAGTCAGGCATATTGGAGTTGAGCATTCTGGTTCCAGCCTCTTTATGGAGCTTACGTGTTGGCCAAGACATTTCCCTATTGGGAAAGTGTGCCCCAGCTCTTGTGGGTGCAGAACCTTCCCAAGGAACCTGCCAGTTAGCTATTCTGACTACCAAACAGTGACCTGGCCAGACAGTCCACCTAGCCCTAGGATACCAGTACATAAACTGCCCATGAAAAAGCCTAGCTGGTGGACTAAATTTTCTTTCCCATGAGAACAGAGGTGCCCTGTGATTCTGCAAATCAAGAGACTCTGCAGGGCAACTGTTTCCTAAGAACGAAAAAGTGCAATAAAACCCATTCTTCACCTGTTCTCCAGTTATCTGGAAGATGAAGCACTGCTAGTATCCTCAGTCCAGTGTTGCCTATGGGAGCAGTGCCCACCCCACCCCATCTCTATTCTCCAACTGTTCTCAGGAACCTACTCATGCTCCAAAGTTCTTTGCCTGGCACAGAGCATTCAAGGCTAATAGGACAAGCTAGTGTTTGAGTGTCCTCTTTTCTGCTAAGATGTGTCCTGTGTTGTCTACAGTGCCCTCCATCCCTCAGTTTTTCAGGTCCCACTGCCTAACGTCTGCCCAAGCATAGATACCAGGAGGTGGTAGCAGTAACAATGATCTTATCAGCTGTTCACTTACATGCTTTTGCCCAAGTTACTGTTGCCCATGTGTCAGAGGTGTTGCCCTACTCAACCTACCACTGTCCTGGCTTTCCCACACCCCTTGAATAGCTAGATATTTCCAAAGCTGCTCTTCTGGCCAGTTGAGCTTTGATTCTTTGAACTTTTGACTGCTCAGTATGTTTCAGTCAGCAAAGTGTGGTGCCTCTTCCTCTCAGTGGGACAACATAACAATCTCTGCTCCACCCTATATGTATGGGAGCCTCTGGTGCTCTCAGAGACAGCAAAGATGGTAAATTGCCCCTGGGGACACCAGGCACAGGATGGCTTGTAGAGAATAGGCCTTGAATGCCAGCCTGCCTCCACATTCACACCACTTTCTCAGAGGGCTTCAAGCCAAACCAATAGCTTTTTTGTGTGAAACATCTTTGAAGTGGGAAAGGGACCACTGGAGCTTTTCTAACAATACCTGACTTTCAGTTTACTGCTCTGAAGGAGCAGGGACTCAGTACAGAACTCACTTTGAATGGCTCTGAAGGAGTGTCCCTCCTCTATGTGAAAAGAAAATAGTTTTATTCTTCATTCTAACTTTTTATCTGTTTGACTTCAGTTATTCTGGATGAGAGTAATAAGTTTTTGTTTTTTTTTAACATGGACTCAGAGGGTAAGAGCATTAACTCATCATTGTGATGTGTGGTATGTGCCCTTCCCTTGGATGTCACAGCCATTGAGTTCCCTGTGGGTCTCATGGACTTGGTCTTGTTAGTTCTAATGATAGCCAGACTTCAAGGAGACAAGGTCACCATGCAGCCAGTTCACTGGTAAATATGGTGACACCCACTTAAAAATTAGTTTTCTCCTTAAGACAGTTTATGAGGTTGGTCATAAAAGTTCTATTACTTCATCCTAAATTAAATTGAGAAAAATGTGTTTAGTTCTTCTAGTCAGAAACTGCATTAATAGGAAAAGGTTGGCATAGAAAAAAATTTTCTTTCCTTTTCCCTTAATGTATATAGTTTGACTCTTTTCTTTGTTATATTTAAACGATGCTCATGGTATCAGTCTGTTTTAGACTAGTATTAAAGATAGAAATAAAACAATTTGAGTGAAAGAAAGGAAGGAATGAAGGAAGAAAAAAAGAAAGAAAGAAAGAAAGAAAGAAAGAAAGAAAGAAAGAAAGAAAGGAAGGAAGGAAAGAAGAAAATGGTAGTGTATAAAGGTTCACGGGGGAAATGCTGTGTTATAATGAGTTGTTTAATTTTAATTGGGCATGTTAATTAGGTGAGCCAAAGGGGCTTTTGATTGCTAGACATTAATACTTTGATAGCTAGACATTGGTAGTTAGCCTCAGGAGGAGGAATTGGCCAAATAAGGGAATAGTCCTTGGGGTCTAGCTTTAGGAATGTAATCTAACAGTTTATAGCAAGGCAGAGGGAATTGTGGAGAAGGGTAAGGCCTGACAGATCCATGTGCGCCATGGCCAAGCTGGTCAGAGGCCCTTCAATTGTTATTCAAATTAAAAAGTACTTTCCACTAATTGTTACACAGTAATTAAAACTCTATAAAACTTCTAGTTTTAGTTTGCTTTCAAAATATTCTAACAAAAGCCATCTTGAGGGAAGATAGGGCTTATCAGGCTTACAGAGTACAGTCCCTCATTAAGGAAAGTCAAGACAAGAATTCCTGGGGAGATGGGGGTGACTTCCAGGGAACAAAATACTAGAAAAGGAAAGTTGCAGAGATGGAAAGAAGCTTTGGGAATGAGAATGTAGTCAGCCAAGGAAAGTGAGGGCAGTTTGGGATTTCCTTTGTGTGTGCATTATGGTGGTGGCTTTCCAAGTGTGTGGAGTGTTCACAGTGCACCATTTTATCTCAGAAAATTTCATCTTTTAAACCTATTATATATATATATATATATATATATATTATATATATTATATATATATATTATATATATATAATATATATAATATATACCTATTATATATATATATTATATATATATATATAATATGTATACATGCTAGGCAAACACTCTACCACTGAGTTAAATCCCAGTCCAAGGAGTCTGACTTTTAAAATATAGGTTTTGGAGCAACAAGCCCTGCTCACAGAGTTCCTGAGGGTTAAGCTTAATCAGGACCCTTAATCAAAACTGAAAAGCCCTACAATTTATGTATCCAATATAACTCTTTCTCTAAAGTTTTCCAAGAGACAGACTTTAACAGATATCCAGAGGGGCCATCTTGAATTTCTCTGTACCATCTGATCTTGAGGCTAGTCAGATTTGACCAATGGACTCTCTGAGGGCCCTGGAGTAGCTTGTTTGATTCTGTATGGGGCTTCTCTGAGGAGGGAGTGGCTTCTCCCTTTGCACACATTGACTACAGTACTTTGTGACCCCAGAAATCAGCAAGAAAGGTTAACTTCCACAAGGAGCCAGACTAAAGCCCAGGGACACTGGGCTAGAAGGTTAAAGTCCTGATAGTCTCATCCTCCTTCACAGAGACTGATGCAGGGCAACATACCATAGTGGATTGAGAATGGTGTCCACTTCCCCTTGAACTTGCACAAGACCCCTCTAAGTCACTCTGAAGTTACTTTCACATGGCATGGGACAGGGGACTATATCAGGTAGTACAGAACCATCGTTGCCAGGGTTTGCCCTTGAAATCAGAGCAAGGTAGGGTATTTATATCAGTACACTCAGATGCTACCAAGCCCATCTCCATGAATGATAGCCCCCAAGGGAGCCATACATGGAACCCAAACCAGAAAAAAGAGGCCATTGTACAGGGCTGGCCTGTCTCGCTCTACCAGACTGGAATCTCAGGGCCATGCCTCTGCCTCACCTTATACCTAGGCTGCCAGCCTCCTGCCAGCTAATCAACTTCTAAAAATAGTACTAACTTGCAGCCAGAGTCAGATGACATTCTTTCCAGGCACCAACCCAGTGACAACTGAGTCTATTATGGCTTCCACTGCCTCCTGAAGGCAGGTAGCAGCAGTAGCCAGACAAGTGTTGTAAACTCAATCATGGGTCCTGGGAAATCTGCAATTTGAGTGGTAGACACTGGGCACTCTCTGGACCCCACACATCTTCTGAGGACAGGTATAGTAGGACCATGGTAGCACACTCTGGAGAGGAGCTGGCCTAATAAGGACTTTCAGATCCAGAAACAGTGAGATCCATGGCTCCTACAGCAAAGCAATTGAGAAATATCAGTGTAGACAAAAATAATCCATAAATATGGGTTGAGATGTAGGTCAATTGGTAGAGTGCTTGTTTAGCACCCATGATATCCTGAGGTCAGTCCCTAACACCACATAAACCAGATGTATTAGTGGCACATGTCTTTAAATCTAGCAATAATATGTGGAGGCAGGAGGATCAGGAATTCAAGGTCATCCACTGCTACATTGTAAGTTCATGGCTAGCCTGGGCTATATGAGACCTTAATTTAAAAAAAAATCTATAAATATGGCCTACCACATGTTCTTGTTGCTTTGGGTTTTTTGAGACAGGGTCTTTTTACATAGTCCTTGCTACTCACCATAGCTTCTCACTTTGTAGACTAGGCTGGCCCGGGACTCACAGAGATCAACCTGCCTCTGCCTCCTGAGTGATGGGATTAAAGGTATGTACCACCAAGCCTGGCTCCACTACATATTCTTTATTTTGCAAAAGAAATTACAAGCAATCTCACATCACGCATCCTAGAAACATTGTGTAAGTTTCTACCACTGTCCAGGTACTTCCCATAGGGGAACATGTAGGTGGTACAATATGGCCCCTTGCCCTAGACAAGACTTGAAAGAATTGTGCCCCCCACCATGCTTGGCAACTTGACTCCTTGTTTCAGTCTATTAGGGCAGTGTTGACAAACAGTTATAAACTGGATCTCCCAGAGAACAGAGTGGGCCTGTCATAGTCCCAGAAATTGGACTTCTATAATCAAGGTAACTCCTGAAGGGTGGCAAGGGTAGAGACAATAGAGGGAGAGTAAAGGAAAGAGAGGAGGAAGAGGGGAATTGCTTCTGAATATCTGTATTGGATTTGAAGGAAACCTACCAGACAACAGAACACTGGATAGCAAGCTCAGGCCAAGAATTCTTCAAAGTATAAAGGACACTACAAGATAGAAATGTCATCTTCCTATGAATCTCTGAATGGCTCTTCCTTCTAACCTCAGTCCAGCTGTCTCTAACTTGGCAAAGTTCTAATTCAGAAGGAGGTCCTTAGTCCCAGTGTAGCAATATCGAAGCCATTGAAGGCACAACAGAGATGTGCCTCTTGTCAGGAGATATTGAACTTGCCTCACCAGCATCTAGAAAGCTGGTCCTAAACCATCAGGAACCTTTGAATGGACTGTGGTTTCTGCTCCACTCCCATAGAGTTTTTAAGGTTTGCTTCTGACCCCCAAAGGACCCATGAGGTATGCTCCTATGAGAGCTTAAAGTCTCCAGCAAACCTTCTGCTTGCTCTGCCTTTAATAACTTTCAGGCAATCAAGGCTCCAGTCATCCAGCTGGCCACTAACTCAAACCACATACCTACCTATTGACCTCTAGATGACAGCTTACCTAAACTGCTGGTTTGTGGGTTTGATGCACATACTTGAAGGGACGTTCCTTGCCTTTACCTAAGTAGAAATGGTCACCACTCAATACAGTATGTGTGATTTTGAGACCCTGAGCACCTAGATGAAGGCATCTTTTCTCTTCACGGGGTCATTGCCTGCTCCTCTCTGTACTGGGCTGTGGGATGCATCTTCCATAGTCCTGCTGGCAGGAAACTTCCACCCACTGGGACAGTTCAGTGCTTTTTCTTACACACCAATTTGGAATTTGTGCCAGGCTGGGCCAGGGAGAGCAATTCCACTAAGCTCAGAGTTGGCCCACCTGGAGCCTATCATTTACCCGGGAATGCTTTACCATCAGAGCAAAAGACTTACAGGCTATTTGCTAGATATTCTCCTAGAAAGTTGGGATTGTTTGATTGTTTTTGAGACAGAGTCTCAGGTAGCCCAGGCTAGCCTTAAATTCACTGTGTAGCCAAGGATGATCTTGAACAGCTAATCTTCCTACTTTAGGTGTCAGGATTATAGGCCTGCTCTGTCACAACCAGCTTATGCAGTGCAGGGCTTAGTGCATATTAGACAAACACCACACCACCTGAGCCACATCACAGCCTTCCTGGAAGAGCTAATAATTTGTATTTTTAGGAAGAGGAAATGTCACCCTCCCCCCACCCCCAAGAGAACTCAAAAAGTCACAGGTTACAGGAGGAGCCCAACATCTCTGTCACATATCCTCCCTGTTACAGGAAGTGAAGTGCTGAGGTTAGAATGACTCAGAGGGTATCATGCTCACCCAACTTGCTAGAGGCCCTGGGTCTGATCACTGTCCTCCATAAACCAAGTATGGTTCCATTCTGCTCATGGGCAAAGGACTGAGAAACCAGTGCTGTGCTCTGTGGTGTTCTCCGTACTTACTCAACTAGTGGAGTTTGTCTTACCTGTAATATTAGTACTTAAGTGGAGGCAGGATGATCAGGAGTTCAAGGTTGTACTCAGCTACCTAGAAAGTTCAAGGAAAACCTGAGATATGTGAGACCACTAACAGAAAGACAAAGAAATAGGGAGGGAGGAAAGCAAGCAGGGAAGAGAGGTGATAGGTTTCAAACTACTACTTTAAACTCTCATTTTGGTTAACACTTCTCTTTGTACCTTTGTAGCTCTTGTCTGCTGCACCTGGTTCTTTTCTCTCCACATGACACAGCTCAGTCTGGTCATGGCCACTCTGGACTCTTCTAGATGTCCCTGCCTCTGGCTGTGCTCTCTCATATACCATACCTATAATAAACTTTCTCCTCCACCATACCTAGGATCAGTCATATTCTTTCCTTTTTTCTTTCTTTTCTTATTCATCTGGCTGTGTCCTTTCTTCTTATTTTTTTTGTTCATTCATTTAATCATTCATTCATTCAGGCGAGAAGAATACAGAGAGATGCTATTTCTAGAAGAAATAAATCCAAGGCTGGCAGGACACACTGCAGAAACCAGAATGAATTAGTCACATCCCTTTCTTTACTGGTGCTAATTTCATTTTCTTTTCAGGAATTGGATCATGTTGTGATCTTAGTCTCTTGGTTCAGGAGTAGACATGAGCTCCATCTGGCCAGTGAAAAATAAGAAGTTACTACATACTCGGGTCAAGGCAGGATGAAAAGGTGAAAAAGTAATGAGAAATAAAGATATTTCTCCTTTCTGTATTGGCTATTGTCTTTAGAGGATGTGAAGCCTGGAGATCTTGCAGCCATCTTTGCTACTATGAGGAAATCTAAAAAAATCCTATTCACTCAGTGACTGTCTCTAGACTTTGTGAAACATCACTTTAAGAAATTTCATAATCCTTTCCCCCAAGTAACATTGCTCTCTGCAAACAGGGCAATCCTGCTCACAGGCAGAGAGCCAGGAAACAAGCCTTGTACTCTGTACTCTGTACTTAAGTCAGAGTTTGGCTCAGAGGCCTTGGCATAACACCTTCACTCTATAGCATTGTCAATGAAAACTCTGCCTCTTGAGATTTCTTCCTCCTCATTCCCAGGAAGCCTAATCTTCTGTTTGTGAAATCACTCCCAGTTTCCATGGAGACTAGACACCTATAGTAGAGGTAAATTGCTAGATGGGTCTAGGGCTCAGCCCTGGAGCAGAGGGCAGAAAGGGCAGATTGGGCCCTTCCTAATGGCCTAATTGTTATCATTCTCTCACAGTGGTGTGCTTACTAATTTTTTCCAAAGGACAAGAGACAGACCTACCCCAGATCACCTTCTTTGTCTTAACAAGGCCTACCTCTCCCAACCCTGTATGTCTCAACTCCTAGGAACCTTCAGGACACTGCCAAGCTGTCCCCAGGGCAGAGGCAGGGCCTTTACTCAGCAGCCTTTAGACTGGCAAGGTAGAACCCACAGGGAAACGGCAGGAAGTCTCACCCTCTGAGCACATCAGACCTGAGAGAAGTTCTAGGTGGGCCAGGTAAGTTCCAGTTAACACACCAAGCAGATAGGCAGAAGCACTTGTGAAGCACCTATTGCATACAGTGACCATTCTTGCTTCAGCCCCTATTAGCCTCTCTGAAAATGGAAAAGATGCTGACATCTTTGGAAGAGCCATTATTCTGTCCACCATAGCAAACCCTGCCTGAGAACAGAGTCCAAAAGTAGGCTCAACTAACTTTACAGGAAAGGTGGTAGAGGTGCCTTCCTTAGAAGCCTAGACAAGCCACTTCCACACCAACATAGACTACTAGCATGGTTCAGCTGAAATTGAAGAGGAAAGGTTGTTCTCAACTAACTGGGTTGCCAGGAGACAATACAGCCCTCCCCTTGGCTTGTTTGGTTGTGGCTTGATGGTCTGTCACTATGACTATTTTCTTACAAAACAAACAAACAAAATAACCCCTCTTTTTTTGTGTTTGTGAGAAATATGTAAAACCATTCCTGAATGTGAGTATAGGCCTATGTGTGCCATGACACATGTGTGGAGGTCAGAGGTCAACCTTGGGTGTTGGTCCTCACTTTCTGCCTTGTTTGAGACAAGGTCCCCTCCTGTTGTTACATACACCCCAGGCTAGCTGTGTTAGAACTCAGATGCTCCTTCAGCCTGCCCTCAACAACTTAGCACCAGCAGACACTAGACCAGTTATCGCCTGCTGCTGCCACCCCTAGCTACATAATTTTCTATGCAGAACATGTACTCTTGAAAAGTTTCCTCCTAACATATGGCTCTCTCCTGCCTTGTTCTCTTTCTATGTCTTTCAGTCTCTCTGTCTGTCTGCCTGTCTCTTTGTCTCTAGCTCTCTCGTGTCCCTACTCTGAGGCGTCCTTTCTCTTCTCTCCCCACATCCTCATCTCACATCTCACCATGCCAGTAACCTTCTTGCATTAGATCTATTACATGGTGTGTTTTCTGTGTGGCACTCCTTGGCCCCAATCCACCAACATACTTCTGCTGCTAAATCCTAACTAGCTGGCTTAATGAGTTTCAAGGGATTCTCCTGTCTCCATGTCCCATCTCACCACAGAAAAACTAGGATTACAGATGCTTTCCCAGGCCTGTCTTCTCACAAGTTCTGGTGTATTCTTGTTCAGATACTTACATCTGAATAGCAAGCAATCAGCCTCCTCCCCCAACCACTGTGGCTCCCTTATGACTCTGGTTGTCATGCAGACTGAATCCTCATGCTGAAGGTCTGACTTCTTCCTTCTGAGTGGAAAGAGGTCCTGCCCTGAGTTAGATTCAGGGCCCTGCTACAACCACATCTGCTTCTTTTCACAGTCTGAGATTTAGAGCCTTTCAGTGCTGTGGGTAAACCTAGGCTTTCCAGGTAGGTAACAAGGACCCTTATCTCTGGGGAAAAGAGGCAGCTTGACTTCTTTTTTTCCCCATAGATTTATTTTTTTAAGATTTATTTGTTATATATAAATACACTATAGCTGTCTTCAGACACACTAGAAGTGGGCATCAGGTCTCATTACAGATGGTTGTGAGTCACCATGTGGTTGCTGGGATTTGAACTCAGGACCTCTGGAAGAGCAGTCAGTGCTCTTAACCACTGAGCCATCTCTCCAGCCCTGGCATCTTGAGTTCTGTCACACTGAATAACCCACATATTTACTGAGCTCTGCTCTCTAACCCAGAGAAAGTCTGACTCTGGTTACCTGTGGCCCTCCTCCCCTGCCTTACTATGTAGCACAGGTCACCTATTAGCTCAATATGCTTCTTCTGGAAGCAAATCCTCCTTTTACCTCAGAAATCTTTAAAAGACACTTTTATGTCATGAGGAGCTGAAATACTTGACAGGCTCTTATTAGCCAGCTGGTGGCATTAGTATGGCTCTTGCCTGAAGGGCTTTCTTCGGCTTCTTTCTGTAACCACCTGCTCCTTTCCTTTCCTAACGCCTAACAGGTACAGCCTATGGAGCGGCTCTTTGAGCTACAGGGACAGAGATTTCAAGGGAATCTCAGAGATCTGTGGCTGCACCTTCATTGGGCCTTGTTTCATGGATTCTCATCGTATATACCAAATGCCAAGCTTGGCTCCCAGACTGGATACAGAGAGAAGAGAGGCAGCAGCCACTGTGCCTTGCCCAATTTCCAGTCCCAGTGCAGAAAGACCACGGTGAAACTTAGACTCCAGATAGGTCCAGTTCACTTTTGGCTTTGGGAGAATGGGTTCACAATACTCCCCACACACCTTCTCATTCCCAATGAGTAAGACCAGCTCATGTGGACTGAATGCCTATACCTGACTCTGTCCTTACTGTCCATCCACGTTCTTTGCTCAGCCTCACACTTCTTTCCTCTTTCTCCTTTCCCCCAACACCCCCAATTCTCTAGCCCATTGTATGTAGATATACCTGGGAAATTGCAGAGAGAAACAAGAGTCTTCCCCAGTGAGAGGTACCAACCATGATGAGACTTTCTTTGCCTATTGGGGAGATACCTCATGGGTTAGGCCCTTTGTGCAGAGACAAGAAACTTTGGCCATGTTTTTCCAGGCATTGGATAAGGTGATAGTGGCCTGGGGGCAGAGGCAGTAGAGGAGGTAAGGAGTGAGTGGAACACAGAAATAGAAGGATAGACAGGGTTGGGGGTGGGTCCCAGATAGTCAGACCCCTGGATGAGGCCCTGACTGCCTACAGAGCTTAGAACCTGAAAGCTTGAGGACCACTTATAGACCATGTTTACTGTAGAGAGAAAGGCTGAGGAAGGCTGAATACAGGAGGCCAGAGACTGCAGCCTCCTAGAGCACTCCCCAAGATGAGAGGAGTAGGGTCTGGTGCTGGATTCAGAAAGATCAAGATAGAACCAGTGGCTTGGTTAGATGTGGGGAGATGAGAGGTGTGAGGAAGAACAGCTGCCTTATCACCACTCAGATTAATGACAGAGGGAGGGGAAAAGTCAGAGCCTCACTATAGGTGTCAAAGGACAGAGTCCTCTCCATTCTGCTGCTTGATTTGGGGCCTCTGAGGCTCCTGAGATCAACAGTATAAGTAAACTCTGATCTACATTTTAGCCTCGTGAAGGAGTCTCCAAGAACAACAGTCAGTTACAGGCTTTCTTTCTTTCTTTTTAAGTTACATTATTTACTTATTATTTTTATGTCACACACAAAATAATTAAATGTAAAAGAAAATTGGACAAGATCCCCCTCCCCACACACACAAACACACTTTATCTAACAGGGTAAATTTAAATTAGGACCCAAAGTCCATCAGAGCCATTTGCACTGGGTTACACAAGAAGGGAATTCAAGTCTGGGGACTGGGGCAGGAAGCCAAGTCTCCTCAGTGCCTTCCAGCTCTGAGGATCTTTAATTCAACTTTGTCCTGGGGCTGGGGAATGACATGCCTACATCCGGCTTTGCTTAACCTTGAGGGTGGCAGGGCTTGCAGAGCCGGAGGACTGGGTAACCCTCTGCTTCCCAGAACTAAGATACTCTGCTCTCTTTGGGGCTGCTCAGCCCTCAGACCTCTTCATTGTTGCTCCACCACTGGTCGTCTACAAACTATTTGGGACCCAGAGAAAGGAGCAGTTTCCTTTCCACATCTCTCAGCCCAAGCTCCCTCTGCCTCAGAGGAAAATCCCAGTCCTTACCAAAAGCTGACACCAACCTCACCAGTTAATCCAGATTAATAGGAGGAGGCTGGTGATCCCTCAGGCTAGGAGACACACCCTGAACCAGTGGCTAACCAGAGAGCAGCCCATGTGCCAGATGTTTGTCTTCACATCAGCCACCCCAACCTCACCTGATCCTGCCACACCCTCTGTGGTCAGCACTAGCCAGACACCAAGCCTGTGGGAGCCACATTGCATTTAGCTGAGCCGTGTGGGGCTGCATATGCTGGATGTCTACTCTGGACTCTGGGTTTTGCCTAGCACAGGCCACTTCATGATCTTAGCCTCCTGTTTTAGGGCTCAGTGAAGAACTATAAGTCTCTTCAAGCTAGGGATGGTCACCACACAGCATCTCCCAGCTGTTTCTGCCAGTGGTTGCTATGGTAATTTCAAGCAGTTCCCACAATTTGCCATTTTGTGAGAAACCCCTCCTGTTCCCAGTGGACTTAGCTTTACCAGTGGCAGAGCTGCCTCTGAAAGGCAGCTAAGGCCCTCCCCAATAACAGTTACAGCATCCATGAGCATAAACCCAGAGATAAGCTTATTTAGGGAGAACTCCTAATTCAGGAACATTTTAAAATCATGTTCTTGAACATAAAAGATACAAGAAAGTCAGAAGACAAAGAAAAAGAGGCTATTCTTACTTAGTTAGACATTGGGATGCATGCCTGAAACCCCTAACTTAAGAGGTAGGGTCAAAAGATCATTCTTCAGCCTGGGCTAAATGAGACCTTGTCAAAACAAAACAAGACAAAAACCAAGTAATTCTCAGTATCACTGTTCATAAATAATAAGGTATAAGCATAATTATAAAAGCTTACAAGGTATTCATCAACCAATGCATAAAAATGCATAAAAAAAACCTCTCATAATATCTGGAATTTCAGGATGCAATAGTTAGAAGATATTCATACTAAAAAATTATAAATGCAAGCCAGTTATGGTTTGGTTCATAGCTATAATCCAGTAGACAGAAACATGAGGATCTCTGAGTTGGAGGCCAGTCCGATCTACATAGTGAGTTCCAGCTAGCTAGGACTACATAACATCCTGCCTCAAAGATGAATAAATAAACAAGTAATAATATATAGGCATGTCGTGGTGGCTTAACATGAGGCAGGTATAGGCTTGTGGATTGGTTACCAGTTTGAGGGCAGCCTAGGGTACATAGTAAATCCCGATTCTATCTCAAAAAATATACTAAAATTCAAGTTATATAACAGATAATTCATTCAGTATTTAGGACATGCACTAAAAATGGATTCAATTCTGGAATTCACAGGTAACTGGTCGTCTTGTATTATATTATATATTATATATTATATTTAAACAAAACCTTGGCTCATCCATAGTCAAAATACAACCTGCCTCTATTGTAGCCCTGGTCTCACCCCGAGTGGGAGATGCTAATTCATCTCTCTAACGCCACAATTTCCCCTCATTCTCCTGCAGCAGTTACTGTTTGGGAGGGGAATTGTTTTTGTTTCTTTGTGTGTTGTTGATGTTGTTTTGATGGGTTTCACTAGGTAGCCCTGGTTAGCCTGGAACTTGCTATGTAGACCAGGTTAGAATTAAACTCATGGTGATCTGCCTGGCTTCTTCCTCCTGAGTGTTGTGATCAAAGCAGTGCACCATCATGCCTGGCCAGTTAGTTCTTGAAGTTATCAGAGATAAGATAGAAATAGGACAAATCCAGGGTTTTCACTATATCATATCATATCAATCATATCATATTATATATATGTATATATTATACTATATATAGTATATTATGGCCTTATGTTTCTGGAAGGGGTGTGGTAGAGGTAGAACATCCTTTTAGAGAATTCTGTGCATTCTTGTAGGAGCTATCCAGTCTGGTACTTTGCAAGTAGCTGACTGGTTACACTGGCTAGTAATCAGGTAGGGTCATCCTGCAATTTCCTTGGCTAAACCTGCTATACAGCTTTCTCAACCAAGTGATGCCTAGTTATGGTCCCACCACAGGACATAGGCACCTGTTCACAGATGTATTAAGACATCCAACAAGAGTTATATAGAGAACACTAAAGTTTTATGATGTCCCAGGAGATGTTCTTTAGTAGAAGTAGACTCAGAGGTAGTAAGAAAAACAGAGAGGGAAGCCATGTTATAGAAGGAGTTGGGGGTTGAGCAAGACCCAGGTTTTCTATCCAGGAGCTGGGGGCTTAGTGCCATTATCAGATAGAAAAGTCCAGGCAGGGCTAGGGGATGCAGTGGGATAGTTTTAACTTCACAACTGACAATGATGTAGGACCCTGAACATATGGCATAATTCCCCCACAGCCCCACATTCAGACTCAGTCCCTCCATTACCAAGTTCTTTGGCTATAGGTCTGCATTAAAGACCTGGAAGAAGCAAAAGCCAGGGAGTCTATATCTGTTCAGGCCAGGATCAGAGCATACAAGTGCTTCAGAGAATGCTGGACTCTCCATATTCTTTGAGAACAGAATGTGTACATCCTCTGAGAAGCTGTTCACCCTGGCTGTCATCCTATTCTCCCTGCTAGTTTTCCTTGAATGGTAAGAGGTTGCAGGTCTCCCCAGTCTCCAAGACAAAGGACAGTCTACTTCAAGGACAATGAGATGGATACACCCAGAACACAAGGCCCCCACCCAGTGAAGATTGGCTGGTGATGATTTCCGGTAGCAGGTCCCAACAAGCTGCAGCTGGCTTTGAGAAATGAAGGAAAATATTCTTGGCAGCCTAGGAAGGCACAGCCTCTGCTCTAACCCTTACCTCCTGAATGAGGCCCAGCCCTATGTAGGAACTGGTACTGCCTGCATTCTAAGAAGAGTGTTACAGCCAGACCCTCTGGGCTCCCCTGAATGTTAAGTAGTGTCCACAATGCTTGCTCAACTCAAAATGGGTCAGAAGCATAGTTGGGGAGATGAGGGACTAGGACTCTGCCAGCTCCCCCCATCCCTTGTGCTGGTTAGTTTTTGTCAATTTGATACAAGTGAGGGTTATCTAAAAAGAGAAAAATTCTATTGAGTTTTGCCTTGGCTTCTTGAGATGATGACAGTAACCTGCAAGCCAAAAAAAAAAAAAAAAAAAAAAAAAAACCTTTCTCCTTAAGTTGATATTGGTCACCACAACAATAGAAAACAAACTGAGACATTCTGTCATGGTCTACATCTCCTCTTCCTCAGTGTTCAGCATCAATCGTGACCAAGTGAGCTTGGTCAGAACAATAGGGTCAGGCCTGGCCAGCTGCTCTGCTCTGTGCTCTCCTGACTCCAGAGGCATCCTGGTGATAGAGGTGCATGAAAGGAGACAAATTTGTTTGCCTTTCTAGGTTGGGCAACATCCACCAGGCCAGCCACAGGCAGTTACTGAAAGCAGACCTCAGTCACCTTCCAGACCAGCACATTCGCCCACACATGAAGCAGCTAAGGCCTAGGAGCAAGATCAAGGTGGGATCCACCCAGGGTCAGAGGCCTCTACATCCTCTAGAGGCTAAATGGGAGATTGGGTGGAGGGAGCCAAGCAGGAGAAACAAGCTCCTCAGAGTAGCTCTGCCCAGTTACTCAGACAAGGAAACACAGGAAACATGGAATGTTCTCACTGGGGCCCAAAGCAATGGGCAGGGATGATCTCAGAACACCACCTCCCCATCTCTGGGAAGCTACTGGTCCTTCTGAGGACTGGTTGAATGGAAAGAAGTCAGGTGTGAAGTAGTGAGAAAGCCAATTGTTAAGTGCTAAGTTGGGGCAACTTTGCATGCTCACCAAGTTCGTTTGTCTCACTTCTGTGTATCTTCCTTCTCTGCCTCAGAAAGCTACCAGAACACCGGTCTACTCACTGGCACCCGGGGAATTGAAGACACGGTGTTACAGAAGCCCATCCTAAAACTCCAGGCCACTACCATAAAAGTGAAAGCACTAGTCAGTTTCTGTGATTCTGAAAAAGGCCCCCTACTGTTGTCAGACTCTCTTGTCCCCGTTTCTGTGCTGTACCCCACAGAGACCCTCCTGCCTGTACACAAGTTGAGGCAATTTTTTCCATGTTGTCTTTTTAAAATTAACACGGTAAAAATGATACAGTGTGAAAACTGAAAGGTTCATATGGAGGAAATAAACTTTAACAGCTTCTCTGTCCCATCCCCCACCCCCCTATCACAACCCCAGCCAGGGTCCATCTGAGGCCTGGTTTCCAGTGCTTACCAATTTCATGTTCTCTCTACCCTTCACTTTTTCTGCTAAAGACTGAATTCCTAGCTGTACAGGATGCAGATCTACCTCTTACACAACAGCCCCACTCACACCCACAGGGCTATTATGGTTATGTCACTGGAATCCAAATTCACTGTTAAGGCATCATTATGACTAGGTCACGGTTATTAGACCCACCCCTTGTTGGTGATTTGGTGAGACACTGCAGAAATGTTCATTTTTGGCAGTCACATTCCCTTGCCACACTGCTGGACAATTGATGACACCAGAATCCTTACAAGTGACTATTAGCAGACAAGGAGGAAAGGGGACAAAACTCCAGGGTGGGAAGTAAAGGAATGAAGCTGATTGTGACTGATACCAGCTGCCCTCAACTGAAATGAGGACCATGCTACACTCAGTAAGAAGGGATGCAAGTGGAATCATTCAGACAGCAGAGGAAAGCAAGGCCCATGTAATACAGTTGTTATTGTAGTACTGAAGGGCTACTCCTGGAGGAAAATATCCCACCCACCAGCAAAGGGGGATGACCTAAACATGTATCCCTGCCTGTGCTGTGGAGAAATCCAAATACCCTTGAGATGCACCATGCCAAGTCTCTGTGTTCTTGGCTCTTGCCATTTAGAATCCTTCTACCTCTGTGGCACAGAACCCACAGAACCCTGAAAAGAGCATAAAACCAATCAGTTTGGCAGCCCAGCTGTGGATCTCACAAAAAAAAAAAAAAAAAAAAAAAAAAAAAAAAAAAAAATCCCTCCCAGGCATAAAAGATTCACACAGATAGAACAATATTGATAATGTGTTCACAGCCCATAAAGATAAAACAGACAGAAAAGTAACCTACCAGCAGATCCAACAAACCAAAAAATTAATTGCCTGAGAACCTTAGGTAGTAGTGTAGGCAGATGATGGCTTTAAGGAAGTGTATACCTGTTTAAATTATTACAGTGGCAAAAAGGGAAATGAGCTCCAGAGAGTATTGTTAAAAGCAAGATAGATTTGGAGAGAATGGTTATCCATTCTCGTTTGAAAACAAGAAATGAAGCACATGAAATATAAATCTTAGCACATCTGTTAATGACAGAATACATGCAGCCTCATTTACAGTAGGGCCAAGGTAGCTCAGCAACCAGAATGTAAAGTCCCTGTTGAGACAGAGACCACAGGCTGGAGCACAAGGACCAGAAAGTAGGACTAAGAACAGCAAGACCAGATTCAAAGGAGTTCTGGCTGAAAATCATTTTCTTTAGAATGTTGAAGGTGATGATCTCTTATTCCTGGCTTTTGGGTTGTTCTGGAAGGCAGATACATTGTATTCCTGTGTTAACACCCTCCCAGGAGCATCAGGATCAGCATCCACAAGGCAATGCATTGAGAGGGTGTTCTCACTTGCTTTAACCTTCAGCTTAGGGAGCAATCTCCTTTCTGCAATTCCCATATTGTAGATATTTTGCATTCTAACATAACTCATTTTCTTCATCTTCCCTCTCCAAAATTCTACTTTTTCTGCTTATATTTTCTGTGATAAATTCTTTTTGAAAAATCAATTATGATCATTATTGTTATTGTTGTTGTTGATGATGATGGAATAGATCATAACCTCCAGTTATGAACTAAATTCTTTCTCCCATAAATTGCTTTGTGTACTTTATCATAGCAAATGAAAAGGAAGCCACGACACTGTGAAGCCTCTTTCTACCACCATCAGTGAAAGCATCTTCCATTTCTTCCCCAGATGCAGCTCTCTTCCTACCTCCCATCTCCATTCTCAGCCAGCTTCTTTTACCTGTGACTCCTCCATTCACCTTCTCCATCTTTTTAGGATGCCATTGATAGCCCCAGCATCACCCCCATCTACATTTCTTAATTTGACCTTTTCTAGCAGTAAGATGGGGTACTTGCTTGTCCCTCTCAGTGCAGAGAATACAGGATTCCTTTTATAACCTTCCGGAAAGATGGAAAACAGAAGTGTGAGGAAGGACAACTCAGCCTGTAGTCCATGAAGGAGGCTCACTGTCCTTTTCTGCAAGGGCCACCTCTCACCAACCACACCTGTCATACCAGCCACACCTGCAGCCTCAGCTGCCACTTCACAGAACCTTGTTTTTCCAGCTGTTCCTAGTAGTGACTCCAGGAGGAAGAGGAGCTGAAGCTATGAAAAGGAGACCATGAAGAGACCTCACTTTTCTGGGTTGCCACAGAGAAAAGCCTCGCTGATGACTCCAGGCTCTGTTCCAACATCTTCAGACATTACAATGTGAAACTGTGGAGGGGGCTCTTCTCCCTTCACCTGAAATTGCACTTAGGGTCAGCTCACACTGTGGGGATCTTTCAAGAGTTAGCATAGCAATGGGTTTATACCTTTCATTACATGTAAGCTCTGTGACAATGAGCAGAGAAAATACCCACCTGCAGCCTTCTCCGTCTTTCACCTTAATCTAGCACCAGAAGGGCTTTTTCAAGGAAGCTTTGTTCAAGCTTTCTTGCTTAGTGTGCAGATACGTTTACATGATAACAATGGTCTTTGGGCAGGGAACAACTCACAGCTTACTGCCTTCATGGTGATCCAGCAAGCTCTACAATGTTTTCACTTCCAGAACTGCAGTGGAGTATGAGGACTGTTCATCATAGCAATCCCTGTTTATGCCACCCCTTCAAACAGAATTCTGTGACTGCAGTCACTGAGTGTGTGTGTGTCTATGCTAAGTGTAGTTTATAAGTCTATGTGTATGTTGAGGGGGGGTAATGTGAGTGATGTATGTATATGTGGTATATATGGTATAAGGTGTGTGTATATGTGGTCTTTGTATATGGTGTATTGTGGGGGTGTATGTGTGGTATGGATTATGTGTGTGATGTGCATGTACAAAGTGTACATGTATGTATAATATATTATGTGTGCATACAGTATGCTATTTATGTAGTTTATGTATGATATGTTGCAAATGTATTATATAATCTGTGTGGTGCTTGCACATGAGCATGGATGTGTGTGTGCACATGTAGAGGATAGAGCAGGTAGTGGCTAAGAAAAGGATAGTTAGGAAAACGAAGAATTAAATTTAAATGAATGAGAAATCCAGTCAATGTGAAATTATAATTGATATAATCTGATAGTATTCCAGATGTAAAGTTAACATGAGAATAGTAAATAATTTAAAAATGCAAACATTGATGCTAGAAGCTCCTCCCCACCAGATCTGGTAAATCTAAGAAAGACTAATGACCTAGAGCCATCCTCTGCTTCCTGAATCTCCCAGGCCCTGTGCTGTATCATATGAAACATCTCTCAACCCCATGTGACTGCCTCTGGTTTTCAAGAAACATATGGTTAAAGCTTATGGATAAGAAATAACAGTCTATGAATTCCAAAAGTAGGTGAGTCCTTTATTGACATCAAACAGATCTCCTATGGTCTCTGTGTTTTACACAAGAGGTGGAGACAGTGAAGACAAATTGAGGCATATTAAAACATAGCCAGCTCCACTACTTCCTGTCATGAAAAAGAATTCTGTCCATGACTCATGTCAAAGTACACAGTACATTAATATCATTTTCTGTGCCACACACCATGCTACAGCATGTGTTTGTACTCAGGTAATTTCTACAGTGACAATGTTCAGAACACAAATGGGGAAGGTACAACAAAGGCTATCAAAACTGACTCCTCAGAGTATGACTACCTCCAATGGCTACTTCTGGCCACATTCATCTGCTGTGGCTGGAACATAGCAGAAGTCACCACAGGGCAAGTCAGCAATGCCCTTGGCACAAACCATCACTTCACCAAAAGAGCCTGAAAGAGTGAATTGTTTGACTAAACAATTTTTAGTATAAAACCCATTTACAAAGAAATTTCCTGTTTTATATATATATATATATATATATATATATATTATATATATCTGATGTTTTAGGTGAGAACTCAGCAGGGAAAGTGGGGGAAGAGGTGTAGTTACCTAGACATCAAAACTAAAAACAACAGAAAACAAATGAAACAGTGTTTTCATGCTGGTAAGGCTGTTCAGTGTTAGGACCAGCCCTGTGGTTTTATAACTGTTCCCTTTCTAGTAGTCTTTGTCAGCCAAATCCTCAGAGGTCTCTAGTAAAGCTACCATGTCACACATGTATAAGAACCCACTATGCCTCCAGAAATAGATACTCTGCTCATTGCAACAAGAAGATAAAGGGACACTGCCCTTCCCACATCTCTACTGAAGATGTCATGCTCCAAGCAAGCAGAAGTGGCTTGCTCTGTGACAGAGCTTTGTCATAAAAGGCCTGCATCAGCAGCCAATCAATACCACAGTGACACCACACCAACCTAGTCCCACCTGTTATCAGACACTTTGGCTATAGGTCAGTAGGTGGTGGTAGCCTCTGCCATGACACAGCTACTACTGCCTTGTCCATTAGCCTCTGCCTGGTCAGTATAAGGGCAGGCCACCAACAGGGTGAGTGGTGTCCCAGCACCATTCTGTTCCCATGAGGAAACAAAGAAGGACCAGAAGCCTACACAGAGCACTGGTTCTGTGGTGGCAAGCTAGGTCTTGCTGCGTCGGAGCAGTGTGGCAGCAGAGCTCTGGCCTCCTTGGAACTTGAGACTCTGCAAGTTGATGTGTGCTCCGTGTTTGAGCAGTGTCTCCACAGTCTGTGAATGCCTGCCCTGAGCAGCCAGGTGCAGTGCACTGAGACCCTGCTCATCAGACAGGTCAATGAGGTCAGCACTGACCAGCTCTTCTACCACCTCTGAGTGTCCATGAGCAGCAGCCAGGTGCAGTGCTGTCTGACTCAGGGGCCCCCGAGTCAGCACATCAGCCTTCTCCTCTATGAGTAGCTTGACGGTAGCCAGGTGTCCATTCCGGGCTGCCAGGTGCAAGGCAGTGTAGCCCTCTGAGGTTAAAGCCTCCTTGCCAGCACCACGATGCAAGAGAAGCCTGGCAGTACTAGTGTGTCCAGTCTCTGCGGCAACATGCAGAGGTGTCTGTGCCTGTAGGCTGCAGATGTTAATGTCGGAGAACAGGTCAATGAGGATGCGAGCCACACGGTAGTGCCCCCTCTGAGCAGCCAGGTGCAGGGGTGTCCTACCATCTAGTGTCTGGGCATTCACACTCACCCCAGGCTGCTTGGCTAGCAGCTTAACAATGGGCAGGTGGCCCTGCCAGGCAGCATAGTGCAGAGGCAACCAGGCATCCTTTCCCTGCAAGCCCACATCCACACCACGACGGAGCAGGGTGCGCACAATGTTTTCCTGTCCATGCTGGCAGGCTACATGCATAGGCGTTCGGCCCTCGAAGTCCACCTCATTGACAGAAGCATTTTTCTCTAGTAGCAGCCTTGTGCTGGTCTCATCCCCATTCTGGGCTGCAAAGTGTAGGGCAGTCCACTGGTCCTCATCCTTAGCATTGACACTGGTCTTTCGGGCCAGCAGGAGCTCCACAATTCCGCGCCTCCTCCGCTCCACAGCCATATGCAGTGGTGTAGAGCCCTTCTTGTTGGTCAGGTTGGGGTTGGCATTGTTAAGCAGCAGCCACTTGACACACTCCTCCTGTCCAGCCTCTACAGCCAGGTGCAGCAGGCTGGCACTGCTATCCAGAACCAAGTCCACATCTTGGGGCTGTAGAATCTTCATCAGTTTGCTGGTATCCCCTGACATGATGGCATCCACTAGCTTCTTCTTCTGGATGTCTGTGGGACCCAGATCTACAGGGAGAGGAGAGACAATGTCAGAGACCATAGTGAGGCAACCACTATAGAATGTGGACTTCTAAAGCTTGGGAGGCTGAGGTCAGGTGGACCGCACCTTTAGGGACTCTGAACAAGGACATTCAGGGTACATCCTTTATTTGCAGGTCTTTAGGTATCTACTTGGGTAGGATAGTTGATGTCTCCAAAGTGTTCCTCTGTTGATTTGCAGAATAAAACCATTCTAGCTTTTCCAGGGATGGGAAAGCCCTCCCCCAGCACCAGCAGGATTGTTGACACTCACTTAAAAGAGGTGCACCAGGAAAGAAAGCCAGGCAGGAACACAACATGCCCAAAGACTTAGAGAGACCTGCAATACACTACTCCTGAGGCCTCTACTGGCCTACAGAGCTGGTTCCTGAAACATGGAGGAGAACAAACTCAAAGCAGCACCCCTGTTATGGGGGACAGCACATGAGGTGTTTCTGAAATGATTCTCAAAACTAGGTTTCTCTGTATTCACAATGGAACTGCTACTGAACCTGAAAATCCACTGCATTACTAGAAATCCCGACACCCATAAACAGACGTTTCCTCTGCAGGTAGAACATTCTCTAAGCATACTGTTTCTACAGCAGTAGAGGTCTGGATGGTAATAAAGAAACAGACCTTGCCTGGTGTTTAAATACTCCATTTTTTTTCTTTGTTGTTTTGAAACAGGGTCTCTCTATGTAATCCTCCTGGCTGCCCTGAAATCTGCTTTGTAGATCAGGCTGACTTCAAACTCAGAGATCCTCCAGTTTCTGCCTCCCAAGTACCTGGATTAAGGACATATACCACCATGACTGGCTTAAACACTACATTCTTACAGGGTGGTAGCCATCTCTCAGGCATGAGGACAAGGCATCACCAGAGAGGGTTAAGTCTGAAGAGAAGATTTTAGAACACATTTCCCCATGGCAGACAGTGACACTTCTGTGGCTACTGTGAACTTATCTCTAACTGTCCTTTTTGACTTTGTTATCCACTACTTGGCTAGAATCAAACTCAGTCCTTTATACCTATCTTTGCAAGGCATTTCCTTAACCTTCAATCCTTGCAAACTGGTAAGACCTCAAGTCTTTGCAGTCATCTGCACTTGGCCTCCCCCATGCTACAGCCCAAATTGAAATGTCTGTGCCTTACAAAGGAGCCACAAGTCTCCATGTGTCAGCACCTCATAGAACAGTCAACCCAGCTTGATGCAAGCCTATAGTAAGGGTATCCATAAACACAAAAGCTTGAGGCAGAGGTTATTTGGAAGTGTCTGAGTATGAGGCAAAAGGCTGGTAAAAGTAAAGTCCCCAGGCACCACTAGTTTCACTGGATGGGACTTGGGCTTTCCAGATTGCAGACTTGAGACCAATATCTGCCCCAGGGCTGACTCAGCTAGGTGATGTAGCTTACTTATCTTCCTCGAATGTTAGACAACTGACAGAACCACAACACTTATGTGGGAATTTCTAGATCTGTGTTCTGAGCACAAATTATGATGACTCATTAGAGAAAAAGAAAGAAAGACAAGAATTACCAGGGCAAGATACCCACGCACAATAGCTGCTCAGACTCCAATACAACTCACAAGTGCTCACAGACACTCACCACCTGTTGAAGCTTCCGGCTCAAATGACAGTGACAGTGATCCTCTGGAGGAAAAGGCTGAGTCCACTGAGGACACCCCTGAAAGCCTCTTGCCACTGCTGGACGATGGGAGCTTGCATTCGGAGGAACTTCGGCTGAGCTCCTCGGGGCCTTCAAGAGTCTGGGATATCCCAGAGTCCAACTGTGACAGCAACTCGGAGAGACTGCAGTCGTTATCGAAGGGGGGAGCAGAGGCACGCTTGAGGCGTGAGGACTCAGGCCTGGCCTGCAAAGATGGAAAGTGTAGTAGTGAGGAGTCTGCTCCTCTAGGCTCCATGTCAGAGCACAGAGAAAAAGTCAGGGAGAACAAAAACTACTGGGCACAAGGCAGAGATGGCGGTCCCATAGCTGTGCACTACCATGGACAAACAGCATCAAGAAGCCAAGACTCAGGTCTGCAAAGAAACCTCATGGATTTCCCTGGCAGAAAGACACTGTGAGAATAACAACTTCACAAAAATAGAAAAGTCTAACTACATAATGCTGCCACCCACTTGGGGGCACTGTCTAGGTCACAGGCAGTCCATGGCTAAGTTGTGAGAGCAAGTACAGGCAGGCCAGACCTGGTCTACCCATGACATGCAGCCCAACAAAAAAGTAGTTAGGCTGGGGTTCTCTTGCTCCGACAAAGCTTCAGATTTCTCAGGTATGTCAGTCTGGCTTGGGGCTATGAGAACAAGGTATATGTGTGTGTGTGTGTGTTGGGGGGGGTGTTAACAGGTCAGGTTGCTTCAAGAAAAGCAGATTTCTAGTAAGTAAGTCTGAGGATTGCTCACGCTTTCTGAGCCCTCTTCCCTTTGGGAACCACTGCCTTACTATGCTTGCCATCTGTGCACTAAGTCATGTCTACTTGCTGGCTACCAGCAAATCAGACAGAGGTAGGTTTTGTCCCTTTATTGCTGTCAGGAGAATTTTTGTTCCCAATTCTCACCTGTCCCATAGCTGTTCTCCCTGGGAGAAGTTGTTCAATGTCAGAGAAACCACCACCACCCAACACTATTCCTAACCCTTACAATGGAGTTCTCTCCTTCAATCAATCATTACCCTAGAGGCATTCAGCTAGCACTGGCCTTTGGAGCTTCTCACTGCTTCTGAGTAACCACATATACTTGTAACACAAACCATTTATGAGCAGACTGTGCTCAGATCCTCAATCCCCACCTATCAGGGGTCCAGGAGGATGGGGGCCATCTGCCTGTCATGGTTCTATACCTACACTTATCAATATCCAGTGTGCAGAGCAGATGGGGGACCCCCACTGGGACCTACACTTCTGGAAGGAGATGTAGGACAGGCTCAGAGGGAAATGGGGAGGAATTTTCAGAAAAGATGTTGGATAAGAAAATACCACCACAATTGGAGCCCTGAAAATGCCTGCCAGAGATACTTACCTCACTCTTGGGTTCTGGAGAACTTTTCTCACCAGGCTCATGAGCCAGGTCTTTCACCTCCTCATCAGGTTTTTCACAAAGGTCTTCGGTTTCAGAGGTAATTTCTTTGAGAGAAAATACAAAAAGGGCTGTTATTTAGATAAACCTCCCACATAATTCTATGAGGACAGAGTCAGTGACACCCCCAGTCTTAACCAGCAGAGGACATGCCCAGTATCACTGTCAGTTTGTAGAACACACCCCAAGCATCACTAGAAGACAACCCACCAACCATCCTGAGAGTCTAAGTAACCACCTGCTAGGTCTCATCAGGAACCAACGTCTTTCTTAGTAACCTGCCAGACACAAAGGGTTAAAGCTAACAGGGCTGGCAGGTGAGCCCCATCTACTCATATCTCCCCAGTTTCATATGAAAGGTAACTCTATCAGGCTTACTTTTTTACCCCAAAGGTACATTTGTCCATGAGGACAAGACACTAAGAGAAGTGAAAGAAAAATTATAGACTGTTAGCCACCTCCAGGTGCCTAAATGTATATCATTGTACCTTAACTTGAAATCCAGGATTCTAAGCTCCCTGGCAGCAAATGCAGCTGCTAGGAGAATAAGTGGTCACTGGGTCTGACAACCCATCTCAGCCCTCAGTGTTGGGCAGTCAAAGTAGGGGATGGGCTAAACCTGTTAGTGGTGGGCTTGTTTCATCCCTGTCTCTGCACATATTGTTCCCCACCTGAGCTTGGCTCTCAACCCTGTCCTGGCCATCAACTCTATGGCTTGTGACACTAGAAAAGCCATCACATAGCAGTGATGAGACAGGGAAGGGCACTCACCTTGGAAGGTGGGTCGCTCCTGTGGGTCTGCATGCCAGCACCTTTGCATGAGTCCTATCAGGCTGGCACAGGCACGTGGCCGGGGTCTGCAGATGGGTGGCAGCTCTGGGCGGTGGCCCTTCACCACTTTCACCATGATGTGGAGGATGTTCTTCTCATCTGCACAGGAGAAACAGATGTCTCCTCACTCAGATATATGGACAAGTGCTGGGGGCATGCTGTGACATGTTCATTAACTAGGATAATACCAAACCCAATAGTTTCTCTTTCCAAACCTCTAGTTTTCTTTAATCCATATCCTTATCGGACATAGCATTCTGTTTTTCTCAGTTTTGCAAACTCATGGGTACAGACTCTGCCATTATTATTACCAACCTTAATTAAGAGGGACTCTGAGTGAGTGACCTTCAGGTCATCTTAAACCATGCAGCCTATCAGCCACTTGTTCCCATGGGCATTTCCCCACCCCTGCATTCCAAGCACACCCTGTGGAAGCAAGCACCTATTGGCAGGTATGGAAAATTGGCCCACAGTCACCATCGGCTGCCAGGGTTCCACACTGATGCTTTGTTCACTTTCCCGTTAAGTATTGTGAAATGCCAAACTCTTCAGTATCTGCAGGTTATTTCTATGATAACCCAGCCTTCCAAACCCAGAAAACTTTCCAAATGCAGTAAGAGTCAAGATAACACCTACAAGATTTGTTGCTGCCAAAGCAAGCTTGATGGGGTCTACATGGCATCTGAGAAATAGGCAACAAACCCTGAGGGCCTTGATGTACCTGACTCAAGAGTCACTACTAGACGTTAGACAATTTCACATCCAACCGGTAGGATGTCACACTGAAAAGAATTTAGTATGTGGACCTGGTGGGGAACACAATTAAAAGAAAAGGCACTGTGGGAAAAGACTGGAGAGATGGCTCAATGGTTAATAACACTGTTTACTCTTGCAGATGACCCTGGTCAGTTCCCAACACCCATGTGACAGTTCAAAACTGCCTGTAAGTCTAACTCCAGGGAATTCAATGCCCACTTCTGACCTCCACAGACTCCTGCACACATGCAGTACATAGACATCACTCAGGCAAACACATATACACATAAAATTAACAAATCTTTTAAAAGAACAAACAATGGAGGACAGAAACATAATAGAACCAAGCTCCCAAAGACTCCTAAATCCTGCTGTGCTTGGAGGATCTTTTCTCCACTTTTCCTGCTCCTTTTCCATGCCTGGTTTGAGTGTATGACTGAGTCAGCAATAAGGCCTCAACTTGAGGGTTCTGACTTAATGCTATCTGTTTGTCTGGTGCTGGAGACTGAACCCAGGGCCTCCAATACACTGAGAATGATCTCTATTTTCAAATATCTTTGGTCTTACCCCACAATGTAAAGAGCCAGAAATGTCATAAAAGAGACTTTTCTCTTCCCAATGCAGCTAAAAATGTCTTAAGTTTTATAAATTTGGTAGAACTTCTGGAGAGGCGTCAACCACATGAATGTTTTTATCACTATTCAGTATGTTTAGAATGATTAACATAGTCATCTGTGTTTTATACCATTTGTTTTTGAAAGGGAGAAAAGAAGGAAGGTAAAGGAAAGTTATCTTGTTATATAGACTTTTTAAAAGTTTTTTTTTTTAAGACTTGTTTATTTTATATATATGAGTACACTATAGTTGTCTTCAGACACACCAGAAGAGGGCATTTGATCCTATTACAGATGGTTATGAGCTACCATGTGGTTGCTGTGAACTGAACTCAGAACCTCTGGAAGAGCAATCAGTGCTCTTAACCGATGAGCCAATTCTCCAGCCAGTTATATAGACTTTTAATAGCACAAAATACTAAGCTGCATCAAAAAATAAAGTTGCATATGGTCTGATGGTCCTACAATTGACCTGTCTGTATTTAAGGAACACAGCAAAAGGATCAAGCCTGGATGTACTATCAATATAAACTTGATGAATAGGGAAGAAAGACCAGGCAGGTGTTTTCTCTCAACCTCCTGCAAAAAGCTGACTATGGGCCTTCAATGAACTTGCAGGGTGGGTATAAGGCTTGAAGCCCTGAGGAGCCCAGCCCAAGAAGGTTCAAGCACATGCTCATGGTCTCCATGCAGGGCCACTTACCTGCAAATGGCTTCTTCTGTGTAAGCACACCCCAGATCACAATGGCGAAGCTGAAAAGAGAAACTAGGTATCAATTGGTGCTGCAGCCTCTGGTTTGATAAGAGTTTCCAAGCCCTGAGCTGCTGCCATTTCACAGGGGCAGAGACCAAGTACTCAGACATCTAGGGGCACGTTTGCCTCCTCTTCTGCTCTGCCCTGGCTTCAATCCTTTAAATCTAAGGTCAGGTTCCATCTAAAATATTCCTCTAAGAGACCATGGGAGGCTTCATCTGAGAGTAACTAAAGAAAATGTTAGAAAGTACTAAGAAGCAACAAGCTGAGCCTGAAATCCTCTCAGCTACTGGACAAATGTTTAAATAAGTAAATTTTCCTACATACACTGAAAATGGCCCAATCCTTAAAAAAAAAAAAAAAAAAAAAAAAAGACTGAAAATTGAGCCTAACTGATTAACTGGAAAATGCAGGTTCAAAAGTTAAAGCCAACATTAAGATAAACAAAATACTTGACTATCCCCAACTCTGCAAGCCCTGACTAGACCTAGAGGGCCATGCCCAGTGGGACTTACTGTTCAAAAGCCCAACACTGGCACACTGGCTTCTGTAAAACCAGTTAGCTGGGCCTGGTGACAAAAGACAGAGCTGGTTGCTCTGGTCCTTTCTTTTCCAAGTTTGTTGGAATAGGACCCTCACAATCTGAAGAAGAAAGGGAGGTCGTTCTTAGATACTCAAACCCTGGATGTCAGATCCAAAGAGAACTCCATTTTCCCAATTCTGATGGTCAGACAAAAGCCAGATTTAACCAGGAACTTGTGAAGCAGGGTTCCCCTCTAACAAAAGGAGCCATTTCCATAATCACTAGCCCAAGAGACAACTGGCTATCTGTGGTGCCTATTAGCATGCTGGTCCTCAGGCTCCTTCAATGCTGCCATCCTCTTCTTGTCTCCTCCCCTCCCCTAAACTTGTCCAGCTCTTTCACCTTGGCCACTCATTCTCCTTAATTCCTGCTATGTTTCCTTTTTGTCTTCCTTTCTTGATATCTCTCCCTCCTTCCCTGCCCTTCTCCCTCCCTCCCTCCCTCCCTCCCTCCCTCCCTCTCCCTCTCTCTCTCTCTCTCTCTCTTGCCAGGTCCATTTTGCAGGCCATGTTCAGACTGCTACTTTCCTCTCTCTGCTCTGGAATCTTCTAGATACCTCTGGCTGTTCTTTCTCATATCTATAATAATAATAATTAAAAAAAAATCTTCCCCTTAACCATGCCATGGAGCAATCAAGGTGTCAGTTTATATACTGGGGGCTTAGGATGTGAACTAATGTCCCTCCTTCAGAGGCAAGTGACCAAAAAGTGAGTTGCTCACTTTGGTATTCAGAGGAGTGTGAGCTTTGAGGAGCACAAAACCCACACACCTATGACTCTGCTATTCAAAGCAGCAGGTTCTTCTGACAGACAAGTAATAAAACCCGTTTCATGAAAATGATGTATCATATCCAAGCACTGGGCTAGCAACTGCTTTTTCTAACTACTTCTGCCTAGCACCAGCCAAAAGCAGCCTCTTTGTGAGCTCATCTTTCTTTCAATGCACCTGGGGAACAGGTACCTGACAGCTAAAATCCCCAAGTCCAACAGGCACACACCATTTGCATGTGCATCAAACCCCAAGGCTGAATAGTACCCCAGAGTTTTTCTGGAAACTGCTGTTCAGGACAGGAAGCAATGGTGAAGCTTAGAGCTCTTAGCCTGGCACATAGGGCAAGGTGATAGATATATCACACACCTGTATACATCATGTTTGGTGTCAAACAACCGGCTCTTCTCACGTATTCGCTCTGGAGGTAGGTAGGCGATTGTGCCAAACAGGCCATCCATGCTGAGGTCATGAGAGTGGGACATGCCATTGCATTTGGCCAGCCCAAAGTCAGAAATCTGTAAAAAGCAATCCAAGGAAGGCATGTCAGCCTTAAAGGGAGCCACTGTGGCATATCTCCTTCTGCCACATCAGATGGTGGGTCCCCAGTATATGTTCTAGGGGCTCACCCCCAAACCGGAGGGCTGAGCTCCAGACCACCCTGTCTCTAAGCAGGCAGGAAGCATAGGGATGCAGAAGGGCCTGGATGTACCATCAATATAAACTTGACGAATGGGGAAGAAAGACAATGCTTAAAGAATGGAATTCAGATGGAAAAAGAACTCAGAAAGAATGACAGCCAGCTCTGCTTCTGTAAGGCTTCACATCCACCCTGGTGGCTGACAGTCACAGTCAGCATGAAGGGAAAAACAGCCTTTACCTTTCAGGCAAAGGGAACCACGTGACAGACTAGGGCATCTATCATCTATCGTCAGTCCGGTTATGCAACCTTCCAGCTGGGGCAGCTACAAGTGCCAGCAGGTCCTTTAAAGTGAAACACGCCTTCAGAGAGCTTTAGAGTGTGAGCAAAACACACACCTCATCACCTTCCAGTCTACGCCAGACATGGTCTCCCCTCCCTTGGTGATGAAGTCACTGTCAAGACCCCCATTTCTACTTCCAGAGTTCACAGGGGAGGCAGGTTCCCTGTTGGTAAAGGTGTCCTTGCAACTCAGACCTGTAAGCACCTCTGGGAGTCTCCCTTTCCTGCCTATGTCATCATATTCTGGTACAAACCAGACCCTTTGAAGCACTATGTATTCCTAAGACCTAATTCAGCACCAAGCAGCCTTCTAGCGCACATATAAATGGCCCTTTTCTAGTCTCTTTCAAGGCTGATGTGGTTTTAACCCTTTTAATTCACTCCTGGGCTCATCTTCAAACACACCCTGGCAGTAACAGGAAATGGGCTGAGTCAGGATTCCTGTTTCTAGACTGACCATACGGTACATGAAGAATCAGGAAAATCGCACTTCTGTTTGTTTCCAGCTTTTTGTTAGTGACTAACTTTTCTAGTAAAAGCCCAGCACTACACAAAAGCAGCTTTTGTAGCTCCTTTCAGGGTGGCTCAGGTGAGGGAGTGGCCTCAACATCTCAGCTTTGGGACAAAGTCCCTTCCTACTAATGAAATACCTTCTCATCATGGCTCCAGCTTCCAGCCCAGCCATTCAGCTGACACTGAAAGAATTACAACTGCCATCAGGCAGAGGGGACAACAGCCTGCAATGTCAGCCCACAGTTTGTCAAGAGCAGCCCTTACTTCCTCAGTGAACAAGCATTAAGTACCTGTTGTATACTAACTAGGTCTGAGAAAATACGCAGATCAGTAAGCACCCAGACCTATAAAAGACAATCTACTAGAGACAAACTAGGTACCATGACATCACTCTACTCCCAAAGGGGCACTGTGTGTGTGAACCCTAACCCTCACTCATCTAGACAACAACCCAAAAAAAAATGACAGAGCTGGGGGTGTTCTGTTCTTGTCCCAACTCCTGGCTGTACTCCTAAGGATAAGACTTGGAAGAGTATAGTACTGTGTCCCCCAAGAAGCACACCACAGCTCTCCTAAACACCCACACACCTCTCAGGAGAGGAGGGTAAAATAGAACAAAATGAAACATCAAACACTGGCTGTACCTAGGGCAGTACCTAGGGATTATCCTGGGTAAAGTGACTTGGGCTACACCAGACCCATGACCTCCAAGGTGGTGGTGCTGGGTGTATACTCACAGCATCCTTGGTTAAGGCACATGTGGTACAGCCAGCTCCCATTCAGTAGTTCTTAAAGACACAGGAGGTTTCATACACCACCCTTCACCATGCACTGCTTACCACTTCCTTTACCCCTTCTCAAATGCCCAGAGTTTTGTGTGATTTTTCTGGGCTTCCATCTACCTCGAGTCTGCTCTCCCCTGCACCTGCATGTCTTACTGCATACAGAAGCAGAGCCTGCCTGCCTTCTATGAAGGCTAGCCCCAAGTATGCAAGGGGCTGTCTGCACATTCTACTTTCACAAACCACTCTGGCTTTCTGTGACTGTGGTGTGTAAGAGGGTTTTCCTGAACATGTTGTGTATGCATGGTAGTGAGTTGTCAAGATCTCTGGAAGCTATTATTTGAACCTGCAGCCACCAAGTGACCATACTGCTCTTCTGCTCTGTGATGAGGCCCTAACCCAGGATAGGGAATTGTTATTATTTTCCTTTTGTGCTTTAGGTTTCATATATGAGAGCAATGATTTTATGATTCACTGAGCCCACAGGCCTTGTTCTGCCCAGGAAGAATGGAAGCCAAGCCCTCCCAGCCACAAAGAAAAAGAACTCAAGAAATTTAGGTCACAAGAAGATGCCAGAAGCCACCTTGGAGCTGGCTCACACAAGCTGTGTGATATGCTGTCACACTTTTCAAGATATAAAGGCCACAACTGGACAATGTCTACTTAAGCCACAGCTCATAGCAACTGTACAGTGTGGATTTCAGTTTCTCTGCCTGGCTGAGTCTGAGTCTACAAGTAGCTTCACACAAGTCATACAGGTTACTGTGTACTGAGTCAAGCTGAGAGTCATGATGAGCTTCCTAAAAGTCAGAACAGTAGGGTGGGTCTGGGAATGTTATACAAGCAGACATATCTCAGTAACACAGGCTGGGGACAATGTTCCTCGTATGAACACTGTTGCTTCTGGGCCATCTATCCCTCTTCCTCACTTGGCCCATCACTTGCACACAGAGGAAGGGAGACTGTGAGCCCACAACCTGAGCTCCCCAAGGCCATGTGCATGTCATATGAGAAAGTTCATGTCAGGTGCTGCCCTTGGTGTTGAAGGCAGAGGTGTTCAGAGGAAAAATATGTCCAAAGCCATATAACCCATCAATACTTATATTCAGGCACATAGCACCTGTTTCCTGAATCACTCTTCACACTCTTATTTTATAAATTTCCAAAGAAACAAATAATCAAACCTTGTAGACCCCACATCAATGACTACCCACAGCTTCCTAGCAGAAGAAAAGTACTCTTCACAGTCTGTGTCTAGAATACAGCAACCATTCCATAGTCTCAGAACACTGAAAAAAACCAGGTTCCATTATCAGAGGACACAAAGTCTCACCACTTCACAACCCAATTTCTGATGTGATTTCTCAAGACAATAAACCTGGGACTCTTAAGTCTCTGATCTGTTTCAGGGTGCTCAGAACCTAGAATATGCCAAGATATGGGGAGAATCCCATGGGTTTACAGGGGTTACCCGTCCAGGTACCTATCACATTCAAATCAAGTGTGACCAGCTGGGTTCTCTAGTAGTCTCACAGTGAAAAGGGCCCTGGCTTCGAGTTCTCTACTCCAGGGACAATCACTTCCTTTCTCAGGCTCTATCCAGAATCTCAGACCATCTAGACGGAGCTCTCCCTAAGGTATCCAGCATCCTGGCTGCCTACTCCTCAGGGCACATGCTATCCCTACCTTGACATGGTAGTGGGCATCCAGCAGGATGTTCGCTGGCTTCAGGTCTAGGTGCAGCAGTGGTGGGGACATGCAATGCAGGAAGTTCATGCCCACAGCTGTCTCGTGCACGATGCGGAAGCGCAGATCCCAAGGCAATGGCTCTGAGGCCAGTAGCTTCTCCAGGGAGCCTGTCTCCATGTACTCCATGACCAAGCCAACTGGTTCCTGGCATATGCCATACACAGGTAGAATATATCGGAACTTGGCCATCTCCATCTTCTTAGCTTCTTCCAGAAGTTCCATTCGTTCCCTGAAAAAGTTCACAGATGTGAGGGCATACAGCGGTCACCTAGCTAGACACAGAGCCACTGGCCAGGATACAACCCGTGATAAATGCACAGGTATACAAAGTTCACTGTCAGAATTAAACCTGCCTCTGCACCTGGGGTCGCTGTGAGGCTAGAATTTAGTAGTTATCTGGATACCTACAGGCAACATCATGTCCCTTGTCTGGATAGAAAACTGCTAGGTAACTATTCAAGGACTGTCACTCTCACCTTCTGTTTAATCCCAACTCTTTCGCTAACCCACTCACTCCTAGATCTAACCTTTGAATGAACCTATAGCAAGAGTTGGCCAAGGGCCACATACAGCTGTCCACACTTTCTACTGATTACACAGTCCACATTCCTCTAGCTACCATAAGTAGACACCAGAGGCATTCCATAAGTAGCCATCACTACCATCGACACCCAGGACACTGTCATCATGCCTAACAAACTGTACCCATTAATCACCCACCAGACCCCACATTCTCCTGTTTCTGAATCTGAGTACCCCAAATAAGTGGGATCACCTCTACCATTTTTCCATATCTGCCTTACTTCATAGGTTATTTTCAAAACCCATTTATACTGTTGCACACATCCAAGTTTTATTTGTGTGGTCAAGCAATGGTGCAGGAATATACTACATCTTGTTAATCCACCTACAAGGCTATAGACAAGACTGCTTGTACTGATTAGTTTTCTGACAACTTGACATATCTGGAGTCATCTGGAAAAGAACCTCAATTGAGAAAATGGTCCTATCATATGAGCCTGTAGGCAAGTCTGTGGGGGTATTTTCTTAATTCAAGATTGATACAGAAGGGGCCAAGGCGACTGCGGCAGATGGCCCTGGATTGCATAAGAAAGCAGGCTGAATAAGCCATAGGGAACAAGCTAGGAAGCAGTGTCATGGCCTGCACTTCTGCCTTCAGATTCCTCCTAGACTTTCCTTTATAATAGCCTGTAACCTTTAAGACAAAATAAACCTTTTCTTCTCAAGTTTCTTTTGGTCAGTACTTTATCAGAGCAACAGAAAACAAACTATTCTTCTTGTCTGCCCCTGAAAATAATGTCTATAGAACCTTCATGTTAGTTCTTCTAGGTATCTGCCCAGAAGCAAAGTTGCTAGATCATGTGATGTGGCAGGTCTATGCTTAATGTCTAGAGAAGCTGTGGAGTTGCTGTCCATAGCCTGCTACTTCCTAGCCAATGACCTTCCACTAGTCTCCTCACACATTGAGGCAGTCTCTGGCAGAGATAGCTGCAGCATGGGCCGCATTTACTAGCCACCACCAAAGGTTAATTCCATGATGTTTGTTCAGATGACAATTGCTGTGTAATGGTGTGTGCCAGCAATAGGGGTCAAAAGTCTAAGTGCACACTCAGGGTAAAAGGTCCCATCCCAAGAGGGTGTGCCTGAACTACATAGGATCCAGGTCAGTGTCTTTCCAAAAACACACAAGAAGGTACTCAGGGAGCTGGGAACAGGTTCTCATGCCAGAGCTACAAAACCTGCTTTCTAGTAATTGAAGAACTCCTTAAAGGAAACTTCTAGAACCACTCCTAGAGAGACTTGTTGGAGCTGGGAACTGAAGAACCTTGGTGTCCACACATAGGCCTGGTAGGCTGAGGTGACTTGGTGTCTCCCCAGAAGGCAGGTAGAATAATCTAAGATTTACTGGGTCTTTATTAGCCCCCTATAAGGGCTCTTCTGGGTCTAAGAGGCTGTTGGAAAATCACATGCTGAAGGACACAGAATGGTGCTAACAAGCCACTTACAAACCTGACACCCCCAACCCCAAATTGTAGGAGGTTTCCAGGCTTCCCTGGCCTTATGTAAGGACAAAAGCAGACAAGTAGAACTGTATGAGCACCAAAACCACAGCAAAAACCATCATACTCTGGCAGGTAAAATTGCCACACGTTCTAAGGGCTGAAGAGTTTACTCCTTTGCCAACCAGTGACAATTCTACCTGTATGTAGTTAGAGCTTAGTCCTCATGACCACACGTTGAGCCTATTGCTGGAGTGCCAGGCAACAGACCCCTGCTAAAATGAAGCATCTGGAATGAGTCACTACATGACTTCAGAACAGAGTCTACCATGGTGCGCTATCCCAGCCTGCTTTGGACACTGCCAAAAGCAGCTAGTCACATGAGTGCAGGACCATGAGATACTAGGTGGACAACTACCTCACACCAGATCTTGTCCATTGCTCCCTTCATAACTGGAATACTCCAAGAGTCTGGCCCCAACAGGAGGCAAAACCCCGAGCACTATGCTTGCCTTGTACACCAACAGTTTGGAACAAGCTGGAAGACTCCCAGCCCTGTTCCTGTATTCCACAAGTATCTGAAAAACAGTCCTGTAAAGAGCTAGATGCCTAGGTCAAACATTAACAAAATAAAGCTGGTACTTGAAAGAGAAGATAGTATTTCTTGGGCTAGGTTCCTTTCTCCCCTGATGAAGGCAGGAGTTGAGGACCTTCCAGTTCAGCCCCTATACACAGCATCAGAGACCTACTATCAGCTGCTGCTTAGTCTTTTGGAAAAGTTCATTTTCTTCTATAAAGTTGCCAGCTTGCACCTTCCAGTATGGGTATCCTTCCTGCTCAGGTAGTCCTACAGAGTGTAGGGACCCATCACTAAGTGAACTGAGGACGTATACCTGCCCATCTCCAGTCTAAGGAGCTCATGTCTGCAGGCTGGCTACTGCATGGGCCACTGTTCCCACTCTCTGGATATCTTTATTCAGCCAACCTAACCAATCTCTTTATTTGCCCAGAGGTTTTAATACACACAGCTAATTTCTGCTGGTAGTTCTTGGTACCCACTCCCAGCAGCCTCGCTGGTAGAAAATGGCTAGTTCTATCCTTCCTACCACTCAGAATTCAACTAGTTCACCCTCCCTGCCCCAGGCCCTTTCCAGAACACAAACCTCATTTAAAAAGAACAGGGCTATAGGGCTGCTGACCCCAGCACATTTACACACTCTGCACAGCAGGCTGGAGGGAGCACATGATGTCACCCTCTTGCCCTGGCCACATGTTTCAGGGCACTTAATTGGAAACTGGCCATTGTTTCCCAGGTCAAACATCAGTCATCTTCACATTGCATAACCAGAAAGCTCAGGGCAGAAGGGACTAGCACTGAGGCTGAACTGTGGGACATCCAGAAAAAAAAAAAAAAAACGTTCAAAGCTTTTATTATCTAATATCCTCTGAACTAAAGCACTCACAACATTTTCCTGATGCTCTAGGGAAAGGCTGCCTGGGGGTAACCTGTGGCCAGAAGCTCCAGCCTTTAGGTCTTATCAGAAGCACCTGTACTCTGGGCCTAAACTGGGCCAGCTCCCAGCCTGGGAGAGGCAGGATTCCAGTGTAAATAAAATTTGTTTTATGTTGTTGGTTATTTAAAATACATCTTTCTCATAAGCAGTATTTCTGATTAGTGTTAATAACAACACAGAAAGAACTATACACTTGTAATTCTGACTATTGTTCTAGAACCTGGAAGGATTTTCCATCTTGTCCCTAGCCTGGATGGGGAAGAGATCACAGGTAGCAAGACCAGGGCATGCTCCTGGTCACTATTCTGTTCTTTCTGCTCACAACAAACAATGCTTTTGGGCCACAGGACCCACTGACCCAGGTTCATTAAGACACAACTTGATCTTTGCTTCTGCACAGTGCAGGAAGACTGAAGTTATATTCTCGTTTCCTTTGCCCCTAGAATAGGGATGGTAATTCAGCCTATGAGGAGGAAGAGAAAAGATACCTCTGCTACACTCTCGTCCCTGTTTGGGGGTTCCATTTAGAAAATCTGGGTCCAAACAGGCAGTTAGGGTTACAATTTCTAAAGACACTTTTTGGGGGTGGATAGCTGGCTACTGAACCCAGAACCCCCACATGCCAGGCAAAGTCCTAACCATAAACCTATAACACCCCTCCCCTTGCTTCCGTCCGACTGACCTCGAACTCATGTCAATTCCCCTGTCTCAGCCTGATTACTGAAATTATAGCCTAAGATACTTTTCAAAAGCATTTACAATAATTCACACGCTTACAGTCCATTTACACCTACCACATCTGGTCTCCCACCAAGGGAGGGAACTGGCGAGTGTACAGAGGAATGTCAAGGATGGCTAACACCCATCATTTCTGGAAGGTCTGCCTCCCAGCTCGAGAAATTACTGGAAAATGGAGAAAGAACCCTAAGACCAGCAGTGAATGAGCCGGATGCCTGCAGGCAACAAGGGGACTGAGGGGGACTCAGCAAAAGCTGCCAGGGAACCTGGGGAACATTGCTGGGAGAAGAGTGTTTCAGCCTCTCACTAGGCTCCTGTGCACCAATCCAATTAAGTTCCCAGGAGCTTCAGAGGGGTTCCCACACTGCTATTTTTAAAACTGACAAGAATCAGGCTTGTCCAATTGTCAGCTTTGTAGTTACAAACCTGGGGTTTGCTCGGGCTCGTCCCAACGAGCTGAGGCCCAACTCTGCATTAGCAGCTCTTGGGCCCCTGTGCCAGGGACTTTGTTTTTCTGAGCTCCTCTTAGCTGGGAGCAGGGAGAGGCACAGGGCCCCTGGGTCATTTTGTTCTAAGATTGCCAGGCCTGCTCTCCTGTACTTGTGATCTCCGAAGTAAGAGCCAGCCAGGGAAGATAGTCTTCTCCCCAAAGCCAGGGAGCAGGACCTTCCCAAGACACCTGGCCCCAGGAAGAAGAGAAATCAGATGAACAGGGAGGTCATGTGTGAATTATGCTGAGGTTCTCTAACTGTCCCCACCTTGGAAAAAAAATTTTTTTAAGTGGCCCAGACCCTGATAAGGTGCCACCTTCCCTGAACAAAAATAGGGGTTCACAAGCAGAAGGATGGGGCCTACGCAGCTGCTGGGGAGCCAAGAGACCACCCCCCACTTGAAGGGTGAACAGCCAGGCCAGTGAAAATGGGACTGGCCACATCTGTGGCTAAAGTAACCCCCAACTAGCAAGTAAAGGCCATAAGTGACAGCAGCAAACTCCAAAGAAGAGGTAGATGTTGGCTGGCCTGGATGTCATTACAGATGAACCCCAGCTTTGAACATTACTTCCAGTATCCCCGGGGAAGCACCATCACTATGGCCCCTCCTTAGAGGTAAAGTTACCAACGTTTTGTCTAGAGGCCCATAGAGGGAAGACTGTCTCCTCCTGACAAAGTATGGATGACTTTTTTTTTTTTTTTTTTGGTAAAGACAAGGTCTCTTTCTGTCAAAGGTTCTCAGCCTGTGGGTCATGACCTCTTGGTGGGCATATATCAGAAATATTTCATTATCAATCATAGCAGTAGCAAAATTATAGTTAATGAAGTAGCAACAAAATAATTTTATGGTTGGGGGTTACCACAACATGAGGAACTGTATTCAAGGGTCGCACCATGAGGAAGGTTGAGAAACACAGTCCTGATAGTCCTGGAACTCACTATCTAGACAAGGCTGGCCTCAAACTTAGAGATTCACCTGCCTCTACTTCCTGAGTGCTGGAATTAAAGGCATGCACCACCATGCCCAGCTTTATTTACAAGGTAGCCAAGGCAAATTTGTCCCTCCCTTCAGAGTTAAAGCCTGCCAAACATCTGAACATAAAAAGACCCCTCAAAAAGCCTTAACTTAAAGAAACAGGATACACCTAAAGGCATGTTAATGAGATGGAGGAAGTAACTACCCTCTTAGTGAAATCTGTGTGTGATTCCTGGGAAACCCTTCCTTTGGGGAAGCTGCTTGCAGGCTCTCACTGCAAAGCCTTGTGTGCTTTTCAGTTTTTCATTTCTCTTTTCCTGGCACCCTTTTGGTATACTGGCCAAAACCCTAAGCCTGCTCACTGTGACACTCTGGGCATCTTCCCAATTTCTGTATCTGAAGTCCTTCCTTTCTCACTTACCCCTACCCCACCTAGCTTCTTGAGGTCCACTGCAGAGCCTTCCTGCCTGACCTCTCAGAAAGCAGGACTTTTTCCTTTGTGTCCCCACTGCCAACAATGATTACTTGTTGGCCCTGTTGTTTTCCCTCAAACCTCAAAAGTCCATGTTAAATCCTCTTATCTCTGAGGTTAGGATCCTGCAAATTAGACCTGTGTCCTCTGGCTGGGGATGGGGGTTGGGGGACGCTGCACACAAAGCCTCTGGGAAAATTCTGTTTCTACTTTTAGGCAATGCCTTGCAAAGAAAGGCAAAGCAGGACCCAACAGCCCAAGGGAAGCCAGCATCCCACTCAAGCTTCAGAAGCAACCTGGCTAGCCTGCAGGGCAACAGGCCCCTCAGGCAGAGCAGAACAAAGTGAATTCCTAAGCATTTCCCAGCCACAAAACTTCTTCCTAACACCGCAGGGAGCTAAAACACTTAACCTGTCCCGGGTGGGAGAAGTCAATCCCACACAAAAGAGCAAAGGCAGCCCTGACCTGGTGGCCAAGTACTTCCTGCTGGGTGCTGCTGACCTCTACCTGCCAGATGACAAGCCACCACCTGCCTGCTTCAGACAGGGAAGAAAGGCCTTGCAATTAAAGGACAAACTCTGCAAGAGGAAAAACCCTGCTTTCGACCTGTTACCCCCAAAAGCGACCTGTAAGACTGTATCGAATATTGACTCCAAGGACACCACACCTGGGGTGGTTCAAATTTACCCTCCAATAATCAAATTCTGTTAAGTATTTGATGGTGAATAATAGTCACTCTGCCTAGAAAACAATTAAATGTCTGAGGGCATAAGAAACACCCACGCAGAGGTTTTGTTGTTGTTGTTTTTTTTTTTTTTAACCTTTGAAAAACTGTGGGCTGCTATTCAAAAAACGGTTTGGATTTCACCAAAATAACCATAGTGCTAGTGTTCCTCCTGGCCTAAAGGATTCCCAGAATTGGATTCGGGGAGGGTTTACACAGCATGGTAAGCTGGTAGTGATTTTAGACACTAGTACCTACTTTACCAGTTTCTAAGAAAAACTGGGTGATAGCAAAAGGCAAGCAAGCAAGCAAACACAAACATCGGGTAGCTCTGACAGTCTCCAGACCAGAGAGAGATGAGACATAAAGGGAGAAGACTGAGGTCTCATCCTCAAATCATCCATCCTCCTTATTGCCACCAGGCAGGTAGTCACCACTCCAAAAGTAACGTTGAAGATCCCGTGACTTAAAGGTGGTCCTGCAGGCAGCTCAATGGAGTTTAAGAGGTGTCTCTGGGTAAAATGTAAACACCACCACCATATAAGGCTTGGTTAAAGAGTAAGTCGTTTAAATCTGCGATTCCGAAGCTCATACATAACCTATCACTACCCAACGTAAACACTGAAATCTGGGGAAAATGTTTTTAAAGAACTGCTCCGCACCTCACCTCCAAATTTACTCACAAACCACAATCGCCAGAGTTTACCGGGGACCGCTGTGAGTCCTTTCCAATCGCTGAAACAATCCGCTAGGAGGGACAAAGGAAGGCCCAAGGTGTCCGGAGTCACCTGCCCAGGTTCCCTGGGTCTCGGCTCCCACCCGAAGTCCCCCTAAAACGAAGGTGTGCGGAGAAAAGCGGTGGGTGGAACCAGATCCCAGACCCAAGCGGGAGCCGGAGCCCTGTAAGCGGCTGTGCGCCGCGGACGCCTCGCCCGAACCCAGCCGGTGTTTCAGAACGAAATAATTACGGTCTTACACCAATTTGTGCTCCGACGAAAATTACTAAGTGGAACTGAATCTAACTCGTTCACAAAGCGCAAAGGCCCACACGGCAATTTCTCTAAGCCCGGCGCGGACCGCAGCCTTTGGTGGGTCCCGGACGAGCCTGACGCACCTCGCAGGGCTCAGGGCCATCGCTCCGGGGCAGCTCCGGATCCCAGAAGCTCTGGAGCTGCGAGAGACCGGTGGCCTGAGTGCCTCAAACTCTTTTCCCCGGCGCCTCACGTAGCGCGGAGCCCCCATCGCACCCGGCCCAGCCCAGTCCGGGAACTGACCTGTCGTCGACGTGCAGACTGGGCGAGCACTTGATCGCGAGCCACGTCTTCCAGTGCACGTGGCGCACCTTGTACACCTGCCCGAAACCACCGGAGCCCACCTTCTCCCAACCTGCGAATTCGCCGGCGTCGAAGGTGCGCAGCAGCCCCAGCGCCCACCGGCCCCGGCCCTCGCCCTCCATAGCGTGGGTATTGCCGCAGCTGGGCTCAACCGTGACCGCCCAGGTGCTCAGGTGCGCGCCCCGCCCGTTGACGTCACTTCCGACGCTAGCCCCATGCTGCCCCGCCGGCCCCCTGGGTCCGCCCCCCCGACGCCCTCCAGGGAGCCGTAGCCAGTGAGAGTCTAGAGCCCGGGTGTTGCGGATCAGTGGATTCCTGCGCTCCCCAGGACGTGCGCTGTGGCTGGCCAAGTTCTCACTGCAGTTGTAATACGTACAACTTTTCACAGTGCTGCCACTCTGCAAAACACAACAAAGTATAGTCTCCAAATGGGACGTGGACTTAAATCCGATCTCCGTCTGGACTTGCTCAAGTTTCCCGGTTACGTGCATCTTCGTTTGCGAACATTAAATCCTACACAATGTTATCATCTGGGTTAGTTCCTGTACCCGACACCAGTGGAGAAACAACATTCTGTGCCCTCCTGGGAGCCTTTGTAACTGCACTTTTAATCTTTTTCTTTCTCTCCTCCCTCCCCTCGGCCGAAAACATTTGTTTACATTAGAGAATTACATAGTAGCCATTCGTTGGGACTGGTTTTCCACTCCTCTTGCGTCTTGTTTTTTTCACCGAACTCCTCATAGAAGGTAACTGGTTCTTTAAAATTAATCACCCTGTCTTATTGCTCAAGCATACAAATCACAGTTCTGAGGAGACTGAGGCATGCGGAATCGCCTCAACTCTGAGAATAGCCTGGCTTCATAGTGAAACCTTATTTATTATGGAACACAGTGACCTTTTAAAGGCAAACAGGTGGCTGGAAAAAGAAGTATAATTGACCAGTTCATCTTTGGGAAAATTCAGCTTTGGGAAGACAGCCGGGTCAAAAGTGGAAGTACCTGCTATTGAGTTCTCTACTTTCACGAAACACTCTTGCCCGCTGTGTTTAAGAGCAGTTAAAAAGGTGGGAGAAGAGGAGGGGGCATTGTGAGGACAGAAATGCTGGAGAACCTCTCTCCTGAAAGGTAGATGGTTTCAAGTCACACCTGGTAACTGAGCCTTCTCCCCTGAGCCTCATCTCCCAGCTGGCTTCCCAGTGGAGGGGTCCATAGTCCCATCCCCACAAGCTTTCTTGGGGCTAGGGTGGGGTTGGGAGTAGGGTCTCCTGGGAGCCATAGGTACCACCTTCCTTTTCTACATAAGCCAGCCCTTTAAGAATAATTGGAGCTTTTTAGTGGATAAAAATAAACTTGAAAGTAAACATAGCCATTATTTTGGTAAGGAAAAAACTTGACTAGAAAATGAGTCATGGCACCCATTTCCGGGATACAGCTCCAGGTATCTCTCTCCACGTTTCTAGTCTCACCCTGTCTGCTCAACACCAGGGAGGAAGGGGGTGACTAACAGCCCATAGTAGTCAAGTAATAAAACACTCCAATTTCATTTATTTAATCATCTATGTGCTTCACTCAACAAATATTTATGGAGTGTCTGCTGCAGGCTCCATATGGAAACTGGAGCCCCGGGAGACCAAAACAGCCAGCCCACTTAAGGACCCAAGTCACAACATGGAACTGGCTTCTTCTCTTTTCTAGAGATGTCACTAGGTTTAGCTCTCCCTGCTGCCATTGTAGGTCACAGATTAGAAGAAAACAGCAAGTGAGCAACAATGCAAGTTCTATGCCCCTAAACTCTGCTATACTGAGGACTGCTGGTACATTAATGAGTCTGAGAAATGACCTGTGTGATCACATGAAGAAATCAGTCAGCTCGGATCCCAGCTGCAAAGCACTGCCACAGTGCATAAGCCTTGACCGTTTTTAGCAGATGAATTGGAGAAAATGAAGTTCAGCTTTGAGGCCTGCTTATAAACTAGGAACCTGGGGGTGGGTAGGGTGCTGCTCACATATTCAAGTCCCCTCACCTTCCCAGTGCTTGTCCTACCCTTTAATTCTAAAAATGCCAAAGTTGAGGTTCTACTTACACCAAACCTGACAGTATACCTAAGTGGGTGATACTTTGGTATCTTAGATCTTGAAGTGAACTCTTCTCCATCTGCCCATTTATTACTATGCACAAACCAATGAGGCTGGCAGAGGACCCTGAACGGGATGGGGGAATTGCCTTTGACATCTACACTGGAAGAGCACAGTTAAGTACAGGGGACTAGAGTAAAGAACTCTGGACTTGTGGCTGTTCTGCCTGGGATAGGGTCCCAAAGACTGTGACTTCAAGAGAGTGAGCATATCCCTCTTTCATACACTCAGGTGTGAGAGAATAACATCTTCTTCAGGATGGTCCTGCCTGCAGCCCTGAGATGATCATTTGAAAGCCAACACAACCAGATGACTGCTAAACAGTGTCAGTTATGTCCTTCCCCTGGTGTGTCTCTGGGCCAAGGGGCCTTAAACAGTTATTTCCAAGTTCATGAACTTCTGGATCCCTAGAGCAATCACAGCTCTGGGATGTGTTTAATCTTGGAAGCCCAGGAGTATGGAGCTAAAGAATCCTGAAGCCTACTCCTCGCCCCTTACCCCACCCTGACAGCTTCTTTCCAGCCAAAACCTGAGACTTACCAATTGTCTTTGAATGGTGTTTCTAAAAGAATCTTGCCTGCTCTTGATAGGGATTCTGTCTGCCTTAATTCTAAAGGCATGGCTTGGGTGAGGCCTGGGGTAGGTGTCTAAAAGCCCCCTGGGCAAAGAGCTGAGAATACCCTCCTTGACTCCCCACTGCTTGTCAAGCAAATACTTTGTTTACAGAAACACTCCTCTCTGGGACTCCACCCCCTTTGGCCCCTGATCACCACCACTCCCATCAGTCTTTCCCACGCTCTTCTGGAGAACTTTCATTCATTTCCTGCCCCAGAGCCTTAACCCCGGGATGACAGCCTGACAGTCCCAGGAGGTGGTGTGAAGCTATAGCCAGATTAGAAATAGCCCGCCTCTCTATTTCCTCCACACACAAGCTTCTGTGACCTTAAAGTCCTCATTGGAAGGCTGGGGGTGAAGCACAGCACATGCATAAAATTCAGGGATGGAGTCCTAGATCTGCATAAACCAATCCCAGCACTCTGGAGGATCAGATGCTCATCCTCAGCTACATAGCAAGTTTGTGGCCAGCCTAGGCTATGTGAGACAGTCCATCAAAAAAAAACAAAAAAACAAAAAAACAAAAAAACAAAAAAACAAAAAACAAAAAAAACCAAAGCATCCAGGAACCCCTCCAGCTAGACAGGCTCACATCCTTGGAGCCAGTGGAATTGGGGTTAGAGCTTCCCTAAAGCATCCTGAAGCCTTTGCTTTTAGCTAGCTCCTCAAGGGAGTCCTATTTGGGGACCCCCTGATGCCCAGGAGCTACTGTCTGTGTTCCTCATACCAGACTCTCTCTACCTGAGACACCCAATCCTGGTCACTTCTGTCTCCAGACCCAAAGCAGTACCTGATGGTCTCATTTGTTAGGTAGTTGGAACCAAACATTTTAAAGATAGTATGAAAAAACAACCTGGTACTTCCTACTAAATCAAATCTCATTACCAGGTGACCCCACAATTCTACTTATAGGTATATACCTTGTTTGAAAGGTATAATAATTGTATATAATTTATTTTGGGGTATAATACTTGTTTGAAAACAAGAATTCAAACTAAAATATAAGGAAAATGTTCACAGAGGTATTATCCAAAGCAACAAATAGTTACGACCCCCAAGCTCCAATAATGTGTGGGTGGATAAACCAACCAGGGCATCTCCACGCTATGAAATAACCACGTGACCACTAAAAGATATCAATGCTGGGGCTGGAGAAAGGCTTCATAAATAAACCTGGACAACTTGAATTAGACTCACAAAAAAGTCCAGATTTGACTTGCATCTATATTACCAGTAACTGAATGGCAGAGACAAGAGAAACACCCAGAAGCTCACAGAAGCTCCTGGGCTAGCTGGGCCAGCTTTGAGTACACCACACAAACAAGAGAAACCCTGCCTCAAAAGCAAAGAGGAAAGAAAGAACCAACTTCCAAAAGTAGTCCTGTGACCTCCATGCCAGTGACATGGCATGTACACACACACACACACACACACACACACACACACACACACACACACACAAACATTAAATTTTTTTAAAAATTAAAGAGTAAAGTTCTGATGTGTACCATACAGGTGACCCTCAAAGAAACAAGGTAAGTAGTAAGAGCCACATACCAAAAACAAAAACAAACAAACAAACAAACAAACAAAAAAACCCATGATTTGTGTGATCCATTTACATGACATGTTCAGAATAATTGAACTTATAAGGGCAGGAAGTCATAAGGGCTGAAGGATGACAGGACTAAGGGTTTTGCCAGGTCATGTTGGTTGTTTATCTCTGTGAATGTGCCATTTGTGTTGTTTGTTTTTAAATAGTTAATTTTGTATTATGTAAACTGTACTAAACTACTAAAAAATTACATCCTAACTACTTAGTAGGGAATCACAAAATTAATACATCTAAAGTAAAGGAAGAGCTGTGTGCTGCTCAATGGGAGAGCACTTGTCTTGCTTGTGTTCAACTCTGAACTGAATCTCTAACTCTGCAGGGAAGAAAACAAAAATTTGACTTGGGCCAGCCACAGTGATGCACACATGTCCTAGCCCTAGGAAAGTAGAGGCAGGAAGTTCAGGAGTTCAAGGTCACTTTAGCTATGTTGTAAGTTTAGGTCCAGCCAGGCTATATGAGACTTTGAAAAAAGGAAAACACTTGGTAATTAATATTTTTTCAGTAAGGCATAGTATTACACACCTAGAATCCTAGCACTCAGAAACAGAGGCAGGAGGATGACTGCATGTTCAAAACCAGCCTGGTCTCCATAGCAAGCTCTAGTCCTGCCAGGACTTCATAGTGAGAGAGCTGCAGGCATACTTTCTCTCAGCGTGGGAACCTCACTGGGCCTGCTCTTACTCCACATTAGTGTGTAGTCATTCTATATCACAACAATCTCTGAAAACCCAACTGTGCAAAGACATGACATCATCAAAAGGAATTCGTTAATACTGCCTGGCATGGTATGGCATGCCTGCAATCCTGTATCCTAGCACTCAGAAGATGGAAGAGGAAGATCAGACAGGGCAACTAGGTAAGACTCTCATCTTCAAAACCAAATAAATATACAACAAACCCAAACCAAACAAGACATTATCTCAACCTAAAGTTGAAGTGCAGAGTTCATATTTCTAGCAGACTTAACTGGCTCCCTCCATAATTTGAGCTATCCCATTGCCTTATGTGAGATCTCTGTTCTGCCCTTCCCACAAGCCTGGGCTGTCCTCATCTGCCTGACTCTGTTGACTGTCAATGCTCACATACTTCCTTAAGCACCAATTGCTGGCCCCATCTTCTTCCTCTCTTGTTTATTTGCTGTCACCTTTTCCTGTCAAGTAACTTTGTAAATACTGGACAATTACTTCCCAAAGACACCTTGAACTTATAGACCCCTCTCTCACTGGAGCAGCAGAGGGCAGGCACAGATACTCCACACAGGTCACATGGATGCTTAGGGCCCATTCAGAAAATTGAGCCTAGATTTTCCAGAGTAGAAACACAAACCATGGAGGCTGGAGCATTGTTCCAAAGACAGACAGATAGACGGATGGATGGAAAGACAAACAGGCATGGGCCAAGTAAGATATCAGTGAAAGGGTGGAGAAAGCCCTAGAAACCTCAATCCAGTGTGTATGATACCAAGATGAGCTGAAGAAAAATTAAGAAGGCCTTCAACATAAGCTGCTGTTACTTTGAGAGAAGGAGAAAGGGGAACAAAAGGATTGAGGGTTGACAATAGCTGATGAGATTTATGTGCTATCTACATGTGAGAGGAATCAGAGGAAACAAAGCAAGGTAATGCAAGAGTATATGTGAGCCCTACCCCTCCCCCCACATATACAGGAGTACCCTAAAAAAACACTTTCTTTCTAGTAAGCCACCCTGGATACTAGAGAATGGATTTGACTCTGTCATGAAAGGTGCTCTTAGTGGCCAAGAAAGAGCTGTAGTCATATCTTCAGCTGGAAAACGTCAAGCACAGGGTTCAAAACTTAGTCCAGTGGGCTAGCCAGTGTTACACTTCAGGCAAGCTTACAGAGGGTAGGTCCACTGGGTCCAATCTTGAGTGGTCCAGAGAACTTGATTTCTTTTCACTAGTGTGGAGTTCTAAGGCCTGAACAGGTCAAATGCTCTCTGAGGATGGCTGACTCCCCTCCTTGGAGCTTGCAGCCCAGGAGGTGACCATGTACCTTCTTGGTAGCCTCCTTGATGTTCTGATGACTGACCAGACAGAAGTACAGAAGAAAATTGAGTGGCAGGCCTTTTTGATGTGCCTTAAACTGGTTCTAGGGAATGGGATGGGGAACCTGCTAAGGCCACAGAACAGAATCAAGCACACAGAATTGCATCTGTTTGTCCCTGGGTACAGAGACACTTTTCAATAGGTAACATGAAATATTGAATGAATGCTTGCTGTCCAACAGGCTTTGGGTTGGATAACTCTGCCTGGCTGTAGGCTGATTTAGTGTTTAAAGCATCTTTAAGGCCAACCTGGGAGGGTTGGGAAGGTCTAAGACATATTGATATTTTTCAGCTTCCTGTGATTTCAATGGGACATATTCTCACAGTAAGGTAGGAGCATGTGTGATTATGTACATGTTACATGAACACTTCTCTTATTGATCCTGTTTTTCTAGAGAGTCCTCAGTGAACATGTGATCCTGAAAGGTTTGTTTTGCTTGAACCACAATCTCTAGAACCAGAAGAATCTTTTCCCCCTAGACTTACTAGGCTCACTTGTATCTGGGGTTAGAAGCTGGTTTTGTGTAGCCCAGGCTGGCTTCCAACACTCTCTGTACCAAGGATGACCTGATTTTGCCTCCATCTCCTGAATGCTTATTTTATGGGGAGCCACTATTTCCCCAGAATACTTAACTTCTTTGCAGCCCGTTTTGTAGTTAGTTTTTCTTTAAATTGGAAATTCATTACTAAACCCCAGCAAGGAAGCCTGTGGCTGCAGCTGCTGCTACGGTACATCCTGTACACAATGCAGAGGCTGTAACCCTCAGCCCCTCTAGATCATCTACCAGAAAACTGCCAAAATGTAAGCTGTAGGCAGTCTTCTGAGGCTGACTGACCACGAAGTTCAGCATGATCAGAACCTGTGAGCAAGGTGGGTGTAGCCTCACCTAAGTGCACTGTTCCTCCCCCAACCTGCTGCTGTTCCAGGGAGGTGTCCCTTCCTGCCCCAGTGTGAGTCATCCTGCTGAGTTCTGAGCACAGCAGCTCTGCCAGCAGGGTCCTTCCTATCAATGCTCAGATCACACACCGGCAGCCAAGACTTTTCTCCTTAAGCCCTCAGTTTGGAAAAGAATGCTCTCAGGGTTCTGTTTCTCACACACACCCCAAACAGCTTTGCCAAAGTCTCCAGGCCGTCCCCACCTGCCACCTGCGGGCTGTTCTGGGAACCGCAACCTGGTTGCTTGGCCCTCTGCACCTAACAAACCTACCAAACTCCAGCCAGAGTCCTAGGTCACAAAACCCCTGGGCTCCTGCGGACACAGATGTTGGTGGCCTGGTCACTACCTCTAGATCTCTCTTCTGTGCCTCAGTTACAACACTGGAACTCTATTTGACTTACTGAACATATGATGTACAGTTATAACTGAAAAATCTCACTTTTTGTTAGTGCTAATGTCTATGTACCTTCTGGGTTGATTCAGGTCCATTAGTTTTATTCTTTGTCTTGGGTCTCGTCTAGTCTCTCCTATGTGTGGTAATCTTTGGTTGAAATCCAGGCATCTTGGTTTTGCTCTCTTGGGTCCTGGGTCCTACTAGCTCTCAAGTCCTTAAAAATACCTTAAACTTGCATCTCTTCAGTCTGTCTCCTCCAGCACCTAGCTTCTCCCTTGTGCCCATTTGTGTCCCAGATACCCTCTTCCCATAAAGATTTAGTCCCTGAAAGGCCCACATTAATCTAGTATGTCACAGTAATGGTGTCAATGTTCTTTCCAAACTTATGTAGAAATTTTCTTTTGCCTTGGCAGTGGTGTTGAGGAGCAGAGCCTTTAAGAGATAATCAGGTTGGGAGACCTCTGCCCTTGGGAACAGATGACTATCATGATAGTTGAGTGGATATGTTATACCAGGATCTCACCCCATCCCGTGATGCAGGGTGCTATGAAACACCCATAGGCCCTTAGCAGAAGTGGCCCTTCCATTCTGGACTGTGATCCCAATAAACTCTTATTTTTGTTTGTTTGTTTTTAAATTTTCATTTTGATCTCTCTCTCTCTCTCTCTCTCTCTCTCTCTCTCTCTCTCTCTCTCTCTGTGTGTGTGTGTGTGTGTGTGTGTATGTGTGTGTTTGTGTGTGTGTGTGTGTGTGTGTGTGTATGTGTGTGTCAGAGCACCTGTGTAGAGGTTAGAAGACACCTTTCAGGAGTCAATCCCTAACTCAGGTTATCTGGTTTACAAGGTGCATGCTTTCACCTACTGGGTGGGCTCTCTTGCCAGACTAACTCCTGTTGTTTATACCCAATCTATGGAATTGTCATAGCCCCCAGGAAGTGGATGAAACCAAACAGGTTCCTGGCTAACTATAGCTGCAAAACCCTGTTTGCAAGGAGGATATCCCAGAGGGATGGGTTGGGTTGGGTTGGGTTGGATATATATCTAGGGGAATACAGCTATCACAGCCTCAGCACCCAGCTCCTCTCTACAGTGCTTTGTTGGTAGGTTAGGTTGGTAGTTTGTTAGGCTTCCCATCAGTGTGTAGCTTGGTACGATGGCCCAGATAAACCTTAACCATATCCATAGGTTTGCCCTTATGTGGAGACCCAAGAAATAGGAGATTTTTACGTCTGAAAAAGTCCTGTTTCAATAATCCCCCGACTTACTTTCCTCAAAAATACAATTATACCTCTGTTGGCACAGCTTGTGTCTCTATGATCTTCCCAATTAATTTTTTTTTACTGGAGTGTGTGAATGCTTATGCATGTGTTTGATGTGTATGCAAGTAAGGGTATTTTTCATGCCACAGCATGTGGAAGTCAAGGGCAACTTTAGCAAGTCAGTTTTCTCCTTCCACCATGTTTTTGAGGCAATGTCTTTTTTTGTTGTTTCTGCTGATATACTATGTGCTCCAACCCTCAAGCTTCTGGAAGATTCTCCTGTCTCCACTGTTTGAGCTTCTACACACACACACACACACACACACACACACACACCATGTGTGTGTATATATATATATATATATATATATATATATATATATATACATACTTTCCATATATTATATATTTTATATGTAATATATATATATATATGTATATGGTTACAGGTTGTGTGGACTAACTAGTTTCAGTGCTGGGAACTAAGTCTGTTGAGTGTATGCTACACCTAGTTACTTAGTTCTTTCATATTAAACCCATTTCCCACTTCTTTCCCTATGTTGATCACTTATTTCTATCCATAGCAATGGTGAGGTTTTTCAAAGATTTATTTATTTATTATATATAAGTACACTGTAGCTGTCTTCAGACACACCAGAAGAGGGTATCAGATCTCATCACATATCGTTGTGAGCCACCATGTAGTTGCTGGGATTTGAACCCAGGTTCTTTGGAAGTACAGTCAGTGCTCTTAACCACTGAGCCATCTCTCTAACCCACATTTTAAAAAACTCATTTTTGTGATTGGAGAGGTGGTTCAGTAGTTAAAAGCACTCATACAGTGTGTATATATCCACACATGCAAACACGTATATGCATAAAATAAAAATAAATAAATATTTTTGAAGCCAGCAAAAACACAACCAGCTTTTTCTTTTCCTTTCAACAAATATACTATTCCATTTTATTTTTTTAAAAAGTGTTAAAGGCCAGATTGAAGTTTCTTGGAGAAAGAGGGAAAAGGGGAGGGAGAAAAAAGAGGGAGATGAGAGAAAGAATAAAAACCTTATGTTGTAGCTCCTAAATAGAACATAATAGTTTTTATTTAAAACAATAACAAAACAGCTCATCCAAACAAAAAAAGAATAAAAATTATCATGCAAAAAGCCAAAGGAATTCTATTTGGGAGGAAAATAAATTTAAAAAAGTAAAAAAGAAATGGTTAATGAAACAGAAGTAGGCCTAGTGCTTATAACTTAGTAAAATGAACTCCTCAGAATCAGGGCTTTGAGCTGCCTCAACCTGCTTGTGTCCTGACTCAGGAGCAGAGAGTGCCTGTGTGTGTGGTGTGATTACTCCATCTGTCCTTATATATGGCCCCCGAAGTACCTGCTTACCTATACCCTGTGACAACTTCTGGGATCAAATGAAAGGGATCTTAATGAAAATAATCTTTAAATGATATTTCATCACACCTGTATTTTATGACTTTCACCTCATTTATAACCTAGATATTAAACTAAGTACATCATTATGTAAATGATCATTTTCAACTTGCTGAAAGCAAAGTCAGTATTCTATCATTAAAAATGTGACTTGGGGCAAGAGAGATGTCTCAGTGGTTAAGAACACCAGCTGCTCTTCCAGAGGTCCTGAGTTTAATTCCAAGCAACCACATGGTGGCTCATAACCATCTATAATGTGATCTGATGACCTAATGCCTTCTTCTGGCATGCAAGTATACATGCAGATAGAACATTTATAATACATAAATAAATAATGCTTAAAAAAATGTGGCTCAAGGAGCTAGGAATGGTGGTGCATTTCTTTAATCCCAGCACTCTCAGGAGGCAGAGGCTGGCGGATCTCTGTTGAGTTTGAGGCAAGCATGTTGAGTTTCACAACAGCAAGAACTATGTAGAGAAACCCTGTTCTCAAAAACAATGTGGCTCAAGTATAAATCTATCCAGCAGAAAGCAGAAGATCAAGATATGACTGTAAAATATGAAGCAAGGTTTTGAAACACCTCACTGTATTGTCTAGCCCCAAACCCTTGTGCCTCAGTGTCTTCTATGCTAGGGTTACAGGTATAAGCCACTGTGGTTGGCTTGGTGTTTTTTATCTAAAACTTCATGTTCTGTTTTTGTTCACATAGGTCAAGTGTAGGGCATGCATATTTGTAGATGTACACAGTTTTGCCTGTGTGTTTGCATGTGTGCACACAGAAAGTATAGAAGATACTTCACACCAAGCTTCAATGAGACAGTCTAAAAATGGATGAAACATGGTTCTTATCTTTTTCCCTCACTGTGTTTATCATCTGGAATACTGTCAATATATGCACCTGTCTCTCTGGTGTGAATTTATTGTAATGGACAACTCAACATAGTTATTAACCAATTTTTGAAAATTAACATCTAGGGGCCGGCTCAGGAGTTAAGAGCACTTGCTGCTCTTATAGAAGACTCAGTTTCAATTCTCAACATCCATATTGTGGCTCCAGGGGTTAAATATTCTCTTCTAGTCTCTTCAAGCACTCAGGCATGCATGTGGTGCATAGACATATATACAAGCAAAACTCACATATATATATATGTAAAATAAAATATTTTAAAAACATTAACACTTAAAACACAATGAAACTAAAGTCCATACTGTTTTTGCTAAACATTTTAAATATATACATGATGAAAACATTAATTTGCCACGTTTTTGGTACATTTGTAAAGATGTACATACCTTCTGTGGGAATAATCTTTGTCTGCAACTAGCCAGTATATGTACTCAGTTCTGAAAATGCACAGCAGGGAGGTGGCTGCATGAGAAGCAGGCCAGATAATTCTAGCTGTGTAAATATTGACATGGTTGGTGCCTGCAGGAGGTGTCCCCCAGATGGGACACACCCCAGGTGTTCAGTACAGGTGGCTGGCTGCTATTAGCCGTGTGTGGGATGCTTTGAGTCTATTACATTAAAAGCTGCCCAATTACTCTTTGGAACTTGTGCTAAGTATAGGACACTTATTGCAAAGACTCCTAGCAGTGCCAACAGTGAAAACTTCCTAACTCTAAGATAGACATAGTAACTTTGGACCACTTTTTCATCTGTTCTTGATGCTCAGCTAGAACAAAAGTCACGCTAAAAGCTACTAGCTTTGCTGCCGAGGGGGCCTGACTAGACTAGAAACATGCAGGGAGCCCAAAGCAATGTGAGCTGTTTTGTCTCAGGAGTTATGAGTCTTTAATTTGTTAAAAAAAAAAAAAAAAAAAAAAAAACAAGTAAAAAGAATAGCTTGTGTGGTTTTGTTCTTTTCTGTTTTTAATTTTATCTTTTACACAGAGATTCAGGTTAGCCTCTTGCAGAGGATCAGGGTTTGGTTCCTAGCATATACACAGTGGCTTACAATTTGCAACTTCAATTCCAGGGTATCCATTGCCCTCTTTTGACCTCCAGGAGCACCAATAGCAGATGCAGTACAAAGATAAACATACAGGCAAAACACCCATATATATGTATGTAATTTTAAAATATTTTATTTTGTTATTATTATGTGTATTCATGTGTGTCTATGTTGGGGTATATCTATATGAGTACAGGTACCTGCAGAGGCCAGAGGCTCTACTAAAGCTGGAGTTACAGGTAGTTCTAAGCCACTTGATATGTGCTTGGGTTCTTTCTAAGATCAGTATGCACTGGTAAACACTAAGCTATCTCTTCAGGGCCTGAATTATTTTCTTGCTATTGTACCTGAGCTCTAATCATCAAATAGGTGTGTATATGTTTACATGTCTGTCTGTGTGCCTATACATTTGTCATTTCCTTATGTAACCTGGAACTGCCCCAAACATGATTGTAGTAAACGACCACCATCTCAGTGAATTTCTGTACATTCTATTGATGAAGACGGATCAGTCAGAACATTCTAGAAGATCCCTGTGAACTTGAGTTATATACAAATGAAATAAGATGCTTTGGAGTCTTAGGGTCACTAGCTTCTGATCACATAAAACCCTTCCAGAGAGACTATTACTAAGCATGTGTAGAGTTCCCTCCCCTCCAACCTTCCAGACAGCATGTGAACCCCTTACAGTTCAGAGGGGAGAAAGTGTCTGAGAAACACTAGCTGCTGCTGAGATAGCCTAGGGGTCTAATAAGTGAAAAACTATTAAGCAGAAGGCTATAATCAGCTCTTCTTGATCTTGACCATGACCAAGAACAGAATAAGAGTGGGCACTGCCAATTACCTGACACGAGGCTGCTTTGGTGTAGGAACACTGTGGGAGGATTGTACATTGAGAAATCCATTCCATCCGTTCCCTTCATAACAGAATAAATCATGTCTGGGGTAGTTCAGCCATGTTTCTGTTCTTGGCTTCAAATAATGGCCCTCAAATTACAGCTGAGGGCTATAAAATGTGATTTGTCTTGAGATGAAGGCAAAGATGGGTAGGCTCAACCATAAGGCAGTGTGGGGGTCATGAGCTATCCACCAAGAATTCTCACAGGAGCCTGCTGCAGTGAACTTCTGCACTGGCTAATCTGGGACACTCTGCCTGGTACCAGGGAGACTCACTCCATGTTAGCTCTCTATATGTCACTTTTCTCCTGAAGGGCATCCAATAGCTTAACTTGTGTAGGAACAAAAGACCTCTTAGAATTCAGGATTCTAAAAACAAAGTATTGATGATGAGTGATTCAGCCCCATGGGCAGGATTGGACAAGATCATGTGTTAATAACACTGCAGCATGTTAACCAACCATTTTCCCCTCCTGATGACTGAATCCTGTATCTTCTGTCTGTGCTTTCCAGTTGTATTACATGGTCAGTTCGGGTCCCACTCAACCCCAGCCACAGCAGAAGTATTCAGACTAGGGGACCTTCTATATCCTTTCCCCATTACTTGATAGCCAGCAATGTGAAATAAATTTTCTAAGAATGGTTCTGAGAATAACTCCCCAATGTTTGTACAGCTTGGGGAAGTGAGAACCTTTTTTAAGCTCTAAGGTTTTAGTATTACTGTATCATGAACTAATTTATTTTGACTAGATCAGGATGTATAAGAATTAAATAAGACAGCCTGGAAAGATGGCTCAGCAATTAAGCGTACTGGCTGCCCTTAGAGAGGACCTGGGTTCAGTTCCCAGAACACAACTATCTGTAATACCATTTCCAGGGGGTTTAGTACCTCCTTCTGGCCTATATATATGTATACAATGTACAGATATATGAGCTAGTGAAATACCTACTGCTATATACATATAAAATAAAAAGAAATCTTTAAAAAAAAAAAGGAAGTTGGGTATGGTGGCACACCATAATCTCAGCACTTGGAAGGTAGAGGCTGGCAAATCTCTGAGTTTGATGCCAGCCTGGTCTACAAAATAAGTTCAAGGGCAGTCAGGGTTACACAGAGAAATATGTCTTGACAAACAAAAAAACAAAAACAAAGCAAACAACAATAACAATAAAAAGAATGAAATAAGACAAAGTATAAGATGATGAAGCACACAAATAGGACCCAGAGTATGATCAACACATGTACACATTCACATATGCACATGTTCACCCCCACACGCATGCACACACATAAAGGTACCCTTGGTGAGTAGTAGCTGATTGTTCTGTCATTGACCATTATTCTTTACTGGGCTAGACAGACTTAAGGAATGTTGAGAAAGTAACAAAATAATCATTCCTTTCTTCTGCAGCTTATTGAAGGACAGGACAAAAAGCACATAAAGAGTAGCTAGGAAGTACTTACTGTGACTGCCAGTCTCAAGTCTTATGAAGACAAGACCATCATCTGAGTGGGAAATGAGAACTTCTAGAAAATTCCTAGAAAAGATATTTGAGCCATAATCTAAGAAGCACATAGGCATTAATGGAAGGGAGAGACAGGGGCCAGTGCTCAGTGGAGATGACTGGTTCGAAGCTGGAACAACATGAGGTCACCAGTGGGAAGGAAGCAAGCAGGTCACTTGGGGTCCAGCATGTCACCAAACACACTCTGAACACTTGGGGTCCAGCATGTCACCAAACACACTCTGAACACTTCTAGAGACTTCTTAGGGTCTTTGGGGATCTGGTGGCAGTTAACATAATACTGAAGTCCCTACAGAGGGTTCTGGGTTTGGTATTCGATGACAGGGAGCACACATCCTTTTGAGTGCCACTGAAAGCACAGTGATCCATCTTTGATTAGCTTGATAGAGTTCTGGAGGTGAGAACTAAAGATATGAATTAGGGGAATATGGAAGAATAGGAGCTAAGCTGTACATTGAGTAGACAATGGGCTGCTGTCTAAGTGTGCGGACAGTGGGGATGGCCAGGTCTAGGTGGTAAGACTGTGACTTCACAAGTTACATAGTCATCTTGATCATTCTTTGAGATGTCGGGTGGAGATGGACTATTATTTAATGCAACAAGAAACAGCAAAACAGGCTTCATGTGGGTACAGCCAATACACCTGGCAGGTCTGTATCATCATGTTCTTCCCATGGAATAGTCTAGAAGATAGTTCATAACCTGGCTAGTAGATCCATTTTATTCGGGAAGGAAGGGCTTATTAGGGGCTAAGCTCCAAGCTTCACACAGGTAAACAACTGCTAGTGTTGGAATGGATGTGCATCCCATCTGTGTGAAACAAGCTAAGCTCAGCAGGAAGCAATTCTTGGGGCCCAGCCTCCCTTTTCCTGGAGTAACCTCTCTCTGGAGTCACATGTGGGTCTATTGTAGCAAGGGGTACTCTTACCCATGTGTTTTGTGGAAGTGAGAGGGCAAGCATGTGAGGACCATCATCACGCTGCTGGAGTCTGAGGTACCTTATATACTCCTTTTTCCAGCGCTCTGGGAATACTAGCAGCCTGTATTCCTAAAGTCTCAGAAGAATCAGTTCCTGAAGAGGGCTTGGGTAGAAGGCTGATTCAAGCCAGATCAGCATCTTCATTTCAACCTGATGCGTTCAAGTCACACAGAAACTGGTGAGAGAAGCCAGTAGCCCAGTTAGTTCTATTTCTTTAGAATCTTGTTTTTATTGTATTTGGAGAACATTAATAAATAATAATTTGGCTTATATATGTAAAGCTCTTTATATTAAGTGTCCTTCCACCAGCTAAGGTTTGACTACACAGTACCTGGAGGCTGGTGCAGCCATAGTCCAGGGGGATATGCCTTGAGCTGCAAGCAGACTTTCATTGTTTATGTGCTGCTCGTTTTAAGCTGGTGTTGAACTCAATGCTTACACCAAAGTTCCAGAGAAAAGCCTGGGAGGCCAGACAGTATAAGCAGGATTGTGTTTCCTTCAGGAAGTTCCCAAAAATATGTAGAGGTGAAGCCTCAGTTCCAATGGAGACCCCTGGATAGATTCCAAGAAAACATAACATCTTCCTAGAAGGGCTACAGGTACTGACAAGGTGAAGCTGGCACAAAAGAAAACACATGTGCTGCAAATCAAGTAAAAGTGGGAGCTGCTCTAGTCACTGGCACACAGATGATGTGCTCTTAAGCCCCAGAATTTAGATGTGGGGCTACAGGGTTTAATGCTTACCTGCTGGATTGGGTATGTCCTCACTATCTCCTAGTTTATGCTGTGCCTTTATTTTCTCACCTCTAAGAGGTTGTCTTGAATCTCAGTAGATACTATGCAAGTGTTGGGGCTGTAAAGATCTGGGACTGTTATATTTGAATGCAGTTGCATTATGAGGTATCGATGAGTATGTGGGAACTAGGAACATAAATGTTATGGTTCAGATCTGCAATATCTCCCATAGACCATTGGGAAAAACTACTGATACAAGTTCCTGATATTACAGATGAGGATGTTCCAGGCACCCAACTTCCCCTGCCAGGAAAGACTGCACCAACTGAACCTGGGAGACCAGGTAAGCCCTCTTTAAATTTGGTCAGGTGTCTTAAGATCATGTGTTGGAAAGCAGAATACCATGAGGTACATTATGGTGCTAGTGGCTCAACTGTGGAAATGAGAAAGGGCTACCCCGCCCACTGGTACCTCCAATGTCTGCTTAGTGCAGAGGAAAATACAGGCTTGGACCCATAGGGAAGGGCCCCTAACTATTAAGGTTAAATAGGTTTTACCAACAGGAGAGCTAGCTACCAGATGCTAAGATATGTGAAAGGTATATAATAAAGACTGATAATAAAGGTGTTTCATGGCTTTAAAAGGACTCTTACCCTGACATGGTAGTTCATGCTACAATTCTAGTACTTGGAAGGTATAAACGAGGGTAGGTTGGGGAGCAGTAACAAGAGGACTGGAAAGTCAGAGTCTAAAGACCCTGTCTAAAACAAGCAAAACCCATAGAAACTAGAACACACCACTTAATTTGGTCAATATAAGGGACCCTCTGAGATCATAGGGCCACATAAAAGCTTTGCGAAAGAGGACCTGGTGGTTGTTGACCTCAACTTTACTAAGAAGCCCACATTGTAACTCTTGGAGAAGTTTCTGACACTCAGTATCTCAGGGTGTTTCAGTTGATCCAAACATATACCTCAGGACTGCAGGGAAATGAAAACATCACCTAAAACAGGAACCAGAGTCATTCTAAAAGATTAACAGGTACAACTTTATCACAGTCAGGAGAGCAGAGGGCCAGCAAGTGAAAAACACAGGTCACAGCACCTTTATTTACCATCATACAAACAGATGTGACATAAACACCCTCAGAGTTACAGAATGGTCTTCACAGCCCCTAGAATCTATGGGAGTCACAGGCACTGCCTCTGCCTTTGGATACCAACTGGGAATGGTATGAAGAAGGAAAGATCTGCCTTTCATGGGGGACCATTCTCTAGCAGGGTTTCATGCCCAACACAGGAAAGGGCACATGGTACAGACCCTTTTCCTGAGGACATATCACTGGCTAACACCATCCCAGAGGGTGGAACCCTGGCTGCAACTATGAGATTCATCCTGTCATGACATGTGACCCTATAGCATTAACATTCACAAGGTGTAAACAGAGTCTGATACATTTATTTATTCGAACTTAGTCATACGGCATGTTGGACACATAGCTATGCCCATTTTAGACCAGTTTTAAAATAAAAAACACCTGAACACTTCCTACCAATCAACAATGGTTTATGTATGTAGGGCACCTGGAGTGTGGAGATGCCTTTGTTTTGCTATTCAGTTGCTATATGCAGAGTAGCTGTAACTATGTTGGACAACCTTTTTGCCTCAGTCAATGACTGGTGAAACCATGTGCCACAGACACTTGGGGAGAAAGGCTGGTTTTATCTGAGTTCCTGCTTATAACAGCAGGAAGTAGAAATGCCTCTGTATATTTAAGCAAACAGTGGCAGCAGGAGAGAGTGTACAACTTAAGCTCTGTCTTTCAACAGGATTTGACAACCTGGCTGTAGGCACAAAAATACATTGTTAAAAAATAAAAAATGTTATTTCAAAGGCCTTTATTTCAGTGGGAAGAGAATAAAAGTCAAATGCTAGTGATGTCTGATTGAGCCCAGTGTTCATTTGGGCTCAGCTCATTCATTCATCTTTGAGGCTATAAAGGCAAAGAGGAACTGTGGTTGAATTTTTAAAAAATAGTGTAGAACTACAGATTGCCCACTGCTTCCATGGTTTCCTGGAATAGTTTTATTTGGAGAACAAAGGCTGTATTTTAGAAAATAGTTCACCCCTAGGCCAAGTTCATTTCATAAGATTACTGTGTACAAAGTAGTTAATTATACACATAAATAACATAAAAACAAATGTCATAAATTAAAAAGTTCAAGAACTCCCAACATGCCATCTACCAAGAGGTGAGACTGGCCTGTGTGGATGTGAAGAGGGTGTGGGCCAGGTGACCTGCAGACCTGTCCTCAAGTGTCATCTCTTCCTTATGCTCCAACTGTGTAACAAAAGCTTCAGCTTCATCCTCAAAGCTTGCTCTCTGGAATGAGATGCTGAGAAAGTGGCATCTTGTGTGACATCAGGCTGACTGCAATTTCCCTTGACCATTGCTGGTTAGTATCCATCTCTGTAGTGTGGCTGCCCACATCTGAATATATCCAGGAAATACGGGACCAAGGACAAAGTAAGGCAAGTTCTTCTTTACGTTCTTCTTTTGTCTGACATTAAAAACTGATGAGAAGAGTAAGACCAAACTCTCTCCTCACCTCACCTCTTTGTGTCCTTGTGATAGACTGTGGACCCTATGATGGCAGCTTGACCTGCTGCCACTGGGATAGCACAGGTTTGTGCTAGCCATGTTCCCTCAGAGCCGGGTATGGCCAGTTTGTATTCACTGTCACGATGACCTCTTCTGCTCTCACCACCACAGAAAAGAACCTCTCAGGTTCTTAAATCACTAGCTATGCTTTTCTCCTGCAGAGCTGAACCTCTCCATTTCATAGGAAATTGGTCTTCAGAGACAACCACCTTTGGAATTAAGGCTTACACAGAAAGAAAACAAGGGTTCACTCCCCATCCTTCATTCAGGGATGTAGCTAAGCTGCACCATAGCACATATGTTTGAATGGCAGAGTCCTGAGATAGCTCCAGAGGAGCATCGGGATTCAAGCGTGAGGGCTCACTTTGCACACAAGTGTGTGTGGCCTCAGACAAGGCATCTGTGCACAACCAGACAGGGACTAACACCCTACAGTGCAAACGACTTTATCATATTAAAATAAAAGAAATCAATATTGGCCACAAGAGGGCCATAATACGTAACGTGGTTATGAAATAAAACAGACCGTTCATAAAATTCAATCTATAGATGTTCTCAAGATATCTTTTGTGCCTGAGCTGGGGGCCTTAAGATACTCCTCACAGAAGGCCTCAGGCCACAGCTCTGTGATAAGTAACTCTTCCAAAGAGTTACTTAACTTCTCCCTGCTTGTGGATCCAGGAGCAAGGAGAAACCTGGGTTTGCTTCTGTGTGTTGCCTGAAAAGGCTAGCCATATTTCAGTATCTTCACTGGAGTGCTAAAGAAAACAGATCAAATCTCCCTGGTCCTTGGGTTATCACACCTGCTTCTAGGATCCTGTTATCTGTGTCCCTGAGCCCAATGACAATTACAGACCTCTGAGGGTGACACTGTGGTCTGGCCAGGCTGTACCACCTTGGCGAAACACATGGTGGAAGTTCCTGCTTGCCAAAGGCCATGTCACCAGCTAAGCTGATAGGTAACTCTGTAATGCTAATAATCTCAGTGATCTTGACATACGGACACTCTTCCTGTTTGGTATCCAGCAAACACCTCAAGACCTCAGAGCCCCCCTCCTACAGCTCAGCCCATTTTGCAGCCACAGATCAGTAGCTGTACATTTGCTGCTGCTCATTCTGTACCTGGGGTTGTACTGCCTGCTGCGGGGCTGCAGGGGCCTGTGGTGGCTGCAGCACATCTGTCTGGGGCACTGCTCGCCATGTGAGTGGGTGCTGCTCACTGAGTTGGTTCCCCAAGGGTGTGATGGAGTTTACCAGTGTGGTGAGGTTGATAAAGTGGGCCACTGACTGAGGATTTGTGGCTTCTGGCTGTGGGTGAATCTGGACATCATTTTGCCGGTTGTGCAACATGGCGGAGCCACTGACAGTGTCAAAGGTAACAGTCAGGATGGAGTTATCTAGTTGTAGCTGGCGTTCAGGGTTGGTAAGATGTCCAACAGCCACTGGCTGTAAATTGGTAAACTGAGTCCCAGCTGCAGTGGTGATGGGGGTCACGGTGATGTTGGTTAGGCCAACAGAGCTTGATGGAGCAGTCACATTGGGGTCCCCTAAGGTCACCACCACCTGTAAGAGTCACATGGAGAAAGAAACAATAAATTGTTTCTACAAAGAGAAACCCTCCCATAGCACCCACAATCTGTACTAAAATTGTATGCTCAGGCAAAGGAGCTGGAGCAAGGCCTTCACTGGGGAAAGCGGAACACAGCGTTTTTGGAGAATTATACTAGTAAAAAAGGGAATGGAAATATGGACAATCCTTTGGGGTAATGCAGAAACGGAAAATCAGGCAAATGTCACTAGCCAGAAAAAAGAAGGAATCATGCTTAGAGATGGAGAGACAGTTCCATTGGCAAAGTGCTCACCACTGACTTATCCCCAATCTGTCTCAGTCTTTCTCTGTCTTCTGTCTCTGTCTGTCTGTCTGACACACACACACACACACACACACACACACACACACACACACACACACAAAGCATGTGCCCCATAGAGCAAATTTGAAAAGACAGGAAACCAACACTTTATCTTCATCCACCCAGACTGGCCTCTCTTAATAACATGTGAAAACCCTGAGCCACTAAGGAGGCAGCCACAGCTGCAAACAGGTTTATTGCAGAATCATCATCTCCAGAAACAATATACACTTACGGACATGGGAATTCAGAAATCAAGTGATACAGACTAAGCAAAGCAGAGATTGCACAGAGAAGCTAGCGCAGTGGCTAGCAGCTGTTTTGGAAATGGTACTTCAGTCTTTCAGTGCTAGTATGTGTATTAAAAATAACGTGTGATCTGGAGGTCACGTGTGGCACTGTTTGCATAATGTAATGACTACATGGAAAACGAGGGTGAAAGCTGGAACCACTGTGGACATACTCATACGTGTGTCCACATGATAGGACATAAGTCCAGAGGAGCTGCCCCTGCAGTGGTAAAAGTCACCTGACAGAAACAAAGGCATCAACCAACCTGTTGGATACTCTGTACAGCAGAATTTGTCTCATCACCCACATTGCTTGTGAACTCTGGCTCCTTTTCAGGGTATTCGCTGAAGGTGGTATCCTCAGGCACTGGAGCCCCTGCTTCCTCCTCTGGCTTCTGCTTTCTCTTGTGGCTGCGTTTGGCATGCTTTCCATGCTTACCTTCTGCCAGGTCCTCCTGCTCCAGGCCCAGTGCAGGCTGTGAGAAGATTGGTATCAGTACCCACCAGGGCAGAGGGTCACATCTGGATGGGGGCCAGGGCAGCGTGTAGTGCCTTAGACATAGCCATAGGGCATCAAGCTGTCATAGGAAGTAGCTTTGGTTCAAAGAGAAACATCTTTAAAGGAGAAATATTTCTCTCCTGGGGAACTCAGATCAAGGAAAGTGCTTGTGAGCCACTATCCACAGCAGGAGCACTGGATGGAAATGATTAAAACTCTGCAGGCATTTTCTGCTGCTTTCTATACAGGCTTATCCTTCTGCTTACACAGTTCTGAGAGTGTTGGCAAGATGGGCTGTGACCAGCACAGCTGGAGGAGAGGGGCCAGGTGGTCCTACTCAACTTGTCTTCCTTAGGGTAGACAAACACACTGCAGCTGGCCAAAGTATGGTGTTGGAGACACTTTCTTTCCCACCCTCACCTATGAACTGTCAGGCACATAAATGGTTCACAGAAGGGGTAGATGTGGATTTTACCCATTCATTCCTTAAGACACTGACACCTGAACTCATGGGGCACTCATTAGCACAAGACAAAGCACTTAGGTATAGATTTAAACACTGACAGCACAAAATACTCTCTTTGTGACTAAAAATAAAATTGTCATAAAAATATTGAGTATATCCAGGCATGATGGTACATATCTGGGATTTTAGTACTTGAGCAGTAAAGACAGGAGGACTAGGAAGTCAAGGCTGACCTTGGCGACATAGGAGGTCAGGTTAAGATCAACCTGAACCACATGAGATCCTGCCTCCAAAAAAAAAAAAAAAAAAAAAGTATTGAGTAAAAGTTCCTTTAAAATCTAGGTTTGGCCTGGTGTGGTGGTATACACTTTTAATTCCAGCACTGCGGAGACAGAGGCAGGAGGAACTCAGTGGGCTCAAAGCCAATGTGGGCTACATAGCATTCTAGGCTTGCCAAGCATATATAGTGAGGCTCTGTCTAAAAAGAAAGAAATTCTAGGTTTGCCTAATATGGTTAAGTTTAATAATCATAATAAAATTCCTGGAAATGATCAATTAAAAGCATTTTTATGTATTCTTTTTTGTTTTTCTTTTATTTTTTCATAGTTGAGGATTAAATCCAGGGCCTTGCACTTGCTAGGCAAGTGATCTACAACTGAGCTAAATCCCCAACCCATTTTTTTATGAGTGTTGCTTGCATATATGTATGTGTGCCACATATGTGCACCATGTATATGCCTTGGTGCCCACAGATATAGGAAGAACGGTACTGGAATCCCTAGAACTAGAGTTATAATAACTGTGAGCCATCATATAGTTGCTGGGAACTGAACCTAGTCCTTTGAAAGAGCCACAAGTGTTCCCAGGCACTGAGCCATTTCTCTAGCCCCCAAAACTACCTGTTTTCTTAAGGTGTATGTACCAGCATCTGAACATTTGAATTCATAGCTACAAATTAAGATACAGTCTCTAAGGCTCTGGGAAAAAGGAAAAGCAGATGACACCCCAGTGAGGCTATGCTGCTATATGGGCATGATCAATGGGGTATGTCTGGGGCCTGCTCCTATATGTAGTCTGTTCCCTTAGGGTCTACTTGGTATGTTGAGGTTCTGCTCCCCTCACACTCATCCCTGCAGATGTGTTCTATGCTGCTTACCTGGACAATGCCAATAGAAGATGCATCGATGGTGGTGGTCTCAGGGAGGTGGTCCAGATCATCAATCCGAACAGCGAGGACCTGTAAGGGGCAGAAAGCAATGGGTAGCGTTGTTGTGCCCACCCAATGGCTGCCCTGATGATGCAGCAGGAGTCCAAACTCATTGTGCAAGGTCTACTGCTGTAGGAGACTGAATACTAATTAATGAACTCATCCTCTGCTTCTGACTCCTAGGCTCAGGACTCACTGAAACTAATTCTAGAATGATCTCTAGGGCATCCCCCAATCCTGTCCTCTGACCCTCATCTCAAGCCTCTGAAGTGTTATCTGGCCTGGTGGGGACATCTGGTACCTGTCATGTAGTTCCTGTCCTCAGATGGAGGCTACTTCCTCTTTCTGTGGACTCCATGACATGTGATGTCAGTGAGGTATCAGTGCACCCTGTCATCACTGGGAGCTAACAGAGCAACAAGCCTGTCCTACAAGGAACCACCAAAAGGAGGTTTATATGGGTCAAACACTATACCCTTCACATAATACACACAGCTACATGCAGGTCAGCTTTGTGGCAAAGTGAGGGCCTAGTCCTACCTTGCCTTTATTAGTTCTGCTCAAGAGGGTGCTTAGCATGTGTCATTCACACCATAACCTATCTTATAAGTCCACATGACCTCTCACCAACCCCACTGTCCTATCAATGGTGAGCAATACTCTCAGCTGCTTACACTCATTGCTTATCTCATAACTGAAGACTAATTAAGTCCCATGTAAGGCAACCGACATAGCACAGGAAAGAAAATGAATGCCCCAGGAAGGCATATGAAAGGTGAGCTGCCAAAGAAACCAGGTGTAGAGAAACTGCAAGACTGAAAGGAAGCCTACATCTGACCTCACCCCAACAGCCCTTAAATCTGTTTCTAAGTGGAAGAAAGCAAAAGTGAAACTTTATTTATTTGGTTTTGTTGTGAGAAGAAGGTGGTTGGACTGGGGCCAAGTTCACTGAGTGATTTCCTAGTATTTGTGAAGCCCTGGGCTCAAGGCTCAGCACAACATAAAACTGGGTGTTGAGGTGCATGTCTACAATCTCAGCACTCAGAGAATTGGAAGTAGGAAGATCAAAAGTTCAAAGTTATTCTCAGATACATAGTGAGTTCTAGGCCAGTCTGGGCTACACAAGATCCTATCTCAGGAAGAATAAAAAAATGATACAATTCAGAGATGTTAAGACTAGGACTCTACCTTAAATTCACACTGTACCAGGACAAAGGTATCTCAAGCTGAGCAGGCACCCCCAGTCCATAGTAGGGCCAGAACATGCTATGGAAATTTGGGAATGGGTCCCCACCAGACTAACCTCGGGATGCTTGCGCCGCATGTGTCTGCTCATGGAGGCCCGGGTGGACACCTTGGTGCCACACAGCTGGCAGCTCTGTGCTTCCACCTTGTCATGGGTGAGCTGAACATGTTTTTGAAGCATGTACTCCGTGACGTACTTCTTGTCACACACAGAACAAGTCCACTGCTTGCCTACTTCTCACACACGTAAATGGGGTAGAAAAGAGAAATGCCAGTTAACAGAGAGCTACTAATGCTTCATTCATCTTCCAAACCAAGCATCTACTATAACCTCTTTTCCTTTAGAGAGAGCCATCACCTGGTCAGACCAGCGGGATACCACTGGCCCAAGACTAGCAGGAACAGTTGCTCAGGGTCCTTGAAGAATGGACACTGGAAAGGCACCATGGGATTTAGAGGCCAAGGAGCTGCATTAAAAACCATGATAGTATGTCTGTTCTTTTGTGACTGGGTTATGCAGTCACTGATAGTGGGATGCTAACCCCAGAGGCTCGACTGCCCCAGAAACAACTCACAGACTGTGTGAAGTTCAAGAAAAAAACAAAACAAAACAAAACAAAACAAACAAACAAAAAAAAAGTCATGCTCAATCCTTACACACCAAGAACACATTGACAAATTCCGGGTTACACCCTGTTTTACATGTACTCTTTGCTCATTGTAAAAAAAAAAAAAAAAGAAAAGAAAAGAAAAAAAAAAAAAAAAAAGCCAAGCACTGACACAATTGTATTTGTATACATTTATGCAAAAATGTTTAAATTTTTTTATCTTTGTTTTTTAAAATAAAGTTAAAAAAAAAAAACCCATGATAGTCCTATTCTGCAAGTGTTTATGAAAAGAGCAGGTGTTCTCATCTCTGTACACTTGCACAGCCTAGACCATCCTTGAGACTCAAGTTACCTGTGTGGATGAGCTTGTGTGTCTCCATTGTATTCCTCTCACTGAATGTCTTCCCACATAATTCACACATGAAGTCTTTAATTCCTGCAGGAAAAATCATGTTTGAAATCACAAGCTTAGTGAGTTTTCAATTTAAGTGTACACATTCAGTCTCTTTATGCTTCAGGATTTGTAGTACCTCAGGGTAATGGTAAATTATCAAAAAAAAAAAAAAATCAGTATTTATTTAAAAATTTACCCAGTAAACTGTTGCCTCAAATTTAGGCCTTTATTCAGATTTTTTTTTTTAAATGACAACATTTGAGAAGGCCTGAGAATACAGAATACAAGGGTGAAGACAGAAAGTTTCTCTAAGCAGTGTAATTTACCTAGACCTGTACTTAGCCTCAAAAAGCCTTAGGTAAGATGTGCAGTAAGTAAACATCAACAGAAAGCCAGGACCCAAGGCAAGAGTGGGAATGTCCATGAAAGACAGCAGAGTTTCTGTGGACGCACGAAGAACCAAGGATTTTCCACTACTGACCAGCACACCCAAAGGACAAGTATGATCAAGCAAAATCATCCCAGGATGAAAGGACTATTCAATCTATGCAAATTGATAAATGTGATATGGTATAGCAACAGGATAAAGGGCAAAAAAAATCTCATGATCATTTCTCAAGTTGATGCAGAAAAAGTATGTGATAAAATCAACTGTCCTTTCAAAATAAAATATTAACAAAGCAGGTACAGAAGGATCATACCTCAGCATGAGGTTATGTATGGCAAATTTACAGCCAGCATTGTACCTAAAGGGAGACAATGAAGTAGGCTCTACTATAATCTAAAAGGAGACAAGGTATTGGTTCACATGCTTGTTTGTCAAGATAGCACCTCAAGTTTTAGCATAGTAATTATGCAAGAGGGAAACAAAAACCAAAAATGTAGAAAAGAGGAAGTCAAGTAGTTCCTATTTGTACATAGCACACCTCCATGTGGGAAAGCCTTAAGATTCCCCTAAGATCTTCTGAACTGGTAATGATGGGAATTACATAATACATAAAAAACCAACACACAAAAATGTACATACAAAGAACTGAAGGCTAAGGATGTGGCTTGGTGCTTATTTGGCATGTGCAAAGCTCTGGGTCTGACCCTGACTGCATAAACCTAGTGTGGCAGTGAACACCTGTAATCTCAGATAGCAGAGAGAAGGGGATCAATAGTTCCAGAAGGAGTTCAAGGTCAACTTCTTGAGATAAAAATTATACATCAATGTATATATTCTGGGGAAGAAATCATGACAACATACATCATCTGCATATATAAAAATGTTATGAAGCCTGTTATTTTGTACAATAAATACACACTAAATAAAAGAAAAATCTTGAGAGTCAGGGAAGTTGAGGCTGGATACTTAGCAAATGCTTTTAAAGAGAAGAATTACCATATTCAGGACAGGGATTCTGTGCTCAAGTCTTCAGACACACAACAGAGCATGACAAAAGGCATTTGATTTCTCTTAGGCACAAACAAATTACTGGGAAAGAGAGACAATAAAGATGCTGGGACTAGTGGAAGAACATATTCCTCAAATTCACAAGATCCTTTCAGGTAATAGTAAACTTAAAGTAGTCAAAAGTCCAGCCCCTGAAGGCTTTCAAACAGAGGGAACACAAGCCTCACACATGCACTGGTGTTAGGAGTGTGGTTGCTGAAGTCTGAGGAGCAGATTGTAAAGGCTGATGCCACTACAGCTTCAGATTATAAAATACAAGTCATTTTTATTTAAACGAAAGTTTTTAATTTAAGGTATACTCTATTTTTTTTGTGTTTTGATTTTTTGAGACAGGGTTTCTCTCTATAGTCCTGGCTGTCCTGAAATGTACCCTGTACATTAACTTCAAACTCAGAGATCTACCTGCTTCTCCCTCCTGAGTGCTGGGATTAACAGTGTGAACCACCACTTCCTGCCTCAAAGTATATTTTAAATTAAAAATAATGAAAGCAATTCCAGTCACAATAGCTAAAAAGAAACAAATACCTAGGATATAATGAAATCAGTGAAATGTTCCTACGATGAAAATTGTGAACATAATAAAATCCACTACAACTCCAAAAATCGCAGAGATGCTTCATGTTCATAGACTATAGGAATGAATACTATTAAAATGTTGACTCAACCCAGGGATTTATAGGTTCAGTAAAATACACCAAAAACTTCTTTATAAAATCAGAAACCACAATTCTGAAGTTTGAATGAAAGCCTGGCAAAAATAACAGAAATGACCTGGAACAAAATATAAAGAGCTGCAGGAACCAGTACCTTGTTTTAAGACACCACAGAGTCCTAAGTACAAAACCATGATAATACTAGCATTAGGAAAAAAAACAAAAAAACAAAAAAACACACATCCACAAAATAGTTCCTAAAATAAAGCCATGCATGACTCTCAACAACGGTGCCATGAAAAATGGATGCCTACATGCAGAAACTTCAAACTTGACTCTAACCTCTACAAAAAACCAACTTAGAATGAATCAAAGATTAAATAAATATAATAACTTGGTACTAAAAGAAAACATAGGAGAAACATTTCAAGACATTAGTACAGCAATGCTATCTGAGATGCGCCCTGAAGCCCAGGAAACAACAGCAAAACTATATCATACCATGAAACATCTCTAGAGCAAAGGAAAGAGCTCAGAGTAAAGAGACAATGGACAAAATGGGAGAAGACACCTGTTAGCCAGTTATCTAACAGTTCATGTGAATAATGTATAATGAGCTGACATTGTAACAAGCAATTCAAGCTAAAAATAAAAAATAATTATAATAGACACAAATATATGAAAAATACTCACTAACACCAGTCACCAACGAAACAAAAACCAATACTCCAATGAGCAGCCAGCTCACCCTAGTTAGAATGGTTATTACTAAAAATAAAAACATCCCAGGGGTAGTGGGTGGTGGCAGCGGTGCACACCTTTAATCTTAGCACTCAGGAGGCAGAGGTAGACTGATTTATGTGAGTTCGAGGCCAGCCTGGTTTACAGAATAAGTTCCAGGACAGCCAGAGTTACAGAGTGGGAGTGGAGAGAGAAACACTAAAAAGACATGGGAATAAAGATGTCACACTGATGATGATGGGGTAGGTTTGTGATCCTTTGCAGAAATAAGAGTGCCCCAGTAAGTGACTATGATTTCCAGGGTTCTAGCCAGAGACCATTGGCAAACTTATAAAAGATGCCTGGCACAGACATTTACAGTGAGGTTCTACAGTATACACTGTATACACAGGGTCACAGTGTTCATGAAGTAAGGGAGCTCTGAGATGCACAGTCTCATCACACAACAGCTAGCATAGTAAGCAAGAAAGAGAAAGCGCTAGAAAAAGAAAGCCTAGAGAAACTCTCTGTATCACTACTAGCTCTAGGGTCATTTGGTTTAGAAGAGTTGGGACACCTGTGTGCCGTTTGTAGTGCTTGAGCATGTTGACCTTCTGTGCAAACTTGCGGTGACATTCTTTGCATTCATACTCCTTGATGCCTTTGTGCAGCTTCATATGGTGGCGTAGTGCATGCTTGGTCTTCATACCTGTAGAGAGCAGATCACTATGAGTACCACACTCCCCAGAACTTGCCCCAGGGCATTTGTGTCTCATTCCATTTCCCTGAACCATTGTTCCCTGTCTAAACATAGTGGGCACAATATCCACAGACACAGAATGGGTAGGGAAAAATAAGCTGTGGCCTTATCTTAGAGGGTCCCACTCTACCAGATGCAGAATCCACGAAGTTACTACCTCAGAAGGCCACTAGAGATTTACTGTGACATTAAAATGGCACTGTATCAACAACAGCATTTGAGATGATGTAGTGAGGTGTACAGGAAGTCTATCTTGATGACATAAATAGTAACTAAGATGAGGACACTAGATCTACATTTTCTTTTAAAAGTCATTCCTTTAAAAAAATTTTTAGCTGGGCAGTGGTAGTGTATGCCTTTAATTCTAGCACTTAGAAGGCAAAGGCAGGTGGATCTCCGTGAATCTGATCCCAGCACTGTCTAAAGAGTGAGTTCTAGGACAGCTAAGACTACACAGAGAAACCCTGTCTTGAAAATGTGTGTGTGTGTGTTTGAGGAGGGGAATGAAGGGGGGCACTTAAGGTCAGAGGACAATTCTCCAGAGTCAGTAGAAGCACCTCTACCTACCAAGCCATCTTCCCAGATGAATACCTTTAACTTATTGCAGCCAATCTTAGGCACCAAAATAACCCAAAATCTTATTGACTACAGGCTGAAGATGAGGAAAGGGTGAAGTACCCTCACCAGCCACGACCCAGTTGGGTGAACAGCAATAGTTACTGGCAGCAGCAGTACACCCAGAGTGCTCACATATCAGGGCAGGCAGGGTACAGTCCTTAGACCTACCAGCAGACAAGCCAGAATGGTCTCACACTGAGTGGGAGCAGTGCCCAAAAGCTCCCTCTCAGTTCCAAGCTCAACTGGACAACAGCCCACCCAGTCCCATTTCTCACTACTCATCTTCACTTGTCTCCATGTGGAGACCTCAGGCAACCTAGCTGGGCCACAGGGCTTATCAAATCAGAGCCAGCAGAGGGCGTGTGAGTCCCACTCTGTGTCTCTCAGCTGCCAGTTGCTGGCTGGGTAAGTGCCAGGCCTTTCTAACCATGGAAGAGCAATTTTACCTTAATTCCCACCTTTGCCCAATCCTCAAACTAAAAATGTCACATATCTCCTACCACCCAAGGACAAAACCATAGGTGATGAGAAAGAGAGATTCAGCCAAAGCCTGACCACCTAGCAGGCTATTCTTTAGGTACCCATTCTTAATCCCTCTCTAGCCCTGCCTCTCCCACATCAGGCTCTCCTCAAAACAGTGGCCCCAGTATTGTCATCTATCACTGCTTGTCTGTCTGTCTTGCAAAGGACTGCAGTCAGCTGGTACAAACCTCGCCCACACAGTTCCAACACCTATTAATGGTCTCATTCATTCATTCTCATAAGTGCTATGATCTATTTGTGTACCATGGACTAGAGACCAATAGTTATGCTAGACAGAGCTCCCTGGTTTCACAGGGCTTCTCTTCTAAGTGAAACTGGGAGATTAGAGAACCCACAGAGTATGTGGCAAGAGAAGGAAAAACGAGGCAGAACAAGGCAAAGAAGGGCTTGAGGAGAGAGGTTATACTCAAGGTCATTCTTGGCTACACATGGAACAGGAGGCCAGCCTGGGCTACATGGACTCTATCTTAAACAATAGATCATTATCAACTTGGAACATCCAGCTTTTCTTGCAGGCTATACAGATGTCTTGTGAATGACTTTTATGATAAGTGATGTGATTTTGAGAAAGATTCCTATACCTGGGACCCTGGACCGCCTTTGTCAAGACTCATGATTCTTAGCAGCCTCCCCCGCCCCCCCCTTGTAGGCACAGATTACATCTATGTTTGGGTCTAGAATTAGTGATCACAAGCAAGCTGGATGCAAGGCTGAACACGCTCTAATGGCTTGGGGTGTCCCATGACTCCAGGGATACCCTGTGGCTCAGAGAGACCTTCTGATGCTCCAGGCACACACCCACCTTTCCCGCACTCGGCACACAGGTACTCTCGGATGTTGTCATGCACACGCATGTGCTCTTTCAGCATGTCCTTCCTGGCAAAGGACTTTCCACACTGCTCACAGGCATGGCTTTTCACACCTATAAACAAAGAAAGCAGTGCCTGAAAGCCTTAGCCCACAACAGAAAGAGTTCTCAGCAAGAAGCACATGCGGACTGCCTTTTCAGACATGTTCCATGGGAGTCTTTGGCATGAAAAGGCCCTGAGGACTGGGAGTAAACACAGATGGATTAGAAAGTTGTACTGCAAGTGGCATGAGAGCTGGAGAAACGGAGACACAGCCAAGGTGTGGCTGTCTGTACATGGAGCCAGGGAGCCTGATGGAGGAATCCTGCTGCTAAGGCAGGTGAGCTGACGCCAAACATCACTACAGGAGCATGTTACCTGTGTGGATGAGTTTGTGGCGCTCCAAGTTTCCTATGCTATTGAAGATCCGCCCACAGATCTCACAGGGATGAATGTACCTGAAAGTAGAGGCAAATATTAGGAGCTACACACCTGTAGGGACTCATCACCTGAGTGGTTCACCCACTGTGAAGGCCTTATCTGCTATAAGGGAATCCTTAGCTGTGAGAAGCATATGTGAAAGTTCCTTTATCAGTGGAGGTGAGGCAGCAAGGTAATCTGATCTCAGCTTCTGTAATGAGCTGAATTGTGTCCCTCAAATTGTTGTTGAAGTCCTAGATAAAAATGTGGCTGTATATGGAGACAGGCATTTATAGAATAGATCAAAATGGAGTCACCATGATGACCCTAATCCTTAAGAAGAGGAAACAAGAGACAGATATGTACAGAAGGCTGAGCACGAGGACACAGAGAAGATGCCATGCACTAGTCAAGTAGTTTAGGGGAACTCTGAGATACTTGATATGAAACCACAGGCTCCAGGGCCAGGAAGTATGAGGCACTGGGTCATAGCAATCCTGAGAGGTGAATTCATCCTGTTACTCACTACACAGCTCTGGAGTGACTTTTGACACGGGGCAGCATAAATGAAACCTATTTATGATGGAAAAGTGCTGACTTGTCAAGTAGGCCAACATACCTTACTGTTAGAATCCTGTGAGGAAAAAGATGAGGATGAGAAATGAAGCCTAGGAGGCCAGAGGAAGGACAGGTGCCCCGAATATCTGGCATTAGGTAACCCAGGGACTGTGATTTACTAAGTTGAGCACTGAGGTTTTGCAGGGTCCCCCTCTTTTGCACAGAGTCTTACTTCTGCACGTTGGGGTCAGGCAGGTTCTCTCGGTGGATAACCATATGGGCATGGTAAGTAGCCTTGAGTGCAAAGCGTCGATGGCAGATACTGCAGCCATGGCCCTTCTCCTTGTGAACCTCCATGATGTGCTTCAGGTATTCCTTTCCACGGCCAAAAGTGAGCTGCAAGAACACAGGGTGGAGGCTGCTGATCCACAGCATCCTTGGGCATCTTTACTACCTACACTTGTATCAGCTAAGCTAGACACCCCAGGAGGATCAGTTACTCATGCCAGAGAGGGGTTTGGGGTGGGATATGCACAGAAGTTTGCTGTTTAACGGGGGAGGGGGGGGGGGCTATGGAAGCTCAGATCATGGACTGCTTGGAAATGAGTTGTCTTCCCTGTAAGCATGCACCCTGCCTTGTGTAGCATGGATTAGTTTCAGGCTGGTTGGATCAAGAGGAATGGGTCAAAACATCCCTAGTCTGAGGCTAGTGAGGCTACCTAGGTTAGTTCCCAAGGCACTGGTTCTACCCTAGTCAGTAGTCCTGCTTATGTGTGTGCCAAACCATCAGTGGGTTCTGATGGGTGTGAGGACCATGGTTATCATCCCTAAGCTTAGGTGATATGGGGCAATCTTCTTCAGTGGAAAGAAATTGGACAAAACAGTGCTGTGAGTTCCCCATAGCTTTATAATCAAAAGCCATGCTTGGGGCAGGGTGTTGAGTACCTGGCACCTCTTGCAGCTGTACTTGTGTGGCTCAGAGTCTGCGCTCTCATCAGAGTTGTCATCGTTCTCCTCTGAGGAGATCCCAATCTTGCCAATGAACTCTTCCCGCTGGTGGTCATCCATTAGTGCGATATCCTGCAGAAGAGTCACAAACCCAGCCTCTAACACAGTGAACTGGTGCACTGGTCATTACTTTGAGGAAATCAGTTGTTTGCCTAGAGAGCTATACCTATGTCCCTTGGGATGGTACTGGTCCTGGCCATTTTGTGGTACAGGCATTCACCAACTCTCAGAGTCACCTGTACAGCACCTACCTTTGCCCAGGCAAAGTCCTGGAGGACAGCTCAGACTGCTGCAACACTGCTCTGGACTGGGCTCTACTTTGCACTGGGCCTTTGACTTGGACAGGTACTTTCCCCACCTGTCCTCATAACCAGTTGGGCTCCTGTACTGCTCATCTTTTCCCTAAAGGCAGGGAGACAGCAGACTGCCACCATCCTTATATCCATTGTTCTGGGAATGGCCCAGGTAAGAGTGATCTGTCAAGCCCCACACAGGAGAAATCTGTGTTCAGGCCCTACAGCTGGACAAACAGGTGTGCTAGTATAAGTCTGTATAAAGAGCCTGCCAATGCCCATGTGTTAAAATTTTACCCCTAGAGTGACAGTGTGAGATAGCAGGGCTTCTGGGGAATGACAGGGTCTGACACCCATAAGTTGGAATATAGCCTTTAAAAGGAAGACTCCAAAAACAGTCTCATCCCTCCACCATGTGAGGAAAGAACAAGAGAGTGATGGATGGATGAAGAAGCCTTTAATAGACAGTGAACTTTCCAACACCTTCATCTTGAACTTTCAGCTCCAGAACTGTGAAATACAGTCTGTTGTTGGTGACATGCTAAGAGATACTGCCCCAGAATGGGCCAGGTCCCCAAGTGCCACCTGTATGGGACCTATACCTTGAAGTGGACATGAATGTGGTCCCTGAGTACGTCCACTCGGAAGAACTTGCGCCCACAGATCTCGCAGGTGTACTTCTTGTCACCGTGGGTCAGCAGGTGCTTGTTCATGTTGCTACGGCACGAGAACACCTGGGGATAGGGAATCAGTGCGGTGAGGGCTAGGCTGGACATACATATGAGCTGATCCCTATGGCCCACAGGATAAGCTACTTTTAGGCCTAGAATACTTGTGGCAAGTTCTAGACTTATGGTAATTTAGATATCCACTCCTATTACAATAAAGGACACATTGTTTCTAGTCTCTGCTGCAGTGGTAGTGGGGCAGAGTGCTTATGCTGAGTTAAACAGCTCACTGGCACAGAGCCTACTGAGGAGCTATGCAGATATACCTACAAGTTTCTCAAAATAGATACCAAAAAAGACACTCAGCTCAGTTTGAATACTGTTTCATGTTGTTTTCAATTTCCAGCTCAGAGAATGGATGCAGATTTACTCATGTATCCACACTAGTCCTCTGGGAGCCACGTAACAGCCAAAGTCAACCCTAAGCAGGGGCTGGAAGAATGTAGTCTAAAAAGTAGACATGCAACCATTTCCAGGCACCCAGGAGCACCACTGACCACAGGTCATCCAATGGCAGGGCTTGCCTCAGATGAGGTGCCCCAGAGCCTACTTATCTATTGCCATAGGCTCCCCACCTCCCTGTCCCTGCACCATCTAGCCCCCAAACCCAGAGTTTAAGAAGCTCCACATGACTCTGCTACTTTGCTGATTCACAGGCTTTGTGGGTTGAAAGAAACCAGGAAATACCATGAAAGCAGTCTCTCATTTCCTCTAGAAAGCATCACTGGATCTGGCAGTGCTGCTACTGAAAGACCCCCGAATTGGGGAAGCCCCTCACTCTAGTACCAGAGAATGTGACCCCAAGAACTCACAGAGAGCCTATTTTGCTGCAATCAGGCAAGAGGTTTATTGGGGGGGAGGGGGCAAAAGGACGAGAGCTCTGGGGACAACACATCTCACGAAGGATAGAGGAATCGACCCCAAACTCAATTAGGGGGACATATTTATAGGGAAAATTACATAGGTATTTAGCAACAAGCGCACAGCAATCTCATTGGTTTATTCAAATTGGCATACTCTGCCTATTTTGGACATGGTTCAACTCTAGGCCACTCTGTTTTGGGGCACTCTGACCTTTATACTTGTTTTTCTCAGGACTGTAGAGCCAGACCTTATCGAGACCAGGTGGTCTGCGAGTTTTTGTTCTCAGCCTTGAGACATACTTGTCCTCAAGGAAGGGTTAGTGGTAAAATTTTAACTCTTTCATTACATGCTCAGGAGTAGCCAGCCATGAGGGGCTTGGGATCCCCAATGTGGTGGTGCTCAGGTGCCAATGCTATGCTATGCCAGTAGCTGTGACAGGCTCAGCAGTAGCTCCTTTTCTAAGCAACACCTGAGGCTGCCTGAGTCATGTGTACAGGAACCTCTCAAGAACTATATCCCTAATGTGTACTTGCACAGAGGACCTTTCTAGAACTTGTATCCCTCAATATGCACTCAGTGCTGTAAGGGACATGACTTCTATTCCTCTGGAGACACAACTCGTACTTCCAGTTACCTGAGTTGTCAAAGTTGAGTCTAATGAACAAGCAATGGCGTTCTAGTTGAGAGCAGGTGCTCATTTGTGAAGAACAGGACTATGTGTATGTAGCAGCTGGTCAGGGGCTGAGAGCTCCAGATACATGCACCATAGACATGAGCCAAGGCCAGGTTAGCTCATGTAAGGCACCTATACAACAGCACAGGCTACCTAGGCAAGAATACCTAGTATCTACAACCTAACCTTGATTACCATGGGTTAAGCTATGAAAATACTTAGTCTACCTTAGAAAATACTATCTAGATGCTGAGCAGGTATGGCTAGCACAGACAGCACAAAGCCCCAGGGCATCTTGCCTCTTCAATGTGGAGACAAGGTCCATTCATTCACTAGGACAGCATGTCCCACAGAGTAGATAGAACAAAAAAATTTTCAGCAGATCATTGTAAACCAATTCCAGGTGGCAGAGACCAAAATGCTGACACCTGAGGGATACTTTAGTTAAAAACACATGGTGCATACTGGGAGTCCTTGAACACTGTTGCCCTGGCAGGTGCATCTAACCTTTTGATACTGAAACATGGTATTGTCTAAAAAGTTAACACTTAAGAATTGTAAGTAGAACTGAATGACAAAAAAATAAAACCTCACTGTGGTGGTTAGTTCTTTGGTTAATTTGACACAAGCTAGTGTCATCTAGGAAAAGGGAACATCAATTGAGAAAAATACCTCCATTAACTTGACCTATAGGCAAGTCTGTGGGGGTATTTTCTTGATAATTACTGATAAGAGGCTCCAGTTCACAGTGGGCAGTGCCACCCCTAGGTGAGTTGTCCTGGTGCTATAAGAAAGCAAGCTGAGTAAACAGGGGAGCAAGCCAGTAAGCAGCACTCCTCCATGGCTTCCTGCCCCCAATTTCTGATTGAGTTCCTGCCTTGCCCTCCCTTCATGATGGACTGTAAGCAACTCTTTCCTCTTCAAGTTGTTTTTAGTCATGGTTTACCACAGCAACAGAAACCTAACTAGGATATGTGTTATGTCTTAAATGTAGGATTTTTGTGTTAGGCTGCATTCATAGCTATCTGGGGGTGCAAGGAAATGGCATGCTATAGGCTGAATTTATCTACAAGTTTCCTGGACAATGCTCCCGGATTGCAGCTCTAATCTTGAGTTTAGGAGAATAGTAACTTTGTATCCAACATAAATAGTCCCTGCAGAACATTACCTTGCCACACACTGGGCATCCAGAAGGTTCCTTTTTGTAACGAACCAGGTTTTCCCCGCTGGCCTCCAAGTCTTCTCTCTTCACCCTCCGCACACCTGAAGTCCCAGACCAGACAGAAAATGTGAGGCCATACAACACAGGTCAGATCCCAGAACTGCCTGGAAACTATGTTGGAAATATTGTAGTACCAGATATGCAAGAGGCTGGTGGAGGGTTGCTTAAGCCCATGGGCTTAGGGCTACTTTGGGCAATATAGCAAGACTCCATCTACCTATCTAACTAACCAGCCAAACAAACAACTAATCAACTGTAGGGAGCCATACTGGATTTGGAGACAAAGGGCCGCACCCTAAGATGGTGCTGGCATCTGCCCTCTCTAACTAGTAAACACCCCAAGAGCGCATGCACCTGTATCACGCCACGTTACTGACCAATTATGATGAGACACCTCAGCTGGTGGACAGCAGGGAGGATAAAAGGAGAGAGCCTCCTGGGCACGGGGTTCCCCCTCCACAAAAAAGCATCAAGAAAGGAGTCCTGAATAAACTGCTGAGAGAAGAACCTGGCTGTGTTGCGTCTTTTCCTTGCGGGACGAGGTTGGGCTCGACAATCAACTAAACAACCAACCAACCAAACAAACAAACAAACAAATTCATGCGAAACAGGCAATCTCTAAATAAAAAAGAGAAACCAGGTGTCTTTTCTGGGCATTTCTACATAATATGACATGAACATAGACATGGTGACCTCAGCATCAGAAACAGGCTGATTCAAGGGTTCTAGGACTAAGAGGCACAGCAGACAGTGGATCTGAGGCTAAGGGTATTCTCAACTTCCAGAGCAAGCTGCTGCCCACAGCAATACTGTGGGTCACACGTGAATAGTGTACCTAGTCCAGCTATATTAATCACAGAAAGCAGTGGCTTCTGACAAGGCCCACAGCATACTTGGTTCTGAAAAACTGCTCTGTGTTGGGTTTGAAGGAACATTGTGGTAAGATCAGGTCCAGCCATGACACTGAGCTCAAGTGAGTCAAGTGTCACCTCCCCTGTACAAGCAAGAAATTTAAGGTGTAGTGATTTGTCTATGGTTCTTGGGAGGCTGGGGTGGGGGTGGGGGATCAGAGTACACTCTTAAGAACCTCATGAGACCTTGCTGTATGAATAGATACGGAAACAAGTGTGTGTGTGTGTGTGTGTGTGTGTGTGTGTGTGTGTGTGTGTGAGGGGTTGGTGGTGGGAGGGGACACAGCGTGAACGTAAAGTGTAGGAATTTACTAAGGATATGACCTTGTCTTTTTTTCACAAACTCATGGGCATGTATCTAACAGTTAAGCTTTCTACACAGCCTGAATGTGTTCTGTAGTTTTCAAACACTAACCAGTGAGTGTTTATCTCAGGACTGTGACTCTTAGCAGGAAATAATAAGAAAAGGCTTCATTAGAATGCTGATTTTAACCTCTGTTTCACTTCTTATTCTATGCTTGCTGCCTCACATATGTGCAGAGAGCTGACTCTGCTGGGTCTTTCTCTGACCTCACATAAGCTACTGTGCAGACTGACGGTTCCCACCCACAGTACTCACCAGCATACTCCATTCTCTTTACGTAGCTGAACTGGCCGTTTGCAGGACACCATAATGACTTTTCCTACAGCTTATCAAACTTAAGTCATTCTTCACAGTATTAAAAAGTTCTCTAAAGAAATACTTCAAATAACTATCTAACAGCCAATGGAGTAGTCTAGCTGTGCCTATTTGTTCTCCACTGTTCTTTCTCTCTGCTCACTCCACTGTTAATACTATATTAGGACCCCTAGGGCTGAGGAGGGTCACTGGGTTAGAGGCAGGTGTCTCAGGCCCCAAGCTCACCATCCAAGTGCCGCCTCTGGTGGTCCAGCATGACATCCTTGCGGTAGAACATCTTACTGCAGACCTCACAGGCAAACTTCTTGTCCCCGTGTTTCTTCTTGTGCTTAGAGAGGTTGCTATTGGTGGAGAAGAATCTGAAACACATCTCACATTGGAACGTCTTGTCATCTGTCCAGAGAACAAATACACAAAATGTGGTAAATCACCCCTGATCAGGATCCTACATGTGTGCCTCAGCAGGGTGAACAGCACAATCAAGGCAGGAAACCAACTGAGTACTGTGGCTCAGAGCTCATCTGCTTTGTATGCTCAGCTAGACATACAAATATATACTGGTGTGTCAACTCTCAACAGCTCTCTAGGCTCCTCTCCTTCTATCTGTATGTACTATAAGCTTCCTCAGACCCAGAGGTGGCCTCCTTGTGTCCTCAGCATGCTCCACCTACTTCTCCAGCACAGTGACAATGGCTGGCCTGCCTCCTCTCTGTCTGATTACCTCTTATAGTACCCCTACACCCCAACATCTCTACTTTTCTAAAAAGCTCCCTTTAGTGGTCTAGGCCTCCCTTTAGTGAACACACTCAACACATACCCCATAAATATACATGCACGTGTGTTTGTACACACCCATGTGAGCGCGCGCACACACACACACACACACACACACACACACAGAAACACATTCACACCCATCTCCACTTCTATTCAGCACACAGCACATAAACATACATACTCATATTACAAGGAGTTAGCATCCCCACATGCTGGTCCCCACTTCAAAATCCCTCCTGGAAGGCAGCCAGTCAAGTTGTAGTTCCTGCTTCTGAAAGTCTACACTACCATCTGGCCCTGCCCCCTCTGCCTGGTGCCCAGAGTCTGTTCTACATCCACTGGGTGCCTGTTTCCTTGTGGGTCAGCTCTGAGAATCACTTGCTCTTTTCTGTATCAAGATGTGGATGCATTAGATAGCAGGTGACAAGGATGCCATTTCTTCTCTCAGGAGCAAAGGACAAAATGTCTGTCTCAGCAAATGTTTTCCTATAAAACCCTAGTCTCTACTGGTAGGACTATTTAAGTGAGGTCTATGCGGCAGGAAGTCTCTAGCTCCACTCAGGAGATCCCATGTATAGCCAGCTAGAGGTCAACCCACCTAAAACTGAAGAAAATCAAACATCTTTTCTCCTCCTCTCAGGGGACAAAGACACAGGCAGGGCTATGTCCTTGCCTTCGAGTGGGCACCACACCTGGGGGCAGGGCAGCACAGGAAGCAGTGGCCTAGCTACAGCTTTCCCCACAGCAGGATGGCTCCTCTTGCCAGGGCATGGACCTGCACCTGGCAGTGTAATCTCAATACACATGATGAGAATGACATCATGGCGTTGTCCTGTCTACTATGCAACTCACAATCCCAAAGCTTAATGCTATTCATACAATTCAACCCTCTCTCCCATTTGTTTGGCTACATTACAGAGCAGCTCTGCTAAGTACCAAACAGGTCTACAGCACAGGCAGGCCTCCCTCCCAAGTAGGTGTTCACAGTACAGGTGAGTCTCTGAAGATCACACATGAACCTCCTTTCTTACAGGTTCTGATCATTAGTAACCATGGAAAGCAGCAGTGCTGTCTTGGGCTCTAAATGTTCTCCCTTACAAACCTCTCCTGCTATGTGGAAGGAGACCCTACTTCCAACTATTTTATGTGCTGATCACCTACATAGTCAATTAAGATTACCCAATAACTGGGCATAAGAAACCACTTCTCAGAATGATATTCAACCCCACTCCCATAATCAGTCACTGGAGATATGTACAGACTCTGTAGATAAATGCTCCAGGACATAGTAAAGAGCAAGGGGCTCAGACATCTGAGAAAACAATGGACTTGGATTGCTAGGGGCCCAAGCTGTTAGGAGGCTGTATTTTGGGGCCCTGACTTGGGTCTTGGTAGCTGTTAGTGCCTTCTTTAGGCTTAAAGGGAACACAACAAACACATAGGGAGAGTGACACCAATGCACAGGGGACACAGAAAAGGCCTGACAGCATAGGCTGCAGAAATACTATGCCCTTGAAGCACCCCAGCCCATTATAAATCCTTTGAGGATGCACATTCTACTAACTTCATACCACAAAAGGCACAAGGGCATATAAAGAGGCTGCCTTGGGGTCTCAAAGCTTACAGTTCATCTTCACTCTCAGTTCTCAACCTTGAATTGAAATCAGCCTCAGGAGAAAAGTCTGCTTTCAGTTCATCATTGGCATGACCACCTAACAAGTGTCTTGTATGACAGTTTTAGCTGACACACAGCAACTGATTTTTCATTTTCTGTTCCACTCTTGTCTAGAGAACTCATTAAACCTTAAGTAGGAACAACTGTTCTTCAATCTCTAAGGGTTAGGGTTAGACTTCAAGCTGCATCTCTTTGAGGAACAACAGGATGGTAACACCAATCCCAGTTAACCAAGAGTCTGCTCTGCCTGAGGCTGAACCAAATGGGAACAGAGAGGAGTATGCTCAGATTCTTATGGACACACCAAGACAGTGAAGGCACAGGCCGTAGATGCTGAAGTTCATGCATGCTCCCACACAGATGGTTCATTCACTGAAAGGCAACCTCCAGAAATCTACCTGTTCTGTCTCTTAGTACAGCCTTGTCACAGTGAGCAAGGCACCATGCTGAGGATAGAAGAAAACAGCCACAGACAGAGAAATAACAAATTGATTGAGATACTGATATTCACAAGTGGGCACCGGCATGGACAGAAGCCTTGCAAGAAAGTAGAATGTCACAGAATGACCTTGTAGGTCCAAGTCACAGAACAAGGGAGAACACAAAGGCATTGGTGACCTTCCTTTACACTTCTTCTGGTTGACTTGGCTACATGGCCAAAGCCCAGGAACTGGTGAATTCAGGGCTCTCTCTCTAGAGCACAGGGTATCCAGGCCTCTGGGAGCTGCCACTCCTTGGCCTACTTGCTGTCTGCAGATTCCACCATTTATTTACAAAAAGACAGTGCCTGAGAACACCAAGATCTCCAACCACAGCTGTCCTCCAGCATGGAGCAGCTCATAGCACAGCAGCTTTGGGCCTCATACAAAGATGGCTTTTTTCCTTTTGAAGAGTGGCAGATGGAAACAGGCTCAGGATGTAACAACCTGGGACAGGTGGTAACACAATCTGTCTGAATGCCCAGAGCGGACACAAGTGCAGGAGATTGACGGTTGAAGGAAAGCTCCAAAAAGGCAGGTGGGCTTTCCCATCTCAAGCCTATGCATTCTTCTCTCTCATACACTTCTAGAACAAACTCAATACTGCTGCTCACCTGTCAGCAAGGATGAAGATCCTGCATCACAGTAGCCTCAGACACAGGGTCTAAGAATGCACAATGGACATGAGACAACCCATCCTTTCTTGACTAAGGTAAAATTGCCTTAGACTTCTCCAATGGCTGGACAGTTTTGAATATTCCTCACATTCTGTGATGGTTGTATATGCTTAACCCAGGGAGTGGCACTATTTGGAGGTGTGTCTTTGTTGAAGTAGGTGTGTCACTATGGACGTGGTCTTTAAGACCCCACTCCTAGCTGCCTGCAAGTCAGTATTCTGCTAGCAGTCTTCAGATGAAGACTTTCAGCTCCTCCTGCACCATGCCTGCCTAGATGGACTGAACCTCTAAACCTGTAAGACAGCTCCAATTAAATGTTGTCCTTATAAGAGTTGCCTTGGTCATGGTGTCTGTTCACAGCAGTAAGACTCTAACTAAGACACATTCCTTGAGTTAAAAGAATCAGGGAAATGCCCAGGCAGCTCAGTGGGGGCACTTTCTCCTAACATACAGGGCAAGCATATGGGTTAAGGGCCTCACCTGTCCTACAGTTGTGGAACTCCAGTGCACTCTCCATTCGAAATGTCTTCCCACAGCTACTGCAGCGGAAGCGGTACTCACCATCCACCTGCTCAAAGGGGACACTGTCAGCAAGAAAGACTGCAGGAGTTCAACATAGGTACCTCCTCTCTGTGTGCTGTTTTAGTAACTTCTAAGGCTGCCTACACCAGTTTTCCTCCTGTTCTAGTAGGAATATTCTTGCTGTCCAATTGTTTGAGAAAGAGAACCCCACACTCAGGTAATTGCACCCAAATACCCCAAATACCACCAGTGTTATCCCATGCTGGCCTTACTGCTTCTGTAAGCAGTGGCCTAAGCTGGTCTTGGAATTTATTGGGTTTGGGGGCTCCCTCTGGAAACTGAGAGCTCCCTTCTATTACGGCTCTTCCTCTAGAAAACAGCTGTTCAGTCAGTCAGTTGCCTGGGTGCTCACTTACCTCATTCCGGCTGTGCTTGTAGGAAACATGTTGCTTTAGACTTTCCTTACGGCTGAACAATTTTGAACATTCCTCACATTTAAACAGCTTGTCACCTAAGGAATGAACCAACAGAAGGTAGATTCATTGCTTTGGCCTTTCTCAGCAAGGTGCACCCATCTCTGAAATATGAGGCCCCTGTCTGGGCGGGGTGCCCCGGTGCTGGAGGGGACAGGCAGCCACAGGGCCACCCCTTGCAGCAGCTCTGCAGCAAGGACACAGCAATGGACATACACCTTCTTGGCCCTGCCCTGTAGGCTGGGCAGGCACTCACCGTGCGCGCACTCACCGTGCGAGCGCACGTGCCGGCTCAGGTTGCTGCTGTTCTGGAAGACCTTGCTGCAGGTGCCACACTGATGGATGCGTTTATGCTCACCCAGCTGTCGAACGAGCTTTCGCCGGACACCATGTCTGCTGGACAGAACCAAGCCCCTCTTGAGGGCAATGGTGCTGCTTGGATGATGCGTGAACCTGCTCAAGAGAGGGACAACTGGTCAAGGAGAAGTGGTGGCTGGGTCCTCAGAGTGAAAGTTTCTGATTATAGTCACCTCAAAAAGTTCATCAGCCACATTTTCCAGCTATGACTGATCCATGAGGAAAGAAGGAAGGCAGAATTTAGAGCCACCCAGACCCAGGTAGGATAGACTCAGCCCTGTGTAGCAGCTTACTTGCCTCAGCCCTGGCCACTAGGAAACCTGAGCTTCATTTGTATTCTAAATAAGGTAGTCCTATCTATGGTTCTTGTCCTGACTTGGTATCAACTCTACTATGTTTTATGTTGACTCTGAACTTGACTCCTAAATGCTTCTTCATCCTGTCAAGTGTGCTTTTTCTGTTAAGTGCTTGAAATCCTCTGGGCAGTAAGACAGGAAAGAAATAATAAACACACCACATTTCCACAGGTTCACCAGGTGAATTCTGCCAACTCCAAAGGGCATAGAAAACACCAGCAGCTGAGTCAACTTCAGGGCAAAGACTCACTAGGGAATTATAAGTGTGGTATAAACATTTCTTTCCAGTGATCTCAAAAAAAGAAAGCTGAACAAAATGTGAAACTCTTATCCAAACACAAGCAACTGCTGAACTATAGCAGCACTGCTCACATAGCTGGGGAAAAGCCCTCAGGATCTCCCATGGGAGAGCAGACAAAGCAGGTACATGCATCAGGGTAACATGAGCCTCATAGAGGAGATTTAGATACACATTGACATAGAAGGAAGGATATGTACTGAGCAAGCTTTTCATAGAAAGCAAGTACTGTGTGCCCTGCTGACATGGGGATATAGGCTAGAATCACCTGCAGACAGAAAACAGAATGGGGTGGTTAGTTTCAGTTTGGGTAGATAAAAAGCTTAGAAGACAAATAGCCAGTGTCTGCACTGTGTCCTTCAAAAAGAGTTGTAATGGTGAATTCTGTCGTTTGTGTTTAAAGAAAAAAATTCTCACAGTGAATAAACTAGGAAACTCCTAGAGTTCAGAACATACATTGCTGGCCAAAAGAGATGAAGCCCGGCTCTGCTGTGGGGATTAAAGGTGGGAGGTACTTTCCCTTCAGTACCAATTAGCCGTTCCCTGTGCTCCGTCCCCAAGCACCAGCCATGTACAATCAGGACTTACTTTGGCACTGAGCTGGCTTCATTTGTGGGGGTGGCCAGCTTCCCCAAGACTAACTCCATTATCCGTTCATCTGGTGTTGCACTCACAGGCTCATCTGGGGGGATCTCGGTTATGATCTCTGCCACGTGCTCTGTGTAAAAGGGTATGACAAAGGGTCATCACTAGTGTAGGGGACAGATTGTAACAAAACCCAGGAGAAGCACTGCCCTGGGGGAGCACATCCTGAGTGTGGATGCAATAGGGATAAAAGAACATTTTAGAATCTAACTAAATTTATCTATATTTAGAGGATATAATGTTTTAAATCCAAACCAAAGTTACACTACATGCCTCATAAAGCCCAAGCATCACACAACTTCAGTCTCTTCTGTCTTGGCCCATGATACCATCAACCAGATCTTGTAGCTTATTAAATGAGCTCTGACAGAGATTTATACGTATGACTAGTCATCTTGAGCATGTTCAAAGGTGAGTAAATATTCTGTTTAGGACCACATCAGAAATGGTATATTAATGAAACATGAAGATCTATACAAAAGAAAATTTCAACCATTTTTGGTTTTTCTTGAAACAGGATTTCATGTAGCTAGGGCTAGCCTTGAACTTACTATGTAATCAAGGATGACTGTGGATATCTGATTTTTCTCTCTCTCAAGAGATAATTCTTGATGATACATGATGATAGCCATGTATCATCATGCTCAGTTTCTGTGGTGCTGGGGATGAACCCTGGGCTCTGTGAATGATGGGCAAACACTCAACAAACTGAGTCAAATTCTAGACCCTGAGCCATAGGTTTATTTTTATTTATTTTTATTTTTGTTTTCAATACATCCTGGCTACAGTTTCCCTCCCTCCACTCCTTCCAGATCCCCACTCCTACCCCTGCCACCCTCAGATCCAATCTTCCTTCATTTCTCTTCAGAAATGAGCAGGCCTCCCAAGGATATCAACTGAACACAGCAAAACAAGGTGCTAAGTACAAACCCTCATATCAAAGCTAGGCAAGGCAACCCAGTAGGAGGAAGAGTCCTAAAAGCAGGCAAAAGAGTCAGACACACCCACTCCTACTGTTAGGAGTCCCCCAAAACACCAAACTAAAAATTATAACAGATATGCAGAGGACCTAGTACAGACCCATGCAGGTTCAGTGATTGCCACTTCAATCTCTGTGAGCCCCTATGAGCCCCGCTTAGTTGATTCTGTGGGCTGTGTTCCTTTGTGTGTTTGACCCCTCTGGTTTCTACAACTCCCCTCCCCTTCTGTGAGGTTCCTTGAGCTCCAAGGGTGGGGAGTCAATGGAGATTTCCAATTTGGTTTTTCTCTCCTCCTAATGTTTGTAGGTAGATTTCTACATATGCTCCCATCAGCTGCCTGTGGAAGCCTCTCTAGAGTCAGTGGTTTCTATTGTTTCACCTACTATCACTAAATGCAAATGACAGCCAGGAAGTAGATCCTTCTGTCTCTTCCTTTCTATAGAGGCAGGGACATTCCACAGGGAGCTCAAACCACTCCTGCTCATTTGCAGATACTTCCAAATGTTCATAGAGCAGGCACTGGCCAAAGAGAGAAGGAAATAGGAAAGTGGAGAACGTTCCATGGAACCTGTTCTTCTATTCTCTTTTATTTCAAGTTTGCTTGTCATTTCCACAATGGTAAGAGTAAAGAGTCAGTGTCTAGTAACACAGGCAGAAGGGGCAGGCATCTGAGCATTACACTTGTCCTGAATGTGAGGTGGACCTAGCATCAGAAGGATCAGGCAGCTGGACAGGGGTTGCATAGGGACCATAGAGATAATAGTTTTCCAGGGACGTGTACATGCTACCAAGTAAATCACTAGAAACTTAGCTGAGGGTCAGTGAGGTGGCTCAAGTGGTGTGCTGGCTAGTTTTATGTCAACCTGACACAAGCTAGATCTATCTGAAAGGAGGGAACCTCAATTGAGAAAATGCTTCTATAAGATCATGGTATTTTGTTGCAGCAATAGAAACCCTAACTAAGCTGTAGGGTATTTTTTTAATTAGTGATTGATATGGGAGGGGCCACATCAATCCCTTGTGGCACCAGTGGGGGTGGTGCTATCCCTTGGCTGGTGTGGTCCCAGAAGACCATAGTGAATCTCAGATATTGGACACTGAGTGATTTACACTATTGGAGTTTAATTTTGTTTTGTTCAGATTATGACCATGCCTGGTTCTTCCCTCTTGAAAAGTATTTAACTTAATTTTGATCTTAGAGGCTCCCACAGCTCAGAGACTGATTTTTAAAAGAGATTTTGGAATTTTACAAAGACTTTGAATTTTAATAAAGACTAAATTTTTAAGTGGTAAGATATCTACTGTACAAGCCTGGCCCCAGAGTTCCATGCCTGGAGTCCTCATAGAGCTGAATCCTTTGCTTTTGTATATGCTGTGGTCTGTGGTCTGTTTAGATGTCTGCATGTACACACAATGAATGAATGGGTGAATGAATGAAAGAAAAATTTTAAAAAGAACAGGGCCATGATCAGCAACATGTCCACCCATAAGCAGTAGGCAATAAATACTGAGAACTCAAATGATGGGTTAAGGACTGCTGGGTAAACAGAGCTGTGACTGACAGGCATGGCATGGGCAAGACTCACACATGATAGTGAAACACATAGACACATGACAAGCACTGTGACACAGATATGCCATCCCAGCTCATCAAAAAATTGAGTGGGCAGGATCAAGAATTTAAAGTCAGCCTTGGGTTATATGCTGAGCTTAAGGCCAACCATAAATAGAAAACAAAAAAAGCAAACCATCAAAAAACAGACTGAGGGCTCTAGTCCTGATGAAACAATGGCTACCCAAGTGCCCATTTAAATAAATAAAAAAAAAAAACCAAAAACAAAAAACTATGTTCTGTACACTCTAATTTGAATATTCTGTATAATAATGTACTTGCCCATTTTGTGTCAACTTGACACAAGTTAGAATCATCATAGAGTAAGAAGGCTCAGTTGAAGAAATACCTTCAGGAGATAAAGCTATAAGGCATTATCTCAACTAGTGATCAATGGGGGAAGGCCCAGCCCATGGTGGGTAGTGGCATCCCTGGGCTGGTAGTCCTGGGTTCTATAAGAAAGTAGGGTGAGCAAGCCACATAAAGCAAGTCAGTAGGCAACACTCCTCCATGCATGGCTTCTGCATCAGCTCCTGCCTTCAGGTTTCTGCCCTGCTTGAATTCTTGGCTTGACTTCCTCCAGTGATGAACTATGATATAGCAATATAAGCCAAATAAACCCTTTGTTCCCCAATTTGCTTTTCAATCATGGATTTTCATTAGCAATAGAAACCCTAACTAAGACAACAACCACATTTTAACAGCTGACTGAGGGACTAGAAAGAATATAAGCCTTTACCTCCTGAGCCCTCCTTGCCAAGATGGTCACCCAGAAAACTAAGAGTTGATGAGAAACATACGACCAGCCCTTTTACATACCCCATCAGCTTCTTACCTGCAGGTTCCTTATCTTTGATAATGACCAGAGGCTGCTCAACCTTGGATGCTTTGGGTTTCCTCCCCCTTCGAGGCTTTTTCTTTGGCTCTTTGGTGACCATGACACTCTGGACACTCTTGTTCTCAGCTGCTGTGGGAGGCTCTATCCTGGGTGCATCAGGCTCCTTCTCAGAGGCTGCCTCATGCTGCTGGCCACCTGCAGGAAGGCTTTTGGCTTGTTCCAGGTGGCACAAGAGATGCTCTGCAAGAGGAGACAGGCTGATGATGATACAGTAGAAAGTTGAACTCCATTGCCCTCTGTGTGTTGGCTTTCTTTGTTATGCCTGCCAAGTGTGCATTCTGCACAGGTAAATAAACTTTATCTTCAATGTTTTTAAAGAGAAATGGCTCTACTACATACATATATAGCTTCAAATTGAGTTTCTCTCATCTGACATGTTCAGGACCAGATGGCTTCAGATCATGGTGAACTCTGAGTTTAGAAATTTATAGTGCTTCACAACTGGAACTTCCAAATGGAGGCTGATCAGCTTAAACTATTTTTCTTTGTGTATTAAATACTGCATGTAACACAGACCGGTCTCAACTTCTGATCCTTCTGTCTCTACCTTCAATGGCTAAGATTATACAAATGCCACTATGTGTGTCCTGTTTTATGCAGTACTAGGGCTCAAACCCAGGGTTGCCTGCATGCTAGGCAAGCACTCTGTCACTTGAGTTATATCCCCTACCCTGAAGCTATACTTAGAAGTAAATGAGATGCAGGAAGGGTATGATATTATATAAAGTAGTCTATAAATCTGGAAGTGCACACACATATCTGCAGAGGCCATGTTTACATGCTGGTGCAGCTCCAGTGTCTTACTCCATGAAACTATGGGCAACCTGACTTACTTTCTTGATTGTATTTTCTGTTTTTTTTTTGTTTGTTTGTTTGTTTTTCTTTTTTTAGAGTGTGACACACTAAGATAGAAGCACCTATAGAGTAATACTACCTAAAGCGCAGTAAACATTTCTTCTCTCCCTCTTCCTTCCATTCTATTTTTCCCTTCCCTTTCCTTCCTCCCTTCCCCTTTCCTTCCTCCCTTTTCCTTCTTTCCTCCTTCCTTTCCTCCTTCCCCTTCCCACTGTTCTATTTGTCCTCCCTCCCTTCTTTACTTTCTTTCTTCCTCCTGCCTATCTCTTTCTTCCATTGACATGGTTTCTCTGTGTAGCCCTGGCTGTTCTGGAACTTGTTCTGTAGACCAGGCTGGTACCAAACTCAGAAATCAACCTGCCTCTTATCTCCCCAGTGCTGGGATTAAAGTTGTGCTCCACCACTGCCTAACTAAACATTTCTTCATAAATCCCACAAGAAAGCAAAATGTCTTTGCTTATTTCAGCTGACAGAAAGTTTCCAAGACCACTCAAGGGAAAGCAATGGAGACAGACGTTGGAAACAGGCTGGCATCCACGTGGAGTAGGAAGCTTGGGATGTAGACAAATGTGCCGCGTCACAGAATACTAGATGATAGAAAGAGGAAGGGAAGACAAGGCAGAAGCACCACTGTGCCTGGAGCTGCTTCCGCCCTCTGCAAATGTGAATTGATTTATCACTAGTACCCAGCTAAGTAGCCATTATCCCTGAATTGTCCAGCATTAGAGATTCTATGCTAGGTGGTGGCCCCAAGGAGCAGGCCTGTAAGAGAAAGCCAATCTGGCAACTAACCAGGTTAGACAAATAGAACACATACCCTGAAAATATAGATTGAACAATATTAAAGGAAAGCAAACAAGACTCTGCCAATCACACAGAGGGAACTTAAAACCAAAGTGAAGAATACATCAAGAGTGAAATTGGAGGTCATAGGGTCTCAAAAGGTTATCAGGCTGTAAAGATAGAATCACAATTCATCACAAGACCTGAAGTCTAAGACATCAACTTGGTCTACTCTGGACCCAGGCACAGATTGCAAATTCAAGTTTACATGGACTCTTGTGTAAGAGATAGCGATTCATTCTACACTACGGCTCTATGTCTGTGTTGAAGGCATTGCTTTCCATCAAAGAACAGAGAGTAGAGGAGTGCAAGACCTTCAACTTGGATGCAAAACCATCCACAGTAGACAGAAGCTGTGATTCTTTAGGTCCAAGGTCCAAAATAAGCAGAGTAAATAAATGGGATAGTAAGAGCTAGTGATTGGTGCTGTCAGCTTCGTGTTTGCCTGGCTCATATGAAGTATCATCTGGTGCCTAGCACTGAATAAACATGTGTGGTGTCACATGCCTAAAATCCCAGCAATCACACTATCTTAGAAATCAGTAAATAAATGTGAGAAATGGAGCTACAGGGATAGTGAAGTAGTTAAGAACACTGGCTGCTCTTTCAGAGGACCTGGGTTCAATTTCCAGTAGCCACATGACAACCTCACATTTGTACTTCCAGTTCTGGGAGACCTGACACCCTTACGCATATATACATGCAGGTAAAACCACCAATACACATAAAAAATTTTAAAGATCATTAAAGAAAGGCATGAGAAGCACAGCAACTCTGACACAGCACTCACTCAGGGTATTAAGTCAGTCTACCATGCTTATCAAATTCCCTATGCCCTTGTGACTTGTGTTTGATTTACTAACCACTCTGGTGAACATACAGAAATCTACCATGAGAGGAGATGGTGCAATTTCTCCTCATACAGCTGTCAGTCTTGGCTTTATGCATTTCTGGACCATGTTATAGAGAGATGAGAACTGAGATGCAATGTTGAATAAAATGTGGAAGGGAGCTAGCATGGCTCTTAGGGAAAAATTCAGTGCTTATATTAAAAAAAAAAATTAAATTGATCAAGTGAAACATTCAACTTAAAACAGAGAAAAGAACAAAACCAAACCAAAAGAAAAAGAAAGAAAGAAAAAAGGATAAAAAAGGAGCCAGGCATGGTGGCACATGCTTGCAGAAGTCAAATTGTCCCGAGCTACAGACCAAGTAAAGAGCCAGCCTGTGTCTTTCTTCCTCCCCGGGGCCTTGGGAGAACGACTTTCCCAGGTTGTAGGTGTTGCTGTTACTTGATTTACCAAATGCCTCCTGCTTCTGGTGATGGGACTGAGTGTTCTCAAAGCCCTGCACTCTGGGCCTCCAAGCTCTCAGTTTTAATGCTTTAAAAGTGAGTCACAGTGGAAGTTTCTTTAGAGCAGAAACTATTGAGAAATGTCATTGTTATTGGGAACACAAGGGGCCCCCACCTCAGCATCACTGCCTTAACTGAGTCCTGCCCAGGGTTAGGTAGGATTGTCCCTCCTTCTGAGGTGGGGGACAGTTTCTACCCCATCTCTGCTTCCCCTGGAGGGTGGCTCAGCACATGTGAGTTGATTTCAGGTGTGGTCGCCTCCACTCAGGAGTCACAATATTTTCTAGTTTCCACACCCTAGGTCCTGCCTCAGTGCAAAAGCCTGGTGGTGGAGCTTGTTCTGAGTGGGGCCTACCATCCTCTTCCCACATTATGAAGACTTCTTCCTTGGCCCGTGGAGCCTTGTCTTTCACTTCTGTGACAAAGAAGTCATTTCCCCAGCATCATTTGCAGGTGTCTGTGAGGTACTTCCAAGGCGAGGTGAGGGCTCCAGGTGCTAGCCAGAAACATGGGAGCTTCAGGTCCAGGCCCCGGTCTTACTGCAGGAGGTATCTTCTCAGAGTTACTCTGAGAGCTAGTCCTGACTAAGCAGTAAGAGCCCCAGAGGGGATTAAAGGTCCCTTTCTGGCTTCTTGGTTCTCCATGCTTAACCTGTGACCAAAGCCCAGTGAGACTTCGTGGGAGCCCCTGCGGCCTCTCCATGAAACCCCAGCTCTCTAGGCCTGTCTGCCACCAGAATCCCTCTTGTCACCTGCGTCAGTCTGCTACAGAGATGCCATACCAGCTCCTCTTCCCAAACCTAAACATCCACCGTGGACCCTGTGCTAGTTCTGTGGTGTAGGAGCAAGTGATGCTAGGGAGGAGAGCAGGGCAAGGTTGAGAGGAGCCAGCTCCTCCTCCAGTCTGCCACCACACTGCCACCAGCCACCCCAGTGCAGACTAGTCTTCAGAAGTCAGATCACGGGCCAGGTGTCCAAATCTACGCAAAGCCATGCCAGGAATCTGCCCTGCCAGGTTCAGCTCTTCAAGGTGCCTCTTCAGGGACACAGTGTGTGTCTGATTGGGCTTCAGATCAAAAGCCTAATGTTCGTGTCCCTCTTATAGGGGGAGCTTTGGACACAGGACCAGTTTGATAAAGGGCCAGGTGACAGTGTCCGCTCTGCACATTGTAGAGGAGGCACTGTAGGCCTATGGGTCCCTAATTAAAGAAGTTGAATGAATTTGCTTTCATTTAACCAGGGACCTGTCTCACTCCCTCCTGCCTCCCAAAGATCTTGTGTAGTTGTTTAACCCCCTCTGTTAACAGTGGCTCGGAAAAGCTTTGTACTAAAGCATGGGACCCTCACAGCAGCCATTCCCAGGGAAATAGGTCTCAGGCAAGTCCATGCCCTGACCTGTTCAGAGGCCTTTTGGCAGTGCGGCCCATTTGTGATACATCCAGTGTATCAGCCTGGCTAAGTATGAGAACGCTAAGCCGTTGCCATTTTGGACTACTTAACCATGGCTACTCTTAAGTTCCCTTTTTAAAGTAGCTTAGCTCTCCCTCTTCCCACCCCTAGATGGGGTTTCATGATTTCTAAACAGGAGCTTGAACTCACATTTAGCCAAGAATTATCTTGAATTGATCTCCTGCCTCCACCTGAGTGCCGGGGTTACAGGTGTGATCACCTTGTTGGTTTATGACGTGCTGGGAGCAACACCCAGCGCACACTCCCAGCCCCTCTTTCTAGAAAACATTAAATACTCTTCAGGGGAGGAGAGGTCACAGGTCTGGCCAGCTGCCCCATCCTTTAGTGCAGGGTCAGCTCCCAGAATTCTGCTCCATAAGCAGGTGATTCTCCTTGCCTGTAATTACCCAGATCTGCCCATTTCCAAGATGCCATTTTGAGGGGAGGGGTCTGCTTCCTACTGTGACCGGGCTATGGGATCCAAGACCACCTTGCTTCATGATTTGATACATTTGTTTTACTCAAAAACTTGAACTGTAGGATGCCATTAAGAGTCTGTTTATATTTTTGGAATATTTGTATTACAGTTGCTAATAAAGGCTGGTTTAAAACCTGTTAAAAAAAAAAAAAAAAGAGCCAGCCTGGACTACATAAAACCCTGTCTCAAAAAAAAAAAAAAAAAAAAAATCATCAGAAGTTAGTTTTTAAAAATAAAAATACAGTAAGAAATAAGTGAAGCTCAAAGCTATTTCTTTGAAAAGACTCACAATATTGGTAAAAGTCCAACAAAAAAGGCGCAAATAACTGTGTAATTGGTTCATAACAAAATAACTTTAGTCTCTCACCTCACTCTGCCCATTCAGTCATCTGTAATTTCAAGTCACCCATCCACCCTACAGAGAAGAGTTCCAGGAACCTGAGGCTATCAAAACCCACAGACACCCTAATACCTAACATAAAATGGCACACTATTTGCTAAAACCAACACACATCACACTCATTAATATTCAAAACACCAAAATGCAATAAAAATGCTATGTGAATGGTTATTGCTCTATATTTAGGGAATAATGACAAGAAATCCTGTATATATTCAGTACAAAGTAGCATTTTGGTGTGTAGCTGTTGAATGCTGACATAAGGATGCCACAGATGGAGACCTGACTATATTAGACAATGCCTACTGATGTCTTAAAACATGGGGATTCTATTTTCTTATACATGCTGTTTCCTTTTTAGACCTCAGACTCCTCCCAATCACACCAACACCAACTTGTAAGCCAACTAGTGTTTACAAGACCACTGTCATAAAGATCTATACACAGTTGTACTTAACATTTGTTTCCCCTGGAGCTAATTCTAGCCTTATCTTCTATCAGCTATTCATTGTCCTAAATTAGTTTGTACACTCCCAGCCTCTTTCCTCTTTAACAGTCAAACACAATTACCTCCTAGATTCCTCCCTTTTCTTTTCTTTCATTGACTTATTTATTCACTTTACATCCAGATCAGACCCCTCTCTCCTCCCAGTCCCTCCCTCATATGGCCCCTCTCCCTCTCCCTTTCTCCTTTTTCTACAGCACCTGTTCTTCCCAGACCCCTCTTCTCTCTCTAAATTGGGCTAGTGACTTGCATGTCCTTTTCCCATTCCCTGCAAAGAACTCTCTTCCTTTCCATATACATAGAGGACATGCATATTGCTTTGGGCAAGGTAGCATTGTAAAACTCAACAGAGGTGCTAGGATCTGCAAAGCCACACATTTGGGCACTGGAATACAGTGTTGGTGTAGGTGACAGTGTCTTCAGCAAGTGGTCTGATAGTGACAACCTACATTCTACAGGGTTAAGGAAGATATTAAGGAAATAAAAGTTGTTTGGAAAAATCCAGGTGTAGTTGCTTTGTATACTGTGATGGGTAGGAGAGATGAAGTGAATGAAGTGTGAAGATTCCTCACACCCTCCGTCTATGTCTATGTCACAGCCTCAGACTATGTCCTGGAACACTGGGGCGGAGAAAACACCACTTTCATTCCTGCTTCTTGGGGTTGTTTAGTAGTGATAGAGCAAGCAAGAAAAGTGACACACCCAGCATGTTGGCAAAGATGGTGAGCTGCACGTCTGTGATCATCCTGACTACCTCCACCTGACTCCAACACTACTGCCACCTGCTGCACAAACTCCACTTTTTTTTTTTTTTTTTTTTTTTTTTTTTTTGATGCTGTTTGGAAATTTCTGGATTATCTGAATATCTTCACTAGGTTGCTGACAGTGAAGAATCTATGGCTAAGTTGCCCTTCCTGTCCTAACAGTGCTCCAGTTCTTAATGGCTTACCCTCTAAGTTTGTTTTTATCTAAATCCCATAATTAAGTTCCATGATAGTACAGGTGGGTCTTTGTCATTCATCACATTGCTAGCCTGTTGAATCCTGTTATAAACCTGCATCCTTTAGGGTTTCCTTGATGACTATTTATCCATCTGGTTTGTTTTTGTGACAGAATGTCATATAACTCAGGGTGCTCTCAAACTTACTATGTAGTTGTGGCTAACTGTAAACTGCTGATGAGCCTCCTGCCTCTTGAAGATTTAGATTATAGGCATCAACTACCATGTCTGGTTTGGGGGATGCTGGGGCTTGACCTCAGGGCTTGTGATGCTAGGCAATCACTCCATCAACTGAGCTACATCCCCAGTCTACTGATTATTCTTATTGCCTCTCCCTTTTCCCCACAGAATACTCCTGGCCACCTGCAGTCTTAGACCATCCTCCAGTCTCTGAATTTTGTGTTCACCACATGATCCTCCTTATGAAAAACTCTCCCAGTGCTTTTGGACACTTTTTTTTTTTTGGTCAATTTTATGTCTACTACCACAGCTCTCATTTTCAGTCATCTACCATCCTCTGATTTCTTCAACAGTGGCCTGTTCTTATCTAAAGGATGCAGTGCTATGCTGCCATTTCTCTCCTCAGTGAGAACTTCAGCTTGGAGGTATTTTTGGGGGGTGGGGGTGGGGAGGCAGTTTTCAGATTCCTCAGACAAGTTGTTTGGTCTCTTGTTCATGCTCAGCTTTCTCTCAGCACCTAGAGTCTTATTCTGCAAGATGGTCAGAGGTTGAGCAGTCCCACTTGTAGGTCTTTCATCTCCCTTGTTGGTTTCTACAGAGAAATTCTTCTTCCCTGTCTGGGGCCTGAGCCAGCTCTACTACTCTAAGAACAAGAAATGAAGATGTCTAAAACTGCCCAAATTCCCACATCTGCCTTTGTGTGTTCCTGTCCTTACCTAAGTACCTTAGGGTTCCCAGCCTCAAGTCTCTCCCAAGGGTGCCGATGCAAGTAGAGATGTGGCTCTGTGGAGCCACAGCAGGGTTCAGACAGACCAGGAGGCCAGGGTTCTAAGCAGGCTGACAGTTTGTGCTTCCCCATCCTCTCCTCCCAGACTCCTGACACTCCCCAAGCTCTGTAGGAGCAGACATGTTTCTTGGGTATCCCACTGCTGGCTTTGGCTTCTCTGGCATGCTTGCTTGGTTAATGCTGCTGCAAGCACATCCTGACATCTTTTCAACCTTGCTCAATGCTCTTCACTTCTTTCTTTGTTCTTGCATTTAAGTGAAGTAGAATTCCAGGAGGGCACCAAGGCCAGTATATTCACTATTGCCTCATGTTTAATCAGACATCTCTAAGTGGCCTCGAGAGACTGGAGTAGGGTTCCCCAAGGAGGCACAGGACATGAGAGTATCAGGTGAAAGGTCAAGAACAACAGCCTGTGCTTCCCATGTTGTCCAACAATCTCAGTTTGTCTCCTGGTGCTCTGCATAGTGAGTCTGACTATGCTGACCCTCACCTGCTCAGTCATGTATGTTCATGAATAAATGCATGAAATATGCTCAAGTTCAAAAGACTCATCTGGTTTTGAAGTTAGTCGACCACAGAGAAGTCAGACACCATAGGTCGGAGCCTAAACAACAAAGCAACACCTTCACAGTTGAGGTAAGCCTCTCAGACAGGGTTCTGCAGAAGGCAGATTCAGGCCCAGCAAGATCATGGCTAAGATAGGTCTTAGATTCACATTCTCTTATTTGACAAAGTATGACCCAGTGAAGCTTGTTCTCCATAGATTTGTAAACTACAGCCATGTCATTTGGTGCTGGGATGTCTTCAAAGCCAGTCTGCAGGTAACAAAAGGTCTCTCTGCCCTGCAGCCTAGTTCCCCAGACTTAGCTCTGTACTCCTTCTAATCAGCTCTGTACCTAGGTCCTCAACTATCAGGTTACCACACCCAGGCAAGGGTTGCAGGAGAGAGAAGAGCCCATAACCCCCTGGTAGCAGAGGATGAGCAGCAATGCCTGCATTGAATGTAGCTCCAATATGTGCAACTATATGGTCTGGGCATGTCAGCTATTCACTCCAGCCTCAGTCTGTTTATCCAGAAAATGACCATCATGGCTGTACAGACTATTGTGAGACTCACTGAGTCAATGCAAGTACTGGTAAGAGGCCTCAGCTGAGCCGGCATCTAGGGATACTGGCCTAGCTCTACTACCAACGTGAAGGGAGGCTTTTTCCTTAACTAAAACTAGTCACCAAGGAAAATTACCCAACAGACCAAATAGCCTTTCTTGATCAGGGCTGAGTGACATCTTGTGTGATGTCTCTATAGCCTGTGATTTCCACAGATGAGCCTTGCCCTCATCTAGGGGATATGTTCTTTCACAAGCTCAGCACTCTTAAAAACCTAGAAGCAACAGCAGATGGGGTTGGAGGGATGCTTCAGTGGCTAAGAGTTCTTGCTGAGCTTCCAAAGACCAAGGTTCATGTCTCAGCATCTACATGATAGCTTACAACCCTCTGCAACTCCAGTTCCACGAGATCTAATGCCCTCTTCCAGTCTTTATAGGTACTGCACACATGTGGTATATAGACATGCACGCATGCAAAACACTCACACACATAAAACATTAAGTAAAAAGAAGAGGTGGAGAAGAAAGAGGAAAAAGAAACTAGCAGCTGTTCATTGTTCCCATCTGTGATGAACACAGGTGATTTCCTCAGGCAAAAGAACAAAAGCGTCAAGAAAAGGATTAGAATAGTCCAGAAACATAAGAACAGACATCCACAATACTTAGGAGATGAATGAGTCCTGCCTAGTGACCAAGCTTTCTCTCAGAAATGTTCACATTAGCATTTCTGTTGCTAAAATCTGTCTAGAAAGATCCTTCCCATAGATCCCAGAGTATTCAATCATTGACTTGCTCAGGTTACAAGAGCAGAAACCAGCTGTCTGACACATTCTTGAAGTTGTAAACCAGTTGCCCCTTTGGGGTGGGGTGGGGTTAAGCATGTTCTGTATATAATAAAGGCCATAGCTTTCACACCTAATTTCTTTGTAGTTTCTGTAACTGGCATCTTTCTCTTCTACCCAAAGGAGAGGCTCCCAGGATACTGTGTAATAAAAGATGGGGTCAATTTTTCTTTGGCAACCTTCAATTAGTAAGGGAGGCAGAGGTAACAGAATGCCCTAAAGACAGATAGTGGGAGACCGTCAGATATAGAAAGGAAGCAGGACCTCAAAAGGTGAGTCATGGCTTCTGGTCCTTGCTGTGTCCACCATATCCAGAGCCTGGTCAGCATGATAGTAGGGAGGGTCACACTATGTACTTGCATTGACTCATGAGTCTCACAAGAGTCTGTACAGCCATGATAACCATTTTCCTGGATAAATAGACTGAGGCTGGAGTGAATAGCTGACATGCCCAGGTAATATGGTTGCACAAAAGAGGTCTGGGCAGCAGCTCACTGTGGGCATTGGGGAAGACAAAAACTAGGACATCCTGACAAGTATGGGAATGTGTTAGCATGGATGAAAAAGCTCAGCACAGTAGTCTGCACTCCTTGGAAAAGTACCATTTGCTACTTTTATCTTACCGTTCAGGAGCTGAAGTTCCAGGAAGGTGTTGGAGCACACCTTACACACCCATTGGCCACGCTCAGGCTCCACAGTGACACTGGGCTCAGGGGTACCTGCAGCTGCAAGATACAGTCAGAAAGGTTAGCCACTAGAGCAGAGAATGGCTTGTTCCTTAGGTAATTTGAGAAGGACAGAGATGCCCAGACTCATGAGCAACTGTATTCTAGGCACTATCTTCAGTTATACACACAATGATCAAGTTCACCCCCATTTCATAGATGCGGAAGCTGAGCAGATACGGTATCCCTGAGCCCTGTCACCAGTCATGGAAATGTGGCCCTTCCCAATCATCAGCCTGGTAGGACCAAAGCTCCTCATATTCCCTATGAGAAAAGCCTCCAGGACCTACACTTGAGCTGGGCCTAGTTGTGCAGGTTTGTAATACCAACTACTTAGTAGGCTGGACAAGACAAAATGGAAATCTAAGGCCACCATGGTCACAAAACAAGTTTGAGGACAGCCTGGAACTCAGTGAAGCCCTGTCTCAAAAAAGTTTTTTAAGAAGTGGGGTATGAGGTAGAATGCTTTATGTTTATTCTACCTGTAGCAACACACACACACACACACACACACACACACACACACACACACACACACACACACACACGAGAGAGAGATTCCTCATATTTAAATGTCCAATGGCTCATATAACAGGCTATGGTGGGACCAACAACAGCCATCTCACAGTGCTCCTGAACCTGGAATGGCTGTTATCCCAGCCCAACATATCCCAGAGATTTTTGTAATAAGTATTGTGCCTTGTAACTGTTGTCTGGCCTTGAGGCCTTGTGGCTGAGCAGGAATGAACTTTTAACTGTTCCATTTTTTAAAATCCCCAACTGGGGCAGGTAGCTGCTATCTCAGCAATGCCTCTAGCTCTCCAATGATGACACATAGAAACCCAAGGAAGAGGGACAAGGATAGAGCTCAAGGTATATAAACTGACCCTAGCTATACAGATGGGGACTGCAGGCTCCTTTTCAAGATGTCACAGGTGCTCTACTGCAACCTACACTGAGGAGCTGGTCTAGTGAGTCTTTCTGTGGGGCCAGCTATATCCAGACCCATGACCATGCAGCTTAACATTAATACTCCAGAGGTCACTTGGGTATTGAGTTTCGACAGTCTCCCAGTTCTGCAGCTATAAACCCACCATGCAGCAGGAAAGCACACATCTCAATTCCCCGAATTCTAAAGTAGTACTGAGAACACAACAGAGACAAGGATGCAGACTACCACAGCAAGGGAAAAACATGTAATGTGGAAACTTTCAGACTGAAATCAAAGATGGAAAAAGGTAGGAAAAAGTGGCAGGTGGGAACTGAATCCTGAATGTCCCACCTAGTGCCAGAACTCTTCTTCGTCCCTTTCTAGAAATCTGCTAGTTAGGGGCTCCCAGGAAATTGAGAATAAACAGAAATAAGAGCCAAATTCCTTTATGTCCATTCAGGTTCCCAAACATAGAGGTTCTGGATTCAAAGATGGGAGCCCTTGGGGTCTAGCAAGGGCTCAGCAAGAAAAGGCACTTGCCACCAACTCTAAACAGCCCAGTCCAATGGGACTCACATAATGACGAGAACCAAATCCCACAAGTTAACTTCTGGTCTTCACATGTGTGCCATGGCTCGTACATGCACACACACACACACACACACACACACACACACACACACACACACACACACTTAAAATAGCTTTTAAAAGAGCCCTTGGGTCAATGGGCTAGGATTTCTTTTATCTAAGTGACCTACCATCTACTACAAATATCACATGAGAATTTATGGACATCTGCTACTTTGGAACTGAGTGAAGACTTCTCATCGGAAGAACCAGGTAGTCATGACAATACAAGGTTTACAAAAGGTAACTACAAGGTAAAAATTTTAATGAAAAAAGTAATAGTCAATAGCCAGCAGATGAATCCTGAACTGCCAACTAACGTTTCTGAACATAGAAAAATGTCTCAGTCAAACAACATGATATGGCCAGAGTCCACAGCAACTGTGACAGCAAAAAAAGCAGGGCTTTAGGTGTGAGCATACATCAAAACTAAGTAACAGGAAGGTAGGCACATACCAACTGTGAAAAGTCCAGTAGGACACATAGCAGTTCAGCTTAGAACAGAGGGTCACCAAGGATGAAATCAGGAGGGAAGGGAGGATGGGCTGCTCCACAGGAGTCTGTGGTAAGAGTCACACACTTGCAGACACCTGTTGAGAGTTCCTCAACATAATGAACTCAACTGAATACATGGTAGCTGATTTGAAAACTAGAAAGAAAAAACAAAAACAAAAACAAAAAACAACTAGTCTCAAAGCCAGAAGCAGAGAGCCAGGGTGGCCAGACTGTACATGACATGGCTTCCCAGGAATTAGAAGATTTTACCTTCTGTCTTTCTCATTAAAAGGTGATTCTAAGTCCATGTTTCCCACTCCACCTACCTGCCTGGTCAGGCCCTTGGGAGGAAAACAAGCCACTTTTAATGTGGGCGCAGAGAAACATGTACCCAGAATACAGTCCACAGCCAGGACAAAAATCCAAGTCCATTTATTTTTCATTTTTTATTTCTGTTGAACATAACAGCTGTGGCAGGATGAAACTTGGTTTTTGTTTTTGTTTTTGTTTTTTTTAAAGCAGAAGTTCTGCTGCCTGGTAAAGCTCCTATTAAGTGAAAATACCTCACCCCCTGCTGTGACAGCATGTAATATGGGCTGTTTTCTAGTGGTCATGTGGTCACTGAGAGCTGCAGTTGTTTAGCCTCAAGAGAATTCCACCACAGGCTGAGGGAAGACCAAAGCTTATAGTAAATTTCCTACCAAATGCACACCACTCATGCTATCATAAAGTAAAACAAAACAAACCCCCCAAATCAAAGAACCCTACATGTAACCACTAGAAGTGGGAGACCATCATATTTAGGATCTGATTCTAGACATCTACAAACTGACTTTTGTGATAAAGATGCTCATCTAAAGGAAATGTGAAAAGGGCAGGAGGAGAATAAGCCTTTCTGGCCCATGCCCATCATAAAGCCTGGGCCACATATATAGCTCCTAGGGGCCCATCCACCTAATGTAAGGACAAAGTGATGTCCAAAAGACTTGTCCACTCCACTCTGGAACATACACAAGGCCCAAGGCAAAGCAAAATGCAAAGCCTATCGCTCTCAGGTCCAACCAGGGAACTAGAATCAGTTGGTACTGCTTTCTACATGCTTCTCACTTCTCTTCATAGGTCTTGGTTTGTGTGCTTTTCAGATGTGGGCAAGGAGGGTTGCAATTCCTGGCTTATGCTGGGGGGATGTATCCAATTCATAGCCCAAGCTCTTGTGGGTATATCATGGAGGGACTTAGGGAAAGGACAGATGGGTGGCCAGAGAGGTAGGTGACAAGGTGTGCAAATTCTCACATAAACAGACATTAGGGAAGCCCAGGGGAACATACGCCAGCAGCATCCAGCCCAAGACAGCTAGACAAGTGCCCCAAAGGTAGAAAGACATAGACTCCAGTTAGCCACTTGATTGATAACAGCCAATGCCTTGCACTACTTACAAGTAACTGCTTGCCTGGCATCTGCCACAAGACATAGTGAGCTGTTTCTAGGTTCAAGAGCTGGGAGAAGCCATATCTGTGCCTTCTGGCTCCCTGTTTTGTGCTGCTTCAAGACATGTACCCAGTTTCTTCTACTCCTCAAAGTCTGACTAGAAACTGACTAGAAACATAGAACATTGTGTTAGAAGTCTACACCAGTGAGATCTTTGTAGAATATTAAGAACTGCCTAGGGGGGCTGGAGAAATGGCTCAGTGGTTAAGAGCACCGACTCCTCTTCCAGAGGTCCTGAGTTCGATTCCCAGCAACTGCATGGCAGCTCACAACCATCTGCAATGAGATCTGATGCCCTCTTCTGGTGTGTCTGAAGACAGCAACAGTCTACTCATATATACATAAATATAAGTAAATATATTTTTTTTAAAAAAAAGGAAGAGCTGCCTAGGGCCTTTGCATCACATAAAAAGAAACCATTCTTGTCATAAAAAGAAACCATTTTCATGAGAGGCTGCTATGTCTGGGGTCAGAAGCACAGCTATTGTCCCACTAATGATGAAACTCTTCATGGCAACAATGAGCAAGGCTGCTGTCCTAGGAGATGCCAAGGAACAAGGTACAACAGAGTAAGTAACTGCAGCTACAGTGTTGAGGTTTGGTCTGTTGCTGTGTATTGTAATGCTAAATTTTGTAGAAGGTGTAAGCCTACAAGTGAACTCTCAATTTTACCAGCTTTTGTTGTGCAAACCTTGTTCCTCAATTTAAAACTATTGGTTAAATAGAAATGACAACCACAAATTACCTGAGGGATTAGAGGCAGGTGGATCATTCCTCCCCCCATTTCCCCCAGGTGGACTTTACTTTACCTGATTGAGCAGGGCAAAAGGAGGAGGAGGCAGAGAATGAGAAGGAGAGAAGGTGCTATGAGAGGAGAGGCAACATGAGCACGTGGCCAGGAGAAACAGCTGGGGTACACCGTTGGGGAGGTAGCCAGGCCAGCAGTTAGAAAAGTAGTTTAGGGTTAATCCCCAGTAACTGTCAAAGCCAAATAAAACCATCATAGTCTGAGTTTCATTTATTTGTAAACTAGTCGGAAATAAACATAAATTAATTCTATTACACTACTGTGACCTACTTCTCCAGAAAACTCCTGAGCCTGATGACTCATTCAAATAATTCCTCCAGACAAAAGTACAACCCTGTGTGCACAGGCATCAAGATATACACAAACACTTTTGCATATGTATACAGATGCACAGTCCTATTACATACAAGTGTATGCACATGTGTACATCTGAGCATGCACAGGCACATACCTATAAATATAAAACACCAACATAGGTACATGCCTGTTCATTTGTATATACATGTACATGCCTATATGATGGTATATACACAAGCACATATGTATTCCTATGGGTCCATACACACTAATGCATCTGTACACACATACATACTCCTGCATGCTGTATATACATACATTAACACATGTACACTCTATAACACATCTATAAATTTATACATTTATATTCATACAAAATGTGCCCACTATATCTGCACACATCCTGACATATGCATACATTTATACATCTGCACACATATCTGTACACATGAAGGTACCTACTCATCTGTTAATATCATGTACTCTTCAGGTTAAAACAACCACATGCACACACCAAAGTATTTGTCCAGACATACCACACTTGCACAGGCACACACATACACATACATGCTCATGAACCAGACTTGAAAAGGGGCACAGTAGCAACACTGGCACATTAACAGCACAGCAGCCAGATTTGCTGCTCCAGTCCTGGTTTTCTCACCTTGTGCATTGTGATGTAGCCTGTTCTCCCACCTCACTTTAGTCTACACTGTCACTTGGCCTGCCCCTGGATCCCTCACCTGCTACACCAGTGACTGTCAACCGGTAGATCACAACCCCATTTGTGGGGCCCAATGACCCTTTCACAGGGTCACATAAGACCATCAAAACACAGAGATATTTACATTACAACTCATAACAGTAGAAAAATTACAGACATGAAGTAGTAACAAAATAATTTATGGTTTGGGGTCACTACAACATGGGTAACTGTTATTAAAGGGTCACAGCACTGTCACTCAGTCTGACCTGGGCCTCATCTTTTATACCATGATTTGGCTTTTCCCTGGGCCTCTATACTCAGAAATAAAGTACTTCCTTACAGCATCAAGGGATAGGCTACTGTGGGAACTCTGAGACCAGAGCAAGTGCTAGCCTGTGTTATACCCAAGTGCCTCAAATCACCTAAAGCCAGAAAGGCACCATCTTTCATGAGCAACGGTCCTAAGGTTTGGTGAACACTCTGTGTCCCTCCATTTGCCCAGGCACGGTGACAAGCATTGCACTGGTTCCATTCCACCTCCCCTGTCCCAGCTGTTGACCCAGTAACCTCATTGGCATCTCTGACAAGAGGCCCAGCCCTAGAGAGGAAATAGGATTTACCCTGAACACTGGAGCAGGCCTGCTTTAGCATGGGCTTGTCCATCTTCTTGGCATAAAAGGCAGCATACCACACACGAAGTTCAGTGCCTGCAGGAATGTCCTTTGAGGTGGTAAAATACACATCACTGCCATGCTGGTAGGCTGTCAGGTTCTGGTGCCCAGGCTCCAGTGCTGGTCGCACTAGCATCATCCAGTTGCAGTCATCTTCGTTTGAAGTGTCAAAGCACACAGGATGTCCATCCTTCTGAAATACCTGAAGGGAGGGCCACAGGCTGGTTACCCACCAGTCTATCAGTGTGGCATGGGACCATGGGGAAGACCACACTGCTTCTGATAAGACCTGTTGACAAGCTGATTACCATGGCCAGGGAATCAGAGAAAGACTGTGTCTTAGATGGGTCAGGCTGGTCACAAGAAAGAAGAAGTTGAAGACACACAACAGGTCCCTAATCACTGGCATATATGAAGACTATCTGTGAGCCAGGTGGGGAGTAAGACACCTGAGCTCTCCTCCTGTGCAGGTGTCAAAGGGAATGTGAGCTCTCCTTCTGTCTAGGACCTTTGACTCCTCATCATGGAGACCCTGAGAAGAGCTCTCCTCTCAACTTAATTGAATAAAGGACACATGAGTTCTCCCCATGGCTCAGGTGGGTTTCCAGATATTGAAATTCTTCTCCTGGTTCTGTCCTAAGTATGACATCAGGAGAGTCCTTAAGTCTAAGTGAGCTGCCCCCAGTCTGAAGAACATCACTAAAGCTTCAGGGTTAATTGAGGGCAGAGCGGGGAGAGCCTTTAGTATCTTCAGGTTTGAGTTAGATAGGGATAAGGTCTCTATCTGTGGAATGATGACTGCTTCCTCAGGGACCCTGCCCCACTGCCAAGCCTTTCCTGAAAAGATCCTTATTTGTGATAGGCTCTCAGAAGTGCAGTAACAAACTGGGAGACCACAGGTGCCCAGTGACCCCTAGTGGGTGTGGAAAGCACATTTCCACTCTTCTTTCAGGGACACAGGGCTTCCTCTTAAGACATACAGGTGCTCAGAGCTGAGATCAAGTTAATACCTGAAAATCACTTAGAATTGAGAAGGTAGAAAGAAGTCAAACAGGCATAAAGGACCTTCTCTAACCATGTGTGGGCATTAGTGTTTATCCATAGCCTGTTAAACCCATAACCTGCAGAGAGCATATACTAAGTCTCCTGCCTTTCTGGCCTTAGATTTAGGCCTTTCATATTATTCCTTACCACAGACCCTTTCTTTCTGCTTTCCTTACACTTTTCCTCCTGCAAATGTCTATCATCAGGCATCTGTCTTTTCTTGTTGGCTGAAATCTGTCCCATAAATTCAAATATTCAAAGAGTGCCAAACTCTGGAGGCTATGACACCTAAGAATGGTGGTAGCCTCTTTCAGGTCTCAAATTGAAGTATACTGTCCCCAGGGCTGCTGAAGAACAACTCAGCCTCATTTGTTTATGTCCAACTATTTCCAAAGGCTTGCTCCATGTCTAAGCCTTCTCAGCCTCCAAGGCCTCCTGGGGTTCACTTTAGATCCTCAGCCACTCTTGTAACTGACATCCACTTTGGTTTTCTTGGTGTTATATCTAAGTTGGAAATACCCGTTCTCCCTCAGCCAGATGTGCTCTGTGCAGCCGCCAAGCCCCATGCTGTCACTCGGTCTCTGAGAGCTTCGTGCAACTCACACATATGAGTGAGATTGCCACACCGGTGCAGGAAGCTACAGAGACCATCGCTGTGCTGCAGCCACAGCACCTGCTGGGGGAGGAGAGGAGTTACATCAGCATGGGGTCACTCCTGACTGTTCTTAAATGTACTCCCTAAAGACTTACAAGTTAGTAGGTACTGCCTTAACCCTCAAACTCTGTACTGTAAAGCACGCTGAAGTGAAGGAAAGAGTAATCCAGCACTTACAAATCCATGCCACTCAGCAGCCCTCACCCCACTCCCACCAGAAGTCATGTAGCCCCAGATTCTGAAGGGGCCCTGAAGCCCCTGACCCTGCAGCTTTTACCTTCAGAGGAAATGCAGATTCCTTCTCCCACTTAGCGACCCTCCTGGACTCAAATGGACCAAACTGTGTGCGCTTGACTAGCTGGGTCACTGCAAACACACCTTCAGCCCCGTCATCCAGGCGCCTGATCTCCAAGTTAGAGGGGAGGGAGGACCTGGAAGTAGAAGGAGTCTCAAAGAGGCCCTGCCACTGACCAGATCAATGAAATGCCTACAAGTCCCCTCACAGACCATCATGCTTCCAAGATGCATTTTGTCAGGGAACAGAATTTAAGCTCTCCCATATATGAGAACATGTGGCCTACACTTGTGAGAACCCAGAGCCCACACACTAAGGGACATATTTAAAGCCCCATACGACAATGCTGACCCACATTCCTAGTGTGGATACTGAGGTGCAAGAGTTGAATCTGACAGTTATGGCCTTCACAACTTTATGTAGAGAATGTGGAGGAAAGGAGAAAAAGAGAGCACAGAGTATGGTGAAGTGTTTTGTACACACTTGAAGACCAACAAAGAGGCTCTGTTCTAGGTAAGTTGGATAACCCACTGAAGATGTGGCTTTATTAACCAGACTAGAAGGTCAAAGAAAGTGCTGGAAAAAGAGGTCATGGAACTGGGACCTCAGCATGGGTAAGGCTTGGGTCAGTGGGACACATATCCAGAAGCAGAGGTAGACCATTGCCCTTGGGGATGAGCAAAGGATGGGCTAAGAATCAATGACAAAGGCTGTGCACCCAATGTCTTCAGCTAGATTCCAATGGGCAATTGGCATTTCAGCCCCAAAGAAGAGCTTATCAACTCTCTACTTTGGGCAAAGATACTTCAAAATATAAGTCACAAATAAAGATAAACAAGAGTAGGCACCACAGTGGGAAATTTCTAAAAACAGTAAGAGACCAAGCGTATCAGTTTAGTGTTAACCTGAATCAGGCATCATCAGAACCTCATGGGGCTAACTTAGGTTCTCCATGTCTCAGGACATGTTGAGGTCCAAAAATGAAACATCTGTTCTAAGTCTAAGTGACTGCTACATGGCAGTCTATGAGTTCTTACACTAGCTCTCTGAAGACACAGGCTTCATAGGAAAACATGGGCCTGGCGAGCAATGCCTAGCTACTGAGCTGCCTCAGTATATCTATTTTTCCTGGTAGTTACAGCAGCTTGACTTGTTCCCTGGACTACTTGCCCAGAATCTTTACCCTTATCAATTTCATCTACACGGCATACCTGTTCACAGAGGCCTAAATTCAGAACAGATGATACTTTTTTTTCTTTTCTTTTTTTGAGACAAGGTTTCTGGTTTCTCTGTGTAGCCATGACTATCCTAGAACTTGCTCTGTTGACCAGGTTGGGCTCAAACTCACAGAGATCCATCTGCTTCTAGCTCCTGAGTATTGAGATTAAAGATGTGTCCCACTATAATCTGGCAAGTTTGGCCACTTTTGCTCAATACATAAACTAATGAAATCCAGGTTAGCACAGCCCAGATCCTGAAGTCCCTGACTACATCAAAGAAACACACCCACATGTTTTCAAACTCTTAGGTCTCACCCCAGTGGGAAAGTGTCCAGCTTCCTGAGAAATGTACCACCTACACACACAGCCTCTCACGTTGGCTATGAAGCCTCCTTCTATCTTCAGATAAATTGGGTTTCTGCACTCTGGCCACAGCAAACAGTCAGAGAGCCCCTCTTCACAGACAGGGCTGCTGTGGTAGCTTTGGTGCTCACTCACCTTGCCCTGCTCAGCACAAAGGAGTCCTTGACCATGACCACAGGTCCCAGTTCAGGACACTCTGAGTCATGGTACTGGCTGCAGTCTTCACACCCTGCAAACAGACATTGAGTGTCAGAGAGGAGAATGTCCAGGAAAAGAGAAACCCAAAGACCACAAAAATGGAAACGGGGACCCTAATGCAATAGGGTTCCTGATACATGTGCGCTGATACAAAGACTATCAAGGGTTCAGCAGTTGGAGGAGGCCTGACACAAAAGTCACCTCTTAGTGCTCCTTAAAGCACAGAATACTAAGCAAAAGCCTCTTTTCAAGAGCACCAGTCTATAGCACTTTCAAACCTCACACATCATCTCCGTGGTTCAGAAGACCTGGATTTAGGGTAGAAATAACCCATTACCCTAAATCTTATAACCTTCATTCTTTTTAAACCTTGGGTGAGTTTTTTTTGACTTAAGGCTCATTCAGTCATGTGCCCCTAATGGGAGTCCTGAGGAGAAATCTCCTGAGCCCACAGCACTGCAGCAGACAGGTTCTCAAAGCAAGTCAGCAAATTGCAGACTCAGAAGAGGTACATGTCTATGCTATACAAACAAAATATGGATGAAACTTTGTATAGACATGAAGGGTCAATTCCATCTGTGTTCTATGGCATCACACCAATCCCAGACAGGTCTATGGGTCACTTACAGATAAACATAATCTCTTCACTACCATCTTCAGCCATTGCTGATACCTGTCAAGACACAAAAGAGCCAGGTTAATAGTGATCTTTTACAACATAGTTTATGTGTGGGGTTTCCTATTGTATAGGTACACATACACCTGTGTACACATGTGTATGAAAGCCAAAGTCACTCTTAGGTGTCAATCTTCTGGAGGCAGCCACCATTTTCCAAGACAGGAACTTTCCTTGGGACCTAGAGTTTGCCAATTAGCCTAAGCTGGCTGGCTAGAGAGCATCAGAGATCCTGTCTCCACCTCCCTAGTGCAGAGATTACATGTACATGCCACAAACCCAGCTTTTTAAATGTGGGAACTGGAGATAGAACTCAGATCCTCACACTTGCCTGGCAAGCACCTAATTGAGTGAGCCATCTCTTCAGCTCCCCAACAGTTTGTGGAGATAATGCCTTCTAAAGCTCCTTGTTCCTGTGCAGGAACATAACACAGTGCTTTTAAGAGAACAAACACTGAAATCCTCATTTTAACTTTAAATATGTTTTCATTTACTGTAACCATTGTTTTTCAGGAAAAGCAATGGATTTGAATGCCCTCAAGTCTAGGGGGCTTTCATGAATTCAGATCTTTATTGTTTCATAGCAGCTGCCATTTAGAAAAATATATATTATTTTAGAAGCCACTTTTCTTACTGCCGCTGCTTCTCTCCTCCTCTGGGCTGTGAATTCCTTGCAGACAATTAGTCATTTTTATTATGATCTGTCTTTCAGTACCTAGCTTCTGCCAATTCCTTATCATCCCGAGCCGGTAATAAGTAGTATCTGATACACATCATGGAGGGTTCTCCTGCTCCCACATAGATAGTTGTCAAGTTATTTCTCATTTTCTGTGCATCCTTTGAAGGTAGCCTCAAAAGCCATCTACTAGACAGCAGATCACAGAACAATCCGGTGTCAAATATGTTTCAGACAGGGTAATTAATGCAAGTGTTGTTCATTCTGGGATATCAGATGCCTAAGCTATAATATAGATATAAAAACACCTACTTCATTCAGTTTGGGGAGAAACACAAGATGAGGTATACCCATTGTCTCCCACTCAATAATCCTCCTGACCTCACATCCTTCCTGCTATCTTTTTTTTGGGGGGGGCAGAAATGAGTTTATTGCATTAGATAAAACACCAATGGAAACCAGCAAATACCTCCATATTAGACATAATTAGTTTGACTTCAAGGAAGTCATGAAGGAATCTCAAAGAAACACTTCAGTCTAGGAGAGGAAGATGGTCTCATGCCTTAACTTCCCTTGTCCCCTGACCAACTAACCAATGGACAGGGGTGTCCATCATGTAACACGAACCACAGGACTCCTTTTCCTCTCAGCTTGCTTGTACATGCCCAGGTGGAGTCCTGAGATACTGGGTCAGAAAAATGTAAAGGAGGGATGTGGAGTTCCTGGCCTGGGATTCTGGTGACAATGGGACTTGCATAGGGGAAGGAGAGCTTGCCTTCCTACCTAGGTCAGAGACTGTCCAGTCTTCCTAGCTCTCTGCTAGCCATGAGCACAGACATTGGCATGGATGGCTGCTAGACATGACAGCAGACAATTCAAGCAATTAAGGGACTAAAATCCTCAGGCAAACTTCTCAGAATACCACGGTTATTGTGTTACTGCCATGAGGAGAAAACCAGAGAATGGCCATGTGAGAGCACCCTCAGAACGGAGGGGGAGAGCTCTGGGGAGAGATGCTACCAGCTGGAGTCCAGCAAATGAAAAAGTGATGGCTTCCAGCAACCTCTATCTTCCCAGATGCCAGGCTTTGAACACACAACCATTTGTGCCAAATGGATCAACACTAAACAATCCGTTTGTTTTCACTCTACTCTGTGATAGCCACACATGCCAGCACACTGGTGAGTCTTGAGACCCATTTGACTGTGACCAAGTTCCAAAACATCACTTGACATCCTAGGTGGACACAGCTCTGAGGCAGAGATCTTCATGATGCCTACTGCTATGAGTAGGCTATGGGCAAGAGTGAGCTAATAGGAGCTCTTTAGGGAAGAAAGGCCTATGCCAGAAGGAATAACTGAACTCAAGTTTCAGAAATGGCAGGAAGCCATGGTGGGGGGGTTCCCCATGGATGTAGAGCTGAGTCTCAGGTGCCTGCTCTGAGCTTCCTTGTCCATATCCAGTTTCCCACATTAGCTAGTATAAGGCTGACACCAAAGAAGGGAACCTTATGGTTCCTCTGGAGTCTAGAGTCTAGATCATAGACTTCTAGGCTATTCCTGCCTATGAAATCCTAGCAGCATTTCATTAGGAAATAGCCCACTCATACCCCAACCACACCCCATAAGGTCAGAATGACAGTGGAGATAATGTCTGTTCAAGACACATTAAGAATAATGTGAACGTCCCTATTGGAAACAACTCTAAATTTTCTTCCCACCACAAATCTACATCATTATGGTATTCTTTCAATATCGAGACATCAATCCCCAAACTCAGCAAAACATTTTCTTTTGCTGGAATTGGCATTTAAGCTAGAAGCTGGCTCAAGGGCCTACTGACTCTAACCCAGTTCCATGCCTCTGCCTGGCCTCTCAGGTCTCCTGGCAGGTGGGTTCAAACCCAGGATAGGGATAGTGGCTGGTCACTGAGCAGAAAGCAAGAAGAGATTGGCTCAGCTTCAGGGGATTCAGTCTGTGGTTGGCACTGCTGGCTGGAGTCAGAACAAGTATGTAGGGTGAGCCACTCCCTGCATGGTAGCTGAGAAGCAAATGTTCCTTTCAGGGCATTTTCTAATGACCTAAATTTCTTCCACTAGGTTCTTCTTCCTAAAGGTTCTGCTGTCACCTACTAGTACTGACCCAAACTTTTAACTTACTAAATTGGGGGGGGGCTATGTGTGTAAAACAGCTTATACAAAAAGGTAACACTTTACCTTTTACAAATGCAATGAGAAGGTAAAACTTATGTGTTGCAATAGCCTGAGGGTCTATGTACCACATCAGGAACCCAAATTCTACCCACCGGCTACATTCAGGTCAGAGGGCTCTGCAATCAGAACAGGTAATACTAAGTTACCATTAGTTACAGCTAAAGCCCAGCAAGAAACAGAACATAGCCAATAAAGCTAATCAGAATGGAGCAAAAGATAAAGACTCTACTCTGTTCTGCTTGTTTTGGAGCCTGAATCTGTGCACAGAGGTGTAATATGATGCTTCTTCCTAGGGGAGCAGCCTAGCCTCCAGATTCACCCCTCACAGTATTGCAAAGACAGGAATCCTAAGATGTTGATGTGAGAAGAGAGAACACTAAAAATGCTGTGAAGCTGGTCACTTACATGGTGCTTAACACAAGAGTCCTGAGCATTCTTTACTACAAGTATCGTATCTGGTTCCCATAGTGCATCTAGTGACCTTCTAAGCAGAGGTCACATGTGGTAATATACGCTTTTCAGGTTTGCTCTCATCCATTAATGTGCTATGAGTGCTCCTTTGTAAAAACCAAGTCCAGTCTCCGGATTTCTATGACCCTATGATCATAGATTTTGAGTTCAATGCCAGTCTGGCCTATTCAGGGATAGCTTGTCCCAAACCAAAAATGAGAAGGAAGCCCCCAAAGAAGTAAATATAGAAAAGTACTATGTTGAAAAAGAAAAATAGGAGGGTGAGTAGTACCTGTTCTGCCTGGATGCTCAGACACTTGCTCAGCTGCTGGTTGGATCCCTGCAGGTCTTTTGTATTCCCCAGCTGAATCAACTGCAGCCCAAACCTGGCCCATAGCTATAGCACACCAACTAAACATGGCTATAGGAACAGAGGGCCACTACTATAGGGAAAACAAACGCAATGAGTATCTAGAGATTCTGTCAAGGATCTCCTGAATCTAACTGGTTGGTGACAGTGGACTCCAGACATACCTTCCCCAGCACTGACACAGGAGTTTACACAGCCTGCCCCAGGTGACACGTGTAACAGTAATATTCATTCTCAAAGTGACAGGTTCTAGAATTACCTAGTGGACTGCAAGGGGACTGTCCAGATTAGGTTAACCTCTGGGCATGCCTGTGGTTATCTAGTTTGGAATAACTTAAGGAGAAAAACCACCTTAACTGTGGGGACACCTTTCCATGGGCTAGGGTCCTTGGCTGAATAAAAATGAGAAAATAAGCTGAGAACCAGCATTCGGCTTCTGGAATGAGGATACAATATAGCCATCTCCCTCAAGCTCCTTCTGTCATGCTTTCTCCACTATGATGCAATGTACCCTCAGGCTCTGAGACAAAATGAGCCCTTTCTCCTTTAAGTTACTTTTGTGAGGTATTTTATTGCAGCAATAGAAAAAATATAAAGACAAGCATTTTAGTGGGAACATTTTTCTACTCACCCCAAGCTTAACCATGAAGCTGTAGTGATGGTGGTCTGGATAGGGAAGAAGGACTGCATGAAGATCAATCAATAGTCAAGCAAAGACCCACACATGCCCAGCCAAGTTTCTATGATGATAGAAGTGATTCAGTGAAAAAGGGAAGATCTTCTTTCCTATAAATGGTGCTGGGATGACTAGGCATCCACATGCAAAAAAAAAAAAAAAAAAAACCAACTCTGACCCCTTATCTTCAAAACAAAACAAAACCAAAAAAGACATATCTGAACACAGTGAGCATTCAAAGGAGAATCACATTTTCTAGGTCAGCTGAGACTACACAGAGGATCTCCCCTCAACATACACCATTAAATCCATTGGCTCTGTCCATGAGGTTATCTCAATTGTCTATTCTGTTCTGATGGCTGCTCTGCCAATACCATAAAGGAGAAGCACAATCAACAACCTGCCATTCTAGCCTTACTGTGAGGCTTCATTATTTCCTGCTGAAGTCTTTTCAAAGATGATTCCATATATTTTGGTTCCTTTGCCTCTCCATCAAATTTCTCCTCTTCTTCCTCTTCTAAATTTCCTTCTTCCTCTTTTTAAAATTGTTTTGTTGAGACAGTGTTTCACTATGTATCCCTGAAACTTGCTATGAAAATAAATATATATTTGCTTGCCTCTGCAGCGCCAGGATGGCAAGCATGCTTTTCTATGCTGGGCTAATCCACAAAAACTTTAGGATCACCCTGTTTACAGCTGTGAAAAGATCTTGGAAGAGTCAAACTCAGAGATTTAGCTCCACCTCACACCCCAAGTATCCTCATGCATGCAATTCATGTTTTAAGGAATTTTCTCACAGAGAGAATCAATCCTGAGCTAAACACTAGAGAGCACTGTGACCCCATTCAAGTCACACACCAGGCACTGGAGGCCTGAGGAATCTCTCAAAATTGATCTGCTGGATCAAGGCAGGTCGGCAGCTCACCAGCCTAGTTGAGTAGAGGGAGCTTCCCTTTGTGATGGACAGGCCGAGGAGCCAAGTGCTATAATTAGCCTGTTCTTGTGGTACAGGAGTGCTAGATGCCAGAGACCAGCATGTTTGTCACTGCTGACCATGGGACTGATTATTATCCTTTGTTGGGCCTTGGTTTTCCTACACTTAAGGCCTTTCTGGTCTGCAACAGTTTTCCTACTTGTAGCCTCACCACCTTGTCATCCTATGCTGCTTCTGGCCCATTTCTGTGTAAAGACAGGCAGACACTGTCGGTGTTTATCTAGATGCTGATTTGAAATAGTTCCAGCAAGCCATTCATGCTAGAACAGCACAACCAACTTTTGGTCACCTAAGCTCTGGCTCCCATATTTGGCCTTGTGACTTCCTAAGCTCATTTCCTGTGGAGCACAAAGCTTTTTCACACTATTTAATAAATGGTCTTTTCTGGATTCCCTGTCTGTTTTAGTGTCTTTTCCTGATGCTAGTTATAAAATATTTTAACAAAAGAAACTTAAGGAAGACAGAAGTCAATCTTGGTAGAAGTCAAGGCAGTAGGAGCTTGAAGCCATACCTCACCCTGGATCCATAGTCAGGAAGTAGATAGTGATAAATACTTCCCAATGCTTAGCTGGCTTCCTCCATTTTATATAGTCCAGAATTCCCTGCTCAGGGAATGGTCCTGCCCATAGTCAAGATGGACCTACTTATATCAGTAAGTGCAATTAGGATAAGTACAGGTTTACTCTCCCAGGTGATTGTCAGGTTGACAGTTAATACTAACCAGCACACTGTGCCTCCCACCCTTCTAGACTCAGCACAGCTTTGCTCTCAACCTAGGTTCACCTCCCTCTGTTGGTCCCACTCTTCATTTACCTCTTCTCCCAACTTTAAAGTTCAGACTCTTCTGCCCAAGTGAGCACCAAAGAGCAGCTGCCAGCAGGGCAGGTGCACGGCAGGCCCCAAACAGCTCCACAGCCACATGTGTCACTCACCTGATCCCCTACAGGAGAAATGATCCATGCAAACAGAAGTGAGAAGGCCAGAATCCCTGTCTTAAATATAATACAATAGAGTACAATAAAAAATACAATAGATGGGGTGCAGTGCTGTGACCACAGTGCTGTGACCACAGTGGCCAAGCTATAGCAATATGAACTACTGTTCTTCAGAAAGTTCTGTGTTTACCCCACAGACATCCAGGTCCAGGTTCAGGGCATAAGGGTGATTTGCTGAGCCTCTCTGCTGACCAGCTCCACTCCCGCATCAGCTTCTGCAGATGGGGTTCAAGCACTCACCTGACTTAACTTTACCACCTATAAGACAAGGCCTGTGATCAGACACTGCTCCTCCACTTGATTTTCTTTTCTGAGTGTGTGTAGAGTTTGCTGCTGGCATGCCTATGTGGAGACTCTGCTGCTGGAGGAGAGGAGGCTACACATTCCCACTTTCTCCATAGCTTTGTCTAGCTGTTTGTTTAGCAGGACAATGAGGTAGGCCCCAGATCCCATTTCATTGAGTTCCTTCTCCAATGCCTATTCCACCTCTTCCCACCACCACTCTTCTCAAGTGTATTACTGATGTCTGTGCTCCCACTCTGCTTCCTGGATTCCTCCTCCAAAGCATCCCTGTAAATCCTGGCAATGATCTGAGTGTGCCTATTTGAACCTTGAGGCTCAGCAGGCTGCCAAGGCATGTCAATCTCAGAATGCTAGATGCTGCACATGGAACTCTTGTGGCCTACAGCTTCCAGCCACACCACCATGTCTGGTTTCTTTCCAGTCAGCAAGGCACTTATGTTCAACTTCTAACTCCAGAACTCTCCAGAAGGTATGGTTTAGCTCCTATCATCTGAGGTCTTAGGGCTGGGCCTGCCATTCTGGCAGTTTGGAATCCTCAACTGAGGTTATCTAGTCTTTTTTCTTTCCTAACTTCTCTATCCTTTCTGACTTCTTAGCTCATCTGTAGTAAGGTTGTGTTTCCAATGTGTATACTTCAAAGTTTCTGGGCAAAAGAAAGATGCACAGAGTAGTGCATAAAAATGGAACTGAGGTAGTGTGTCCTTCAACTTGAAGACCCTAGCTCAACCAGTTATGATGGCAGAATTTTGGCAACTAGTAAGGGCAGAATTCTAGAGGCATCTGCCTAACACACTACACTGAGCTAAGCAGCACTGTGATTCATCACAATAAAAGGCAAACTTGCCATCACTAACTAGCATGAGTTCCTCAAACTTAGAAAATGCCAAAAAGCCTACACAGAGAACTAGATATAGGGAATATGCTTCTCAAAGGCAGCCTCTTAGCTGGATGCATTGGCTCTGTAAACATCTGCAATCCTAGCACTCATATTTCAAACAGCAGAATAATCAAAGGTAGATTCTTAACATAATAGGTATGTTCCTTTCTCTCTGGTAGTCCAATCATATCACCCCCAGCAATGCTCAGGACTCAGGACACACTTGGCTTCAGTACTATCCCTCAAGCCTTGTCATTCATCCAAGGTTTCCTGTGATACTGGCACTTCCTCAACCCTCAGAACTATGAGTGGAGGCCCAAGGAATATCTCAATAGAGGGAAGTGGGGTCTTCAAGCAACCCAGATCAAGTTTATACAAGTTCTCCAACAAGGCTCATCAGATCCCACCAGACTCTGCCTTTCCCTACCCCATGTGACAGAGGAAGAGGATGAAGGACTCCAGCAAGACATCCACTAGGACAGGTTTTCCTAAGAATGTATTCAGGTCCCCTTCCCAGCCTCCATGTCACCTACTGCTGTTTCCTCTCCCAGAACTGCTATGAGACACATGTAGTCTCAAAATTCTGGCTGTGATATAGTTGTCACTATGATGGTATCAAGAGGTGAGTGAGTGAGCCCAAATGGTGACTAAGTCACAAGGTGTTATTCCAGCTCATGGGCTTATATAGTCATGGTCTCCCCCTCCCCCAACTTCCTTATCAGTGATACTCTTCCACATGATACTGCAAGATGTCCCATACCTAAAAGGTAGGCTCCATGGCCCAGGCTCTCCAACCCATTAGGATACCCAGCCTAATTAGTTAGTTCCTGGTGCTAACTTAGCTGAGAACACTCTCCATATGGCCTCACTCTTTATAAATTACCTAGTCTAGGGAATTCTGTCATTCACCATCAAACAGAGTAAGCTAAAAACCTTCCCTCCATCTGTCAAATATCTACCTACTTTCAAAAAGCGTATCCAACAGCACTCTCCTTGTAAGTTCTTAGTCCATGACTGCCATGCACCAAAAACAGGCCTCCCCACTTTCCCCTGGAAATCCTTCCTATTACACCTCTCTAGCAGTATCTCTGGACACTCAGAGCTCACACACTGAAACAAAAGGGCCTTTGCCTGGAGGTCACCTGTGTAACCTTCTCTTTCCCTTCCATTATAAAAGTTCTCAGAAAACTACTGGTTTCCTCACCTTCTAGGACAGTGGCTCTCTACCTTCCTAATGCTGTGACATTTCTCATGTTGTGGTAAACCCCAAGCATAAAATTATTTTATTGTTACTTCATAACCACAATTTGCTACTGTTCCAAATATTGATGCAAATAACTGATATGCAGAAACTGCTTTTAGGGTTAATGGGAGAACCAACCTAGTTCTAGCAAACGGCTCCATAGAATACTTTTTTTCTAGCCCACATCCCCCTCCATCATTATCACAGGTCCCTCCCTCCCCTCAGATGTTTATCTTCAGTGATCAATCTCCTGCTTTGCTTCCCTCATTGGACCCCCTATGCCATGTGTATCTGTCTGCATGCAATGTCTCCTTGACATCTCTCCTCCTCAAATATGACACATAGTTGAAAGGCACCTCTAAGCCAAGATCTTGGTGCAGCACTTGCCTCTCCCTAGGTCTGGACCAACACCCGAAGAACACTTTATGCCTGCTACCAGGCACAGCACTCTCTCTGCCAATATCACCAAAGTATTTCACCATTCTCCATTCCCAGTACCAGCTAATCTGATCAGGCCAGGTTTAAGAGCAGCAAATGAAAATTCCACTGACCTCTAAAATAGATCCTCATGACACTCATGTAAATGCAGTTATGAAAAATGTAAGCCTTATGACAGGATGGTCCCAGTCACCTCCAACTCACAGGAACCAGCCTCCCTTTAAGCTTCAGCAAGCTGACCCCGCCTCTTCTCTGTACCCTCCTGCCTCCTTCCCTGGAGATCCTAAACCGTCCATTACACACTGCTGCCTGCAATTGCTCTCCTGACGCCCCTGTTGTAACTTCTCGCAACACAAGTATGTCTATTCATTGAATCAGACATGATTTCACAGGACTACAGGCTGCACTCATTTCTTCTGGGTGAGTTGTGATGGCCTTCACTGAACTGTCATCCAGTACTCAAAGAAAGGTCTACTTTAAGAAGCTGGTTCAAGGAAGTACACAGGGCATTTTATGGTCCTCTTTTATTTCACCTGCTGATGATAAATGACCACTATAGTTCTTTTCCTGGGAGATCAGAACAGAGAGCCACATGGGTGAAGAGATGGAGCAGAAGGCTGGGAACAACAGAGCTTCATGCTTACCCTTCTGAATTAGGAGACAAAACTGCCAATCAGGGTTTTAAGCTGCTGGTGGGTGGGCACAAACAGTGACTCCATGTCCCCCCTATATACCTATGGTCCAAGACACTCTCCTGGGCCATAGCTACATCATGCCAGGGAATAAATGGATGAATGTGGTATCCTGCCCTGTGTGAGGGAGACCCTAAGGGAGAGTTTGTCAGGTTCTATTCATGCCCAGACTCTCAGAGGACACCTGGATTGTGGGCTAGCTGGTGCCTCTAGGATAGCAGCTATGTGCTAGATCATCTCTTCAGTTGTTTCCTTCTATTTTGGGTGGAGTCTACTGGCCTGTATTCTTGTGTACTCTGGCTCCCCAAGACATCCAAAGGCTCAACTCTAAGGACACAGACCCTGTGCCAGTCCTGCTCAAAGCTCTCCACAAGCATCATGCTGCTGCTTCTCTACCCAGTCTGGGATCTTGACTATGTTCCCATCCAGCCCTCTGCACTAGCCCACTCTTGCTTTCTACCAAGAGGCTAGATTTTCTCACAGCACTTGTCTCCTACTAAACCACCCTTCCTAGTAGATGGTTCTGGTCCTAGTTCTGAGTGTACCAACCCCTGCAACCTTCTTTTATAACATTGTTACTTAGTCTATACTGCCTCCTACACCTCTTCCATTGTTCCTTGGGTGTAAAAAAGGTGTCAATATTTACCACAGAAATGGCCTGGTAAATCTGAGCAAAGTAGCCTTAACAGGTGTCAGCTACATATTATGAAAAACTGAGTCAGCGCAGCCTTTAAGTCACTTCTGGTGACCAATTTTTAGGTCGATTACACCTGCAAAATGCAGCAATGTCTTCCCTACCTTCTGCACAGATAACCTTTCAGGATAAAAATGACAAGACATCCTGTGGGAATAGTTGTCCTTCTCAAAGGTAATCTAAGACAGCCTTGTAATTGTTGCTAACTTTGTGTGGCACAGGCTTCCCTGAACATCAACTCCTGCCTCAGCCTCCAGAGTGCTGGGATTATAAGTATTTGCTACCAACCTATTTGTGGTTGGTGTTTTAATTTACCCATTTGTTTTCTGGAAAAACAAACTACCTTGTCTGTTCTTCAAAGAGAACTAGCATATTCTTTGCTGATTATTTGTGCAAAAGCATGAATCACAGACAGAAAAACAAACCCCATAAGGAGAAAAACTTAGTGCTTTTTCCCTTTAATAATCAGATCTAATGGTTTTATTTCAGAGTAAAGCAGTGATTTCAGGGCAAGTCTGAGGAAGCAGCTGTAGTAAATAAGATGTGGAAAGCTGGTAGGTTTGAAGCAAAATAGGTTGGAGTGTGTAAGTGATGTCCCAGCGATTACTCTGCACTCTCCAGGGAGTACTGTCTCTGCTATCCCTGAGTGGTCCCCACAGTCAGACACTTCAGGTTTTACCCTTAAAATTGCCTTCAGGACCCCAAGCAGGGCTCTGCACAAGCACCTCCATCGGAGAATTCTGACTGGCTCTAGCATATGTGTTTTTAAAAGAAGCGTTGGCAGCTTTAAATTCAGGCACAGGTCCACGTGTCTCCAGCTCACATTCTTGCTTCTACCATTTTAAACCACCTCGGAGGAGCGGGACGCGTGTGAGCATGTGTGAAGGCCCTCCATCCATTGCAAGAAGGGTTCCCAGGGATAAACGCACTCTCGCCCACCACTGGTTGGTGTCCTACCTCTCTCTGTCCCCTCAAAACTCACCTCGGGAGCACGCAGGCTCCACCTGGCCCTGGCCCCCACTTGTCCACCCTCTTCCCAGATAGTAGGCGGGCACATGTCTCCAGCCTGTCTTGCTACTGTGGTCCTTGGGCCACCAAAAGATAGAGACGAGCAAAGCGCCAGGGCCTGGGAGCCACGGCACAGCCTCGGACTTTCTTAAACGCCAAAGGGGTTGGAGACCAAGGCCCCTCCCTGGGCTGCGCCCGAAAACCGGGTAAGGCGGCCGGGTAGCCGGGAAGGGACTGTAGGGACCTAAGCCCGCAGCTACGCAGGGCCTGGCTGTGGCCGCTGGGCCTGGGAGTAATGGGGGCGCAGCGCCTGGTCCCGCGCCAGGGCGGGGGGCGCCGAGCCCGCGAGTGGACGGCCAGGCGCCGGTTGGTGTGGGACGAGCGCGCGGCGGGCAGTTGGCACGGGCCGGGCACGCGGAACCCAGATCGGGCACTTAGGGCAGAGGCCAAGCCCGCGGCGGCGGAACCCGGCGGGCGCAGGGCGATCCCGGAGCGGCTCCGGAATCCAGCCGGGTTTTGACTCTGATCGCCCACGGCGCCCGCGGCCGCGACTGTAACAAAGAACAGGCGGCGCGGCGGCCGGACCGGGGTGGGCGTGGGGGGCGCGGCTGGAGGCCAGGCTCGGGCCAGGCGCTGGCCGCGGGCCGCAGCGGGGGTCGCGCGATGGGGCCGTAGTGAGCACGGGCCCGGGGCTTTACCTGCCTGTGGAATGTGCAGAGCGGGGTCGGATCCGGACTCCGGGTTGCGATCCGCTCCGGAAACTGCGCAGCACCGGAAGCCGGGGGGCGGTGGCGCGGCATCGTGGGAGTTGTAGTGCGCAGCACAGGTTGACGGGGCGGGCCCAGGGTTCGGTGTGTTTGCACCTGGAGCTGGGGAGTTCGGGGACTCAGGGATAACTGCTTAGAATGGGGAGATTTCTGGGGCTTTGTAGACAGTGAGCCTAGGAAACGGCTACATGAACTGAGAAACCCAGGGATAGAGGTGCGTGGTTGCAGACATGGAGGATGATTGCCTTCCTGCATGGGGAGCGCGGGTGACTGGCAATGGTGATGGGGGAACAGGAAAGATAATGTACGGAGAGCTGGTGAAGCAAGCTGTGAGGATCCAGGGGAAGGTACTGAGTAGACAAAAAAGCTGGGGAGAGGGGCTGTGTGATCCATTAGAGTTGGCCAGATAGTATGTGGACTAAGGAGTTATGGGTAGAGCAGCGTGTGTGTGAATGAGGGAGTGTAGTGAACTGAGCGGACAAGGACATCTTTGCCCTTCAAGATACGGTTAAAACAGGTACACACCCCACCATCCCATATACCACTTTCATTGGTATTGCTCATTCTAAAGTGCTCAGAAGGCGAGTTCTTTCAGCTTCTACATATGAAACAGAACTAAGTATATAACTAAAATCAGGCTGTTTACAGGAGGAAAAATTGACAGGTCATAGTAAGAAAAACTAATGTAAATCTGATTATAAGCTATGCACTTTGCGTTGGAACAGGGTATGAAAGCAGACTTACTTGAGAGACTTTCCTTTGAAAGGGGAGCTCTCGATATCAAGGCTCCCTCCTCCTACAGGGCCCCCATAGGAAGTTGTTACCTCAAGGTTGTTTTCACCATATTTAGCTGCCTAGGCACTTGAGCTGTCAAGAGACTTTGGTGGTATTCACATAATACTGGTTTTTGCATACATGCAAAATATAAAATACAGGAGGCCAAACGATATGTTATAAGGTCAAAATAATTATGGGGAGCCACTGAAAGGACAATTGATGTTTGAAGCCAGCAGAAAAATGGAAAAATTAAGGAAGGGGATGGGAAGTTAGAGTCAGGAGTGTGGGATACCTGCTAAAATATCTACTTTCAGCAAACCTAAGCTAAAGAGAGGAACATGTGGACTAAACATGGTAGGCAGCTGTTCTTGTGAGCCTTTTGTGCTGGCTACTTCATGAGATGGCAGGGCCTAAGTCTTCCCAGTCTAATAGTATATGGTGATGCTGAGAATGAATGTGTGCATTCTAAAATGACAAGAGTAGCTGATATGGACCAACCCTGACAGGGAAGATGGGTTGTTCAGAATTCCTCTGGAGGTGCCAGCAGAGATCAGCCTGAACAGATGGTAAATTGTGATCAGTTTGACCCTCTAGTCCCCTCTTGGGATGCCAGCACAAAACAGACCTTGGTGGTCTACAGAGGAGGCAACAGTGCCCCAGCCCCTCCAATCTCAGACATAGGCATTGCCATCGCCGAATGCCCAGTGTAGTGTATAGGCTAAGGAACTGGGAGTGAGAATAAGGCCATTTCTCTAGTAGTGAGGTTCCCCTCTCCTTTGGGTCTGAATGAAAAAAGGTCTCCAAAGACTCAGGTATCCGAACACTTGATCCTCAGTTGATGCTGCTGTTTGGGGGATGTTATGGAACCTTTAAAACAGTGATTCCCAACACTGCAGCCATCTAATATGGTTCCTCATGGTATGATTCCCAACCATACAATTATCTTTGTTCCTACTTTTGCTATTAAGTAGCAAATTTGCTGGGTAAATTTGTAAATTTGCTACTAACATAATGTAAATGTTTCCCAGTGGTCTTAGGTGACACCTGTGAAAGAGTCTTTTAACCCCTAAAGGGGTCACTGGTTAACCACTGCTTTAAGGGGTACAGCCTTGCTGAAGGAAATACACCACTGGGCTTTCTCAGTTTATAGCCTTGCCTCACTTCTTGTTTGAATTTATATGTGAATGACAATGTAACCAGCCAGCTTTCTGCTCCTGCCCACTATGCTTTCTCTTATTATTGTCATGCCTTCCCTGCCATAATGGACTCTAATCCTTCTAGAACTATGAGCCAAAATAAACCTTCTCTTCCCTAAATTGTTTCTGGTCAGGGTATTTTATCACAGCCATAGTAGATGACACCTTTGATGCAGAAAATGGATGAGGCTTGGCTTGAATGACTCATCCTGATGGGCAGATGACAGTGGCTGACCCACCGCATGTGCTATCTCATAGGCAAGCAGGCTAAATAGGGCTGAAGAGTGAGCAAGTCTGAGATGGTTTCCCTGGCAATTCCTCAATGTAGCATCTCTCCAAATGCAATGCTTTTGTTTGTGTATATGGCAGGGCAAAGTGAAGGAGACCACAGAGGGGATAAGATACTTACAGCAGGCAGCAAGGCTGCTCCAATCACCATGTTCCATGAAAGCATAAATGCTGTCACGTACCATGGCTCCCACTGCTAAGCTATTACCCATTCACTACTGGGATGTGGCACTGATAGCAAGGACCCAAACTGATGAATGTTCCCCTGCCTTCACTCCCCAAACATGTTTCCCAAGGCCATATTGGGCACTGCTTTGGAGACCTGGGCCATGGCAGACTCTGGCTTGCAGCACCCACAATTCATCACCCACCAGAAGCTCCCTAGAACTGCTAAAATCCTATAGTAAATTTTAGCCCCAGCATGGCCTGGGTGGTGCTGTATAATAGCACACAAAACATAGGACATAGAACACAAGGATGAAAGTCCATTTCCTAGAATAAGGGTCAACACAGGTATTAGTACATCTTTTTTGTACCTGGTCAGTGATACAAAAGGACAAAGGATGGCAGTAATTCAAACATTAGAGAAGCCCCTGGTACTCTTAGGACAACCCAGCACTTAGAAACAACTCAGCTTAAAGTTTTACATGGGCACATTTATTTCTTAAGAGGTCAATAAAGTTCCAGCCATGTCTCACTGCATGGCACCCTGTACCACCCATGTCTGTTGTAACAAATACAATCATTTCCACAAATAACAGTTGCCACACACCAGCTTCAGATTCACCACATACTTGGGAAGCCTTTACTTTTATTCTCTTTGCCATAGAGATTTGATAAGACAGTGGGCAGAAAGCCATAGTTTACAGTACGAGGCATGATCAGATCTTTATTCCACCATCAGCAAAGTGAGCCAGGCAGCTTGATGATCCCAAAACTTACTAATACACAGAACATGTAAAGAGCCAGAGGTGATAGGAGCTTGCACTGCTGGTTTGAACAGTATCTTTATCCCTGTGCAGGTGCTTTGGTCCTCAAGTCTTTTTGCCTGTTGGGATAGTGGAGACAGTGCCTAGTTGTCAGTCAGGACCCACACCTGTTTCTATGCTTCCTTGTCAGTCAGTGCCCACACCTGTTTACGTGACAGACACATTTTGCCTTCTACCATCTATTAACTTGAACTTTGAAAGTTCAGGATTGACAGCCCTGAGCTTATTAACCAAAAACAAACCAAAACAAAAAGCCCCACCCCTTTGGGTGGCAGCAATGTAAATTAATCTTTCCCTTTCTGCATAAGAAAATTCACAACTCTTTTCTGTAAATGCGGCCAGGGAAAACCCAAGCAAAAATCTGGTCAGCAATAAATGGCCAAGTAGCCACAACTAGGAAGCAGGGCTAGTTTTGAACCTAAAATGTCAAATAAAGTGCTTTGTCTAAATCCTCTTGCTCACAGTGTGTTTTCAATCAGAGCAGGAGAACCCTAGTTTTGTTATTGCTACACCAACATCACACAAACAGCTTTATTCAGTCACTTCCTGAAGGGGAAATGTGGCCAACTCCAGCCAACCTGAGTTCTGCTTCCAGATTCACAGACACATGAATTAGTGTTCATGAAAAATTGCTTTGAAACTAGCACTCTACTGAAATCTTAAGTCAGAAACTGGAGCCACCAAAGAATGCAGTAGAGATTGGTCAGAGGTGACTTACCCATGTGTGCTGTTGGCACCTGGTACATAATCTTAATGATGTTCATTTCAACATAACTACTCTACACTATGAAAAAACAGAAATGGATAAACAGCTTGGAGAAAGGATTTTATAGTAATGAGGAAGGACCATTTTCTCAGGTTACTCCCTGAGGCTACCTGTTTGTGTCCTCCATCTCTGCACACTCTGCTCTGATGGTGTTCACAACTGGCAAAGGCTACTCAATGGAGACCCTAGAGGAAGCAGGTGTTAGATGTGGTTGGGAAGCAAGGAGAAGGATGCTTACAGAGTCATGTGTGTGTGGGCTAGGATGGCTAAAAATCATTTGTTTTTGTTTTTTTAATTTTTTAAAAGAGATTTATTTATTATATATATACACTTTAGTTGTCTTCAAACACACCAGAAGAGGGCATCAGATTTCATCACAGATGGTTGTGAGCCACCATGTGGCCACTAGGATTCGAACCCCGGACCTCTAGAAGAGCAGTCAGAGCTCCTAACCATTGAGCCATCTCTCCAGCCCTTGTTTTTGTTCTTGCTGAGAATAAGTATAACCTAAAATTCTGATACCTTCACATTGAATAGACTTAATGTAAATACCAAAGCCACTCAACCAATAAAACCTACTAGGCTGAGCATCCATGACCCAGAAGTCTAAAACCCAAAACTGTATACAATACAGTGTCCAAAGAGTTTCATATTTCTGAAATTTTTATATTTTGGTATGCAGGGATGCTTGGATAATAAAGTGTTATTAAGATATCCCCAGATCCGAAAGAAGTCTGAAACACTCTGGCTCCAAGTATGTTGGATGAGGGCTACTACCCCACACTGAAACTACAGCATCAGAATCAGAAACCCTTGCACCTATTGTCTCTGGGAATTGACAGCTATGGGTCACAATTCTGTACACTGCATAGAGTAACAATACTTCAAGTAAAGCACAGCATTTAAATCACTTCCATTCTCAAAAAGTAGTGAGGATTACTGGCTTTGGGAACCAACTTAGTATTGATGGCCCATTCTAGAACTTTGCAGTGAATAACATTTGGTGATCTTTAAAAACAAAGCATGTTTAAAATGTCTCTACAAAGTCATCTGAGAACTACCTGAGAGTCTTTCAAGTTCTTTTTCTATTTTTGTTGTTGTTTGTTTTGAGAACAGGGTTTCATGTAGCCCAGGTTGAGATGGAAGCTAACATTCTCCTCTCCCCACCTTCTAAGTGCTTCACAGGTCAAGAATTTTTAAATGTTTATTTGAAAGTAAAGTTCACTGGGCCCAGTGGCTCAGACCTGTACTCATAGCAACTTGAGAGACGAAGGCATGAGAATCAGAGTTTCAAGATACATTTGGGCTACAGAATGAATCACAGGGCAGACCAGGCAACAACTTAGTAACCCTCAGCTCCTCCAGTGCCATGCCTGTATGGACACTGCCATGCTCCTGACTTAATGATAATGGACTGAACCTCTGAACCTGTAAGCCAGCCCCAGTTAAATGTTGTCCTTTAGAAGAGTTGTCTTGCTCATGGTATCTGTTCACAGCAATAAAACCCTGACAACTATGATGACCAAAAAGTGTAAAGTGGGTCAGGGAAATAGGTCAGTAGACAAGGGCTTGTCTAGTGTGCACAAAGATACAAGTTTAATCCCAAGAACCTAGGAAAAGAATAAAAAGAAATAAAGGGGATTTCTAAATGTAGTTTACATATTTTTCTTGCTAAAACAAGAAAAATAAAAAAGAACATTTTCCTATAAGGTTGGCTTTTATAGACATTTTTGGTCAATAGTGACTTTGCCCCTGAAATACATGTTTCTAATGAACAGAAAACTCCAGAAGGAGCTTCCTGATTTCATATCAGTAACTGAGCTCACAGGTGTTTCTGTCAGCCTTTCCACTGCTATGGGAAAAAATGGACACCTTGACCCAAAGACAGTGACTCTGGAGGGTTGTAAGACCCAGTGAACCCACAGTGCCAGGCGTACAGATGAGGACAGCACCTTACAGACCTTATGTGGGGACACTGAAACCAGGTGCCAACTTTATAATTTTCCCACACTAAACCAAAACCAGAATACCCTGAAATGTGACCAGAAGTCTCTGTCACAGTAAAATTCTGAAGATCCCATAAAAAGAATTCCTGCAAGTTTGGCCCATTGTTATGGAACTTCTATGCCTGAGACTAACTGGCATCTGAGATACAGAGTAATTTCCTCAGTTGCCCTAAACGTTCTTTGTTTTGGCTGTTAGCTATATTTGGCAAGAACCATATATGTGTGGTCATGTCCTATAAGCTGTCATTAACTGCTCCTGATATCATATTTGAGCTTTGCATGCTGTTTGTGCTATGGGAAAAAATAAAGCCCCTGACATAAGAAACACATCTGAATTTCAACACCTTCACTTGCAAGAAGGCTAGAGTAGAGCTGGAAGTGTCTGGCACAATCTGCATAGAACACACTTAGTGTTTGCATATGTTTTTAATTTCTATGGCTAATATCAAAAGTGAACACCTTGCACTTGTCAAAGTACATCTTTTCCTGTTTTCCCCTATGGGTCAAAATTCCTGCCCGTATCCATACCCCTGTCCCCAGGACCAGGTGCGTTTTTAAATTCTAAACAAGTTAGGTGAGGTAGCCCATCCTGCTCATAACAACAGCTCAGAGGAACACCGCGCCCTCATGACATGATCCAGACATGAACCCAATAGCCCTGCAGGAGAGAGGAAAAGGTAGATAGACTGGGATCCCTCCTGCCTACCATCCATCGTCCATCAGATCACACATGGCTTCAATGATGCAAGTCTCCCTCTTATATTCCCTCTCAGCACTTTGATGGCATGGTGAAGCTGGAGCCAGACACTGAGTATATGGTAGCAAACTAGGCTGTGTTATCAGTCCTTTCTGGGAAGCTTCCTAGCCATACACACAGATTGTTTTTTTCCCTTTAAGAGACAAGATTATTGGGAGAAAAAAACCAAGATGGTTCCTGCTGTTCTAGTGGGGACCTTCATGTTCCCCATTCTCCAGCTGTGAGAATAGGGAGTGACTTGGGCTATATGCAAGGCTCTCTGGGTGCTCCATTCATGGTGTGTTTGCCTCTATGCTTGGTAAGCAGCTTTCTGTTCAGGAGTCGGCTGAGGGTCGCCCCCTTCTTCTGCCTCCCCTCCGGCTGATGCAGGAATACCAGGTCGTTATGTGACTGGCTCAAGCCTGGGTCTTTCTGTTGGTGTCCCCGTCGGAAGAAGAGCTTGGCACCTTTCCTTAGGATTCCTCCTGAAAAAGGGGAGAATAGGTGTGGTCAGGGCTATAGGAAAGATGAACTCAATCCAAAGAGGAAGCAAAGTTGCCAGACAGCTGTGGCAAAAAGTCATGTGCTTCCTCAAAGAGTGGCCACTGCCCAGAGGAGCAAATGCCACAGCCTAGATGACAGGACGTCACTTTGCAGAATGAAAGGCAGAAAATTCCAAGTTTAGGACTGGCAAGCCTGCACTGTGGAGTGGGTGGGTTGGAGTCCACCACGGCCCCTCCCCTTTAATAAGAACTCTGTGATGAGTGAGCAAGGCTATACCAAAGAATAAAGGCCATGTTTCTGATAGTCAAGCAAAGAGCCCTGGAAATCATGGGGCTCATGTTCTCAGTTAAATACTGTTCTTCAGGGAATAAGGACTGTTTTTAAAAAGTAATTCTAGATCATTCTACACACTTACACTAGGTATTTTGTCTATTTTATCTACAAGTTTATTCATCTTCCCACTTACTCAACCATACTAAATTAAGCCACATGAAATTTGTTAGCAGATTGTGTTCAACCTTAACCCTAAGCCTCATGCTAGGCTAAGAATGTAGCTTAGTAGTAAAGTACTTGCCTAGCATGCACAAGGCTGGGTTTAATCCCCAACACACACACACACACACACACACACACACACACACACACACACACACTACATAACAAAGAAAGAAAAAGAGGGCAAGACAAAAAAAAAAAAAAAAAAAAAAAAAAAAAAAAGCCCTAGGTTTTGTATGGTTCAACTCCTTGGCACAGATGGCAAGAATGGGATATGAGATAGAAAACAAAGAGTGGTAGCACTTTGGGGGTAGAAATGGTTGTTGGGAGCCATAACAGAACAAGCTAATAACTAGCAGGTGATCATCCTGAGATGGCCAGCCTCGGATTATTATATGGTCTGTGACTGGTTCGCCCTTATTCAACAAGGCTGTAAGGGATTCATTTTAGGAAAGATCCTTGCTATTAATATGCTTTTCCCATTTTTATTAAACATATATAACAATCATTAAGTAATAGCAGACCCCTTTAGAGAAGATCTCTGCAGATCCATGAAGGTGTACTGTCTTGTAGTGATGCTATATAGACATATAAATAATTTAAGTCTTAAGGATGATCCTATAAGAATTCCTAAACTTATAACTGATTATTAAGCTCTTTATAGTGAGACTGCCATTAGGTCATTTCTGATAGCCAAAACTGCAATGAGAACTGTGCCAGTCTCCCAAGTGACACCAGTTAATTACTCTTAGATAGTAACCAGACTTTCTCCTACTCAGAGCACATTCCAAGAGGTTGTAAAACAATTAACCAAAGGTCATAAAAAGGGAACCAATGATTTATTATAGGTGCTAGGACAGAGAATAAAATATTGACTGAGTTTATCTATACAAAACTTCACTAATAACTTAGTTATGGTTTTAAACCTTTAGTTTAAACCTGTGGAGCTAAGACAGGTGATGGATGTTTAGACAGATAATTACTCCTAATGGATATGCATGTAAACATTCTGTGTTGTAAACTGCTATTTCAATTTATGATTTGACTTTTGGTGTGAACTTGTGATGAACTTTGTATCATGTGATCATGTATTTTGAAAGATGTGTAAGTACTGAGGACAAAAGAAAGAAGAATCTCTCTCTCTCTCTCTCTCTCTCTCTCTCTCTCTCTCTCTCTCTGTGTGTGTGTGTGTGTGTGTGTGTGTGTGTGTGTGTGTCTCCAGATTCCTCAATTCCATTCCTATTTAAAATCCCTTTCTATTTCCCATTCTTTTCCCACCTCACTCTATCCTTTTTTCCCTTAAAAGAACTTTTTCTTTTAGGAACCTTTTTTCTTTTTTCCCACTTAGAATCTTTCTTCTTTCCCTTTAGATAGCTTTCATAGGACACTTTTACTACTTAGTAATAAATGTTATGATCACTTTTCTAAGTGTCCTGTTTTCTTCCTGTGACTTCCTACTAGCAGACTAAAAGTTAGGGCCCAGAAGTTTCAGCTGAGATAGTACAAAGTCTATTTACTTAATCCCTTGCTGTTTTAGGAAGAGGTGCTAAGTGACAGAGACTGAAGTCTCTGGCCTCAGTAGATCACAGAAGGCAGGTCAGCTACAGTAGCATAGTAACTTAGACTTAGATAGTAAACTTTTTATTATACAGAAACCCTAAATATTTCGTAAGACCAAGTCTTACCCTCTGCTGACACTCTTCCTCCTCTGCTGCCTCAAGAAGAACCGACAAGAAAGAAGAACCCCTACGCCAGGGCTGGCTCCCGGCAAATGGTCCCTGGGGGTCAGGTGCAGTTACAGTGCTGACAAACAGCTCAGCATCACTTTTTCACCAACCAGTTTAGCATCCTACTACGCCAGGCCCAGCAAGGACAGGGTGTCAGGCAAGCCTATGAAGTTCATTACTATCTTCCTTAAGGAGTTATGTTCAAAAGGAGAAACCTGGCCATGTAGTCAGGAAGATTTGTCCTGAATTTGGAAGTTTGTTTGGCATGTGAGCCACATTCAATAGCCATGACACATACATGTGGCTTCCTGTGTTGCACACGGAGAGGGTGAAGAACATGGATCTGTTTCTGTAGGGTAGGGAGGAGACCTGGTCAGGATCTCCCTGGCATACATATTCACAATGGAAAAAGAAGCTTGTCACTTTAAATAGCCACTTTGAGCTGGTGATGGTGGTGCACATCTTTAATTCTAGTACCTGTGAAGCAGAGGTAGGTAGATCTCTGAGATTGAGGTTAGCCTAGACTACAGAGCAAGTTCCAGGACAGCTAGGACTATCTCAAAAGCAAGCAAACAAACAACCCCTCCTAAAAACAAGCAAACAAAAATCCACCTTAGCAGAAGCAGAGGGACTAAATTAATCTGCACAAATTTGCCTGAAAATGTTTTAAAATCTCTGCTTTAACAAGCAAATTGCTTGTTGTGAATCCCAGTTAGGACAGTTTCAATTTTTTCTAGGAGCAATTGCTAGGGTCTGGGGAATGCTGGGAAGAGAATGAAAAGGAAGTGAGTACAGTAATACAAATGACTTTGCTCCCAACCACAAGCCCATTATTGCCACTGGTAGGATTCTGGTTCCTATGTGAGTTCTATCCCTGAGCAAGAGGCCAACCACCAGTTTGTTTGGATGACTGGAGTTGGCCCCTGTGTAAACACAGAGACACTCACATGGGCAATTTTGTCAAATCAGAAGCATCAGCTGGGCTGAGGACTGAGCTCTAGGCACTAAACTCTAGGTTTCAAGGGTTGTTATCTAGACTGGAGTCAGGGAGTGAGGATCTGTGAGGATTTCAGATGTACAAGCACCCCTCCTGGGATCTGCTCTAGGTTAGCTTTGGAGTTCCAAAGAGTATAAGCAGCTTGAGTACCCACTTTTGAAACAGAGGAAGTGAAGGTCGTTGGAGGGTAAATGGAAGCCCTGGGCTAACTGTAGACCCCAGAGTCCTTACAGTAAGAAGGGCCTATGTATGTCCCTGAACTGGAGCTTAGCCTGGGGTAGGATCTGTATTATATAGGTCAGGTTAGTGCTACAAGCTGAACTGTGTCCTCAAATCCCTGTGTTGAATTCCTAATCCCCAGAATCTTAGAATGCACCCTTATTTGGAGATGGAGTCCTTCCAGAAGTGATCACATTAAAGGTGATAATTAGGATGGGACTAATCAAACATGTCTGATGACTAGGTAGCCTTATAGGACAGGGAAATTTGGAAAGAGACACAGAGAGGAAAAATGATGTGAAGGATAATGGAGGTGAGGCAACGGCTGAGATACCTACAAATCAAGGAAGGTCAAAGATTGTTGCAAACTCCTGAAGCCAGGAAAGGCCATGGGCAGTTTCTTCCTCCTGGCTTCAGAAGAAGCCAGTTCAATAGATACTACCATTGAAGGCTTGCATTTAGAAATAAAAGATTATAAATCTTTTTTAAACACTAGGTTTGTGGCACTTTGCTACAGCCCCACGAACGTGGATATAGCCAGGAAAGGGAACAGAAGAAGTATCTGGATGAAGATGATGACCAGAAACTGCTTTCCATTTGGTTCATACAACACTACCAGACAGAAGAGCAAACAGCAGAGAAGTAACCAGTGGAGCCGTGTCCTCATCCTTGGAGAAAAAAAAAAAAAAACAAAACAGCCAGCATCTTATCTAAAACATTAAGGCTTGGGTTCACCTTGGGCCATCTGATGAATCAGAATCTGAAGACCTCTCAGAGAAAGGAACATTTCATTTGGCTGGGCTTATTGCCCTGCCTCAAGTAAACATTATCCAAGGCTATATAGTGAAGCACTGTTTCGGCTCTGTTTTGTTAGCTGTCTTAGGTTGTGTCATATCTTATTATCTCTGGGGCATGTGACCATGGGCTCGATATGACACAAAAAAAGAGTGACCTATCCAAAGGGCACATGTGATGGTTAGTGTCAGGTGTCAACCTGCCAGGATCTAGAATCGCCTGGGAGACAGGGTTTTGGCATGCTTGTGGGAGATTGTCTTTATTGCATTAATTGAGGTGGGAAGGTCTGCCCACTCTGGGTGACAATACTTCCTGGCTGAGATCCTGGACTATATAGGACTGTGTTAAGCTATAGACTGTGTTAAGCTATAGACTGTGTTAAGCTATAGACTGTGTGAAGCTATAGACTGTGTGAAGCTATAGACTGTGTGGAGCTGTAGACTGTGTGGAGCTGTAGACTGTGTGAAGCTATAGACTGTGTGAAGCTATAGACTGTGTGGAGCTGTAGACTGTGTGAAGCTATAGACTGTGTTAAGCTATAGACTGTGTTAAGCTATAGACTGTGTGGAGCTGTAGACTGTGTGGAGCTGTAGACTGTGTGGAGCTGTAGACTGTGTGGAGCTGTAGACTGTATGGAACTGAGCACCAGCATTTATCTCTTTGATGCCTGACAGCAGATGCCATGTGACCAGCTGCTATAAGTTCCTGATTTTTCTGACTACCCCACTATGATGGACTGTATCCTTGACCTGTAGCCAGAATAAACCCTTTCTCTTTTATGGTGATTCTGTCAGGGTATTTATCAAAGCATTAGGAAAATAAATTAAAACAACACAGGTGCTTAAGTCACAAGCATAGATCAGCTCGGGTTAAGGCAGAAGTCAGACCATGAAGACAGGCTATATTAAAATATTTTTAAAAGGTAATCTTCACACTTCCTGGTGATCACTACAACTTGCCCAACAGAAATTGCAGAATGAATGTCTAAAGTAAAATTCCTGCCTGAAAGTGTCAACTTGAGTGTAAGACTGATAGACTTGAGAGGCTTAGATTTTATTGTTTCTCAGCTGTTTGGCTAAGATCAACTGTAGAAGATTTAGAAGAGAGAAAAGAAAGAAAAAGGAAGGCTTCAGGTGTGTGTTTGCTGTGTGTACAATTGTCCAAGGTGTAAACTGCAATTTTAACAGCACCATCCGTGCAGCAGGCCTGTACCTGTTCGAAGGCCCCACACTATGCTGAGGCCTATAGCAGGTTGTTGTCTGTTCTTCTAGCCTCCCTCATGATCTCATTCCAGCCTCCCCTCGTGATTTCGTCAGCCTCTCTGCTGGTTTGTTAAGCTACCCTTCACAAAATCAATCAGAATGGATGTTATCCTATGAACCTACTGGACCTTCTTAGAAATTATGGTTTTTGTGGTATGACTTGAGTTTCTAGACTGAAGGGCATGCCTTTGATGTGGAAGCTGAGACCCATTTCATTAAGATTATACTCAGGATTCCCACTGAGTTGTGGGGAGACGGTGCTTGCTGAAAACTGAGGACATCAGAGTTGGAGAAATGACTATTCAGGTCACACAATGACTATGTGTGAGCCTGGGGTGATTGGCCCCTGTCTAGCTCTTTGGTGCTGCTAAGGAAAGTCTGACCTTGAATGACAATGGTACTACCAACCTTGAGAAGTAGCCACTAGGTACCTGGAGCAAAGGATAGGAGGATAGAGCAAGGCATTGGCATGGTTTTTCATAACATTCCAGAAGAATTTTATCTCCAAAGAGGGATACCAAGATGTGGTGAGGATGGGACATTCCAATAAGGAAAATTCACCTCGTGTGTGTGTGTGTGTGTGTGTGTGTGTGTGTGAGAGAGAGAGAGAGAGAGAGAGAGAGAGAGAGAGAGAGACAGAGAGAGACAGAGAGAGACAGAGAGAGGGGGTGAGAGGGAGGGAGAGGGAGGGAGAGAGGGGGGAGAGGGAGAGAGACAGAGACAGAGACAGAGAGAGAGAGAGACAGAGAGACAGAGACAGAGACAGAGACACAGAGAGAGAGCTGTTTGTCTTGTGGTGCTAGGTCTCACTCCTATGGGTACCAAGTAAACCTTCTACCACAGAACCACAGAACACTACCCCTAGTCACAAACTAACATATTTACAGTCTCTTTAAAACTCAACACCACAATTACCACTAGGAAAATAATTCTGAAAGAACCATGGCCATAGATATACACAGCAATCAAAAGAGAGGTACAGTCACACTGTAGTGAGGGAACTTGTCTTAGAAGACAGTGGGTAGAGTCTTAGAGGGAGGTCACTCTTAGGGATAAGATTTGCAGATAACCATAATTCACAATGAAGCATATGAACACACAGGAGCTTCAGTTGTGAGGGGCTCCATACATAACGTCTTATAGAGAAGAAACTGACTCATCTTTATGTGAGTGTCCATATGCCAAAATATCACACTGGCTTTCATAGGGTATGATTAGTATATAAGTCAGTGTTGAGGAAGACACTAGCACTGACTGTTCTAGTTTGATTTTCACATACCATGTTTTCAAATTTTCATTTGAAGCTACATGAAATCTGAGGCAAATCACATACTTTTAAAATGGGAAAAGGCAGTGGGGAAATTTCTCTTCCTGGTTTTAGTTTCCTTTAAAAACACCCCAAGATGACTGGATTCTAACTCTGCTGTCACATTTCTAAATTTATCCTGTTTATTTCTGTAGAGGGACATAAATGGCCATAAAAAAATCTATATAAAAATCTGCAAGTAGAAAGACAGTGGTCCTAGCAACCTGAAAATGTGTGCTCTGATGCCCAAAAGCAGCCTCACATTTCAAATGAAACCTCAGACAGACCATTCATAGGAGGGACAGGAAACCAGTGAAGGGATGACCCCCATCTCAGTCAGGCTGCCTAGGTGATACTTTGCTTACACCATCACAGCAAGGTGGCTTTGTACCATCAGAGGATAGAGGAAATGTCCCATCTGATGATTGATAAAGGTAACTGTCTACCTAGAAGCAAGAAACACAGAGAACTAGCAAAGGGAAGGTCAAACTACTAAGCAAAGAGAAAGGCAGGGACAGCCTTAATTCTGCTAGGCATGCTCCACACAGTCAATTACACAGAACTTAAAAAGAATTGGAGACAAAAAAATAACTTACTGTGTAGGTAATTAATTCTGGTTGGCATAGTGATCCTCTTAAGTTAAAGGGAACAGACATGAAATGCAGAGATGTTGAGAGGCAAAAAGAAAAGCACACAAGAGCAGAGTCAGAGTAAAAGTCAGAGTCTGGAATCACTGTATCATATACTTGAGTACACACATGCTCACACACATACACAGGACTACAGACTCATACATATATGCTCATACTTGTACACATGCACACATAAGCAGATTCATGCACATACATGCTCACATGTATAAACATGTAGACACATGCACATATGAGTAGATGCTAATACACATACATGTTCACACTTATATACAGACATATATACATACACCATGTATATACATGCATATGTGAGCATAGACTCACACATATTCATGCTCACACTTTGTACATGCATATGCATTGAGAGCACATGTGCATATAAACATACATACTCTCACATACACAAATGTACTTTCAAGTACACAAATGTGCACATATACTCATGCACACATGAGCATATATTTATACATATGCACATACATGCAAACATGCAAGGTTGCCACGCAAGATATTTGGCAATGTTTCTTTCCAGCTTTTTTTCCTCAAATTTCTCTTAGGAAGTTTGTGATGAACACAAATAGGGATAAGATTTGCCCCAGACTCATATGTACAGTTCTAATGGGCTTATTGTCACACAACTGTAGCAGTATTTTTTCTTTTTCAAGTGCTAGAACAAACCCAGGACCTCATACATGCTACATAAAGCATTCTACCACTGAGCTACATCCCCAGTCCTGCTTTTTAAATTTAAAATAAATCTGAATCTGGGGGAATCAATTTTCTGTTTTGGCTGAAGTATAATAATATATAAATTCCCAGTCAGCAAAAGTCCTGGAGGATTCCAGTTACATGGGCTTTCTTGAAGCTTCCAACATTCTTATCACTATACCAGAAGGCAAAGATGATTTGCAAGTCATTTATGTATACTTTAGTTTAAAACCAAAACCTGGAGGCTGAAGATTTGGCGAAGAGATTACGAGCACCAGCTTAACCTCTGGTCCCTTCCAGAGGACCTGGATTCTTTTCCCAGCACCCACAGGGCAGCCTACAACTACCTATAACTCCAATTCCAAAGAATGGAAGACTCTCTTCTACCTCTGCAAGCATGTAAATAGTACCTAAATGTTCATACAGACAAAACACCCATACTCATAAAATAAATAAATATAAAATAAATAATTTAAACCTATTTTAACCTCTCAAGCTAAGTACAAAGCTTCTAGCAACTGCAGGATGAAAACTAAGTGTGTATGTGTGTGTGGTGTGTGTGCAAGTGTACTCACCTATATATCTGCATGAAGGTCAGAGGTCCATGTGTGGTGTTATTCTCATAGCTTTTAACAGAATGTCCCATTAAATCTGCATCTCACCAACTACCTAGTTTCACCTTGTTTTTAGAAGCTTTGTACTTAGCTTGAGAGGTTGGTTGGCAGACCATTTTCATTTTATGCCTGTTTTTTCAAAACTGGTGCTACAGGGAGTGGCTTGATGGGATTTAGTTATATACTAATATGTATATATTACATAATAAATGTATAACATATGTAAAAATAAATGTATATATGGGACTAGAGAATATATATATATTCTAAATAAGTTCTTACCATGTAGTTCTGGATGGCCTAGAATTCACTATGTAGACCAAACTAGCCTTGAAGTCAGAAATCCTTCTGCTTCCACCTCCCAAGTGGTGGGATTAAATACTACCATGCCTAGGCCCTACAAAATACTTTGTAAGACATTGCCAAATACTATCTTTCAGAAAACTTTAAGTCAAGGCACTCCAAAGACCCAAGGCCAGGTTCAGCCTCTGCTTCTAGAATAGCCAGGAGTGAAACACATATACCAGCCAAACATGTTTGCACCTCCCCCCAATATCCAGCATCACTGGGTAAGCTCACAGGCACAGATGCTACTTCCAGCCCCTAGAGGATGGGCCAGACCCTGATTCCTAAGAGGCATCTGTGTCTGGCCAGTGAGGGAAGAAGGGTGGTAGATGCACAGCAAAGAGGGGACCCTGAAGGAGACCAGAGCTAGTGGGAGCAGAAAAGGCTGGAAGAAAGCAAAGTGGAACTGAATGGGGTAGTAGACTTGGCAATTCTGAGGAACCCAGGAAGTGCAAGAGGAGGTTTGGATTCTTTAGGGACATGAGGATATAGACCATTGATTCAAAGTGAAGTGAGGCACAGGATATTCCCTAATGTCCCCCATTCCTCCCTGATAACTGACTTTCCCAGCAAACTCCCAGAGGCTCCTTTGACCCCACAGCAAAGACCTGGCCAGAGTGTATACATAGGGTGGCCACCTGACATTCTGGGCCACAGCTCACACCAAGAGAGGACACCAAGTTCAGTTGAGGGTTTCCAAGGACAGGCTGTATGAAATCGCCTGGATAGTCTAAAATCTTCTCTCAAAAACAACCTCTTTCTTTCCTCTTTTGATGTGCAAATTCATCCCTATCTTTTTCCACTTGGTACTGGCACAAGTCACAGGCAAGCAGCTACTCATCAATGGCTAAGGGATGAGCAGAGAAAAGGTGGAGCACAGAGGGAAGGTTCTCAACCTCAGCACCTAGGACTTGGGCTCTGCTGTGTGGTGGTGTCTATGCTATGTGCCCTAAGGAGTATGGTACCTGTGGCCTCTACCCATTTGGGGCCAATAGTACTTCATCTCCTCGTTGTAAAACCACAACTGTCTGCAGATATTACCCATGTCCTCTTTGAGGCAAAATTATCCAACAGGAAACACCACATGTTCCTAACAGAGGTAGATGGCCAGTATTTCTAACCCCTAGCATGGCTAAGCTTCTTGCCCCAGTGCATTCCAAGGGGGTCCTAATATTTTGATGGAGGGAAGTAGGCCTTGAAACCCCAGATAGAAGGCAGAACTAAAAGTGGATACTGAGTTCCACCACAGCTCCTGGATTGATGCAGGGGCCTCTTTTAGCCCTCATCTTGCAAGGATGTGGATAGTAGGTATGGTCCCCAAATCTTAGAGGTAAGGTTCATTGAATGTGAAGTTTCTAAGTCCTGGAGCCATTGCCAAAGGTAACTATGAGACAAAGATCTTGGACCAAGTGTACACTCTCAAGAAATAAAGAACTCTGAAATAAGGGCTCATTGCTCATGAGAAAGAATTGATTGTGCTAATGAATACCTTCATAACTACATGCACATCATGTCAATGAGTAGTTATTCTAGGGGTCTCTTTTCTTATAGATCCTGCTCATTCCATGTGGTGAGGTCTGCTTTGGTTCTAGCTGGAGGAAGAGACTAAGAAAATAAAGTGAACTACCAATCTCTGTTTACTTTGTTCTGCCCCTGGCCACTATGGCATCTGGCTCCTGGTGACACTCTGAAGCCTTGGATAGCTCTGCTTTCAGATGGAGAGAGGCAGACAGGGAGGGTGCTTGGAGTGATGAAAACACAGTGGTCCCCAGATGCAGAGATGAAGCTCCAGCTGCTCACATGCAGGCTTCCCACCTTCTTTCCAGCTCTCAGTGGCTGAACAGACTGGGATGGAGGAGATGAGACTGGGACAGCCTCATAGAGGACAAAGGGAAGGGAGGCCAGCATAGGAGCAAGGACATAGAGAAGCTGGAGGCTTAGAAATAGGTACCTTTATGCTTCTTGATGGCTCCTAGCTCTGAAGTACTCAGGGAGCTCTCTGATAGTTCATCCCCATCAGGCTCCTGTAAGGCTACTGGGGATTCCTTCTCCAGGTCCCAGGAATCTAGATCATTTTCTCTAGGCTTAAGGGCAGGTAGGGTCTGGGCTGGCTCATTTTCTTCAGGTTGGGTGGTGGCAGAGACTTCAGTTGCCTCTGGATGGCACAAAGCAGAAATGGCATCTCCCTGGTTGGTGCTGTCCATAGAAGCTGCATAGTCTAGCATGAGGGCAGTGCTGTGGTCCTGAGATAGTGAGGTCTGTCAGGGAAGATGTACAACAGAGGCTGAGGGCAAATGCAAAGCAATCCCAGGGATATAACAAGAGTTCACGGTAGGGAGGAAGGGTTTGGCATTTGCTAAGTGACAGAAATAAACTAGTACCTGATGACTACTAATACAACAGTCTGCATGCCAATAAAATTAATAATCAGAGTGATATTAATGTGAAGATTAGATGACACTTCTGAAGCAAAGCCAGAAAGTAGAGAGCAGACAGTCATAGTTATCTTCATCTTGTTTACTTCTCTAACCTAGAGTGAGTAAAAGCTTCCATTATTTGACCTTGTTGGCACCAGAGATCTGCTTCTCACACACCAGTGGCTGAAGAAGCCAGACTAAGAAGAGACAACACCTGCTTTGGTGTTCAAGGACACAATTTAGCTTCTCTTGGAGTCTTGTGCCCAGGCTATGCATACACTGTAGACACTACCAGCCATGGTGACTCACCACTGGCCCCTGTCAGCAACTGTGAGTGTGATTTCCAACAGCTCTCCTGACCCTCTTGATGACCTTGAGATCCAATCTACCCTCTTTAATCACGGCCACAGCTACCTAACCTGTCACTCACTGCCGTTCTCTCTCCATCTGCATATTTGGAAATGTCTAGAAAGAACCTGGATTTCTTGCATGGCGCTGGGAACTGAAGACCTAGCCTGTTCTGCAGCCCAGTGGCATGGCTGCCATCAGAGACAGTTCACGTCCACTTTCTGCTCTATAATGTTACCATAGAGTGGAAGAACAGGGAACTGAACTGGAACATTTTGTAGAATAATCTTTATTTCTATCAAATAACGAAAGAAATACACATTTTTTGGCAAAATATTTAAATATTTTAGAAATAAATAATCTCATAGAAAAAGTAAAACTGGGAGGTAGCTAGGTGGAGACTTCATCACATGTCTTACATGTGCCTTTATTTATATATTAGTAATCATTGTAGAAATGACTCACCAAGCTCTCAAGCCCCAGAGCATCACCAAGCAGACAGCTGCTACCTTCCTGTATCAATAGGACAAAGGACTACTGTGGTAATTTTTTAATAAGTAAATGCATGAAAGCCAGAGTGTGTAACAGAGCCTGCTCACATCATGGCTATCCAGGAAGCAGAGAGGAAATTTTGGAACCAGGGCCTGGGCTAACCTTCAAGGGCATCAAGGTTCCATCCCCATACCCAGAGGTAACTGGCTTTCTGGTGAGAAGGAACTGAATTGGATTCTCCAGAGGGGACCTTCTAGATGAAGGAGAAACTGGGATACTATGTTGACAGACTCCAACCTCCCGCTGCTGCCCTCACCTACCTTGGAAATCCCTGAAATTATAATGGTGCTTTTCTTCCGTGGGGACTTCAGTTTCAGCTTTGAGGATTCACTGAGCTGCCGAATGGCAACTTCAGCCACAGGATCTGAGCCATTCAGCACCAACAGTTCTGCCAGAAGGAAGGTAACACTGAGTTCTGTAGCAAACTTAACAAGTTCCAAGCAAACTCCCAGAGTGGGGAGCAGGACTAGCCTATAAGCAGTGGTAGGCAGGCATTTGGAAGGAGGAGGGAGAAAGTAAGGGGTTGAGGTTTTTTCAACTAATCTCCCCACAAAGTAGAAGCAGCCAGAAGCCACATGTAAACGAACAGGTAAGACCTGGTTCTGATAAAACTTTACTTTCAGAAACAAGGGAAGGCCACCATTATCTACAACTTGACTCCCAATAGTTATGAGCTACTCACCAATGTGTCTGTTTGAGACTCATGTGTTTTACTGTTTATAAAGTAATACTTTTTCTCAAGAGGACTATGTAATGGCAAAAGCCAGAAGACAAAAATAAATAACTTATGGGCAGAGGAGATGGTACAGTAAGTAAAGGCACTGTGTCTAATGATCTAACCTGAGTTTGATCCCTAGACCCATTAGGGAAAGGAGAAAACAGATTCTTGTGAGTTGTCCTGATCCTCACATGCATTCTCCCCCCCTTCTCTCTTTCACACACACACACACACACACACACACACACACACACACACACAGGGGGGGAAGAGAGAGTGGAGGGAGGGAGAGAGGGAGAGGGAGAGGGAGGAAGAGGGAGAGGAGAGAAGAGGGAGAGGAGAGGGAGAGGAGAGGAGAGGAGAGGAGAGGAGAGGAGAGGAGAGGAGAGGAGAGGAGAGGAGAGGAGAGGAGAGGAGAGGAGAGGAGAGGAGAAGAGAGGAGAGGAGAGGAAAGAGAAGGTTTAAACATTGAGAAAAATTTGACCTCACAAAGGCACATAACTCCTTTCTCCAAAAGTGGCTGACATAGAACAGTAATCTGACTAAGCCAAGAGCTGGTTCTTCTTGTGTCATTAATGTACCAAGCACTGCTGACAGAGTCAACATGCTTTGCCATTTGCTCATTCCTTAGCTCCATCAGGTGAGTTCTTTCTTTTTTCTTTTCTTTCTTTTTAAAAAATCTCCATTTGACAAGATGCCAGGCCATTAGGTAGGTGGTTAAGTGGAGAAGGTTTTCTCCCTCAGAGAGTTTGAACTTAAGCATATACTATTCTGCTAAGGCAAAATTAAACATGACAAAAGGGGTTCAGGGTGTAGTTCAATGATACAGCACTTGCATAGCATGCAAAAGGCTCAAGGTTTGATTCCCAGGACTGCAGAAGCAAATGAAGGAACCAGGACAATGAAATTGTTTTAGGAGCAGGATATTGGCCATGGCCACAGATCACAGGGGCTGGTTTCTACAATCACACACTTGGCCCCAGAGCTGGGCTTACAGGCTTGCTCAGCCACTCCTTACTTTTAAGGTGGATGCTGGAGATCAAACTCAGGTCCTCAAACTGACTTATAGACAGGAAGATACCTGTTCAGGATGTTGATTACCTAAAAATAATTCTAAAATTACAGAATTGGTACTATCACAGCTTGAATGTGAAATGTCCCCCAGAGGGCAGTGTTTAGAGGGCCTTCTGAGATGGTGGTGCTACTCTGGATAGTGGTCCCTTTGGGGATGGAACCTTGATGCCCTTGAAGGTTAGCCCAGGCCCTAGTTCCAGAATTTCCTCTCTGCTTCCTGGTTAGTCATGATGTGAGCAGGCTTTGTCACACACTCTGGCTTCCATGCATTTACTTATAAAACAGTGAGTGAAAACAATTCTTTCCTCTATTATACTGTTTCTTTCAGATCCCATTGTTATAGTGATACAGAATATACAAAATAATCCAGAATATTGGTACAAAAGTGGGTTGTTGCATCTGTGAAACCTATGTGGTTTGGGTGTTTGGAACTGACTTGTAGAAAGAATGTGGAAGAATTTGGAGATGTGAACTAGAAACCCCCTGAAGAAGCCCTAGAGGCTCACAAAATGACACAGGCTACTGCCATTGCTTTCTGCTCACCATAACTAGAAGGTAAGACCTACTGCTGAAGACCAGACACACTTTCAGTTAGAACACAGAGAAAGCTGGAACTGACCTGAAAACCCCTTTCCTGCTAGAAGGTGCTATGCAGGAAGCTGGGGGAGAAAAAGAATCAGTGGGCTTACACAGCAGAAACTACATTCTTTTATACTGACCTGACAGGCAAGGCGTATCTACTAGTGCAATAGCAGCATGACTACCACAAGGTAACGCTGCACAGGAAGAAATTGACCCCTGATCCTATAAACCTGGTCAAAAGCCCAGGGTTGGGAAGGAGCAGTCTATTGTTGCTTTGCTAAGTGGACATAGGTCAGAAATATTTGTTTTCATTCAAATTAGTGTTGACCTCAACTTTTGTCAGAGAAGCCCCCTTTGGCAGCAGTCATTTCAGAGACTCATAAAAGGAAAACTTCTGAGAATATATGACCTCTCCAATGCTCAGGGAACACACTGGAAGAAGGGGAGGAAAAAGCTAGAGGCTAGAAAAGTGTGCTGTAAACGGCTGTTCTCTGGATATGAAATGGCCTTTGTACTCATGAAGCACAGCAGCAGTGATTACTTGCACAAGATCAAGACAGTCAACATTCCACATGCATGACTGTGTTCATAGGCCCTGGTCCTAGCTGAAGGGCTACTGGGAGTTAATGGCTGCTAGGGACAGGAAGTCACTTTTCTTCAAGGATTGTAGTCACTGGTAGGTTACCCATGTTCTGGTGGATGGCCCCATATACATCCAGGGACTCGGTTTATAAAAATCAGAATAAGACATGAGGTCGGGGGGTGTTGGTGGAGGGACAGTTGTGAGAAGACAGGGGCTGGGGAGTTATGGGTGGATATGATCAAGATACACTGTATCAAAACAAAAATATTTTTAAAGGAGGAGAAAAGTTCTAGAATACTGTGAGTAGACCTTAGACTTATTCCTGTTAGTGTATTCAGGAAGACCTGAATGCTGAGAGAAATAGCGAAAAACACAGAGACCATTTGTGTTACATTGTGGTACAGAATTTTTCTATATTTTACCTATGTTCTGAAAACTATAAAGTGGCTGAATTCAAAGGAATTCATGGCACAACGTTCAGGCTATGGCATGGTTACTACTGGCTGCTTTTAGCCAGGCTTACAGTGGGGTCTTAGAATAGAAATTAGAGCAGAAAGACATGAAAAATGAAGTATTTGGCTAGGAAAGAAGAATATCTCAAACTGCCAAAGCAAGTGGCAGATGACCATAGGTATCCAAGCACCATTAGGAAGAAGTCAAATAGTTTGCACTAGGATGTAGAAAGGATGCTCTCAGGACATATCAGGAGTTAGTGAGACCCCCTGATACTTCTAGCATATAAAACAACAATCATTTAAAAGATACTTATGTTAGAAAGATAGAATAGAACTGCACAGAGAAATGTGCCACAGGTTCACTCATCTAGGTACTCAGAATCCACTGTGGTTATGATACAAGGAGGCCTAGCTACATATCAAGTGATCAGTGAAACTTAGTGTTGTGCACATGGGGCTAGGTTTTCAAGCATGCAGTAAAAAGAGTTATAGGATCATAAAATGTTGCACCTAGATTACGGAAAGTATGTGGGGCCAAGTACTATTCATTCAAGGTTTCCTGTGGGAGAATCTTATTAGACAAAATCTCTAAGAATGAAGCCTAAACTGCAGTAGAGACCCCAGGATGTTGGCAATGCCAGGACCATGAGACATATCCCAAGGAAAGCTGTAGGTAATGAGTGGAGCTAGCCCAAGAGACAGGCCACATGGGCTGCAAATGGCAAAGGTCCAGGACTGGAATTCTCTCAGATCATTTCCACCACATGCATTAAATGCAAGACACAGGACTAAAGCATTCAGTGCCCTGCTAGGGTTCATTCTCCCTCTAGTCTAAAATTTCCTTCCATTTTTTCATTTCTCACTTGTGAATGGGCACAATTACTCTGTATCCTTGCAGTCTTTTTGATTTTACAGGACCTCATAGCTAAGTGACATCCTTGAGTCTCAAAAACAAAACTCCAAACTTAGATCCTTGAGCACTGTTGGAACTATTAAGTTTATGGGGACTCTTAAAGGTAAACAAATTGCATTTTGCATTATAAGATGATTATGAATCTTTGGGCCAGGGTGCAATACTATGGCTTAGATATCAAATGACTCCCACAGGCTCATGTTCTAAATACTTGTTCCCCAGCCAATGGCACTATTTTGGGAGACTATGGAATCTTTAGAAGGTGGGGCCTAGCTGGCAGACATCTGACACTAGGTACAGGTCTTTGAAGGGGATAGCCCTGGGTTTAGAATATCTTTACTTCCTGGGCTAATGTGATACTAACTCCTTATGTGTTTATACTGTCATGCCTCTCCCCACCATAGGATGGACTGAAACTGGAGCCAAAATAAGCTTTCACAACATGAATCTGTTTCTGTTAAAGGTTTGATTACAGCTATGCAAAAATAACTAAAAGAAGCACCCAGTGAGCTCAGAAAACTACACTTAAATACTTGAGTGGACAGTGTGGACAAAGCACAGCATCCAGTCCACGCTATCTCCAGTGGCACTGATATCATCCACATGCCAAATGATAAGCTAGCTTTGGTAAAGTTAAAAATTGGGGCCCCTACTACCTGCTTATTTTTTAAAGTGCTCCACATATCTATTAGGAACCCAGCTCTGTTCTCAGTCTCCCTTTACCTGACATTCCCAACTTTTTCATTTTCTATTTGTCATTAAACCAAAGACTCCCCAAGTGGGTAGGGGAAGAGGAAATATTCACTCCTAAAGCTCAGAAGTGCAGATATTTTACCCGTGTCTGAAGAGGAGAATGTCTTGCTAACGGGGGCACTGTGGCACGAAATGGCCTGGACAGAGATGTCCTTCTCAATGACCTTCACTTTGATAGGTGTCCTCACAGGGGACTCTGCAAGAACAAAACTCCATCAGCAAGGGCATGCAATTTTTCAACAGAAGATTCTAGAAAGCTAGAGGAAACTCCTACCTTGAGGCCCTGCAGTTATTACTGGCTGGAGATGGGCTTTAAATTTGCACCCTCTATTCTTTCACTGTGTTGGCAAAAGTGGGACTGGAGGTGTAGATTGGAGTAAAACTTCAGTGACATTTTAATAAAACTGGAATTCTCATATGAATTGTGGGTCCCTGACCTGTGACATGGAAGCTGCTTTGGAAAGATGGTTCCCTTACACAATATGCCAATAAAATAACAATGTATTTTTCATTCCCCCATTCAGGGGCCAGCTATATTGCAAAGGAATGGTTTGTGCTGGCCCCACTTACAAAACCAAAACAAAAAGCCAAAATGCTTTTTTTTTTTTTTTTTGAGATATGGCATCATATATCCCAGGATGGATAATATTTTATGTTAGGCAAGAATGACTTTAAACTCCTGATCCTCCTACCTACATTTTCTAAGTTCTGGGATTATAAATGTGTACCACTATGTCTACTTGATACAATTCTGGAATCCAATCCAAGGCTTCGTTTATGCTAGATAAATGCTGCCCAACTGAGCTACATCCTCACTTTATCAGTAGTGTTTAACATAAATTCAATTACCTGTATTAGACTTTTTATAATCATGAGTGTGATGGAGTAATGATTTCCACATCTCTATCTCTCTCTCCCATCTTTCCCTACCTGCTCTCCACTCTCATCTCTTCTTCCCTACCTCCCTCCCCTGCCTCCACCTTCTTTCTTTCTAAGCCACCAAACTTCTTTGCTAAGCCTTGGTGCTGAAACCCACAGTCCTCACTGTTGCAGGGTTAGCCCCACCAACAGAGGCTGGTAGCTTGTGGATCTCCTGCAATGAGACTGCACTCTGGTCTTACCTGAGCTCAGTGGGAATGCCCTCCCAGTGTCAAAGCGAGGTTTGGTCTTCACAGCAGTGACAGTGGTGACCACAGTCCCACATGGCATCACTGTACGGTCCTTTTCTATCTTTGCAGCAGAAATAGGGAGAGGAGCTGGCCAGGACTTCAGCTCACCAGGTTCTATATAAGAAAACTGTGGCAAAGATAGACATTTAGTTTGAAACACAGAGGAGCTTCCATGGACAGCTGCTTCCCACACTCATTAAGCTACCACCCACAGAACATGTTGTCACGAGAGCACAGAATACCCATTTCCTTTTCTGGTATAGTAATAACCTCTAGATGACCCTCAAACCAAATACAACAAAAATGTAAGGGAATAACTATTTTTCTGTACTGTTCAAGGAATTATGGTAAGAACAAAAGACATATACTTCTTCAGTCTGATGTAGTTTGGGTTTTTATTTTTCCCTGAATATTTTCAGGCTGGTTGGTGCAAACTATAGCTATAGACCTGCAGATATGTACTCTGAAGATAGTAGCAACAGGCTGACTTAGCTGTAAAATACTGGCTTTTCCCTCCCCCAATAACCTCTAGTTTATTCACCCATGATACTTAATTTTTTTTTAATAGACCTGGACTGACAAAGACCCAAGAGAGCCAGGCTCAGATTCATCAAACTCTAAGCATGATCCAGCAAAGAATTTTTTTTTAAAGGAGGGCATCTGGGTTAGCTGAAATGACACTGGGAAATGTCATCTCCTACAGCAGCCAGCTTAAGCCAGCCCTAGCAAGATGTATCCACCTGAGCCTGAAACCCATGCTGAGAACAGAGCATCCTGGGTGAGCTCAGTATGTTATATGGAAGCAACAGTGAACCCTGGCAGGCAGGAGATGACTGTAGCAGCAGAAAACATGCCATCATACCTCTGCAGTGACTGAACCCAACACCAAGCTGTCAGGCTCTGTCCCACTGACCAGTCTGAAGGTCTGTGGGCCATTAGGCTGCTTCCTAAATAAGTCCAGGTGAATAGTTGCTATGCCCAATAGACCTAGAGTGGAAGACAAGAGAGAACAATGGTGATGTTTCCAGTCACACAACCTGAGGGATATTCTGTTAGGTTCACTACACAGTGTCAGTATCACTAAACATAAAGAGGCTGTGGGCATTCCAGAGGGACTGAGGTTATGTACCAGGCCTGGCAAAGGCAATATCTAAATCACACAGGGTGTAGAACTACACCAATAATCTTTGAACCACTGACAGAAACTGGAAAATAGTGTGGTGAAGGTGGTGGTGGTGGTGGTGCTGGTGATGGTGGTAGTGGTGTAGCATAAAAGGAAATGAAAAGCTACTAAACGTCCTGGGCAAAACATACCAGGGAGGATGAAGGGGACAAGGCATGATGACAGTGACCTATAGAATGTGTGCCCTGTATGTGAAAAGCAAGAATAAGAGGAAGAGAGAGAGTAAGAATGGAGGAAGAAGGAGACAGATAGGAGTGTAATGACTAATCAAACAAAGATTATAAGCAATAGGGCAAATAGAGTTTAAACACAGTCTGCGTGGACATGCTCTGCATGGTTTCTATAAAGCTGCAGTTTTGCAGACTCCACCAGGCTGCCCTGGAATGAAGGAGGGTGGTCACCAGGAGCAGGGACCAGGAGGAATGAGAAGTCAAAGGTAGTCTGATGCAGGGTATCCCATATATCCACTCAAGGAAGGGAAGATTTTTCTTATTACCTCCCCAGGCATCTAAAGACAGCAGATTCCAAAAGGCTAGAACAGAACTCTTAATGGTAACTAAAACATGATCATTTGGTCAGTCTCTTGCCTTCAATGGTCTCTTCCTTCTCAACTTTAATGTTTATATGGATTTTAACATCCAAGAGGTTTGAGAGTATAACTCAATGGTACAACACTTATCTAACATGCTTGAAGCCCAGCACTACAAAATGAATAAAAAATAATTTAAGGATCAGCAAGATCAGCACTTGTCACCAAACCTGACAAACTATACTTGATTTCTAGGACCCCCAAAATGGAAAGAGAGAATCAACTCCTACAAGCTGTCCTCTGATCTATACAGGACACACCACTAAATGTAAAAACAAAAGAATCTAACAAACATCAACACTACCAATGTAAACCCAGGTACACATACAAGTCCATGATTATGTTGATGACTTTACCCTGGACTGTTGATTTCCTCTGTCTAAATCATGTGTCTATTTTTTTAAAAAGATATATTTAAATTTTAATTATATGAGTACACTGTAGCTGTCTTCAGACACACCAGAAGAGGGCACTGGATCCCATTACAGATGGTTGTGAGCCACCATGTGGTTGCTGAAAGAGCAGTCAGAGCTCTTAATAGCTGAGCCATCTCTCCAGCCCTCATGTGTCTATTTTAAATTCAGCCAAGGGGTTTAATCTGTAGGGAAACATCAGCTAAAACTTATAGAGAGGGGCAATCGGACAGGAGCTGCCAGGGCTAACAATTGCTATGATGGGAAAATGTGTTGTTTGTTTGAGACAGGGTTTCTCTGTGTATCCTTGGCTGTCCTGGACTTGCTCTGTAGACCAGGCTGGCCTCAAAGTCACAGCTATCTACCTGCTTCTGCCTCCCAAGTGCTGGGATTAAAGGAGTAAACCACCACTTGTTACTTTTTTCTTTTTTTTTTTTTTTTTAATTAAAAAAAAATTTAAGGAAGTCCATTAAGTCTAGAATGGTTTGAAATTTCTCCTATAATTTAAAAATTATTGAAGAAAGAGTCTGGATTTTAAAAGTAGAGACTGGAGAGATGATTAAATGTGAAGAGTGCTGGCTATTCTAGAAGTTTCCAGGCTGGCAACTCACAACCATCTTTTCCTGAAAGATTTGGCACCCTCTTGTGGTCACTGTAGGCACTACATGCACATAATGCTCAGACATACTTGGCAGGCAACACACACACACATAAAAATAAAGGAGAAAGTTTACAAAACAGACAAGCATGGCCCCCAAATGAATGACATTGTTGATGCTTAACTTTGTACCAAAAATTCCATTGGGAGACCTGTGGTTCAGAGGAGAAGGCTGCCTCCTTTGCAGGGTTTCTCCCCTCCACATTCCAGAGCCTAGGTCAGAGTGCTCATCTGGAGCACTCCTCTACATGTTCACCACCCACCTTCTGAGGAGCACTTATCCTGTGAGATCTGCAGGAGCAGCTCCTTGGATTTGGCATTCAGCTCACTGCAAAAAGAACAGACCCATGTGAACCATCCAAAACTCAATGCTATAGGGTTGAGTTTCCACACACACCCTGCCATGTATATGTGTGTAATAATATATATATTATATGAAGGAACACAAGGTTGTCAGTCATTAAAAACACACTGCTTGCAGCTTGATAGTTCAGAAATAGCCACTGATGAACCGAGGAGTTGGCTTTTCAGCGGGAACCCATGGAACACCATTTGGACATAAGAAATATATTAGATACAGCTAATACAACAGCCGTGTAGTACATGACAGGTTGGCAGTACAGACTGAGACCTTGCTTTCATTTGGTTAATTTTTATTAACTTAAAATTAAAAGCCATATGTCACCGCTACCATTTTATAAGCACAACTATGTATAATTAACTGAGTATAAAACTTAGAGTATCCCAATAAGCCTCTCTCCTCCTTCCTATCTTTTGCTTAAGATCCATGCAGTATTTCTGCTTCCATGCTATGTCCACCATCACCTTTAACAGCTTTAGGCGATTCCCTGGGGATATCAGAGTGTAAAACAATTGCATTTTTGGCAGGTGTCTAGTACTCTGCTGCCTTGGCCTTACAAAATTGTATTCATCTAAGTCCCTACAGATAGACTGTTTATTAGTAGAGTCCTTTCCAGTAAATAAATGGAGATTTTCACACAGTTGGAGGTCCTGAAAATTGAAATCTTGGGAATCATTTTTGAGTAGGCAGCGAGTGTCTTTACCCACTGGACTGTATCGCTGGCTTCCTTTCCATGATCTGCCCATCATTTCTGTCATTGCATTTTCTTTTCTAAGTGCACTAATCAGTTTGTCTAGATCAAGATCATCCTGTCCTGACGCCAGTGGTCTGCAGCTTTGAACAATCATTGATGGTGAGATTTTAAACTCCTATTACAAAAGTGTTCATGAATTTGTCCTAGTTAAATGTTTCAAAATTGGGAGCCAGTACTAAACACTACTGACTCTCTTTGGGGCAGGAGTGAAGACAGGCAGTTTACCTTCTTCTATGATTTACTGACAGTGGAAGTTATTAATGAATTTTCTTATATTAAGCCAGCTTTACATTTCTTGTACAAACTCAAGTGGATTTATTATTTATTTTTTGTTTTTGAGACAGAGTCTCTAGATAGCTAGGAGTGTCCTGGAAGTCACTATGTAAACCAGGCCAACTTTAAACTCAAGAGATCTGCCTGCCTCTACCTCTGCTATCCAAGTGCTGAGATTAAAGGCATCCACACCCAGCTTGGATTTATTTATTTTTAATATAATGGCTATATAAACATTGTAGATATATTTATGCATGTCCATGTTTTGCCTTTATGTATGTATACCACATGCATGATTGGTTCCTACAGAAGCCAGAAGAAGGTATCAGATCCCCTGGAATGTTTGAAAGCCATCATATGGGTTCTGGGATCCAAACCTACATCTGCAAGAACAGCCAATGCTCTTGACCAGAGTCATACCTCCCAAATAGATGCATTTTAATGCATTCATCACTGGATCCTACATGATGACTTTTTATTTAAGATCTTTATACTGTTATTTATAAATGGTTTTCATGTCCCTTTTCTATTTTCTCCACCAGAGGCTGGCATCAGTTGGAGGCTTCCTTCTACTCTGTGTGGCTGGCTGCTAAAGGAAGCAGGGAATCCCTTAAGAGTCCTTTGTCTCAATAAAGAAAGAGAAGGATGATCCCTGGAGCTGCCTTTAAAAAGAAGTCCATGTTTGACACGGGGCTGGCTGTCGTTCAGAAACTCAGGACAACTTGTTTTCATTTATTTAATAACTTTTAGGGTAAACAGTGCTATACAATGACTCCAGTATCTGTCCATCTTGAGCAGACATAGCTGTCACCACCAGGCCTCTGATGATGCAGGCTGTACTCACAAGGTGAATTCCTCCTCCCAACTGAGGTCAGTAGTGTTTCTCACTAGGGTGCTGATGAATCGCTGTGTAGGATCATTCAGCTGGGCCACACAAACATGGCTAATGCCTGTGATCAGATGAAGCAAGGTTTTATTTGGCTTTTGGCTTTTAATTGCATTAAAACTTTGCTTAACCACACAAGAAAGGGTAAATTAACTGAAAAACAAATCTCAACCAAGAGACCTTTATGTCATTTTCCATTTACACACTCTCAAATAACCTGGTGGTAACAGCTCTGGACTGACCCCAGTGTCCCACTTACTTCTATTAATTCATCAATCCTAGAAGTAGGCAGGACTCCCAGGTATGAAGCCTCACCTAGGAGCAACATGCTATGTGCTAAGGCTTGATTCCTCTTTAGACTAGACTAACAGCCTACCCAAAAGATGGTTGGTACTAAGCTTAAAGTGTAGCTGCACCTCACAGACAATCCATATCTCATAACAAACAAGTGTTTTCATTCCTTATCTAATCAAGATCCTATGGGGGTACTTGGTATAGACACTGTGACATCTCACAGCTGTTCCTGCTCTGAAACAATGTTTCCTCTATAGCATCAGTCCTGAAGTCCTCATGTTTCAGGTAAGGTACTTTCACAGTTACTCTTTAAGGGAAGACTCAGATCCATTTCCAGATAGGGGAACATCTTAGTATGGTTAGGGAATGGGATCTGGTTTTATAGCATGAGCACCCCAGGCTGGGACCCCACCCCTGCCTGGTAGTCCAGGGGACCCACTTAGCCACTAGTGTTTCAGGTATGAAAACCAATATGTAAGCACTTGTACCAAAAACATTAGCTACAGCCATCTTTGTAAAGACTTAGTTCAAATGAAGCTTCTTTTATGCATTGTAAACTAGAAGAACCTTTGCAAATTGTGACCAGAATTCCTAGCATTCTTAAACAATGACAGAACCTCATTCCATTCTCATGGGGGGCTTCAGTAACCATTGGGAATCCTGGGGAAGACCATGATCCCACAGCTGCCTTCCTCCTATTAGCAGCACCAGAGGCACAGAACCCCCATAAACCCCCTTTTAGACAGCATAAGCTGCACTGCTCAGAGGGATACTCAACATGAATTCATTGGCTCCGTTTAAAAAAAGAAACTGTCAGGCTGAAAACAGCAACCATGATACTGCTTTCTCTTGGCCCTCATGTACATACAGATGAATTTAGCTGCATCTTTATGGGGTGCCATGTGATGCTTTATGGCATGTATGTCCTGTATAACAATCAGAGTTCGTTACTTGCATTGCTACTGTTTCAAATACCTGCCCTGTCTCTGAATCTGGAACATTTAGAATCCTTTCCACAAACTTTCTGGATATACATGATTGGCCACTACCAGCCACATTTGCTCATTGTGCTCAGGGGGTTACAGCTTGTGGCCTTTGGACACTAAGCCCATTAGCCAAAGACCAAGTTTTTTTTTACTATATTTCTGCCAAGGAAGGCAGTGATCACACTGTAGACCAAATCAGGTTGCTACATGAGAGTCCACCATCCCTAGTCAAGGAAGGTCTCTCCCACAGTGTGGGAAGCCACCATGAGGTCCTGGCAGCACCAGCACTCACCTGAAGCACCAGGGTGGTTTAGCAGGGAAACTCTGATATTCTTCACCTGCAATTTTAGTTCATGAGCTCTTGGAGGTTTGGGAGGGCAGGGTTCCTGAGCAGTGGAGGAAGTGCACTGTAGAGTCTGTAGGGAAAAAAAGCAGGGAAACAGGTGTGAGGATGTGAGGGGTTTGCCAGGGATACTGGCTTCTATATGGGGCAGTATCTTCAGGAATATTAGAACAGAGCACCTGATCTCTGGGGTCAGCTTAGAATTGACACTCCTATCTCATGGAGAGGTTCTCTTGCTTCTGCAGTGAGCCTTTTCTATCCCAATGAAGAACCTGCAAATAGTGATGACCCTGTTCAAAGTCTGCTTGTGGTCTACTTTCCAAGGCAGTGAAGACTAGCCAGCACATGGTTCCATATTCAGACCCAGAAGTGGTGCTTTAGATACTGAGTTGGTCTTCAGACTGTGGTGCTAGACAAGACAACATCTAGGTATAAATAGCTGTGAGCTTGTGATCACTTCCTGCCTCCAGTAACAGGAAGAACAGCTATGAACCCCTGGTATTGCACAAGCAAGAGGACAGAGGCAGGTGCAGAATTATTTCATTCTCAGAAGGGCATCAGGTACTGGCTGTTCTGGCAGTGCTCACAGGGGCTCTTAAATTTAGCACAAGAACCTAAGACTTCAGAAGGTTCTCTGAGAAGTGCTGGGCTCTGAACAGTGAAAGTCATGCAGGAGCTATCCTGGGTGCTGACTGAACTTGAGACACTTCTTAGAGCATAGTTACTAACATCTTCAGAAACACTCATGGGTACCACCTACAAGCACTGTTATGAACCATGTTCTTCCCTTCTGTGAGAGAAGGATACCAAAGGCCAGGAAGGACTATAAACTTCCTTAAAGCACTGGGATGAGTTGGACACTTTGTCAGTTGTATATATTTAGCTATTTTTTCTTTCCTTCATGTGTATGTATACATGTATGTATGGGTGTTTACATATGTGTGGGGGCTCACGTGTGTGAACATGGACATGTCTATGCATATTAAAGCCTGTGGTTGAGAGCAGGTGTAATCCTTAATCAGTCTCTTCAGCAATGAGTGCCCTGGCAACCTTTCCCAATATGGAGCTCTGATCTTGAGACTATATTCTTAAACCATGGGTAATATCTGTCTGTGCAATGTCAGCCCCACCATGGAAAGTGAAGGCAGTAGAAACACTAGCTCAGAATCTCCTGTGTCCTGTGATCTGGGCTTACCTGAGTTTCTTTGACCTGCATGGGCTTGGTGCTCAGAAAAACAGATGGAGAAGCAGCATTAACTAGGTGCTTGAAAAGATCCTCAAGGGCTTCAGAAAGCCTGTTTACCTCGAGCACCTGCTTCTGGAAAGAGATAGGTCATCAAATCACTGCATGCCAGATACAAGTATCTGATAGGTATGCTAGATGTTAAACCATCAGACATCATTCATTCAACTTTGGTTTGATGATTTGGTTTGATGCTAGCTCTTATCTCTAGTACTACAACTGTCCTGCTAGCACATGACAAGCCAGGAATGGCAGCAGTCTTCAGGAGCAGAACCAGTGAGAAATTGGGGACCTTAGTACATAATGAACTAGTCATGTCACCAACTATGTGGGGCTGAAGAGGACCCTGAGCTGCAGAGAAGCACAGCCCATTCAGAATTGGATAGAGCTAGGGCTTAGGACCAGACAAGCTGTGCAAAGACTCCAAGCCCCAAACACTGAACAGCAATAAATATGTGCTGCTTTCAGTTATTGGATCTTTTGATTGTAGCTGTATTGGTTATCTGGTTTGTTGCTTTAACAAAAGCAATTTAAGGAAGAAAGGCTCATTTTGGTTCACAGTTTTAAGGCACAATCTATCATAACAGGAAAGGCAAGGTAGCAAGAATGTGAAGCAGCTAACTATAGTGTGTATCAAGAGGCAGAGAGAGATGAATGCTGGTACTCAACTTGCTTCTCCTTTTTATTCATGCTTGGGACGCCAGCCTATCAGATGGTGTTGCCCACATTTAGGAGGGGTCTTTCCATCTCAATTGAAACTTCCTCAATGATTGTTTGGAATATTGTTTCCACAGATCCCATCAAGTTAAGAATCAAACCTTAACTGCTACCACTCTGTAACCCAGACATCTCCCATATTCAGGATGTCAAGGTCCAGTACCCCATGTAAAGCTTGTGAAGGGACCACAGTAAGCTTCCTGGGACTTATATTGCATTATTCCTATCTGGGTACTGGTGCTTGTTTATGTGTGTGTGGTCCTGTTCTGTGCATCAGATCTCTATAAATCAGAGGTTCTCAATTTATAGGTCATAACCCCTTTAGGGATACAAGGGCCTTTCACATGGGGCTACATATTAGCTGTCCTGCATATCAGATATTTACATTACAATTTATAACAGCAAGATTACAGTTATAAAGTAGCAATAAAATAATTTTATTATTTGGGTGTCACTACAACATGAAGAACTGTATAACAGCTGTATAACAGGTTACAGCATTAGGAAGGTTGAGAACTACTGCTATAAATGCTTTTGGAGTACAGGTTTTGGGTTTTATTTAATTTTCAGTATTAGAGATAGAGTCTATGGCTTCTCCCATATTGGGTAAGCATACTATCACTAGAATACATCCCCAGACCTTGGTTTTTGGGGTTTTGTTTGTTTATTTGTTTGTTTTTTAAGGGAAAAATCTCATTATGTACCCAAGTTGGACTTAAACTCATGATTCTCCTGCTTCTGCCTCCCATGGACTAGGATCACAGGCCTACAGTACCATACTCCCATTTACAGTATGCATTTTTAAAATCTCAATTAATGTGAAGGATACCTTGGTGTCTTTGTGTCTTATTTCAGTATTATAGCTTTCATTTTAACTCTTGAGAAAAAGGACTGTGTAGATATTTGCTAAGATGGCAGGTCCTATTCTAATGCAGCCCAGAAATCCATGCCATCTTTCTGAGGTTTGAGAAGAGAAGCTGTGATGGTCAAGTTCTACCAAGATCTAGCACCTTGGTTTCAATGCCATCTATAGTAGGTGGCTTCAAATCACCTTGGGTGCTATTTCCCATCACTGGGGGCTCCATCTGACTGTATAGGCAAGGTTCCCACTGGCTTATAGGACACTTGCAAAATGTACAGCAGGAACTGACTTTAGAAAGGAAGATTGGAGCAATCTTTGTTGTTGTAAGACAATTGGCTGCCTGTGCTCTGACTGACCAGGTTTCCCTACAGTGAACTTGGCCTGTATCTATTAAAAGTAGGCCTTATGTTTTGAATCTCTAAAACATAAGGCCTCTATATATCAAGAATCAAAATGGCTAATGTTTCTATGGCTTTCACTAGAAGCCATCTTCTCTTATACATATGTACTAACTAGCTTAATACTTTATATCACATTTCCTCCACTTCACAGATAAGAAAATTAAAGCAGAGAGAAGTCAGAGCCACACATTCCATAATTAGGAGAGCCAAGAGTCAAATCCAAGTGGTTAAAACAGTCCAGAGCACGTGCTTTGAAGCAGGAAGGCATTACCTATCCCTTCAATGGCCCCTTGATAACCTAAGTTGAAATAAAAGACACATGATATAATCATTTAAAATGTACATTTCGCTGCTCATTTGTACATACACAGTACTAAGCATCCACACTTAAATGTGTTCACTACTCCTCACAGATGAATCCCAGACTCCATCCTATCAGGAGTTCTGTCTCTAACCCCTGGCATCCATCTTCCTTTTTCTGTGGATTGCCTCCTCTGGACTGAATGTGTCATAATGTCACATATGTCTCCTGAATCAGGATTTGTTTATTATTTACAAGGCTACTCAGAATACAGCATGCACCAGCACATTACTCCATTCCTGGCTGAATAATAACCCCTATTATGGCTGTGCCTCACATTGAACTCTTGTTTCTCTGTCTGACCTGCACAATGGCTTCTTATTCAGTAGATAGAGGAACTACACACACAAGATACACAGACACCTATGCAGGCAAAACCCCCATACACATAAAAATAAATACATAAATCAACAAAGATGGGGAAATAATATACCTGCACACTGACTGAGGCAAATTAATTAGTAACACAGCTAGCTACCCATGGGGGAAAAATTACTCAAAAAAATCACACAGATTGGTAATTTTCACTTCACATAAGAAATTCACTTTTCCACATAAGAAATTCAATATTGCTGAGCTTGCCTGTGTAGACTGCAGGCCTAGACAAATGATGTCATCATCAGAGAGAAGCAAGAAGCAGAAGGAGAAGACCTCACCCCAATTCATTCTCCTTTCCTCCTTCCTTCTGTCATTTCTTCTCTCAGACAATGACATCAGTTGTCCAGGCCTGCAGTCCATACAGACAATCCCTAACATGTTCAATCTCTTCTTCTGAGAAGGAGACCATTCTATGTTCAAGATCCTTGTCCCCCCCCCACACACAGGTAGCTGTGTTACCAATCTCATGTTAGTTAATTTTCCTTAGTCAGTATTTGTGTATGTGTGTGTGTGTGTGTGTGTGTGCATGCACACTCGCCTGCGTGCGTGTATTTGTGTGTGTTTGTGTGTGTGTGTGTGTGTGTGTGTGTGTGTGTGTGTGTGTGTGTGTGTGGACTTTGCCAGTTCAAACCAAACCAAAGCCAAACCAACCAAACCCTCACATTGCACACATCTATGCAAAAATATGAAGGCTGAGATAGTTACAGGACAGGGATGGAGCACTTGTTTAGCATGTCCAAGGCCCTGGGTTCCATGAGAAAAAGTGAAGAGAAAAGAAAGACAAAAGTGAGATGAAAGGAGAAAAAGCAAAGTATCTTTATGCAAATACCCTGCAAAGCCCACACATCTCTGCTGTAATGAGGCTTCAGTGGCTGACCTAGTTGAAATGGAACAGGATTACAAGGGAATTTTATAAAAGCCACACAAAGAATTCCCTTGTACAATAAAGGAAGGTGACACAGGACATTTCACACACTCACTACAGCCCAGCTTCTGTCCTTATACCCTGAGTCCACAGAAAGTGAAAAGGAAAGCATCCTCTCTATCAAAGCTATCACAGAGCCCTGTCTCTTGTGGCCTAAATCAGAATGGGGAAAGTAGGTAGCAGCACCCCGTCCACACACACACTTTCAAGCTGCCCAATTCAAGACATGCCCTAGCCACTCATGCATCCTCAAACCAGTGAAAGAATGACAAAAACTTACGGACTGACCTCCCCTGGGGTCTGGGGCTGTATCCTGATGGCTGTTTCTGGTACATGGGTGAAAGACCACCTGATCTGGATGTCCTCTCTCTTCTCCTCCATATGGAATTCCACCTATGAGAACAAACCACCAAGCAACAGTTACTGGGCAGCTGAGATTTTCACATGAGCCTTAACTACATCTTTTATGGATGCTGTTACGTGTGTCACATATGTGCATACTGTGTATACATTTGCTGTATGTGTGTGCACATTGCATGTGTATACTGTGTGCTGTATTTGTACAAGGTGCATGCATATTATATGTGCATGAAGTGTGCTGTGTAGATGTGTACTGAAGCTCTTTGTGTGTTATTTTTTTAAGATTTCTTTTTATTTTATGTGGGTGTTGGTTGATTTTTGTCATCTTGACCCAAACCTAAACATACCTTGAAATCATAGCATATTAGCCTATAGTCAAGTATGCAGAGATTTTGATTAGTGACTGATATGGAAGAGCACACTTCACTGTGGGCATTGCTACTCCAGAGCAGATGGTCCTCGGTTGTATAAGAAAGCAGGCTGAGCAAGCCATGGGGAGCAAGTCAGTAAGCAGTGCCCCTTCATGGCCCCTGCTTCAGTTCCTGCATCCAGGTTCCTACCTTGAGCTTCTACCCTGACATCCTTCAATGATGTAGAGTTATAAGCTGGAATGAACTCTCTCCTCCCAAGTTGCTTTTGGTCATGGTGTTTTATTACAGCAACAGAAAACTAATTAAGATAATATATTTGGGTTGCCTGTGTGTATGTAAGTATAGTGTATGTATACTTGGTGCCCCTGGAGGCCAGAAGAGGTGAGATGCCACCTGTAACTGGAGTTATGAAGGATTGTAAGCCACCAAGATGCTGGAAACCAAACCTAGGTCATCTGCAAGAACAGCATGTGCACTTAACCACTGGGCCATCATTCTAGCTCCTGTGTGTTTCATTAGTCATATGTTCTAACAGATAATAGCTCACCTTCTGCCTTCTACCATGTTCTTCCAGAATAGACATGAAGATCCTGCTAAACTCCTTTCCAGTCTCCCTTCTGCCCAGGTAGCCCCTCAGGTCAGGTATTACTGACACTTCTAACCTTATTTAAATGAGGAACCCCCTGTGTTCTGTGCTTCTCTTTCTATCACCAAGGCATAGGAGAGTGGAGAGAGCAAAAGGACCCAGCACACCCTGTCGTCAGTTCTGGGAATGGCCAGTATCCATGTTCACATGTCTTGGGATTATATAGAGAGTATCATAGAACACTTTCCCCCTCACCTGGGCCACTCCAGCAGCTTCGACTGGTCTCCTATATTGGACAGTCCTACTCATGTAGAGTATGCAAAATCATGTGGCCTTCATCCACAAAGTTTTATATATAAAGCCAGACATAGTAAACAGGACCTGGCAGGTGTGATTAGGGCCTGGACCTTAAGGTGGTGAGAACATCTTATATCTCCAGGTGACCAAAAAGAATCAAAAGCATTTTTAAAATGATAGAGGTTAGAAGGAGAATGGGCCAATAGATATGTTTTGAGGACTACACTCATGGTGACTGAGCTGAAAAAGAACAAGGCACAGTGACCAAGCAAAGAGTGAGGTGGTACACAAGCTCTTTAAAACTAACATATAGCTAACAGTAACATTATCCTGCAGTCCTGTAGCCCTAAAACTGCCACCATTTTATCAGATCAACTGTGTCCACTTGCAAAAGATTATCACAGCTGGGCTTCCCAAATGCTGACATTCCTTCACAAGATAGGCAGGTTAGGTCATGGGACCCTTACCCAGTTATCTAGTCACTTCCTTCAACCAGTCATATACAATATTGCCATAATTCCACATGGCCTCAGAGTGGGGACAGAGTATATAGGATGAAAGAACTAGAGGAGGCTTCAACTTCATAGCTGTGGGGAGTCACCATCTATGTTGGGTACAGACCTTACAGGGTGGTGGTGTGCTTTTCTGAGTCATATTCATGGTGACGTACAGTTTAAAGATAATGAATGACCTGACTCATAATTAATAAGAATGATACTCAGAGCCTGTAACTCATCATGGAGGAATCCTCCTGTGTCCCTCCTATGGTAGGGAATACAAGGTCATGACTACTGTGTATTTCCCGTGACTGATAGCATATACACAGCCTTACCTTTAAATGAAATGGGGAAAGCCGAACATCATACAGCTGGCATTCTGAGCCTGTGGTGGAGGCAGGCCCTGCACTGACCAAGAACTGAAGAGTCTCACCCACCACATGACAGCTCACCATCTGGAGAGACAGGGCATAGGGAATCTTCAAAGGACAGCCAGGATGGTACCTACCATGGACAGCCTCATTTCACTGAATAACCTAGACTTTCTATGTTAGCAAGGAAAGAATTTGGGATCTTAACTTTGAATTAGTAGTCATATACTTTGTAAAAGCCAGACACTGCCTCAGACCCTTGATTCCTGATGAATTCTCAAGAGATTCTGTTCTGCTTAAATCTAGTTGCCATGCTTTTTCCATATATATATATATATTCTATATATAAAAGTTTTGTTCTTTTAAAATCACTGCTATATTTTTTTTTTCACAATGGCTACTTTTCAATTCCCTAGATAAGGCCAATGAGATGGGTTACCATCTATAGGTGCTTACCACTAGACCTAACAACCTGAGTTCCATCCTTAGGATTAACATGATGTAAGCAAATAGCCAACTTATACAAGTTGGCTCTAACCTACACACGAGCACACACACACACGTGCACACATACACACACAAATTGCCTCTGACCTACACACATACACACACCCCACTATTATAATAATAACTACACTTATTTATTTCTACCCTCATGGAGAGAAAAGTCACTTACTGTCTTTTACTAAAAGTAAGCCTTTAAAAGAAATTAATAGGTATTAAAAGCATAAAATTTAAAAATTAGCTGGGTATGGTGGCACATACCTTTAAAATCAGGAGGCAGAGGTAGTCAGATCTCTGATTTTGAGGCCAGCTTGGTCTACAGAGAAAGTTCCAGGACAGCCAGGGCTATACAGAGAAACCATGTCTCAACAAAACCAAAACCAAAATCAAAAAACAAAAACTTTAACATTCACTGATGAAAAAAAATTTAAATCTTATCTAGAACATAAAATTATTTCTAATTTTAGTATATTATTTTTAATATGAGAATAAATCTAAAAATAAAGTATTAGGTGATTGTAAAATTAAGTAACTCTAACAGAAACAGAATTATAACATGAGCTCAAATATAAAATGAACTTGTATTTTAGAACAAGGTTGTAGAAGAGAGAGAAAAGTAATTGCATTAACAATAAACCAAATCACAAAATGTCATAAGGTATTTCAAAGGAGTGATTTTATGACCAAAATAACACAGTGTTTTTTGTCAGTGAGTCCTAGAGGAGCAGAACTTCTAAGTCAGACTCCAGCCATGCCTGGAAGAACCCTGAGCATGCCCAGTGTACACCAAGACCAGATGCCAGGTATACAGGGGCTGTAGCAACAGGGCATCTAGGCACTACACAACAGGGTGGCCAGGCCCCCAGGAAGCTGGCCAGTAAACAAATAGAGAAGTCTGAAGATGACACAGGATAGACCTCTGTCTCCCCCAAGAAACAGCTGATCCCATTCCTGAGGTTTACTTTGGGAGTCATAGAAAATTCTTTAATTCTCCAGCATATTTCTTAAAATCTAAAAACAAAATGGAAAGATTATGAAAATAATTACTTTCCCAGGCCTGATGCACAAAGTGCAGAGCTAGGCCATCACCTCACTCTATTTCTCATCCCTGGCCTTCCACACGCAGCTTCTGCCGTTGTTCAATATACACACTCTAACAAATCCTCCAGGTGCTCTGGGTCCCATTATGGTAGCTTCTGAAATCCAGGAGCACATAGGCCTAGCAGGAGTTCACCTTAAAAAAAAAAGACCTTGCTTCTCAGTTCTGAAAGAAACAGGTTTGCTTTTCTTTTCATTCCTGTGACATTGCACTCAAAAGGTGGATGACAGGGACTGGTTATGTGGACCAGAGTCCACAGAAGGTTAGAACAACAACAACAAAAATGTTTGGATAATAAATGTCACTGATTCATGTTAAAAATAAATGTTCTATAAACAATCCTTTCTGGAAATGTTGATAACAGAGAAACTCCACAGACCAATGACTGATGCAGGGAAATGTTGTTCCCAGGGCCTGTGCCTTTTAGTGCTTTAAAATAATAAAACAGAGAAGGCCTTGCTGCATGACTATCAAGATGTTCTAGAACCTTCTACACTGAGCTCATCAGCACTGTACTAAGAATACAAGCGGTTTGAGATGGGAGAGGGGGTTTGCTTTAAACCTCATAAGAAGGTTTGGTTTCCAAGGATACATAAAGCTGCCCAATAGCCATTCTTTGAGAGACACAGAGCATCTAAGCACTTGGATAAACCTAGGAAAAAATCAGGCCAATAACTAAATTCAAAGAACTTGAGGACCTCTTACATAAGACTCCAAAGCTCTAGAGGCCTAATATCCAAAGTGTACAAGGAACTCAAAAAGCTAGACACCAGAGAATCAAATAACCCTATTAAAAAAAATGGGGTACAGAGCTAAACAAATCATTTTCAGTTGAGGAACACCGAATGGCCGAGAAACATCTGAGGAAGTGCTCGACATCCTTAGCCATCAGGGAAATGCAAATCAAAACAACCCTAAGATTCCACCTCACACCAGTCAGATTGGCCAAGATCCAAAACTCAGATGACAGCAGATGCTGGCGAGGCTGCGGAGAAAGAGGAACACTTCTCCACTGTTGGTGGGGTTGCAAGCTAATACAACCACTCTGGAAATCTGTCTGGCGATACCTCAGAAAATTGGATATAGTACTACCTGAAGACCCAGCTATTCCACTTCTGAGCATATACCCCAGAGACACTTTAATACACAACAAAGATATATGCACCACAATGTTCATAGCGGCTCTATTTATAATAGCCAGAAGCTGGAAGGAACCCAGATGTCCTTCAGAAGACGAATGGATCCAAAAATTGTGGTACATATACACAATGGAATACTACTCAGCCACCAGAAACAATGACTTAACCAAATTCTTAAGAAAATGGCTGCATCTAGAGAAGATCATTCTGAGTGAGATAACCCAGTCACAAAAGAACAGACATAATATGCAGTCACTGATAGTGGGATGCTAACCCCAGAGGCTTGCACTCCCCCAGAAACAACTCACAGACTGTATGAAGTCCAAGAAATAAAGAAAACAAAAAATATACATATATTCACAAAACAAGAAGACTTTGACTATTTCCATGTTGCATTTTGTTTTGCATGTACTTTACGCTTATTGCAACTAGTAGGTTTTCAATGCATACTGTCAAGCCCTTGAAAAAAATCAAGTACTGACTAAAAAACATATTCACATGGTTTTATGTAAAATTTATTTTAATGTCTGAAAAAACAGTACTGACAAAAATGTATAATTTTAAGCAAAAAATGTTTAAAATCTGTACATTTATCTTTGTTTTGCAAAATAAAGTCGTTTAAAAAAAAAAAAAAAAAAGACTGGCACCAGAGATTTAGGAGGCATATGCAGATTAATTGAGTACTTTTCAAGGAATTAGATTTATAAAAGGAAATAAAGGATATTATAAAAACTGTAAAAAAAAAAAAAAAAAAAAAAAAAAAAAAAGAATGAGCAACCATTTTGTAAATTCACAGGAAATATAAAATAAAACATTGTAAATAAAAATTAAATGAAAATGAAAAAAAAAAAAAAAAAGACTCCAAAGCTCATGGTTAGCTACTTGTGATGGTCAGTGTTAGATGTAAATTTGACAGGATCTCGAACTACTTAGACAGGCTTTCATTTACAGCCATGAGGGATTGTTTAGATTAGGTTAGCTCTGGGTATGCCTGTGGGAATTACCTTGCTTAAGTTAATTGAGGTGGACAGACACATAAAAAAGAGTAGCAGGGTTCCCTGGTTTGAGTTTAGGCTGCATAAAAAGAAGCTATCTGAGCATCTATTACTCTGCTTTCTGAATATAGACACAGAATGACTCCAAATCCTTCCTTCCTTAAGCTGCTGTTGTCAGGTATTTTATCACAGTCATGGGAGAAGGGACTGAGAAGTCCCTCACCCCCAACTCCAGTTCTAATAGCATCACTAATGGGTCTGCTTCAGATTGGGAAGTCTTTTCATAGCATCCCAATTCCTCCCCAGCCCCACTTCAGCTCATCAGTCACACACACTAACCTCTGTAAGTGTCCTCATGGTATATCATGAAAACCCATTAAACAAATCACCTGAGCCCACCTCAGTGGTGTGGAAGTAGGAAGCTGCCTTTGTTCTTTTTTTTCCTAATTTTAATTTTTAAATTATTTATTTATTTACTTATCTATCTATCTATCTATCTATCTATCTATCTATTTATTTATAAACAGGGTCTCACTCTGTAGTCCAGGCTGACCTGAACTCCCTACTGAGCTGAGACAGGCAATAGAACTCTCCAACTTTCTGCCTCAACCTTCTAAACACTGGAAGTATAGGTTCATGTTATAAAACCTCTCTTAATCACAACTTTAAAAAAAATTAGAGTTTTACTTTGTAGCTCACTATGTAACGCAGGCTCATCTCCCACCCATGACACTTCTTTTGCCTTGATCACCTGAATAGCTGGGATGAAAGGAATGAGCCACCACACTTGATTACCTCACTCAACATTTTGATATGCCAATCCAAACAAACAGCTCTCACTGGACAGACAGCCATCAGGGCCGAACCTCTCCCCAGGGTTCTGCTTCTGCCACCCGAGACCCACAATGCCTCATTTGTCAAATAGAAGAGAACCAAATGGTTTTAAGTCGGTAATTTTCTTTACCTATATTAGTGTTGATCCACAATAAGGATTAGTTCTCTCAACCAACACAGAAGGCTTCACTCTCAGGCTGCTCAACTGAACAGCAGCAAGCAGGATCCCATAAAAATTCTAGGGACCCTGACAACTTCCCAGCCATCTTAAAGGGTCAGAATGCCCAGGGTTAACACCAACTTCATGGTCTATAAGGAATAAAGAGCTCCCTTAAAGGTGATAACTAGGTTTTCTAGTTAGTCCCTCTGTCTGCATTATGTAGACCTGTTCAAACAAAGTTTTTAGGTCCTTCTTGTGTGGGTTCTAAATATCTCTTCTGGAATGCCACTGTGTAATGCATATGCTCTTGTACATGTGGTGTATGTACGTGTGTTGATGTGCTAACCTATCCAGGCAAGTATAGGAGCCAGGGGTTGCTGTCTGTTCTACTCAGTTGCTTCTCTACCTTTTTTTTTTTTTTTTTTTTTTTTTTTTTAGATAGAATCTCTCAATGAACCCGGAGCTCACCATTTCTGTTGGACTGGCTGATCAGCAAATCCCCAGGATCTTCCTGTCTGCACCTACCACTGGGTTACATATGAACACTGCCACACCTGACTTTTAAGTTGGTTCTGGGAATCTAAACTCAGGTCCTCATGATTGCATGGCCAACTCTCGAAGCCTGCCTGACTCCACCTCCTCAGGTGTTACAACCACATGTCACCATGTCCAGCATTTATTTTTAAACATCAATTCTGGGAAGAAACTCCGGTCCTTATACTTGTAAGGCAATCATTTTGCCAACAACTGTCTCCGAGGTCAAGCAGTAGCTTTTTGAAAGGTTAAGTATCACTAGTTTGTACTAACAAGCTGGCACTTGCCTCCCAGGAATGAGTTTCCTAAATTAAAAACAAAACAAAAATAAGCAAAAAAAACCCAAACAAACAAAAAAACAAAAAACCTCAGCCACAGACCTGCCTGAGTCCTGAGATCTTTTCTCCCAAACTTACCCACAGAATCCTAAGTAATACCACCATTTCAGAACAGAAGGCTGATTATAATTCCCAATAGATACTGTCATTTTCAAGAGCAAAAATGGTCGAGGTGGCTGTGGTAGGCATGTAAGCATGTGTCTAGGATACCCCTAGATAAAGGAGGGTAGTTTCTAATAGGTTTTCTCTGCTGACAAAATAAGTCAATTCAAGCTGAATTAAAAGTATGAAAGCAGGTTTATTTGGGAATGGCTCCCAGGTGAATTCAGTTGTCTCAGGGGACAAAACTGAAGAAGTCAACATGCAGACAAGACAGGGAAGTGGGGAGGGAGAGAAGGAAGCAGGGAGATCTGTAGTGGCTAATGGTCCTTTTAATCAGAAACACACACCTGACACACCTGGTGGTGTATGATGTAAGCAGTTGCTAGGTTCCTGAGAACAGGTCAGTAGAACTGTCTATATACTAATAGGGTTAGGGTTAGGAGTCACAGATTTGGGTTGGAGAGATAGCTAAGTGGTTAAGAGCACTGAGTGCTCTTCCAGAGGTCCTGAGTTCAAATCCCAGCAACCACATGGTGGCTCACAACCGTCTGTAATGGGATCCGATGCCCTCTTCTGCTATGTCTGAAGAGAGCAGCAACAGTGTACTCACATACATAAAATAAATAAATCTAAAAAAAAAAAAAAAAAAAAAAAAAAAAAAAAAGAGTCACAGATTTGAAACAGACAAGCTTCCAAGGGTGAAGGAGACTCAGTGACTAACACCATCCTGTCATACAGCATATTCTAGCAAATAGCAAAAGGTCTGTTGTTCACCTTTTTTTCCCGTCTGGCTTCAAGACCTCACACCCACACACACAGCTCTTGTCTGGGAAATATGTCTTGTGTAGACAGGGAGTCCCAGACTCCTGCCAAAGGTCCTCCCAAGTCATGCAGTCATGTTGTTGCTTGCCAGCAGGGAAGCCCAGCCCTTTAAAATTCCACCACTGTTTCACTTTCCAACTTACCTGTGGTGTAGCTCCTCTCAGAATATTCTAGAACTCAAATATCATTTATTATTTTTTGCCTCCAAAAGAACTACGGGCACAACTGAGAAAATGTATCTAAAGAGTTACTGAGTACATTTTTTACATGGATCACATGCTATAAGGAAGGAGCCACCAAATAAAAAAGAAGTAGATCTATTACTGGAGCTGTCAGGTCAGAGGATAGGCTCTGGCAGCCCTAAGGAGCTTGGCTATGAGTTCTCAAATAAACCAAACAAACAAAAGAAAAACAGAGACAGGAAATGTATTCAATTTAGCCACATTGGGAAGAGGAAAATAAGAAAGAGGTTCAGTTACCCCTCAAGTCTCTCTTGTTCCCCACAGTAGGGGCTGAAATGAGGATTAGGTTCACATGGAAGACAAGAGCCATGTACAGCTAAAAACAGTCCTGTTGAAGATAGGATCCCACCCATCACTGCCCTGTAAGGTCTTGGCTCCCATTTCTCCTATAATGTAGTCTGACAAATAGTGTGGAATCCTTTTCAGGAGGCAAGTTCCTCCTCTAGCTGGTATCAGAACTTATCCTTTTTTTTTCCTCAGCATATTCCTTGGGAAATAAGTGATTTGGGACACACTGTTTTCATATGTGAAAGCCAAAAGGAGGGGCATGAGTCTCTCTCCTATTAAAGTTTTCCCTACAGGATTCTGATCCATTAACACCAGTCCCCGAATCAGGTGTCATTCCCAACTCTGCAATCTATTCTCACTTCTGTAAACATTCTTAAAGATATAAGGAGGCTATCGAACCCAATGTATACTCTTGAACAGGAGGTCTTCAGTTTAAAAAGTAAAATCAACCAGAGTTAAGAACTATCACATCTACAGGTTTCACCCTATATGATGGTCTATACTGTCAACTTGATAGAACCTAAAAATCACTTCAGAGACAAGACCCTGGGCATGTCTGTGAGGAAGTATCTAAACTGGGTAAATTTAGGTGGGAAGACTCATCCTGAATGCTGTAAGTACCATCCCATAGGCTGGGGTCCTGGACCCAAAAGAGAGGAAGCCAGCTGAGTACCAGAACTCATTTCTGTTGAGTTTCTGGGGGCAGGTTTAATGTGACCAGCTACCTTAGGCTCTTGCCCAATGCCTTCTCCAATAGGAACCTCTTAGACTACAAACTATAATAAACCCATCCTCCCTTAAGTGTCTTTTATCAGGTATTTTGTCACAGCAATGAGAAAGTAACTAGTGCATCCAATTTGCTCATGAATCACAGGAATAGATCTGAAGGCTTATTTCATAAGGTACTCTCCCAGGGGACTAAAATGAAAAATTCTGGAAACAAGATGGCAAATGCCTCCAAGTCATGCTGGGTAGATAGGGTATGCCTGAACCACACTGGTTCCCTGTTCTAGATTCTAACTCTCACTCTAGCAGTGTTCTCTGCTCATATCAAGATATTATGAAGCCAAAAAGGAGTCTTTCCCTCAATACTATACTACAAGGAGAATTGTGACTAGGTAATATGGCTTTCACACAGAAGCATCTGTATATAAGCTTTCTTCCTTGAGGACACTGCAAGAGAAAATATGGGAAAGATGTTTCCTTTAAAAGACTGGAAGGAACTGAATCTTTTCCTTGCTGTTACATGGTGCTTCCTATTAAAGCCCATGCCACCAACCCATGTTGTTCTGTATTCCAAACTCTTACTGATCTACCAACCCCCAGTAAGGGTCATTTCACCATGTGTCAACCAATACCTAACAAGTAGGTTATCTTGGGGAAGTATCTCCAGTGGCATTCAGAGGGTGGACCCTCCCAGGAGTAGTTTCTACCTGCTGTGGAAAGAAGCCTACCTCAAAACAATTGCACAACCTATTAGCATTTTAGCATACATACTAGGTTAATAGCATGACTGAAATTTCAAGTCATGCAAAGCAAACAAAAAAAATCAATGAAAATTTTTGTTAGGAGAAATAAAGACAGATTCTTTATTTCTGAATTCACCACAATGTAAGCATACAAAAGACAATAGCCATGCAGGTATAAATAAGTACACACTACTAGCAGCACACCCTTAGTGGCTGTGGTCTTCCCACTGTGTACATTATTTGTTGCTATGGTTTCACAATCTTATGATATGCCTCATTCTTTGTTGTATCTCCTTTTCTCATCTCTTCTATGATAAATGTGGACAGATGCAAGAGCCACAGAGAATGTTATACACAGTGGCCAAAGTCACCACTTGGTTGCTATGTTCTTTGGCCAAGTAACTTACCCTCTTGTCTCAATTTCCCCTCCATCTAATGGCACTGTCTGTCTTCTAACAGAGGAGTATCATGAGCACAAATTAAAAGAAACACAGCCTGGGCCCATCACACTCAAAGCCATCAGAGGTGTAAATGTTGTCAGATGTTATGAAATCCTGCCCCTGTTTTCTATGCTCAGACCTACGTGGAAAAGATTTGCAAATAATAAACATTTATAAATAATAGACATATCCTGTGTCCTGGAATAAGGATCTAGCACCCACCCACCACAACCCATAGAACCTGACTGGGCCTATCCTACATGCTGAGCAGGCAAAAGCTTTTATTTAAAACTTTAGTCTAAGTTGGTCCTTATATCATTAGGAACCTTGGCTTGAGTTAAAAAAAAAAAAAAAAAAAAGTCTACCACAGGGCACTGGACCACTCATCTAGGTGGTCCATCATTTGCAGTCTTTGAGGTTGGCTCTACATGTGACCACTACTGGTACTGGTAAGTTTTCCAAATATATGTTACAGCAGGTTTCTCAGGGTACAAGCAAACCTAACAGCCTGGCTCAGCAACATGCTCTAATACACCTACTGAAGTAACAAATATAAAAAGCAGAGAAAGAAGTATAGTGTCTTGAACCTTCCTGTTCCCTCTCCACCCCATCTCTCACCCTGTTCGTTCCCTCTATCTACCCCCCGAAGTCTACTTTATTTCCTTTTCTCGGTGAGATTTAAGCATCTTTCCTTGGGTACTTCTTTTGTACTTAGCTTCTTTTGGTCCATGAGTTGTAGCATGATTATCCTGTACTTTATGGCTAATACCTAATTATAAGTGAATATATACCATGTTTGTTTTTCTGGGTCTGATTTACCTCACTCGGGATGATTTTTTTCTAGTTCCACCCTTTTGCCTTCAATTTTCACAATGTCTTTGTTTTTAATAGCTGAGTAATATTCCATTGTATAATTGTACCACATTTTCTTTATCCATTCTTTGATTAAGGGACATCTAGGTTGTTTACAATTTCTAGCTATTACAAATAAAGCTATGCCTATAAATATTGTTGAGCAGGTATCTTTGTGGTATGGAGGAACATCTTTTGAATATATGCCCAGGAATAGTATAGCTGGGTCTTGAAGTAGCTCAATTCCCAATTTTCTAAGAAACTGCCAAATGATTTCAAAAGTGGTCATGCAAGTTTGTGCTCCCACTAGCAATGGAGGAGTGTTCTCCTTGCTCCACATCCTTACTAGCATGAGCTATCACTTGAGTTTTTGATCTTAGCCATTCTGACAGGTGTAAGATGGAATCCAGAATAGTTTTGATCTGCATTTTCCTGATGACTAAGGATGTTGAACATTTCTTTAAGAGCTACCCAGATATTAAAGATTCTGTTGAGAATTCTGTTTAGCTCTGTATCCTATTTTTAATTGGGTTATTTGGTTTGTTGATATCTAATTTCTTGAGTTCTTTATATATATATATATATACATATATATTAAATATCAGACATCTTTCTGATGTAGGATTGGTGAAGATCTTTTCTTATTCTGTTGGTTGCCATTTTGTCCTATTGATGGAGTCCTTTGCTTTACAGAAGCTTTTCAGTTTCATGAGGTCCCATTTATTTATTGATATTAGTGCCCAAGCTGTTGTTCTTCTGTTCAGGAAGTTGTCTCCTGTGCCAGTGTGGTCAAGGATATTCCCCACTTTCTCTTCTATCATATTTAGTGTATCCAGTTTCATGTTGAAGTCTTTAATCCACTTGGACTTAAGTTTTGTCTAGGGTGATAGATATGAATCTATTTGCATTCTTCTACAGGCAGACATCTGGCCTGACAAGCAACATTTGTTGATGAAGCTTTCTTTTTTCCATTGTATAGTTTTGGCTTTGTCAAAAATCAAGTGTCTATAGGTATGTGGGTTTACTTCTGGGTCTTTGATTTGATTCCATTGATCAATTTGTCTGTTTTTATGCCAATATCATTTGGTTTTTATAACTATTGCTCTGTAGTACGGTTTGAAATTAAGGATGATGACACTCTAGTTCTTTTATTTATGGGATTGTTTTAGCTGTCCCAGGAGCTATCCTAGGGTTTTGTTTTTCCATGTGAAGTTGAATATTGTTCTTTCTAGGTCTGTAAAGAATTGTTGTGTTCAAGTCTGGGGAGGACGGAGAAAGAACTGTGAGAGAGAACTGGAACTGGTAGAAGGGGACATCTCTAGGACAAGCTAGAATGGAAACTCCTAGGAATCTATGAAGGTGACCCTAGCTAAGACTCCTGGCAGTGAAGGATATGGATCCTGAAATGGTAACTGCCTTTAACCAGTCAGGATTTTCAATGGAGAGATGGGGACACCAACCCAACTACAAAACCTTCAAACCACAATTTGTCCTGCTTACAAGATGTGCAAGGATAAAGATGGAGCAGAAATAGAAAGAATGGCCAACCAATAACTGGCCCAACTTGAGTCCCATGCCATGAGAGAGAGCCCACCCCTGGCACTATTAAGAATATTCTGCTATACTTGCTGACAGGAGCCTAGCATAACTGTCATCTGAGAGGCTTCACTCAGCAGCTGATGGAAACAGATGCAGAGACTCAGGGAATCTTGTGGAAGAGTTGAAAGAAGGGTTGAAGGAGCCTGAGAGGTCAACAACATCATAAAACAAAAACAAGAAAAAACAAACAAACAAAAACCCTACAGAATCAATTAACCTGGGCTCACAGAAACTGATCAACTAGAAAGCATACATGGGACAGACTCTTACTACACACAAGTAACAGACATACAGCTTGGTCTTCCTGTGGGTCCCCTTACAGCAAGAGCAGGAGCTGTCTGTGACTATGCTGCCTGCTTCCTTTCCACTAATTGGGTTGGCTTATCCTGCTTCAACAGAAGATGCACTTAGTCCTACTGCAACTTCATATGTCAAGGCAGGTGATACCCATTGGAGGCCTTCCCTTCCCTGAAAAGAAAAGGAGGAGAGGATGGGAGAAGGGGAGAGGAGAGTGTTGAACTTGGAGGAGAGGAAGGAGGAGAACTCCGATCGGATGTAGAGTAAAAAAATAAACTAGAAAAAGGAGGAGGAGGAAACGACGACACAGTGATTATATTGGAAAGAGGAACCAATAAAAGGTCATGATCCCAAGTCTATCTGTAGGGTCTTGACATGAGGTTGATGTTTAAAGAGAGAGCAAAAAACTAAGCAGCTAGTCAAGGGGCTGCCCATCCATCACTCACCCATCACTGTCTTAACTTTAATCCTTCCTGCCAGAAAGTCTGATAAGCTGTCAGCACTGTGTGAAATCTCTTCCTGGGAGACAAGTTCCTCCTTTGACTGGCAGCAAGCTTCAGTCTTTCTTTTCCCTGAGCACAGGATTCCTGGAGAAGTTTCAAGTCTTTGGGCTTCATTCATTGTTTCACTAGGCCAACAGTAGACAAGAAGGACACCAGTGTCTCCTTAGAATTTCTCCTCTTCTGCCAAGGGTTGCATTGTATTTAAAACAACACCCTTCCCATTTGTTAAAGGAATGTGACTGCGTGGCTGCTTTTGTCATTAGGTTCTGTACCTAGATTTTCAAAATACCAGATAGGGAAGCCTCACAATCCAGCTGAAAGACAAGGATGGGTCACATTGCACACTGTGGACAATTTACTGACTCCAGGCTACTCTTGTATGGATACAGAACCTTGTGTCTCTTGGGTGGAACATTCTAGAACAGACCTCTTCCAAGATGTGAGGAAAGAGAATGTATTTAGAAACTACTTGTAATTAATTAAGTCTAGGAGAAATCACCAGTTGGTGCATGCTGAGACTAACCAAGGAGGCAGAAAAACCTCAGGAGAGCAGAGGCCAGGCCCATGGGTCATCTCTTTATAGCAGGCCTTGCTATGATCAGTGCCTGACAGCTGGGCCAGGCATGTGCCTGGAGGAAGCTTCATCTAACAGAATGCCCCTTGAGGGAAATTACCACAGGAAAATGCCATCACTCTACAGGTTGCTGCCAGTGATAAGCAAGTGTCTCTTAATAAAACAGATGGTAGCTGACAGCCCCTAGACAGCTTCCAGGGAGAACTGATCAGAAAGACTAAGAGTTCTAAAAAAAAACCCATAGACTGGAGGTCCAGGTTAACAAGCAACTGAACAATAATCAGTCATTCGGAGTACTGTAGCCTTCATCTAAGTTCAGGTGAAGAAGGGAGGTTCTGGGAGAAATCATGTCTAGAGGGGCCTGGGGGCTATGCCTACTCCATACACATTATGTATGTATTATACACATTTGTAATTTCATAAACTGGAAATAAAAAACTGTTTTCCTAGGTTCTATGAGCTATCCCAAGCTGTTGAACTAAAAGGGTCCTGCAAAGCCCTAATTTGTCCCCTGCTAATTAAACATGGTATATGCAATGGAGCCAGGCTTATAAGCCTCAGCCTGAAACCCAGCTAGTTAGTTACACTAACTTCTTTCTAATTGTGAGGGTCAGAATTAAACTGAATGGAAAGATACTTAGTATGAAGATATTCACTAAGAAATGCAATGCCCAAAAGTGCCTTGTGAGAACCAGACTCAATGTGGGGTAGACAGGGCCTGAATCTTGCCCTCAACCTTGGTACTGTTTTCTGTTCATGCCTTAAGATATCTCACTGTGGTCTGTGGAGAGGGACTGGTGTTGAACCTGTGTTTGCAAAGACAACTGTGGCACACAGAGATCTTGAAAGGCTACACGACAAAGTCTAAGCTTAGGGCCCTTTGTATAAGCTCACAAGCTAATTAGCAAGTCCTCACTCTTATTCAGCTGGGAGAAGACTTATGCAATGGAACATGCTGGGCTTGGGAAGACCTGGTCCTTTCTTAGCACAAGATATGTAGCCTTGATGAAGGTCAAGTTAGAAAGATAAAAACAAAATCTGAGGTCATGGGGAAATTGGCAGGGAGTTTCTGAACAGGCTTGGAATTAAAATTTTCATTTATCTATGCAATGGACTTTGTTAATCAATTTCTCAAGAATTCTGCATAGCAGAGAAACTATGTGGAGAAAGTGACAGAGACTTCACTAGAAATTTGTACCCCATGGGAAATGGTCAAATAGAACACAGCAAAGCTACAACCAATTCCAGAACAATATTAAAAAGAGATATCCATGCCTCTAGTCTTTCTCTAGTGGGGGAGTTAAGTAATGTCCCAACTGGGACATGCTACGAGAAAAGCTTATTTTTCTGGCTCTGGCTCTAGCACTTTCTAAAAATGGGTGTGTTGTGGCTGGCCAAGGCATCTGTCCAAAAATGAAAAGGCCACATACAAAAACCAAGAATGTAAGGGAGCCTTACATTCCCAGAAGCTCAGAAAGATCACACACACACACATACACACACACACACACACACACACACACACACACACACCACTCCCACAGGTGAGCAGAGGTTAGGAACAGCTAAGATAAAGTCCTACTCTTCCTACACCCATAGCCAATAACCAATGGAGGACAATCTGGGAATTAAGAGCAATGGTCTGTCTGTCTACCTGCCTGGCCAGACCATCTGACCTCAAAGAACAGCACTTGGACACATAATTTCTTCATTTGGCCAAGAAAAATGCAAAAGCCAAGAATTATATATATAAAAAAAGAAAGTTGCAGAGAGAGAGAGAGAGAGAGAGAGAGATGACTTCCAAATTGTCTTGGGCAGGTTGCTACTGTAAATAGACCCATTGCAGGAAAGAAGGTGGTCATAAATGAGGGAACGGACAACTTCATTTTGGTTTGTGTACTTTTCAACTTTCCAGCACATAGTATTTCCTATAGCTATGCAAAAATAAACACATTGACATCATTGCTTATCTAAAGTTGCCTTCCTGGAAGCCTATCAAAACTCTTAAAAATGCTTCAATTCAGGGGCTAGAGAGATGGCTCAGTCATTAAAAATATTGGCTGCTTTTGCAGAGAACCCAGGTTCAATTCCCAGCACTTACATGAAAGCTTACAATCATCTGTAACTACAGTCCCATAAAATCTGACACCCTCTTCTTGCTTCCATAGACACTACACAAACACACATGTAGGCAAAACAACTTACCCATGTTTTAAAAAATGAACATGCTTCTAAATCTTTCCCAAGTACTTCCACTTCTAAGAACAGTAAAGCAATAAACACAGAGTGAAATGATGTTTGGGCAACGTAAAGGTGGTTACTGGTTACTTCGGGCTAAGCAATCCTGTGTACCACTTAACTCATACTACCTCTATACCCAAGAAGACTGGGTGCTGTATGTGACCAGCTACACATCGAGACAAGAAGCCAAGCCTTGTGTGAAGAAACAAGGGAGCATAACATCTTGTCTGTACTCAGATCCCTTCTCCTGCCCAGAATAACACAGCCTTTGCCTAACAGGCCATTGGCCTCCAGCAAGTCCTGTGTACCCACTGATAATAAGGTGGTTAGACAATTTTAAAAAACACAAGGGAAGCATAAGTATGTGGTGGGAGGAAGCATAACAACAGACATGAAGACCAAACAGGCTAACCTCAGGGAAGCTTGTACTGCACAGGATATTACATATGTTTGAAAATCCTCTCAATGTTTTCCAAGTTGTTAACTTTGGAACAATAAATTTCTACATTTGAGACAGAATACACCACTTGAAGCAAACTGTGGGTAAATTCCGAAACTGTGAACAACAGCACACCATGGCACACATGTCTCTGCCTATGGATGTGAGGCTCCCACATAATCAAACTAGGAGCATGATGAGGACCAAACCACAGTGCAGGGCAATATCATTTCAAATAAAGCTGAGTGGATGAAATGAAGCCTTTTTTAAAGTTTATGAATTTCTCTATTGGCTTTCATAATGAACGGAATTCACCCTCTCCTTTATTCCTGGGCAGGTAGTTGAACAGTGCCATCACCCAAGTCTAGAACTTTCCATTTCCCAAACAGAAGGTCTGTCCCCAGAAAAAAATTAACTCTGTGCCCAACCTTTCCCAGTCTCCATCCTACTTTCTGCCTGTGCACTTGACTCTATGGATGGAATCAAGAACCTCACCTAATAACTCTTACAGCATTTGTTCTTTTTATATCTGGACATAGTAAAACCTCATACACTTGGAAGAACATGTTAGTATTTCCTTTCTTTATGAGGCTGAGTAATAGTCTATGTCCATACTGATGTATTTACACAGCTTGGGCTGCTTTTCCCTTTTGTCTATGGTAAACAGTGTGATTCTGAACAGGATATATAACAACTAATAACCTAAAGGCTTTGGTTGCTAATTCACCCCATAGATGGACTAGTATGAATGCACTTCACCCATCCACTTTCTGAGGCTGCTTTTTTTTTTTTTTTTTTTTTTTTTTTGGCAATATGAAGACATTTAATGCTGAACTGCTATAATGTCTGTATCTCTGTCCCTCCTCAGCTGCCAAGCCAGTTCTTGGCACTAATCTGCTGCCCCTAAAAATTGGCAGTTTCAGAAAACAATAAACACAAGTTGCTCAGATCCCAAGAAGTACAGTCCTTATCTGCCACTGACAGAGTCAAAGCTGGCTGTTGAAGCAGACACTTTCCCAAGAAGGTGCCAGGAAGGTTGGGCCCTCTGTTCTCTAAGCCTCAGTTTCTACCCTGTAAAAGTGGCCACAGGGCCATCTACTTCCAGTCCTTACCAGCTGCATGGCTGTGGCAACTTCAATATTCCAATGCCTGCCACAGCCTTCAGTTCCTTCTGTCACTTTAGTGTCTTCCAGAGACATTTGTGGACTCACTAAGGGGATAGCATGGGCATATGACTTCTGTACTAGCAAGGGTTGGGGAGTACTGGCCTCCCTTAGACTGATGTCATAACAGCACAGTAACTAATTTGGCCAGTTTTAAACAGAGTTGGACCCACCTACCCCATCCTAAACTGACACACTTGATTGTGCACCTGAAAAGTTAGGAGAATAGTGAGGCCCCTGAAGCATCTGTTATTTATGCCTGTAAGAAAAGAATCCAGCCAAGGAAGAAGAATAAATATGTCTGATTCTACAAGCCCTTGGCCCTAATGATGGCTAAGCAAGAAGGATATACATGCATTGTTCATCCAGACCCTGACAAGTGGCAGTGAAGGAAACAAAGCTGTAACTAATCAGATGAATCTCAAATGTCATGAAGAGAAATCTTGGTACTAAAGCATGCATATAAACTGATAGGTTAACAAATACAAGCAATCCTTGCTGTAAAGGTAACACCAGGTATGTAGAGTAAGGAGTGATAGCATTCTCCTCCCAGTCTGGGCATACCTGGGATCCCCTCCAAGCTGTCTGCTAAACACTCTCTACACATTTAACTTGAGAGTGAAATGGGTACAGATCTTTCACATGCAGAGGTGAGGAATACACAGAAGGCTGGGAAGGAAGGGATGGTCACCACTGAGGGAAGGAAGCTAGGACAGAGGACAGAACTATCATCTATGTCACAGACTAAAAATATATATTCCCTTCACAGAGATACTTGTACACAGATGTTTCTATAGCAGTATTCACTATAGCTGAGTTATAAAAACAGCTTAGATGTCCAACAACAGAGAAATGCATAAAGAATATATGGTTTAGATAACATGGAATTCCTTTCAGCCATTTAGAAGAATAAAGTCAGTTTTATAAAAAATTAACACAAATGGAAAAAATCTCATTAAGGAAGATTCAGGAAGACAAATACTGCCAGTTTCCCTCATTTGTGGTTCCTAGATTTTATATAGATACATGAGATCATGTATGTATAGTGTGACATATAAGCATAAGCTAAACTGTTAGGGGGACAGGGAGGACCAAGAGTGGCAGGCAGGTAGAAGATGCTTAGTAAACAAATAAATGTATGCAGATACCCTTTGAGGCCAGAAGAGGTGTCAGATACCCTAGAGCTAGGAGTTACTGGAGGTTGTGATCTACTCAGTATGGATGTTAGGAAACAAACTTTAGTCCTCTGCCAAAGCAGCAAGCACTTTAAACTACTGAGCCATCTCCCTAGCCCAAATCTATATTCATTTTATGTAGATAGAAGTACATTTTCAAGAGTTGTAATGAATGGCACTGAGGGAACTCTTTTCCTCTTATAGTAAGACTCACTCATCTGACATCCATAGGAATCACGGTGGCAAGGACATCTCACTAGCCATGTAGGGAGGATTTTTGAGTTTCAAAGATAACTGAATATTAGGCAAATAAGCCTTTTTTATTAAAATTATATTTCAATTTTATCTTATACATGTTGTTATATTTGCCTGAATATATGTATATATGCTGTGTGTTCCTCCTGCCTGAAGATTTTGAAGAAAGCACTTAACCTCATAGAACTGGGGTTAAAATCTGCTAGAAAACAAATGACCTATTAGAGGCTTTTAAAAGATGTTTTAAAATCCAAACTGCAGATAAACTTTTCAAATATAATGATGGTGGCAAATCAAATATTCCATTTTTAACATAGGTAAAGATTTAGACCCACAGATACAAAATGCATAGTATTAATGATAAACATTAGCAATAAAGGCAGTGAGTAAAAGATGGCATGTAAATACAGCAGGCTGAAATTAATCTTTGATTTTTAATATTTCTTAGACTTAGTCTTGAGAATTCCTTAGACTTTCTGGTCAGTCTCATATGTGCATTTTACATATAAATTCAGAACAATAGGACTAATTTTATATCACATCTCACTGGCTCAGAAACTCAGCCTCACACAAATAGTTTCACATATGTACACACACCAGCTTTACTAAAAGGCCATAGAATTCAGCCTTTTATACTGAGCACTCAAATGCTTTCAACACATTGGTAGCTATATGGCTATCAAACCCTCTGCCTATAGGTAACACTCCAATCCCTACCAGGCCCCTCCTTACCCAGGTCCTGGCATCTCTAGCCTGGTTCTATTCAATGGTTTATCTGTTCTGGGAATTTCATATAAACAGGGCTGCATGATATTTGTTGTTTTGTGATATAAGGCCTTGTGTAGCTGTTTGGCCTTAAACTCACTATATAGCTGAGGATGACCTTGAACTTCTGATCTTCCTGCCCCTACATTCTGAATATTAGGATAATAGGTACATACCATAATACCTAAGTTATATTCTAGGGATCAAACACATGCTTCACGCATGCTAGCCGTGTTTCCAACTGAGTTTCATCCTAGTCCCCAGTAACATGTTTTCTAAGCTCACTGATGGTGTGCACACATATGCTGGTGTTTCTGTCCATCTCAATGCCTAATGATATTCTCTTATGTGCAGACTAGACTTTTAAAAAAATTTAAAAAATAATAATTAATTTCTTCCAAGATTAATAGTTCTGCACTTTCAGTAACTCTGAAGCAAAGCACTTGCCTAGCTCCAGCTTGGCACTCACTCAGTACACAGGGAAAGATGGCACAGTTGAAACACCAGCTCACCTTCTCCTGAGTTGATTTGACCACACTGGATACCTCCCCAACTGTCAACTGCAAGGACTGTGGCCGTGGGTCCTTCTGGAAAGAGAGATGCAGTGGACCCTGCAAAAGAGAGGCTTATGAAGAGGAATGCATAAGTGTAGTATGTATTTTATTTATTTTTAAATACACACTTGCTACAAAAAAATTAAAAACTGTAACAAAACATCCCAGCAATGGTTAAATATTAGTAGATTTATGCGCGCGCGCGCGCACACACACACACACACACACATACACGCACACACACACAGAGAGAGAGAGAGAGAGAGAGAGAGAGAGAGAGAGAACAATTGACTCAAAGATGAAGCAAAGAACCCTTGTGCTGAGCCCTAAGGTTTTGAATGGAGAGAAGTGCACAGGGCAGACTATGGGTGTACCTTACCTTCTCAGCTGTCTCCTCCTTACTAAGGAAGTGCTCTTCTCTGGAAGGAGGGAATTACCTCTCCTGCTTTATGGGGATGTAGGGGCACTGGCACTTGAAGTGCCATCTCCTTTCTCCCCTTCCACTGCTGGGCAGAAACCCAGAGCCTGGCATCTCTCTGAAATGTGAAATGACACAGAAAGCTACTGGCTGGAAAGGAACCTGTCTAGTGGCTGTATCTCAAGTCTTTACCTCACAGCCCTCCAAAGCTGCCTGGTTCCCCAGCCACATGGTTCAATAACTCCATGCATTCTTCAGTGAACTCTGGTGTCTTTCTATTTTATTTATTTATTTAGTCAGTTAGTTTGTGTGTGTGTGTGAGAGAGAGACAGAGAGATAGAGAGAGAGAGAGAGTGTGTGTGTAAATGTTTGGGTGAATGCAAGTGCATGCCTGTCACAGTCCAAATGTGGAGTTCAGAGGAAATTCTTCATCCTTGTTTGAGACAGTCTCCATGCACAAGGCTACCTGACAATGAACTTCAGGAATTTTCATGCCTCTTATCTCACCATATGAACTCTAAGGTTATAAAGACACATGCTATCACACCTGACTTTCACATTCGTTCTGTGGATTCAAACTCAGATCCACATACTTGTATAGCAAGGGGTTTAATCATTGAATCATCCTTTTTTTTTTCTAGGGCAGCAGAGGTAGGTAGTGTCTTTTAAGTTAAAAATTTCCAAATGAGGGCTGGGGATATAGCTCAGCTGGCCAAGTTCCTGTCTAGCATCCACGAAGCTTCAGATTCTACTGGCATGGTGCTATATGGTGCTGAAATCCTAGCACTTAAAAGGTGAAGGGAGAAAGATAAAAAAGTTCAAAGCTACTCTTGACTACATATGGAGTTTGATACCAGCTTAGGTTATATGAGACCCTGTTTTGGTTTTTTGTTTGTTTGTTTTTATTTTTAAATCCCCAAATGGCAGATATACTAAATCAATGCAAAAGTGATGCTTTATAAAAGTAAATATGGGTTTGGAGAGCAAATCAAGGACTGTCCTCTTAAAATGAGTTCTCTAGAAAGTCCTAGCTTGTGTATCAAGATGCCCTTAGAATGAAACCTTCTTTAACTTTTCCTGCCAGAGAGTCTTTCCTATCTAACTTCTGACTGGGTAGCAAGAAGCTGCTGCTTTTTGTGTGTCCTAAAAGCCAGGACTCCATGGCAGTGAGTTAGTTACCTATATGAGTATGAGAAAAGATAGAACTGGCATGTGATGGGACCAGAGATGCTCTGGCAGCCCTAGTGTAGAACAACCATGACATTTCCTGATTTTTCAAGAATTCCCAGCGATCAAAGTCAAGCATAAAAACACAGTTCACTTAGATTTAGGATTTAGAACCTCACCCTGCTAATAGCACCTACTTCATGCTTCTATCATGAGAGGTGGTAAAAATCTACATGGCAGTGGGGATGAAATTACCATGTCCAGGCTGTTCTGGCAGAGTCTGGGGCTGGAGCTGGTTTTGGGAGGAGCAGCTGACTAATGAACTTGCTGAAGTTACTGCACTATAAGCTAACCTTGTGGCACAGAGGTACCATCAACAGAGTGCCTAGATGCTAAGGTAAGGCAGCAGAACAGAGCCTCCCAGAGAGAACCCTAGAAATATTGGGCTACCATCTTTCCACCTGAACACAGACTCTGTCCTGGAGCCATAGTAGGGCAAGTAGGGTGGAAGTTCCTTCCTGTGGTGCCTTCTGGGTAAAACCACAGAAAGATCTTTAATGTCAAGGGATACTCTTACAAAGGACACACATTATAAGTTAAAAATAAGGATAGAGAGACTACCTTTCTGCTTCAAATCCACCTGCTCTGGGGCTCAGGAGTAGAGTGAGCCCACAGTTTTCAACCAATTCCTACACTACTGATAGTCTGCTGAAGGTTAGCAATACCATCTCATCCATAGCCACCTGCCCAGACTACCAAAAGACTGTACACACATGAGTAACCCATCATGTAGGAAATTCCAGAAAAACACACATTCACACACAACCCCACCTTACAAACAAACAAACAAACAAACACACACACACACACACACACACCAAACAAAAACTGAAAAGTTAGATAGGTGACCTTCATACTCTGACCCATAATACAGAGTCTCTGTGATTAGAACTGTGCTCTGTACAATGATGAGAAAATGTAGAACAGGCCGAATGCAAGTGGAAAACTCCATACCATGAAGCTTTGTTTTAAACACAGGACTGTTTAAAATCTGTGACAAATTATTTTCAGTATGTACTAGCCTGGGCACCATGCACACTCCTTAAGATATACATGAAACAGAACAGATGTCCATGTCTAGGCTCAGGTCCCATCTTGAAGGTAATTATACATACATAAATATTTCAGAATCAGACATCAAGAACACTTCTGACCCAAAAATTTCAGATAGGGATATTGCATGTGGCAAAAATAACAACCCAAGGTACTCAGAACGCTGGGAGTAAATTTAATATTTAACACATTTGTAGAAGTCAGAGTACAAATGAGTTGGTTCTCTCCTTCCTCCATGTAGGTTTTAAGGGTTGAACTGTGGGTATCATGCTTAGCAATAAGCATCCTCACACACCAAGCCTTCTTTTTCCAGCTTGAGTTTTTAAAGTATTTTATTAATTTCTTACATATTTCTATATTGAAGCTGAGGCATGCATGTGGAGGTCAGAGGAAAACTCGAAGGGGTTAATTCTCTTTCACAAAATGGGTTCTAGTGATTAAAATCAAGTCATTGGGCTTAACTGCAGGCACCTTTAAACCAAGATGTAGAAGAAACTAGAGAGAAACAAATATAAAGAAGCCTAACATGATAAATTAATAACATAACTATTCAAAGCTAGTAGGAAGATGGATATTAAGAACATTCATCCTGACTGTGCACAGAACCTATAATCCAGCACATATGATTCTACAGGTTTAGCAATGTGTGGACTCAAATTGATCAACTGATCATGCAAAAAAACTAAAAGTGAGGAAGATAGCTGGGGATGTCTCAATTGGTAAAGTGTTTGCTGTACAAGCTGACCACCTGAATTCCACCCCTATAGGCCAAACAAAACAGTCAGATGTACTGATGCTTGCTAGGGAAGGTTGGGCTGGGAGACACAGGAGGCTACCAGAGGCTCACAGGCCAAGAGTTCCAAGCCAATAAGAGATCCTATCTCAAAAAACAATGTAGATGTCACCTAAGGAATGACAGTTGTGCACATAAGTACACATACACACACACACACACACACACACACACACACACACACACACACACACGAGAGAGAGAGAGAGAGAGAGAGAGAGAAGACTAAAATGAACCATGCTGTTGAGCTAAAAAGGAGATTATTGATATGCATTCATGGCTTAGAAATCAAATGCTAATAGATATGAAAACACAGATATTTTCATGCCCACACCTATGCTGATGTGCTATCCACTGGAAGGATCTAGAACACTGAGAGCTGAGCAGTGGTATGCATACCCAAATTCTACATCCTCAACTGAAGTTACTCAGAGAAGTGGCTAGATCCAGGACCAGAGAAGAAAATACATGTAAAGAAAAAAAAAAAAAAAAAAAACCAAAAAGGTAAGACAGACAGACAAGTGTGGGCTGACAAGAACACAGCTGGCTAGAGAAACACACAGAAGCAGTGATGTATATAACCAGACAAATATACATAGAGCATTACCTCTTTCAGCAAGAGTTCCAGTAGATAACATAAAGAAGGAAATAGCAAATCACCATTAAGGAAACTCCACATAGGTAACTGTTGTAGGTGAGCCACACAAGGGACACTAAATTGAGAGCAAAAACATCCAAGGATGCATCTCCCAAGACAAGGTAACTCTAGCCAAATGTGAAAACATAAGGCATAAAACCATCTCACCAAAGGAGCCAAGACACACTATCCCAGTAGCAAGTTACACCAATACCATGAGCTCCTCATACTGAACAGTCATGGGTTGCTATTTCTGTATGTACAGTCTCAAACCAACAGCAGGATAAATCAGACAAATATTTAGCAAAATAATAATCAACAGCACTCCATACTATCAAGGTTGTAAACAACAAGACAAAATGAGAAGCCATTACAGACTATGGGAGACTAAGAAGTTCCAATTAAGGATCACTAGAAACCTGTGGGGACCTTGAGCAATAAGATAATATGCAGAAAAAGCTACTGAAATTGAGAAATGCTTTGTTTTCTTATTAAAGGGATTGTGACAATGTTAATATCTTGTAGTGTTACAATGTTAATTTCACTGTGCTTTTAGTTGTAACTACAAGTGTGCTCAGGTTAACCTCTTGTTCTATACAGTGTTAATTTTATTGAGTGCTGTACCTAGGTGAGCCCATTGTTCTATCTAAATTTCTCCAGTTGTAAGTTATAGCACCCCTGTACCAACAGCAATTTTGCTCTAATAATTTGAGTGATAATTATGGGATGCTGAGTGAGGAACACATAGAAATTCAATTACTTTCCAACTTTTCTGTAACTCCAAAAGCAAATCAGTTTTCAAAGGAAAACCTTCAAAAGAATAGCCCACCTTACTCATGATATACCAGGCCCTGCTCACATCGTTATACAGGCTCATAACATCTGTATGGCATTCCCTTCTGCAGAAATACAGAGAGATCAGACTTGCCCAAGACCACACAGCTCGTGAGTACAGAGTTGGGAATCAAACTCCAGTCATGGCTCTCACAGATCTTTCACAGTGTTAAAGAACTCTTTTCCCTCCTCAGTCACTAGAATTGGTTTGGAATTAGCTTTGGCTGATTTTTGGTTGGTGTGGATAAGACACCCACTCTTTCCTGAATTTCTTTTGGGAGCATGGCTGAGTACAAAGAACAGCTCCATTGGCACTTGTCTTGGGCTTCACACTATTGATCTGCAGTCACAAGCCACCTTCCTTTCATGTTTCTGTTCTTAAGAATCCTAAAACAGAGCACATTAAGCAGGCTGTTGCTCTTCTTGGGGCCTGTTGGTTTCCAAGTCTGAGGCTTGCATTAAGATGCCATGGTGTTCATGACACTATCTTCTCCTTCTACCAGGCCTGTCTTTTACTCCACTCATGCACAGAGTTTGCTGGGCATGAAGTCCATCTCTGCAGAGAGACCTAAGTTCTGTCTCAGCTCACAATTCAGAGAGCAGATGAAGGCACAGTGACCAAGAAGGGAACAAGTACAAGCTGCTAGGTGTGTGGGTGGGGCTGCATCCTTATAGAATTAAAGGACTCAAGAAATTAAATGAGAAAGGAGCTATGTACTACAAGGAACTCTGGGATGCCCTGTGGGAAGGTCCTTGTACTGGGAATAGTCCTGAGTGTATAAGCTACAAAAAGGAGACTGGGTATGAGGGGCATGGTAGAGTTCACAGAGTTGCCTCAAAACCCATTTTACTTCTCAATGGGGTGAGTGGGGGCAACAAACTGATCCAGGGCCCTTACTTGAGTGGCTAACAGGAGGCTCATTACCAGTCTTTCTGTGCACAGCTTCTGCCATTGGTTTTTGAAAGCATGGCTTAAAAGTCATTAGATGATGGAAAGACACTGTAGTTTCTGGCCACTATTTACATGCAAGCTTCAGAATCTCAGAGAAGTCAGTGCTATTCAGACATGTTCTAAGTTCACACTGACTTCCCATTCTCCAAAGACAATAAATTGCCCAACAGTTTCACTGTTTTCATTGTTTTAGAAAATTTCTATGAAGAAATCCTGAGTTGAATGATTATAGAAATGAGCAGGTCTAAGAATCTTCCTAATCTAGCACCATGGCCAGTTGAGGGCAGGGAGGAAACACCAGAGAAACCCATGACAACAGCAGCAGAACATGAACTCTGAGACCTGCGTGTGTTCTCCAAAGCAGCAGGGTAGAAGGGAAGTCCTGAAGTCACAGGTGAGGCTACCTGCTACAAGCATGCTGGCATCCCAAGCCAGGGCATTGGAAACAGCAATCTTCGGTAATCTTAGGTGGTGTAGGAGTATGGGCCATCACTAGTGTAAACTGATTATTACCACAAGCCAAAGTATTCAGGTGACTACAGGCCAGTCATGGGGCAACCCTGAGCAGCTATCTTCAGATAACTCAATGCTTTCCAGGTTTTCTGATTCTCTGTTACAGAAATATGACTCCAACAATGGACATAAGTTTTCGTAAAGTCAAACTTGGTGAAGAATTTAGACTTAATGTAAAATCCATCAACTATAGGCATTGTTGCTTGACAGATGGCTAAAGACAGGTGTGTACAGTGGCTCCTCACCCAAAGGGAAGAAAGTATCTCCTGTTCTCTAACCTTCAGCTAACCCAAGCACTTCTTGTGAATGTGGCACTGTGATAGAGAAGTATGCAAGGATATTTCTTATAAGTCCTAGAATTCCTACTCACTGGAAGGTTACTGACCAGATGGCTTCCCCTCTTTCCCACCTAACTAATCACCCTATAAACAACTTCTGGAGCGATGGGTTGGAGCTCACACAGCTATACTAATAAGAGCACAAAGAAGCCACCTTGAGTCACTGCTTAATTCTTGGATCACAGGGATTCAGCTACATCACTCAGGTCCTCTTCATTGCACTTTATTCAGAAGAAACACTTGGGGTTCAGAATGTATTTTCTTCCTACAAGGCATGGCTGTAGCTGATTTGGGACCATGAAGAAGCCAGACCTTGCGCTCTCAGCTCTCAAGCTTTAGCTCCTCACCTCTAGAGAGGAAGGGCTTGAGTAAAAAAGTTTGAGTTTCTTTCAATTTTAAAACAACTAAGATAGCTTAATGAGCAAAGTGCTTGTTTGCTGTGTAAAGATGAGGATCTAAGTTAGATTCCCAGAATCTAAGGAACTAAATTAGGTGTAACATAGCAGCATGCTTGTAATTCCAGCATGTGGAAGCTGTAGAGGCTCAAGAGGCAGCAACAGGTGGATTCTTGGAGATTGCTAGCCAGACAGCCTAACCAAATCAGTGAGCTCCAAGCCAATCAGACACCCTGTCTCAAAATACAAAGTGAATAGTAACCTTGAGGTTGTCTTCTGGTCTCTACATGTACACACATTACATGTGTATTTGCATACATACCACACATGCAAATACAAACCTAGCATAAAATCTGGAATGGGGCCGGTTACTGTTTCTACAGGGTAGAAAAATTCCCTTTTCATGGAAGATGCTAGATCTGATTGAACATTACTAGTGTCTCACCATTCCATCCCACCAGTGACAGACCAAGTATTCATTCCCTACCTAACTCGGGCAAAGAGATTTCAGGACAGAGTTGGGCAATGGACCTCTAAAGCTGTTGTTGTCTGTGCCTAGAGCAGTATGGAAATGTCAACCTAATCAGGGATTAGTGGCATTCAAAGTGGGGGGAGGACAGGGAGAAACTCCAGTAGGCATGGCTGCTGGGGTCAGGCTTTCACTAGTATAAATGCCTGCATTTGGCCCCATGTGTCATTACTGAAACAACATCCAAGTCCCAAGAAACCAGTATCGAGGTAAGTGACTGAGTTCCTATCTACATGCAAACCCCTCCATTTGAATACATTCAAGCAGCATTCTCAGGTATCAAGTACCAAGTCATTCAAGTACAACAAAACTGTACTAAGGGATAGCTAACACCAATTTCTGTACAAAAGTGCCCCTGCAAAGTTACTTTGAGCTTAAATCCAATATGGTACGGACACTTTCAAACAGGAGCTCTCTAGAGATAAATGGCTGAATTTGGCAAAGAGCAGAGAATAAACAAGACCATGCCAGTGTCTTTCCAGCCCACCCTGACCCATGCCATCCTTAACCACAAAGGCCAGAGAGACAGATGAGAGGATTTCACCTATCACTAATTCAATGGGAATTCATTTGCCCAACCATGACCAGTGCTAAGGAAGGGCTTCCTCTTCTTTTTGGTCAGCCTTCCAGGCACATGAAACCCTGGGAATGTGTCTAGAGTGATCCTATTTTAGGAAGTCAACCATGAAATGGCAGGAAATAAAACATCCAAAATTCACAGAAGGGAGAGTCACCGACTCTAGGCCACCAGTGCCGACCTCCTACAGATCATTAACCAGCACACTTGATAGCACACTCAGAAAAAAAGAGCAAGACTGGCATCAGCTTAGGCAACTCTGTGTTCTCTGTACTGAAGCCAGGCTTCTAACGCCAGATCAAATGACAGTGACAGCAGCTTAAAGGTTTGGTTTTTTGTTTTGTTTTGTTTTGTTTTCTTTTGTTTTTTGTTTTTTAAAGGCCCGGACACAAAGATTAGCCTCTCGGCCTAGTGTAATATTCTGAAAGTGGATAGGTTCAGCATGACAATGACTGGACATTATTGTATTCACTGTGTTCAAGGCTGGCAGTGTGGGCCTTCTCCACTGGTCTGCACAGCAGGTACAGAGGCCTGTGTACCTGAAGTTGAGGGACAGCTGTAGTGCTGACAGGTGCCAGCTGTCCCACCAACCTCCTAATTCCCCTGTGGAATGCCTCCAAATTGTAGACGCCAGGAACTTGTCCTTACACTAACATCTCTTAAAAGTAAAAATAAGTCAGCAAGCAATTAACAATGAAAGAAACAACCACAAGAGTATGAGGCACAGAGCCAAGTAATAAGCCCAAGGTGTGAGGTCAGCACATTTGGGTTCTCATCTTGGCTCTGACACCAGACTACTTTAACCTTCCAGGGCTCAGTTTCCTCAGATGTATGATGCTGATTTGGAAGTGACATAAACATTTACAGTCCCCAGGGCCATATCTGACAAGCAGTGAAATCTCAGTAAACAGGCACTATTCTATGTGCTCAGAAATGCAAGCCTTTTAGAATTTAGAAGCTTAAGGCAGAGAACAAGATTCGAAATGGAAACATATTTTGATCACAGTTATCCATTTATCGGGTTCAGTATCAGTAGGTGCCCACCCGGAATCCTATAGGGACCGGTTGGGTGGTTCTCCCACAGACAGCCCCACGGAGCTGAAGATGTTTGCTGTGTGAAACAGTCACGTTAATTCCCCACCGCAACTGCTTCACTCTCTCTGGTTCTAACTTCAAAGAATGCCTTGCTTCGGTAGGCTCAGGGTGGCGAGTTAGGTGGCCTTCCATGAACAGGGCTCTTTCCGACGCCCCTCTCACCTTCAAACACCACGCTCTCCTAGGAACTCACCCCTCTCCTTTCGGCCTCATAGTTCAGGGCGGTCACCCAGGCCGCCTGCCACTGGTTTCCCCAGCTATCCCGTGTCAGTATCCAGGAAAGGAGTGTGTCCGGCTCCCGGCGCCTTAGCTCATCCGGCTCCGCCCGCCGCCGGGGCGGGGGTCGCGCCTTGGCCAGCGCCCACTGCGCCAGATACAGGCCCACTGTGCCCAGGGCTGCGACGAAGAGCGACACCAAAAAGAACCACTGCACCTCGCCGAGCCACGAGCCCATGCTGACGGCGCATACCCGGCGCGCGCGCTTCGACTTCCCCGATCAGCCGCGGCCCCAGGGCGCGGGGAGCCGGCTGGTGGCGACTCAGGACATCCGCCGGGACGCAGTGCACAGGGTCTGGGGCCTGGGAGACCGAGACAGCAGGGAGGGCGGCGAGGACCGGTAAGCACACCAAATTGAGCTCTGAGCGCCTAGGAGCTGAACGCGGGACGGAGGAAGCTGCTACCCCAAGCGCGGTTGAGAAATTCAAGACAAGGCTCTCCTTCCAGCTTGCTGCCTGGAGTGTCCCGCCCGCGGCCCACAGTAACCGCAGGAGGCCGGGCCTAGGGGCGGAGCAGGAGTGGAGTCTCTCTTTTTACAGGCCCGCCTCCTTAAAGGCCCCCAGGGCCCTCAACGCATAAGCGCGCAAGTCCCCTACTGCCACCAACTTGAGTAGTGAGAAGGTGGCGACCTCGTCTGGGTGCCATGCTTAACTCTCTAGATCCCAAAAGGTTACTACCAAGTGCCTTGGCTGGGATCTGTGCGCTCGCTCGCGCGTGGGTAGGATGCCCAGATAAAGCGAGAATTCCAAGAATTTCCCTACTTCCAGGACTATGTCTTTGCAAGACCAGCCTCAGCAGCCTGTAACTATCACCCTAAAGTAGGCTGATGGTCTGCAGTATGGGGATGATGCCTGTCCTATTTCAAGATCTAGGGATGTGCTTGTCAAACCCAGGCCATAGTTCAGGATATGGATAGATGAGAGAGGGAGAGAGAGGGGGAGGGGGGAAGGAGGGGAGAGGGAGGGAGGGAGAGAGAACACTTGTGTGGTATGGTGGAAGGTGAATTTGATATGGTGTATGTGGTAGTGAGATGTGTGTGTGTGTGTATGTGTGTGTACACGCGCGTGCGTGCATGCACTATCAGTGTTTTGTACATTTGTCACGGCCTTCTGCATGCTCAGCTTGAGAAGGAAATTTTCAGAAAGTTGTCAGAAACAGTAGTCAGACTCTCCAAGACCTGACACAGTCTAACTCTTAATGTGGTTCAGTGGTGTTTTCTGCAACTGTTTCAATTGAATTGTACTTCAAGTTGGGTTAGATGGACCTAACACTCAGCCTTCTTTTACTATGTTGGAACCAATGACTGGATACATCAGGGGAAATAGGGATCTAGTATCAGTGTCCCTACCACCTCTATCTTTGAGGAGAAACATTGGGTGGCAGTTGGACAGAGAGACTGTGGGAACAGAATGGAATCAGTTCAAGGCTCCTGGGATTGAGCTTGAACATTTTCTAGTTAGAATACGGGATTAAAACTCCCTAACCCTGTCTTGACAAAACAAAAACAAGCAAACAAACACAAACAAAAAAAAAAAAACAAATAAGCAAACAACAAAAACTTTAGTAGCCGTCACATCCTGCAAATTACCATAAGCTGATGAACTCTAGCAGTCATAGTCCACTGGCTAAATGCTAAGTCTTACTCCCCTTTCCCTCATCATATGTGGTATTTTAAGCAGAAACAAAGAAAATATGTTCTCATTTAAAGAAAAGGCCATTTATTTTCTAGCCTATAGCTAGACCTATTTAGTTGGATGATGTGGGTCTTATCAGGCATCTGAAAAACTAGACCATGTTTACATGTGCCCAAGTCTACCTTCCTTCATATGTATATGCTGGCTGTTACCTTGTGAGTGGTGACAAGGAGCTTGTCCATCCTGTAAGACTGGTACAACCAGTCTCACTCTTCCACTGACATGTTTCAGGGGCTGCTCACACAACTGGCATGTAACAAACTGCAAATTAACCACCATCCCTCATCTGGAATGTATCATATTTTTATATGTGTCTACAAAGATAGTTGACATGTAGACATGGAGAGTGTCAATATTTGCTTCTAGAAGTAAAGAATAGGGAAATAAAGAATGACTCTGACTTATGGGACAATGCAGGTGGTCAAAACATAATTACAACCAGAGCAGAAATATCTCATAAGTCCGTAAATAGATCAGGCCTTTCTAGTTTCTGCTTCCAGTAGAAAGTCCATTCGCTCTGGGTTAGTAAGTTTGCTGGCAAAGCAGCAAATACCTTTTCCTATTGTGATATTCCTTGCTTCCCACCAGCCCGTTTCTTTGCCCACACCCATCTTTGACCTAGAGACCAGACTACAGTTCTCCTGTGAGAGGTGCTTGCTCTCACTTCAGTGAATTTTATGGATCTAGTTCTTGGTCACATCCAGCTGTGGCTATCTCCCTCTCCCCCTCCCCCCTCTTGTGTGTGTGTGTGTGTGTGTGTGTGTGTGTGTGTGTGTACATGCCCATGTGCATTTTAAGTGCATGGACCAATGTATAGGCAGCAAAGGCTGGAGAAAGACATAAGGTATCCTACTCCACTTTCAGCCTTACTCCCTTGAGACAGGATTTATCTTTTCTTTTTTTTCATTTTTTTCTTTTATTCTCTCATATATTACATCCTGTCAGCAGTTTCCCCTCACTCCACTCTTCCCAGTCCCACAAGTTCTGTGCCACCATTACCCCAGCACTGAGGAACGCAATCAAGGAACAATATAGAGTATCTGTAGGTCTCAAGCTGATTGTGGGAATTACTAGGATTAATCCAGTCCTAGCACCTCTGTGGAGACGGCCAGGCAATCAGATGATCTTCTTGAGTGATCAGCATCCTAGTGCAGGTGCCCATCAATCAACAGGATGTGCCTTCAGACCCCACCCAGGTGAATATCTGTTGCTGAGCCTGAGTCACAGAAACACTGAGGAAGTGTTGTCAGCATCTAAGAAGGGCCACTTGCCCTAAGCAGACTGAGGAATCATCCATGATTCTGCTCAAGCTGAACTTATAGAGGAATGTGCCTGGGTGACAGTCGGCTTCTGGCAGGTAGCTTGAGTAAGCCTCCCACAGGATTTCCCAGGAGCAATTTGCTTGTGTGATTGAGTCAGTTAACTCTCTGGAGCAAAAAGCAGGAATCCAACATGTTGATAATTCTCCAAAACTTTCCATTTGCTGTGCATTTTCCCAACTTTGAGGAATACTGGCCTCTCCTGTACATATACATCTGTAGTTTCATGGCAGAAGCCAACCTGGGAACTGACACTAAGCTTGGTTCACCATTAAAAGTAGAGTTTGTAGGAACTTAACTACAAACTAGACCAAGTGAGACCCATGATAAGAGGGTAAACTGAGGAAGAGAGATATGAATGCACAAGTGACAGATGTTCTTCCTTTCCATGCACCATTGATGGACTACATACAAAGGCTCCATTAGAGGTAGTCCAAGCTCCTTGCTTGCTGGGCAAGGTTTTGGGGGCCAGTTTCTCAGATCCTGCTAGATCTGCCTTTGCAGCCCTTCTACCAAGGCTGTTCCCAGGGATGATACTGTGGTTGTACTATGCTAGGACTATAGATGGGCATGGTTGTACTTTTCCATAATATCAGACTTTATTCAATAACAATCCAAAAACAAAACCACAAAGTTTAGTGGTTTGAATAGAATCAGTTTGCCAGATAATCCCATCTACTTTGGTATTCTGGACCAGGCAGATGCTGGTCCTTTTACCCAATCTTAATTACTCATATTAATTCTTATATTATGTAACCCAAAGTAAACATACAGTCTCCATATATGTGGTTTACATAATGATACAAGTTAAAAGAGGCTGTAGCAGAGTTCAAAAGGTCCCTACTAGAAGTAGGCTGATAGAAATGTTAACAAAAATCTCTTATAGATAAGATAATGAACAGGAACCAACTGCAAGGAAGCTATTAGTTTAGTAAGACCTTTTGAAAGTTAGGTTTGAGAGCAAGGCTCAGGGTAGAGTAGAACAGACAAGAACTGATTCAGATCCAAATAAGTGAACAAATGGGTGGGCAGGCAGTCAAGCATGTTACAGCTGAGGTCAGATCTGAGGTGAAGCTCCAAGAAGTCAGGAGTTTCCTGTCTGTTTATTCCTGACACATGCTGAGTGTCAGGTTGGTAAGGTTATGCCTTCCTAGTATTATATGCCCACTTTTGTATGGGGTCCAGTTGAGGAAGTTACACTTCTTTTTCTCTATGGCATGTCTAATAAGTTCTTAAGCTTGATTCTCTTGATATGATTTTGATATACTCCACATGCCCCTGCAGTCTTAATTCACCCAAGCATACCCTTTTCTATTCCCAGGAATAAATCATTTATCAGTTCATGATGTATGAGTGGTACCTGCAGATGGTGCAATTTGTAGGTCATCCATCCAGGGACTGCAGTCATCATCCTCCCTAAAAACGGGGTCTCCTAGGGTAAGGCACAGCCTAAAAACATTGCTTTATACAATCTGGACTCATTTACGATAGGGTACAGCCTAATCTCAGCAGCTGACCTTGGAATAAGATCTTGGCTAGATTTATAAGGCAATCCCCAAAACCTGGACAGGCCTTGCAAGCTTGGCTACCCAACTTGGGGCATAGGATAGCATCTTTTGCCAGGGAACAGTGTGCATTCCTTATATTGATGTTTGTCTTCAGTTCTGGGCTAAAGTTTTCCCTTGTGCATTTTGTTTTGTTTTGCTTTTTTAAGACAGGGTTTCTCTGTGTAACCCTAGCTGTTTTGAAATTCACTGGCTAGCCTCCAACTCAGAGATCTGTCTGCTTCTACCTCCCAAGTGCTGGCATTAAAAGCATGCACTACCACAGCCTGGCTCCTTTTGCAACTTTTTCCATCCATCCATCCATCCATCCATCCATCCATCCATCCATCCATCCATCCATTCACTTTACATCCTGACCACAGCCCCCACCTCCTCCCAGTCTCCCCATCTGCAATTTTTAAGAAGCCTATTTTTATATAGAAACAATCCAGAGATAAAGTATTCTCTTTAAGAGTTAAAGGAGTTGTTTCTTTATTCAGAGCTTTCTGGGGCTATTATCCAATTATCAGTGACTGCATATTATGTCTGTTCTTTTGTGACTGGGTTACCTCACTCAGGATGATATTCTCTAGATCCATCCAATTGCCTAGGAATTTCATAAAGTCCTTGTTTCTAATAGCTGAGTAGTACTCCATTCTGTAAATATACCACAATTTCTGTATCCATTCATCTACTAAAGGACATCTGGGTTCTTTCCAGCTTCTGATTATTATAAATAAGGCTGCTATGAACATGGTGGAGCATGAATCCTCATTATATGTTGGAGCATCTTTGGGGTATATGCCCAGAAGTGGGATAACTGGGTCTTCAGGCAGTACTATGTCCAATTTTCTGGGGAACCCCCAGACTGATTTCCAGAGTGGTTGTACCAACTTACAACCCCACCAACAGTGGAAGAGTGTTCCTCTTTCTCTGCATCCTCGACAGCATTTGCTGTCATCTGAGTTTTTGATCTTAGCCATTCTGACTGGTGTAAGGTGGAATCTCAGGGTTGTTTTGATTTGCATTTCCCTGATGACTAGGGATGTGGAGCATTTCCTTGGGTGCTTCTCAGTCATTTGATATTCCTCAACTGAGAATTCTTTGTTTAGGAGACCAGGTATAGTGGTTAACATCTTTCATCTGGCACTGCCAGTTCAAGGCCAGCCAGAGAGCTCTTTAGTGAATCTATCAAATTTCAACAAACAAGAACAACAGCAGAAAGAGCTATGGTGGTGTGCGCTTAGAATTCTAGCACTTAGGAGGCTGATACAGGAGGATCCTGAACCCATAACTAGCTTGGGCTATAGCAAGATTCTGTCTAAATAAATAAGTGACTGAAGGAACTACTAAAAGTGGGCACTAATTACAAACTTATCTGTTGTATTATATAATAATGATCCCCAAATAGGACAATTAGACAAAACAGACAATCACTGGCCTAGAAAATACTAAGTATCTGTTTGATGGCACTTTGCAATCACCCTATCCCCAGCCAGAAGCAAGAAGTACCATTGTACTAGGGAGATGGTGGGGACCTAGGCCACTTAACCCAAACAAGAGTCTGGAGCAGAATTATGCTTGAAGCCAGTCTGTGTGCCTCCCTGTGCAGCAGAAGCAGCAGCCCCTGAGGCACAGGCACATAGATGGCCCATAATACCTCATCTTCCTGGATGTTGATGGAGTTCATGGCTACACATATGAGTGCTGGAGTCAAAGGCCATCTTTTGCAGCATCATTCTGCACAGAGGCATGTGCTCTCTGGAATGTGCCCAGAGTTGGGGAGAGCTCTACAAAGCAGTTACCACCTCCAGCTCCTTAGGTCTTCATGCCACCCCAAGTTTTTCTTATCAAGTGTGTAGGGCTCTCTAGGAATCAGGGGCCACAGAGCTAGGAGGACAGTGTTGGGATGAAAATGGTCTAGTCTTCTGTCTCCAGCTCTTCCTCTAGGCTGAAGAAACACCAGGAATCAGGAAAAAGGTAACTTAGAGTCCCAGAGGGAGAGGAGGAGGTTGTCTTCTGTCCTGTCCATAAAACTCTACTTTGAAGCAGAATTAAATCTTCCCTTTATTGTTTATACTCTAGATTTCTATGTCCAGAGGAAGAGACAAAATAGCTTGGGGTGATCTGTACTCACACCCACCTGGAGAGCAGCTTGGTATCCAGAAAACATCACCTGGTTGGATCCTAAAGCTTCCCTCTAAGGAACAGGAAACAGGCAGGCAAGTGGGTGCTTGTGCCCTCATCTCTCTGAAGCAAGCATAGTGGTCACTTGTCACCGAGTGTGTAAGGCCACAGAGGGGCAGATAGATCCAACCCTCAAAAGATCCTTCCAGAGCAGCAAGAAAAAGGATGCTATGGGATGGGGGACTTAGGTCACAGTCAGGAATACTACTCTGGAGTCACACCCACACCAACTCATAACCTCAGGAATCTGTCAGTCTTGTGAAAGGCAATGTCTTGGACTGGGGTATCATCACAGAGTCCCAATTGTCTGATAAGCCAATATCTGGAGGCTGTTTGGAGGCTGGGATCCAAGGGTAGGATGTGGCATGATGTATCTTATGAAAGACATCTTCCAGTTGTAAATTATCATCTTCTCAGATGTCTTCATGTGGTAAAGAGGGTAAGAGAGTTTCCCAGACCCTTCTTCCTCCTCCTCTTCTTTTTCCTCCTCTTTCTCTTCTTCTGTTTTGGGGTTTCTGAGACTGGTTTTCCTGTGTAGTCCTGGCTGTCCTGAAACTCACTTTATAGGCCCAGCCGGCCTCAAACTCAGAGATCTGCCTGCTTCTGTCTCCCAAATGCTAAGATTAAAACCTAGCAAGGTTGGGATTGCAATGAATAGATTTGGTTTGGGGAGAGAGGAACACAAGGTTGTCAGACTGAGTGTCCTTGGCACCTCTGTCAGAAGCCCTTCTAGAAGTCAATTTTGTTGTTACCGCAGAGACTCCTTAGCTAAGGAGACTGACCCTATAGAACTAGGTTCAAAGATATAGAATCCCTGAAAAAGCCAGCAGGAACAGCAAAGACCAGTATTAAAACTCCTAGGATCTTGGTCCACAAAATAATTTGTACTACCCCATAAGTTAAGATGCTTTAAAAGGAATTAGAAACAATGAAGGAACCAGATGTTGCAAGTTCTGAGTTTAGCTCTTAGAAAAAGTGTGGTGTGAAGAAAACATATGTTACATCTTCCATTTGTAAGGAAGGAAGGAAGGAACATGAAGTCTAGGTGGAAGCAAGGGTCCTACGGGTCTCAACAGCCAGATTAGGTTGCACCAGGTGTATCTAGGTTCTGGCTTCCTACAAACAGAACTTCACCAGCTGAAAATTCACCTTTGAAAGAACAGCTGCAGTGACTAAGCCACTGTTCTGAGGACAGTGTCTTTGGATTTCTATTACTGTGATAAAACACCATAAAGAAAATATACTTCGGGAGGAAAGGGCTTATTTTTCTTACAGTTTCACACCACTCTGCACTTCTTAAAGGAAGTCAGGACAAGAATGGAAACAGGACAGGAATCTGGAACTAATGTAGAGGTCATGGAGGAGTGCTGATTATTGGCTTATTCCTTATGTCTTGCTTAATCTTATAGCACCCAGGACCACCTGCCCAGGGGTGGCACCACCCATAGAGAGCTGGGCCAACCAGTATTAATTGTGAATCATGAAAATGGCAACACAGGCAGTTTGATGTCGACATCTTTTCAGTTGAGGTCCCCTTTTCCCAGATGACTCTAGCTTGTGTCAAGGTGACCAAGAAAACAAAATAAAAACAAACAACAACAACAACAAAACCAAACAAACAGAAAAAAAATACACTGTTCTAGAACCTTGGTCTCACCTGCTATGCTTTTGGGAATCAGTCACCCCCTCAACTGCTACAGAGGTTTGGCCCTTGCACTCTTCTTCTAGAGCCACGCCCACTCACACCAATCAAACATCTTGGCAATAAAGCATGGAAATCTCCTCAGGGGCAAAGGCCAGGAGAGAGACAGTCCCATTTTATATTGAGAGAAACTCAGGGAAGCTGCCCTCTGTTCCATTCTGGGTGGGTGGAGAGAGAACCTAGACAGGTTCCATAGGTGGGTGCCAGGAGAACAAAGAAGACATATGGCTGGTAAGAGCAGCCTTGGCCCATGAGTGTCAGACCCTGGCACTGATGCTATGGGGATTCTCTGTCCTGGAAAGTCTCTCACCTGCTGTAGCTCAAAGCAGCATAGTAAAGAACAAGAGCCTAGGAGAAAATGCCCTTGGTTTCCCCAGCTCATTGGCATTCACCCTAGGACTATGGCTGTTGCTGTGGCAGGGCCAACTGTCAGGCTGAGCACATGGACAACTATAGAGGTCCTGAGCCTTACTTGTCTTATGCTGGTAACACATGGGAGTTGATGGCTCTCTTGAAGATCAAGTCTCCTAGGGATGAGGTGGGCTTCTGAAAGAACTAGAATCAAAGCCTTAAACTAACCTCATATTCTAGTGGAAAATACTATACAAGATGTGGCTCAGACTGAGTTCTGTAGGACTGTTATCAGAACCTGAGTGGCAAAGGACCACAGAGATGCTTCCAAAAGACTTTCTTCTGGGCTGAAACTCTGTTAAGTTCAATTATAAGGAGAAACAAAGTAAAACACAAAATAGCTGTACCTACCCACACAGGAAGAATACCACTCCAGCCTCCCTCCCTCCCTCTCCCTCTCTTTGTGTGTGTGTGTGTGTGTGTGTGTGTGTGTGTGTGTATACCAACCTCAAGTGTTGTTTCTCATGCATCCTCTACCTTGTTTGGGACAGGGTCTCTCACTGGTCTCCAGTTCACAAGGGAGCCAAGGTTTTCTGGTTAGTGAGCCCCAGGAATCCACTAATTTTTGCCTCCATGGGGCTAGGACTATAAGCACCTGCCACTTTGCCTGTTTTTTTCATGGGTTTTTGGATCAAATTCAGGTCCACAGCAAGTACTGTGGCAGTTGCACTCTCTAGCCCTACCTTAGCTTTGAATAAAGTCTCTGCTTTGTCTTTCTCTGACATATTGCCATAGTAAGTGAGGAGTGAGGTGAGGCTTCGGGTTCTAGATGCTGAGAAGTCAAAGAGCATAGCTTTAGAATTTGAGAGGGCCCCATTCTGCACCATGACATGAGGCAACAGAGGTTGAGACCTAAGCCAGCTGCAAGATTCACCTCTCTCAGGACAGTTAGCCATTCCCTAGGCCTCAGCACAAACCCTCATTGCCTCAGCTCTTTTAAGGCCCACTGCCAATACTGTTGCATTCAAGTTTTTTTCAAGGACAAGTATGGTGGCGCATGCCTTCAGTACCAGCACTTTGGAGGCAGAGACAGGCAGATCTCTGTGAGTTCAAGACAGGTCTGGTCTACAAAGCAAGTCCAGGAAAGCCAGGGCTATTACACAGAAAAACTCTGTCTTAAAAAACCAAAACCAAACCAAACCAAACAAACAAACAAACACAAAAAGAGTTACTATTAACATGGCCATTTGAGATATCTGAGTTGAAGGTGTCTGTTGAATGCCTTCTATATCAACCCAACTGAGACTTCATTGTGCATGGCTATTTCTGAGATGCCTCTGATCACAGCAGGTGTTCCCTAGCAGGTCTGCCCTTGACTGACTTTGATGTTAATTGTTCTGGTCTGTATTCTGTTTAGTACAATCCCTTATGTGAAGGGAATCACACTAAGAAATGAAGATGAAAAAGGAAACCTGTTAGTTAAAGCATGAGGATTTCTATGAAAAGACAAATCTAGAGTTAGGTGTGGTAGCTTGTGCCTGTAATGACAGCACTTGAGAGGCTAAGGTAGGAGGATCATCGTGAGTTTAAGGCTAGCCACTATAGTCTAAGACCTTGTCTCAAAGAAAACTAAGTACATTATCTTTATCGTTACTGTGACTACTTGACAAAAGCAACTTAAGAAAGGCAGGGTTTATTCTGACTCACAATTCCAGGGCACAGAACCCATCATGGTGTTCCAAGGTAGCAGGACTTGAAGCTGTGAAGGAAGCAGAGAGTGTTGAATGCTGATGCTCAGCTCTCCTTTTTGTTTAGTCTGGGACCTAAGCCTACCAGATGGTACTATGATTATTAACCTAATCTAGAAACTCCCTCACAGGCATACTGAAAAGTTTGTTTCCATGAGTATCCTAAAGCCCATCAAGTTGTCAATGGAGATCTCATTAAGTACTCAAGGCAGACACGTATCAGGGCTCTCTGGCTCTTACTCACCTGTCCTGGGTCCTCAGGGATCACATGCCCATGGTGGAGGCTGGACATTGTGTGCTGAGTCTCCACTTGTTACCCTGGGAGAGGAAGGAGACCATGGTACTGTAAGGGGGCCAGAGGACATCACAACAAAACAAAACAAGACAAGATGTCTCTGTAGAACAAAATGTTTGTGAAATCAACTTTTAGTTTTCATGTTTTCACTTCTCATATTCTCATTTCCATCTTTTGTAATAGAGTTTATGTTTGTTCCCTTCTGTTTTTGTAGTCCAAGTTACCACACACCCACAAGCATCCCTGTGTTGTCCCTACTCCTTTCCTACAGGATTTCAAGTCAGTCTTTCCCTGCTGTCCCCCAAGGCTGCTTCTCACTAACCTTTGGAGTGAGCATCATGACCTGACTGGGGGTCAGGACAGGATTCTGGGTTCCTGATAATCTCCACATTTCCCACCCAGTGTGTGCTCTTGAGGTATTCCTATCTCTCCAATATTCTTTGTTTATATTTTCTTCAATGGAAGCTTTACCGTTCCTCAACCTTTGATTTTATCTGCAAATATGATAGGCATCAGTGTGACTTCAACATCTTCATCATCTTGATGGATATTGGTGGTAGAGCAGGTCTTAAAGACATGGAAGAAAAATTGGTGAGGGAGACTGGCCCTGGGCCTGCTTTCTGGAGGCTGATTCCCCAAGGATGGTGTATACAGCTTCATCCTGCCCACAAATGTGCTCAGGTGTGGTTTCTTTCTTGGATACCAAACAGGTCACTGAATACACAAAGAAAACAAGGATACTTGTTTCTGTTTATTCTTCATTTAGTATTCTAGAGGCCATAGCCTATCAAATACCAGGTGTGTAGTTCATGTTCTGGGTCACACATGAGAAGAGCTGTAATCTGCCTGGGGTTGCATGACTGAGACCACAAGATGGTGTCCTCCTGACCTACTTTGTGGTTCAGCCTCACTTTGGTACAGCCTGTGCCCAAATGGGCCCTGGCATTATTCTGCCTCAGCTGAACCATTGACTGACTCTTTCCCAGATTTCTTTACTGACTCCAGGGGAGGCTAGTGCCATGCTGTGCAGCATTCATAGGTTTTAGGCAATATATATTATCCTTGGGAACAGAGTGAGACTAAAGGGAGGGGGCAGGAGATAGAAGGCAACTGACAAATGCTCACTTCTGTGTCTTAAATGCTTTCCTCATTCTCAGAGTGTAGCCATCCTGAAAGAATGAAGATATTCAAGGAGATGCACACCTGTGCCCTCACTTTGGCTGTCAGATTATGGAAACAATGGTTCCCAAGGAATTAGAATTTCTGAAAGGATCTTTTTTCTTTCTTTCTTTCTTTCTTTTTTTTTTTTTTACTTTTTTTTTTTTGAAGGAAAAAGCTGAAGTCTCGGACCAGGATGAGGAGGAGCCTAGACCATAAGAGATTTCACACAATTCTAACAACTTGTCAGACCACCTTGCAGAAGTGATTAGAATTAAGACAATGATTGATGGGCAGGGCCACATCTTGACCAGAACTTAGCTATGTTTGCCCCTTGCCCTTTGTTTAGACCTAAAATTCATGTACAAATCTCTAAATAGAAGATGTGGTTACTAGATGCTAGATACTAGAATCTCTCCCCAATGTAGGTGGTTATACTGAATGCATCTCCTTTCTCTTCTTTACATTGTTACTTGTCTTGTAAGCAGCCCATTGAGGACAGGTTGCTGAGTTTGGCATGTAAGGGCCATCAGAGCCCAGGTTCTGGCCCTAATAACTCCTGTAAGAAGTTCCCTAAGAAGGCATCCCTACTTACCCATAGCAAAAATAACTCAAGGGAAACTTGATAGAGGCCCATTATTGTCTGTTGTTGCCTTTTGGGTCCTAGAGCAGCTTCCTAACATAGACTAGCAGTGAATAGCTCTTACTCTTGTGGAAAAACACTAAGGTGGGCCACAGAGTCATAACTCTGAGGTTAAAAAAAAAATCCCATGAGAGCAATTCTCCATATTTTGAAAATAGAACATAAAAGTAGATAAACTCACTGAAAGGTGGGAAAGTACGCATCTCATATTACTTCAAGGTAAAATATTTTACCAGCACCATTATCAGAATTTATTCAACTTTGACTTTGTTAGCTTTTATTAAAAAAAACACATCAACAAGCTAAATGTGGTGGCACATACCTGTAACCTGGGAGGTGGAGACAGAATAATCTGGAGTTCAAGACCAGCCTTGGCTACATTGTGGGTTAAAGGCCACCCTAGGCTATATTAGGATATGTCTCAACTCCCTCCTCAAACAACAACAAAAACCCCAAATCATCAAAATCTGAAAGTAGCAGTATTTTCAGCAACTGATTCTTTCCTGCCTTTCTGTTCAGATTACTTCAAGTGATGATTAAAAATATTCTAGGGACAGTGAAATGGTTCAATGGGAAAAGGCACTTGCTGCCAAGTCTGATTGCCTGAGTTTAAGTCCCAGAACCCATAGCAGAGAGAACTGATTCCTGCAAGTTGTCTTGGACCTCCACATACAAGCTGTGACTTGTGTGTGCCCCTTCTTCAAATTCACCCACATAAACGAACAAACAAACAAGTAAATAAATGACTGGAGAAATGGCTCAGTGGTTAAGAGTATGAACTACTTTTGCTGAGGACCTGAGTTTGGTCCCCAGAACCCACATCAGGCATTTCACAACTGTAACTCTATCTCAAGATCCAATACCTCTGGCCTCCTTGGGCACTCATGGGCACATACCCACTCATAGATTCTTGCATAATTAAAACTAATAAAAATCTTTAAAATAAAGAATTTTAGTTTTCATTAAATATTCTTCTTGGTATTAAGTAAAACTCAACATCCAAATCTTAACAACTGGAGCTAGAGAGATGGTTCAGCTCTTCCAGAATACTGGAATTTTGTTCCCTGCACCCACACTGGGCAACCTATAATCACCCATACCTAGGGGATCTAATGCCTTCTAGTGTCTGCAGGTATTGCACCCACATGTCCATACTCACCCACAGAAAGACATATAATTAAAAATAAATGTAAAAAAATCAGTAACTTTAAATAAATAAAACATTCACAATTAGAAGAAGCTATTGGACATGGAAAAATCTCATTAATGATAAGCATTATTATCAAGTATTAATGTCATATACCATTATTATTAGAAGTCTTATTACCATTATGTAAGAACTTTCACATCTTTGTTTCTAGAGAAGTAGATCCATAGTTAAAGGGTACTAGTTGCTCTTCCAGAGGACCAGGGTTCAGTTCCCGGCATATATGTGGCAGCTAACAACCATTTATGTTTCAAGTTTTAGGGAACCAAATTCCTCTCCTGGCCTCTGTGGACAATATTACCTCTTTGTCTGGGTACATATCTTAAGAGCTGTTGGCTCATTTATTTTATTTTTTTATTCTAGGCAGGAAAGCAGGCCCATTCCTAGTAACTCATCTGTCCAGAGAAGACTTCTTAGTTTAAGGTGTGTATGTGGTTGCATGTGGAAGTGAGTGATCAATCTTGGGTGCTGTGTCTCAGGATCAATCCACCTTTTTTGAGGAATAGTCATTCACTGGGATCTGGTGCTCACTGATGAGGGTACGATGGCTGACCAGTGAGCTCCACGGATCTTGTGTATCCACTTCCGCAGCACCGCCACACAAGAACTTAATGTGGGTTCTAGGAATTGAGCTCACATTGCTTGAAAGTTAAGAGCTTCCACAACTGAGCCATGTTTGTTCTCTTAGCAGGAGTGTCCTTTTGATGTTTTTCATCTCTCTCACACTTTTGTGGTTGTTTGAGAAAGTCTCATTATGTAGCCCAGGCTGACCTGGAACTTACAGAGATCCCCCTGCCTCTGTTTCCTCAACTTGGGGGCTAAAGTTGTGTCTCTTGCCCTGCCCAGTCTCTCTCTCTCTTTCTTAGTACTCAATCTCTGGAGATTTTTCCTAATGTGCCTGCTTGTTCATTTACTCTCTATCGTCCTATACAAGTGTGTCCATCAACTCATTTATTGATTTTCATATTTTCATTTTTTAAAGTGTTATTTGTCTCAACAATATTAACCAACCAACCAACCCTCCCCCCCAGAGCTCCCAGGGACTAAAACATGGAAAGACCCATGGCTTCAGTTGCATATGTAGCAGAGGATGACATTGTATGGCATTAGTGGGAGAGGCCTTTGGTCCAGTGAAGGCTTGTTTTCCCAGTGTAGGTGGGAGTGGGTGGTTGGGAGTGGGAGCATCTTCATGGAAGTGAGGGGGATGGGAGTGGGGGGGGGGAAGGGAATAACATTTGAAATGTAAATACAGAGAATATCCAATAAAAATTATAATAATAAAAAAGTGTTGTTTCTCCTCAAGTCCACCTGCTGAGCCCCAATGATGCCCTGCTACCTGTCCTGCTCATTGTATACTTTCTTCTTTCCTGACTCTCTTCCTTTCATTCTTTCTGACCAAGTCTTATGGGCCCAGGCTTGCCTTGAGTTCATTATGTAAACAAAGATAACCTTACAGTGATCTTCCTGCCTCTACCTCCCAAATACTAAGATTACAGTCATGGGCTACCATGCTGGTTCAGGCTGTGCTGAAGATTGAACTCCTTTCACAAGATGAGAAGCAGAGACTGGGGAACTTGCTGGAAACTCTAGGGCCAGAGAGCTACTAGTGTATGGAACACAGAAGCATAAACTAGAGACCTAATCTTCAAGTAAAGAGGAAGGAGAGAATTCGTTCCTAAAAAGTTGTCTTTTGACATCCCCATTTGTACTGACATCCCCATTTGTGGCATATGCATGCCCAGACACACATTAAATAGATATAAGAACTTATGTCCTCATAGGCTCCAGTTCTCACATCTGAACTTCAGGAGGCTGTCAGCAATAGAACAACTCTCCATTTCCTGGCTGGCCTGTGCAACCTCTTCTAATCCTTCCTTTTCTTCTCTAATCAAGGCCAACCTGACACAGGTTGTCCTCTCTGTTATCTGTGTTCTAGAAAAAAAATGCTATCCTCCAAGAATAGGGTTTCTAAACTATGTACATTGTGAGGGTAAATGGAACTCTTTCCACCATCATTATGACCAAGTATGTTGAGAGAAAGTGCTTCTTCAGCTGACCTACATTACAAATCTCCCTCTGGTGGCAAGCACCACTATGCCAAAATTGTCACCCCTACCAGACAGTTTTGCAATAGTGTGCATGGTTGTGAGGTGGGACTGTAGAAGAGCTCCTAGGTCTTCTCAGAGGCAGAATGGTCCTACAGTTATGATACTGTGTTCAATGAAAGAGCTAACAGGGTGTTTCACACTAGATGTTTTTTGGCCTTATCAAAAACTCAAACTGAAATAACATCCTACTTTGCACACAGTTCAATAATCTCCCTTTGATCTTTGAATTATTGAACAACTTTTCTTTTTTGAAAAACATTGTTACATATGTGTGTATGCATCTATGAGCATAGGCACACATGTGGAGGTCAGAGCACAACTTTAAGGAGTTGTCTCCCTACACTGCCTGGGCCTTGAGGAGTAGTCTTTACCTTCCTTTTTTTCTTTTAAAGACTTGTTCTGTGTAGTTCAGGCTGACCTTAACTAGATACATAGCAGAGGAAGACCTTAAACTTTATTTTGATCTTCTTGCCTCCACTTCCCTGAGTGCTTGAACTACAGGTGTCTTAGTTAGGGTTTTAGTGCTGTGAAGAGACACCATGACCAAGACAATTCTTATAAGGCAAACATTTAATTGGGTTTTAGTTTCAGAGTTTCAGTCCTTATCAACATAGTGGGAAGCATGGCATCATGTAGGCAGATTTGGTGCTGGAGGAGCTAAGAGTTCTACATCTTAATATGAAGGCAGCCAAGAGAAAATTATATCTTCTACAAGCAACTATGAGGAGGTTCTCTTCCACACTGGACTGAGCTCGAGTAGAGTACTAGGAGACCTCAAAGCCAGCCTACACCGTGACACATTTCCTCCATCAAGGCCACACCTCGTAAGTGTCACTTCCCATGGCCAATCATTCAAACCACCACAACAGGTGTATGTCATTATGCCCAACTTATGTATTATTAATCAGAAAAACAAGGGTTTCCTCATACTAGGCAAGTACTCTAGCAACTGAATCCCTTTGATGAACTCTATATACTTAACTTGCAGACCCACCTCAATGATCATGGAATTTCAAAGAACAAAACTTTGCCTCTTTACTTGCCAAATATCCTTTTCCTAGTGGCACAGACAAAGGCTACCTACCTATCCTGACTTCCTGATGTCCCCATTATATCAGACAGAAAAGCAAGTCAATGTGCTTGCTGTTTTAACAACGAATCACCTTAGTTACCATCGATGAGGAGAATGCACAAGGTCTTTTCCCCCAGGTGAGCAAGCCAGATGTCACCCAGCCTCCTCCTCTAGGGTGTAGTCTTGCCCCCAGGGCACCTGAGGAGTTGAGCACAGTAAAGGCTGCCTAAAGGCAGGTGGCACTCATTCTCATGTTATTAAATTTAAGTGTCAGGCTGTAGTTTTGGGGATCACTAGAAGTGAAAAAATATGGTTATTCAGGCTTACTGTGAAGATAATGTAAATGTCAAGCTGCTATATGCATAGCAACTTCCAAGCAAGTTCTATAAAACTGTGACCACACAAACACCAAGCAGTAGAAAAACATCATTTTTCATTCCATTCTCTCTCCTCCCTAATTAACCCTCCTATTCCTCAGTTCCAACAATTTAATTATACATATGCTTGTGTGTTCTTGTGAGTATGTGCACTGAGTACAGGTGCCCTTGGAGGCCAGGAAAAGGTATCACATTCCCTGGAGCTGGAGGTACAGGCAGTTGTGAGCTGCTCAGTGGGGGTGCTGGGAACCAAACTCAGGTTCTGTGAAGTAGTGGTGTCTTAGGGATTGGTTTCTATTGCTGCAATGAAATACCATGATCAAAAAGCAAGTTGAGGAGAAAAGAGTTTATTTGGCTTGCACTTCCACATCTTAGTTTATCACTGAAGGAAGTCAGGATAAGAATTCAAAAAGGGCAGGAATCTGAAGGCAGGAGCTGACAGAGTCTATGCATGGAGGAGTGTTGCTTACTGACTTGCTTTACATGGCTTGTTCAGCTTGCTTTCTTATTGAACCCAGGACCACCAGCCAAGGAGTGGTACCACCCACCACAGTCTAGGCTCTCCCCTGTAGATCACTAGTTGAGAAAGTGTCTTACAGCTGGATCTCATGGAGGCATTTCCTCTACTGAAACTTCTTCCTCTATGATGACTCTAGCTTGTGGCAAGTTGACACAAAACTAGCTAGTACAAGCAGTATGAACTCTTAATCAGTGAGCTGTATCTTCGCTTCACTTCTCCTTGTGTATGTATGTGTGCAAAGGACAACCTCAGGTGTTATTCCTCAGATGCCATCCATGCTGGGAGCTGGAGAGATGGCTCGGTGGTTGAGAACACTGGATTCTCTTCCAGAGGACTTGGGTTCAATTCCCAGCACCCACATGGCAGTTCCCGACTGTCTGTAACTCTGGATCTGGCACCCTTGAGCAGACATGCAAGCAGAAAACCAATGCACGTAAAAATAAATAAACTTTTTAAAAAGTCTTTTGCTGTCCTGGAACTCAACAAGTAGACTAAGCTGGCTGGCTGGCAAGTCCCATCTACCTGTTTGCCTCCCTGAAATTATCACTGTAAGCTACCATCTGACTTCTTCCACCCTCAGCTTTTTGGTACATATTTATTTATATTACTAATTTATTTTGACATAGGTTTTCACTATATACCCCTGGCTGGCCTGGAACTATGTAGACCAGGCCTGCCTTTGACCTCCAAGTTCTGGGATTAAAGATGAGTGCTACCATGCCTGGCAGTGTGAAGTTTTTTGGTTTTGTTTTCTTTTTAAAGTACTGAGGATAAAACTCAGGTCCTTGTTTACAAGGCAACTAAGCTACTTTTCCAGCCATTAAGACAGGCAAGTTCGGGTGGATGAAGATAAAGTGTTGGTTTTCTAGGGCACATGCTCTGTGTGTGTGTGTGTGTGTGTGTGTGTGTGTGTATTCCCTTTCAAGTCTGACTGCTGAAGGACTTAGGATACCCACATCTGAGTGCCAATGAACATCCATGCTTTTCCATTCTAACCCCCAACTAAAGAAACTGAGGAAATGGCTAGGTTCAGAAATCTAGAAGAAAAAGAATAATGATAGAAAGCAAAATACCTGAAGGGACATGTAGACTAATTTAAACATTAAAGATGGAAGGCAACAGGCTAAAGCCAGTTAGAACAAAATCAGTGGCTCCACAGTAGATCAAGAGGTTTGGGATATGTTAGAATTTTTTGGCAAGAATGAAAATCCATAAATATATAAAGCAAGGGTAAGATGAGGCAATCCCCACTTGGCAATGACTACAAAATAAAAAGGCAATAGGTATTGGTCAAAACTACAGGGTAAGGTTGAAAAAAAGAATGGGATTTTGGTCTCAAACTTCTCCCATAAATTATGTTCTTGTTGCAGAGAAGCTGGGCAGGGTCTGCTTCAGGCACAAGACAAAGGCACACACCAGAAACAGGGCAACTGCACTACAGTTGTGTATGTTTGTGTCCCCATGTCGGGATGCGAAGAGAACACAGTTTCTAAGATATTCTGGCCCCAAACACATGCATGGGAGGATAGGTTCAATCAAGGGACACTCTACCAAAGGACCAGCTCACAGTTTTTTCAAATGACCAAGGCTATAAGAATCGTAGGTTAAGGAATATCCATATGGAAGAGGATCCGCTATGACTAGGCTGCCTAAAATTGGAAACAAAATAAAGTAAGAGCAAGCCCAGCTCTTAGTCATGACCTCATTTGAGTTGCACACTGAGAAGCACCAATGACTTGCACTTAGTATGTCACACATCAGTCACTATTGGTAGCACCTAGTGGTACTTGAGTACGAGGGGCTTGTCAATCTAAATCTGGCTATACTTTCTGTCTGGAAGTGATGCAAGCAGCTCTATCCACCAATGTAGGAGTTTGCCCATTCTCTCTAACCCTTTTCTTACCTTGGTGACATAACCACAGCCTGGTATTTGCAAAAATAAAGAGGGACTATTTCCCTGTGATGGAGGAACTGGAGGAGCCTCATTACAGTGAAAAATGTTAAATCAGGAAATGAGACTAGTAAATAGTGGTTTCAAACGGAATCTGAGCAGGAATGACACAAAACAGACAGGTATAAATGTCCATGCATCTAATCTTAATATTTACATATCTGTGGTACCTACACAACTGAGGGCTTTAGCAACTTAATTCCACAGGCAACTTGGAATAAGGGTAGAGGTGAGGAACTCAAGTGTCCTTAAATCACCAGCAATGCCTCCATCATTCTGACAGAAGGGTCTCTCTTCATTGTCACCAGTTCCACTGGTAATTTTCAAAGCACAGACACCAGTGCCCCCACAACTCAGAGAACAGAACAGTTAAGGTTTATTGACCCATCCATTGTTGGTCACCATTGAACAAAGGAAAGACTACAGAACTGACCATGAGGCATCATCATTACATCCCTATCATACCATGTATTTTCAGTCCCCAAAAAGTTATTTCTTAAAAAAAAAAAAAAAAAAAAAAGCTGAGCAGTCTATCCTGCAAAAGCAGGTAGCAACAAAACTTGTACACAATTACAAAATTCATTTGTTTTCAGTTAAACAGAATTTGATGAAAAAACTGTTCTCAGGACAGTTTGGATTAAAGCCAGCTACAAATGGCCACCTTCTGAGAATCAATATTAACCAATAACTGTGGAGATTCAAATGATGTGCACAAATGGCCCAAGAATGTGGAACTCAACTATTTAAAAGACTTATAGGAAGATACTTCTGATTCCCCAAAGCCTATATTTAAAAGGAATCTTTAAAACACCAGATACTAACTTCCCTTTTTTCTCTAGACTTTGAACCCCAATTTAGCTCCCTGCCCTGGAGAAAAGCTCCCAATGGTCTTCTTCCCAGCTGGAGTCCTCACTGAGGAGCATTGAAGAGGATGCTAAACATCACAAAAAAATTATCAAATGTCTTAAGTGCTAAAGCTACAAGCAAGGAAAACCTACTTGAATAGTTTTCCTTATTGTTTGAAGACAATATCATCACTATGCTACTTTTGGGCACAAGTGATCCTCCAGCTCAGCTTCCCAAACAGAGAATATGGTAACAGTAGGTACCACATCTGGACTAAATCTGCTTTTAAAGAACACTTAGTAAGGATGTGCACTGGCAGTATTTGAGTCAATAATTATCTCACAACTACTCCCAAAACACCAATCAGACATCAGAAATTAACAAACTGACTTTGAATGTTCTAATAAAATTAAGATGGGATTTATAAAGAAATTTGAAGAAATGAAAGCTACTCATTTTATACTAAGGAAACGCACCATTTCCCCTCTCTTGCACGCACATGCACACACACACACACACACACACACACACACACACACATACACATGAGAGCCCAACTACAGGGAATAGAGATCAACTTAAGGCCTGGGAAAGCAGTGCTCAGGCTCTGTCCCCCCAAAAAGGCTCATCATCTCAGTCACCATTCTCATTAGCACCAGTGAGGGCCACATGCAGGTTCATGTGGTGAATGACTGAGTACCAGGCAATCTTTTCAAAGAGAAAGACACACTCTGAAACAGAAAAGCAGAGTACATACAGCCTGGAAAAACCACAAATGTATGCCAACTAGTTTTAAAGGGAGATTTTGCAACCTGGAAATGTTAGCTCCATTGCTTACTTTGAGTGGGGAAAAACATATTTTAGGTACTCAATCCTTTCCACATAAAGAAAACAATAACAAGTTCATAGGTTAACAAAGAATATATTAAAAGTTTACATTCTTTCCACAACTGCATAAAAAAGCAGGCATCTTAAATAATTACAAGAAACAATGAGCTTTCTATACTTGCAAAAATTAATACAATCAGAAAAACATTTACAAGAATATCTTTACTATCTAAAGATTTACAATGGTGAAAGACCTATTTATTTCACACTAAACATCTGCCTGCTGAGATAACATTCTCTAAAAAATTGTTTACTAAATAAAGTGATTAATGTTTTTATTACTTTGTTTCTTAGCATTTAAAATAGTTACATGAATGGAAGGATAGTGTTTGACATCAAAATAAATTCTTGCAGCCTGATGTCTTTTAAGATACAGTATAAAAAGCAATAGAAAAACCACAACTGCATTATAAATGTTTTTGGTTCAAAATTTTATTTGAAATCTTATGTTTTCTTCCTAGACCAAAAAAAAAAAAGGGGGGGGGGGGAACAAACACTGGTAATTTGTAAAACCTAACAAATAGGCAGAGCCTGTATTTAGATCAAAAATACTTTTTGTCTTTTTTGCAACAATGTTATTTTATAAATCTTCAAAAATGTAGCATAGGTTCAAGTCTTGGGGTACTGAGCTGGCAACTCCAGGTTTGAAGGAGATGACCATGCAGGGAGATGGTCTTAAAAGAAGTAACCCTCTGAGGAGAGACCATTCACTCACCACAGGGAATGAGTTCAGTGGACAGCTACCTAGTCTGGCACTAGCTTCATTCATTAAATGGTGGACACTTTTAGTTTATCTCTAAAATGCATAGTTCAAGAAAGCAGATGGCAAGAATTAGTAACTGCAACCTAATTTTACTTCCCTTCTTTGCTAAACTTAAAAAACAAAATTGGAAATGCAGACATATTTAGGGATTTCTGATAGCTTTTTCAAGTGAAAAGACATATAGCTTCTATAACATACAAAGTCAATTAGTACTTTATTTTAAAAAAGTTTCAATATAAAGATTGCCTTTGCTACCTTGGGTGTAAAATGCTGGTGAGTAGATGGGCCAGTTTCTCTGTCAGAGCACACCTTGAAAATGTGAAGAAACAGCTTGCAGTAAAAGTGAATAGGGAGTTTGTATCCCCCTAATTTCCTTTACAGGTGTGATCTTCCCTTTGTCTTTTGAAATATTTCACTGAACTTTGAATTCTGCCTATGGAGAGAATCAATTACAACCTGCATGGAACAAAACAAAAACAAAACAAGAAAAAGCAAAAGAGGAGCCCAAACCCTAAATACCAAATCAAGTAGCAAAAACTCATTTTGGACCCTTGCTAGTGCTTTAATACATATTTGCATATCAGGTAGTGACATTTTCACTGCTATCCACTCCAATATCCCATAGAAGTCCTCACAAAAGACAGGCAGAAAATGTGTATGTTGTGTGTACAGTTCTTGAAAAGCACATGGAAGCTGCAACATGGCATTTCTTCTAATCTCTGAAGCCTCTAGAGAATGATGGTCTGTGCTCTGCTAACCTCATGCTAGCACTGCTTATCTCAATGACACCTGAGTTTCAAGTTGACAGAACAAAAATTGTCAGTTCTAAAGCGCCAGTTGAAAGCCATGCTATGATAGAGAGAACATACCACAGAGTTCAGCAGCTTTCACAAATAACCTGTTGCAGCTGACTGTAGAGTACCCCACAAACATCCTTCTATTACTCTGCCTCCCTTAGCACGTGACCATCACTGATTATATGAAGTGACTGACAGATCGTTCTTTTATAAAAAATCTAAATGTGACTATTGCTGATTTAAATTCTCACAATTTTAATACAAAAAGAAAGTTTCATAGGACCACAAAATACCAAATATTTTTCTTATCAAGTGTCAGGATAATTTACTAAAGTCGGGGCTTGTCTTTTCTTATTGCTAAAGTATTCTAAAATCTGCATCAATACTGCAAATAACTCCCCTTCTTCCTTGTATGTTTTTGGCCTTAGAAACATGGCTAAGTATTACCTCAAACTCGGGTGTCTGCAATAATCAAAAAACACTTCCTGAGTATCCCACTACCCAGAAACCAAAAACCAAAAACCTCAATCACCAACATTAACCCAACTTCACAGTAATAAAATCAAACCCCTGCTGCTGAGGTCCATAAAGCTGTGAAGTCATTCCTAGCCAATATTAAGTCATCCCAAACTTAAACTTCAAACATAACAATTTCCAACCTTTATTATTATTATTTTTTCAAATATTCTGCTTTAGAACACAGTTCACAAGCCAAGGGCCTGTTGCTTTGTGACAGATGAAAGGGGTAGGTCTTTTAATTGTGTGTCTGCTCATGACTCCAAAGACTGAAGGCAGTCTTGAATGTCCTATGGCAGAGCTTGCACATGAACTGTCTTTTAAATGTGATTGCTGAAAGGGGTGGGGCATGGTAGAAGAGGGTATCTGACTCCTGGGGTGCAAACAGCTTCTCTGTAGCTGGGGTTGGGTTCTCAGGCAGGCCTGTGGGGCTGTCGGGCTCCAGGGGCTGAATCTTGGGCAAGGGTGGTGGAGGTGGCAGAGGTGGTGGTGAGGGGGAGTTTGTGGGCACAGGACACACTTCTGACTCTTTCTGCACAGGCTCTTCTGTAGCCTGAGACATGTGAGACTGGAAGTGACTCCAGAGCCTGAAGTTGGTACGGAAGGCTTTGTGGCATACGTGGCAGATGAAGGGCTTCACAGAACACAGCAGCTCCTGGTGCCGTTCTAGCTGCTTGTGTGCTGTGAACATCTTTCCGCATTTCTCACAGGGCCATAGGCCGGCCTCCTTGCTGGGGCCGGCCTCCCTGGGAGCTGCACTAGCCTCAGGAGCCTCCTCCTCTGCCTCCTCCACAGGCTCCTCTTTGACTTGGACTTTCAGTTGCTTTGAAAGACTCAAGTCTTCAGGGAGGCAGGAGGAATCCTCAGAATCGAAGTTCACTTGTTCTGAAGAGTCACTAAATGCTGTATCCTCTTTTGGAGTGGCCACATGGTTTACCTTGCTGGGCTCAGTCTGAGGCCTGGAAGCAGCTGACATTTCACCGTTGTGGTCCAGGGTGGGCAGGGAGAAGTTCTCTGCTGAAGCCATGTTGTTCTGGTTATGCACTTCTACCTGGTGCCGCCAGATGCTGAAGGAGGACTTGAAGGTACGCATGCACTCCAGGCAAGTCAGCTTTTTGTACTCACACCTGTCCTCATGCTCCTGCTTCAGCGCGGGGGAGAAGAACCTGAGGCTGCAGTAAGGGCAAACGGTGGCGTTCCGGCACAAGCGCTCGTGGTTGCCTTGCTCTAGAAGAGAAGAGAGCTTAGCATTACAGAGGCGGCACGGGTAAACCTCCTTGCTCTCTACCGCGCGTGCCAGAGCTCGCTCTTTTGGCTTAGCAGCTCTGCTTACTCCGAGGGGCCTCTCTCCCGGGTGCATCTTTATGTGCTGCTTAAACTGAGAGAGAAAGCGGTATGCCTTGCCACAGTAGGAACAAATGTAGGCCCCTTTGGCTCGGGAGCGCAAGTTCCTCTTGATGACTTGCTGTGCTGGGGAGCTACTCTGTCCCTGGAAGCCAGGCTTGCTGCGCCTCAGCTTAATGATCAGGGCCTTCTTAATCTCCCTCTCTCTCACTATGTCAATCAGCTTTCTTTGGAATTTCTCATCCAAAACTGCATGGGAACTAGAGGCTGGCGATGGGTTCTTCACTATGCCGTGTTGGGTCTGACAGTGTGTCCACACTTTGAAGTTGGTATGAAACCTCTTGTGACAGATATCACAAGCGTAAGGCTTCTCTGGGTTATGGTACATGTTAACATGGCGGTGAAGACCCGCGGTTGATCTAAAAATCTTAAGGCAATGTTTGCATTTAAATTTTTTGTTTGGTCTCGTCCCCTCCAACTCACCAAACTCCTCTCTGTTTAAGTCAGAATCTGGGAAGTTGCTGTCAAGGGAAGGAGGGCTCCTGCCCTCTTCACAGTTCTCTTCTGAGACAGTAGGCCCGTGTTCATTTGCCTTTGCCTTCTTCAAGGGTGACCTTCTGTCTGTCTGGAACCTTCTCTTTGCTGGAAGTCTGCTCATATCTCTCTGGTCTTCCTCTGTTTTGAGGGGCAGGTCTCTCGTAGCTGTTGCTGCTGCTGCATCTCCTCCCACAGTGACCCGGATGATGTCTGAGGGATCCGACAGTGGGCTGCTTGGCTCAGTCTTAATGCGTACCTCAGTCATAGGGGAGGCCTCCTCCCTGTCTGTCGACTGAGAAGCACTAAAGGACCTGAGGCGATGAGGCTGGAGCACTTGTGGCCTGTCATCCAGGGCTTTCTTTTCACTGCAATCTTTTAAAGATGACTTTTGAGACATCGCACAGAACACACTGCCAGGTGCCTCATTTGCCGCTGTGGATAATCCCTGGGATGACTTCAAATCTATGGAGGGGGAGTAAACAGGAACCTGGCTGTCCATAGATAGTGACCGCCTGAGGAGACTTTTCACTAATGGGCCACTTCTGTCAATGCTCTGGTTTGTAGAAACAGGCCCACCAGATGGGACCACCAGCCCTAGCTTAGAGTAGTAGAGCAAGTTCCTATCCTCCCCCTGTCCGCCTCCTTTGCTAGTTTCTTTTAAGAGATATGGAGTCTCTGATGAGCTATGAAGAGACAGAACAGGGGGCCTTGGTCTCTTCAGAGCCAGCTCTATAGCTTTCCCCTTGGGAAGCTGGCTGCTCAACCCTTTTTTATCATCTGTGGTCTCTCTGTCCTGTGAAGGCTTTGGGGGCAGGACTGTATTTCTTTTTACCAAACTGCCCCTATTAGGATCATCCAAAGCCCCAGGCTGTTCCAGAGACTTTGCATATACTGCAGCACTATCCTTTGTCCAGCTCTTTTCAGTTAATGACAGACTATGAAGCTGTTCTGGCGGCTTGGCCACATGTGGCTTACTGGTGCTGGTCTTGACTGAACCACTGGGAGAGGCCCGGGCAGCATGGCTGAGGTCCTGCATGGCTGGACCACTGGCTTTCCCTGGCACTTCGCTTCTGCCCTGACATACAATGACACTTCGCTTTTGAGAGCTGGTTTCATCATCTTCCACTGGCACTCTTTTCCTGTTGGGACAGGCTGGAAAAGGAGCCTGAGGGGCTTTGGCAACGATGTTGGTCAGGAAGGAGATACCAAGGCTATACCCCAGCTCCTGCACAGCAGCAAGGCTGCCCTTCTCCACAAAAAGGGAAGAAGAATAAATGTAGTTCAGAACGTTGTCAAAAGCATCAGGCTCACAGAAGTCCAGCTGAAAGACAGTCTGTGCCTCGTTCTCCTTATTCGTGAATAAACTCTGGAAGTACTCACTGCTGGCAGCCAAGACGTTCTTATGAGCTCGGAACTTCTGGTCTCCAACAATCAGGAGCACGTCACACAGCTGTCCCTTGAGGCGCTCCTCATTGAGGGAACTGAGCAGAGAGATGGCATGTGCTGGGTTGATGTAATGCAGTAGTCCCTCCATCCTGCAGTTTATCTAAAAGACAGAAGGTGAGGCCATCACCATTTGTATTCCATCAAAGTCCTGCTCAAAATCAATTTTCAATGACACTTGAAAATTAAGTTGAACATTTAGGGTCCTTACCCATCTGATGCTTAGTTACACCTACTTTATTCAGGAAATAAGTATGAACTGTCAAAACTTTTAGCCTGGCTATAAAGCTGATTAAGGGGTACTGAAAGTTCACTGAAATTTTGTTTAAATCTAAAAATGAAAGAAAGCAACTTGGTGGGTAAGTGTGAGCTTTGGGGCTAGATTCTAGGCTGTGGTGCCAGCTTCACCCTGTAGCTGATGCCACTGTACACAGGTCTCTGTGTAAAGTAACAACTGTATCTTCTTGCAAGGGTGTGGTAAAGATCAGATGAACAAGTGTCTATTGTAAACACTCAACAAATGTGCTACTAACTGTCAGGACTGCAAAAATAGGCTTAACTTAGTAAGAAAGGAGAAGGTCCAGATTACCACCCTGTCTCTGATACTTTAAGCAAAAGCAGGCTTTTCAGGTGACATGATGTGTGGGCTCTGCTATGTGAGCACCTTTTCTCTGTGACCTAGTTTTATATTACTGTCTTTATTTTAGTGTTTTCATGGAACTGGGGATGTAGCTTAGTAGTAGAGTACATGTAAGACTCTGAATCTCATTACCAGCACCACATTGTATGTATGTATGTGTATGTGTGGTGGGGGGGGTAAAGACAAAAACAAAGAATCAGACACTGATTTCCTTTTTCTTTTTTTTACTATTAGAATGTATTCTACTGAGAACCATACTCAGCAGAGCTCCCAGCTCTCCAGGGTCCACCTTTAGTAGTCATTTGGAGACTATGCTTTCAGAGAGAACAGAGTGCAAGATGCAAACAAGTGTGGCTCTGCCATTGGCCTTTCAGCTCTGCCACAAAAGATGAAGCTAGCACCCACCAGGTTTTCCTTCATTCCTGCCTGCCTTACTTTAACAGTGACATGCAGCCCTTTTACTTGTAATAAGGACTTGGATGAGATTCTTTTTTCTTTCTAGCTATTTCTATTTCTCATTCACTCCCAGTTCCCTATAAGAACCACACATCTGTGTAAAGACAACATCTCATCTTTTACAGGGGTCAGCAGAAAAGCACTAAGCTTAGACTATCACAAGGCTGACTCAGCTGTGCACTGGCGGTCTGTAGCACTGGAATTTCTGAAGATGTTGACACAGGGGAAACAGCAGACCAGAAGTAAAGATTGGGCAGACATTTGTCAAGTAGTTTTTGTTTTTGTCTTTTAAACTCAATTTAATGGTTTGAAACCAGCAATTAAAGAACAGATAAAGCACAAAAAGAGAAAAATGTCAGAAAGTACTAAATGTGGCAAGGGTTTGGGAAACCTGTTTCAGTTACAGACAGACATATCCCTATGTGCAAGGATGCATTCAGTAGAGTTGTAAAAGCAGTTTTTCTGGAAGGTAAGAGTCACATGTGTTTTTGGCTAGTCAGTCACTCTGAGCCCCAGTCTTTTCCCTGTACAGCAAACAGAGACAGTAACAACTTCCACACAGTGTTGCTGAGGGGCAAATGGCATGATTATTTCATCACTCACTCAGTTCCTACAAACAGTACCTACCTACCATGCATTCATCCAGTCATGGAAGTACATTTGAGAAGACTCAAGAAAGTAGGGCATGAGTATGGGGATTACAAAGAAAAGACAACACAACAGAGGTAAATACTAATGTGATATAAAACTGGAGCCAAGAGACGAGGGAGTCATGGACAAGATCATCTCAGGAGTCAGTCTGTAAGTCTGGGTAACTGTGAGGAGGTTTTTACTCTGTAGGAAATAGGTAGCCATTGGAGGACCATGGGCAAGAAACCTGAGTTATGCCTTAATTGTAACAGCTCTGGCTTCTTTGCAAATGACAAAGCAAAGGACATAAGATTCTACAGGCATGATAGCAGTAGCATGGGACTGACACTGATGGTAAAGGCAGAGCCATTACGTTTTCTAATGGAATAACTACAGAACAATGGGAAGAGTCAAGGATACCTCCAAAGATCCTGCCAGAACAGGGAAAAGGATGGTCTTTGAGATGGATTTGACAGAGAAATTAGACTGCATCCCTAATTCTCCTTTTCTAGGGGATTCATTTCTGACTCTCTATAGGTGAGTGACAACTTATCAATCTTACTTTTGTGCACATCTTTCTATTTCCTTTTCTGAGCTCCCTGGAATCTCTGCCCAAACACCTATAGACCATTGTATCAGGCTCTTCTTTTGAGGGAAAAACTGAGACACCAAGACAACTCAAATATATAGATGTAAGCTTAGATCTACATAGAATGTACTAAAACTCTACTAACCACAGAGGATGTCAAAAAGACAAGCACAGCCTAGTTCTTGCAGTTTAGTCTTACACAGGAATAGCACAAAACAATCTGTTGACAATGTACATCATGTAGCTAGAGAGAAATGTCTATGGATGTTAAAGGAGATGCAGCACAAGTGACAGCCACCAGCTCTAGGTGAAAGGTAGCCAGACGAGGAACCAAAGCATGGGGAAAAGACAAGCAGAAAAGGTGAGAAGACCTACAAGGGACAGGGGCAGTACGTGCAGCATCACAAACAAGAGAGAACAAGACTGGGAACTGTCATGACCCTGAGACAGATAAAAGGGCTCTGAAGACACTGGAGATCATAAGCAGAAGAACGACACCTGTTTCTACAGTTTCTAGAGAGACTGAAGAGAAGACTAGGTGATATGAATTCACCTTCACTTATGGGTTGCTTTTACACTTTAAGTCAATTATGAAGACTTGAAAACAATGGCCCCCATCCAGGTCCACCTGCAAATAAGGACTATTTGAATTCTTGCAGTTTGATTACAATAGGTGTAACTGCTCATTGAATGTAGCAACTAAAGTATAGACACTGCTTGAGAGATCAAACAAACAAACAAAAAAAGCAGAGTTGCAGAATGTTGCCTGACAATCCAGCACACTGGCTGGGGAAATGCAGATGAATCCTGCAGACTTGACTTCTCAGATCTGACCCTTTGACATCTCAGCTGCTCAGCCCTTACAACAGCAGTTGTGCTGCTGAGTGTACTTTCTCAATGAGTGTTAAAGAGTAGCACACTCATTTTCCTGCATGAATTAACTATAACTCTATAGCAGCAACAAATCTCATGTACAAATCATGAAGCTATCACTGTCCCTGGCTTGCTCATCTCTACCTGACTCATTATGCAGAAATCTCATCAATCAACAATGGCAGAAAAGACTGGAAGGTGCTCAGCAAGTGAATTATGGAAGAAAAGGACTATTAAGAGCAGAAGCAGCTGAGACAGCCCCCCCCCCCCAAAAAAAAAAAAAAAAAAAAAAAAAAAAAACAGATTCTGAAACAGGCTGCCTTCCTTGTTACATGGATCTCCCTACAAATACCTTCCCAAACTCTCTAAGATGGTTCTACTTAATGTTTTCTGAAGATTCAAAAGGGGAAGCATAGAGAGAATTGTGATGGTAAAAGCTCATGGCAGATGGCTATCCATGGGGAAGTCTTCAGTCTACTGCCACCTATCAGGAATGTAATCTTATTAGGACTGCTCATCTTTTCTGAACAGCACTTTCCTTGCCTGATCAGTGCTAGCTCTACCTATACCATGTATAAATCACACGAGGCATAAACAAGGCAACTTGTGAAAAGCCCAGTCTGCAGAGCAAATCCCACCTGGCAAGCACACATCTTTCTTCTCTCTTCCTCTCCCGAGTGTTTGTTAGCCCGCTGTACACTGTGCATCATAAGAGGTGCTGTTGATGGGAGGTGAGCTCGTTGGCTGGCTTCCTGTTCTCCTGCACCTCACATTCCTGTGACTGGGCAGACAACAATGTGATAAAGAAGGTACGGAGTGTAGAAGAACACTGAAGTCAGGAGGTTATCAATGTGGTCAGGAGGTGGTAGGGTGGATGAGTGAGTGACCAGTGGGAATTAGGGAAGGCTTGAGATATATTTGATATTGATGTTAAAGTCAAAGACCCAGAACTTCCAGAAATTGTATATGGCCAGGCTTAAAATCTTCTTAAGTTTGTCCTGGCCTCATGTAAACTTCCTATAAGAACCCTAAAGCTCCTCACAACTGGACTCAATTAGATAACTCCATGCCATTACACAAATACCTATGATACACTAGATGCTGAGGTGAGACAACCATATCTTAATATAAATTAATTCAACCCAAGCATTTCCATTCTTTTGTTACTTGGAATGAGGATTTTGAAGTTTAAGGAAGGTGGGCAATTTTGGCATAGAATATTCTGGAGAGAGATGCCTACGAAAGGGAAGCACACAGTCAGAAACTCAATAGGATACTATGAAGGGGAAGGTGAGAAGTAGATGAAAGGATTCAAAATGATCTCCCCATTTCAATTTAAGAGACTGGTGCCATAGCAAAAGATAATTATAAGAGCTAGGCTCTGGGACTAGTCCAAAAGTGTACACTAATAGTTCTGTGGGAAATATCCCTTTACTAACCTAAGGCTAAGCTCTGGGGATACTGCCTCTTTGCAATGTTGAAGAATGCATCCCTCTAGCTCCAGGGTCATGTTAGGTTTATGTAAGCATTCTTCAACATTTAACTACACACACACACACACACACCTCATCCTCAAGCTCTCTCTCTCTCTCCACCTGATTTTACTACATGGTGACAGGAAGTTGGCTGAGCTTCAGTGTTATAATTACTCACCTGGTAATATTGCAGACATCCCAGAATTATCTAAAGTGCCTCTGGTTTCAAAGCTAGACAAGCTTAAGGGAATCCTTCACGGTGTCAGGTTATTGTACTCCATTTCAACACATTTCAGCCTCCCTCTCTCTAGTTCAAATTTGATTCAAGCGCAGATTGTCAGCCTCAGCCAGGAAGATGGCTCCACTTTAACACAGTTTAATCTCTTAGTTATGCTGCATACAAGCAGCCTTTGTTGGTCTGTTCTGGTCACCCAGCAGCCATTGCTTCTTCTGCAGAGACCCTCTGCACTGGTCTGGAAGAATACTCTTGCCTAGCAAGAGCAACCTGATAGTTGTAGGCGTACACCCAAAGCCAGGCCAACTAGAAAGTTTCTCACTAGACTAGTTCATGAGAAGACAAAGGCCAAATGACTGATCTCAGTGTGGTCTGAGAGTTCAATGCTCTAGTGCCTAACTCATACATTCCTGTAAGTGGTTAGGTTTTGTCACTTCTGGCCCAAGGTTTTTGTTGTTGTTCTGTTTTTGTTGTTTAAGCTTTTCCTCAAACCTCAAGAGTGATCATATATTTTTTTTATTTTACAATAAATCCCCCTTTCAACCAGTTAGTTTCTGTTCTGACTTATTTCTGCATACTGTTTGCTCATGTACTGTCTTTCATGTTTGTCTTGCATATGCCAGATTCCTCAAGCAAGGTTTCAATTAGTGCCCCAACATACATTATCTTCCATGAATGCAGCTTGCTCACTGGCCCTCTCCAAATGCAAGTCATGGTTAAATATATCTGAGGGGTATTAATTACATTCTTTACACCAGGATACTCAGGACAAAGCCCCATTGTCAAGATAAGGAAACCCCAAAAGTCAATTTCAATGTGTTAAATGTCTTCATAGAGACAAAAATGTAATAGCTGGTGTAGTTCCCAGCAGTGCAGAGGGAGCAGAGCTCAGGAATCACCTTGATGTAATACTGAAGTTATAGTCCTGACTATCTTCTTTAAAAACAGAACAGGCTAAAATACAAAAACAGAAGCTTTAAGCCTCTATAGACTCCTGTATTAAAACTACTCTTATAATTCTTTAGTTACCTACTGTGGCTTTTTTCTGTTTCTGTTCCTTAGACACAACCTGCCCATCTGACCTACTCCACTACTCAACCTGAACCATCCATATTTTGCCAAACTACATTTGCAGCACAGCTTAAGTTCTAATCCTTTAGGAATCCTTTAGAGCTAAACACTCACAGACAACATCCTAGTTTGTTTGTAGAAGTCCTAACTTCTGTACCTTAAAAAGGAATCATATTTGGAGCTGAGGTCTTTAAGACACAGCTAATTAAGTTAAAATGTGCTTTAATCAAAAAAAAAAAAAAAAGAAAAGAAAGAAAGAAAGAAAAGAAAAGAAAGAAAAAGAAAGAAAAAAAGAAAGAAAGAAAGAAAGAGTAATGTCTCCAAACAAAGACAAACATGGAGGGAAGATCCTATGAGGACAGATGAGGAAGCTATCTACAAGCCAAGGGAAAGAGGCACAGGAGAGACCTGGCCTACCAACACCACTGTTATCTTCAATTTCCAGCTTCTGTATCTGTGAAAAAATATGTTTCTATTGTTTAGGTCACTGGGTCTGTATACTAAATTAAAGCAGGACAACTAAATAAACAGTCATAAACATACTTAAGCTTAGAACAAGTAAGCAAAATACATGTGGCACATGTCTACAATGCCAGTTCTTGGGAGACTGAGGCAGAAAGATTATGAGTTCAAGGCCAATATGGGCTTCAGTCCCTTGTCAATAAGGCAGAAAACAAATGCCTACTACCAACAGTAGGCATAACTGTTATCACACAAGACAGGCATATCACTACATTATGTTTACTCCCTGACATATGCTAGCTGGCTGTGTGTCCCACCAGGGCTGCAAGCTCTTTAAGGTCCAATACATTACTTTTGGCACTTCTCATGATGCCAAATTGGGATTTACACAATAAATATATGATTATTTTTTACTCTCTATTTCAATTAAATTAAGGAATAGAAATGAAGCTCTTTGATTGCTTACTCCAAATAAAGCTGGCCACTCTGACCTGTTTTACAGTATAGTTTTTTTTCCCTAAATTATTTCCTAGAAAAACCCAAACTACAGATTAGCATATAAGACTTCTCTGATATCAACTCACCTCTGTACCAAACCTGGGTGGTTTGAATGGGTATTCATGTGTGTGAATGCTTGTCTCATAGGGAGTGGCACTATTGGGAAATATGGCCTTGTTGGAATAGGTGGGCTTTCTTGAAGTAAGTGTGTCACTGTGGAGGCAATGAGGTCTCCTATGTTCTAGCTATGCCCGGTGTGAACACAGTTCCCTTCTACTGACTTCAGATCAAGATGTTGAATTTCCAGATCCTCCTTCAGCACCATGGATGCCTGAATGCTTCTATGTTTCCCACCATGATTATAATAAACTAAACCTCTGAAACTAAAAGCCAGCCCCAATTAAATGTTTCCCTTTATAAAAGTTGCTTTGGTCATGGTATTTCTTTACAGTAATAAAACCCAAACTAAGATAGTGGTACTCCTTACCATCTAACCCACAAATCTGCATTTCCAATTTCTGAAAGCCAAAAGTATCTTTTATCTCTCCTTTACTTGGCCACTTTGTATAGAAGGATTCAAATGGAACTATAAGGCTTTTGTAACTTGCCAACAGCAATACTTCATCCCTCTTCAATAACCATGGTGGTTTCAATGTATCCATTTTTGTATGTAGATCCCTCAGAAGATCCCATATGCTCCCTCAAAAAGCCCTTGTTTTCACTTGTAAATTTCTAGCATAGAACTTGGCAGGTGTCTACCATGTAAAGAAAGTTCACTAGGCTTGAGGATTGAACTTGTTCACTTTTATCTCTCCATGTAGAACCCAGCATGTGGGGGGGGGGGTCTTCTCAGTCTTTCCTGAGCTTTTGTGGCTGTATTAACAATTGAACTGACTCCATTTGTATCTCTGCTCAAACTTTTTCAAGATCCAGTCCCTTCCTTCTGAACAGATCCATCTCAATAAACTCACATGTCCTACATGGCACTTGTGATCCACTCTCACACCTGCTTGTCTTTAATCATCACCTTCTTAGGTTGGGTAATGCCAGCCACATCTCCTCTGGCAGAAATTACTATTCCTTTGCCCTTTGGCCAATCTCTGATACCTGTAAATCAAGCCCTCTATCAGCCCTAGTACTAGGACAACTAAAACGGCTTCTCAGTTATCTCCCTTGTCTAGAGACCTCTATACTAACTCTTTTGTTGCTTTTACTGTTTTCATACCTAATATTCTCCACTACATAATACTGTCAATTCCTCAAGGGAGAGTTTGTATTGACAATTTCTATTTCCTAAGAATGACACTCTATACTTTCAATAAATACTAAATAAAAATGCTATGCTATTTTAAGTGCACAGGCTGAATATATCATTTTTATGTAAGCCAAATTTTTACTTTAACGTCAATATTTAGGGGTAAGTTTAGGAGTAATGATTAATCACCAGAAGTGGAGGAGGAGGGTTTTCAGTGGAAACACTAACATGAATTAACCTACTTTCGCCCTCTGAAACAAGGCGGGAGGACCATGAAACAAACCCAGGAACTTATGACTCAGGGTCATGCTGATGAACAATCACCAGCCTATGCTGTAACACAGATGTCCAAGGATGTAGAAGCGACTGGAGTTCATGCACCACTCAAAAATTCCAAGCTTCAAAGGGCTGCTCAGGGTCCCCCAACACCACCCCTGTGTCGGGCAACCTTACAGAGTTCTGTTTAAGGCTCTCTGTACACGTGCTGCAGTGTGCGGGTTTTCCAGAACCCAGAGCCTCAGGAACATACATGTACATGGTTATTTAATTACAAGGTGCAGTCTCTGCAGAGGGGCACGCAAAGGTGCACTAAATAACCAAGCCTGGGAGATGGGGAGACCCGGCCAAGATGTGAGCAGCAGGGAGGTTCTCCGTGCTACGTCCCCGGAGGAGGGTCTTTCTCCTAAGAAAAGTCTCGGCCCCGAGGGTGGGGATGGGGTGTACGATAGAGTCTGCACTAGCTAAGGAGGTGACCGCGGAAGCTGCCAGTCTGTCACACTCCAGCCGCGGCAGGTGTGGGTGCCGCCACCACCCGCCAGTTTCCCGGCCCCGCGCAAGCGCGCGCCACCGGACCTAGAGAGCGCGCCCTTCCCGCAGCCGCGTCTCAACGGCTCTGCTGTGGCCAGCGCCCGGGACCCACACCGCGGTTAATCAGGCCGCCCGGGCCAGGGTGAGTAGCTCAGCGGCCTGGAGGCTGAGCATGCGTAGAAGCGAGGGTAAAGCCAAATGCCGGCAGAGAGCATGCGCAGTGCAAGGACACACTCGGCTACGTGGGAGTCTGGGCATGCTCGATGAGGACCGCGGCCCCGCGCACGCGTAATAGGGCCCGACGCCCGCAACCCACTGGTGGAGGAAAAAAGGAGAGAAATCACCTCAGAGTTACGTCAGGAAAGGCCGCGTTTTGCGGAGAGGCCGTAGCCCCCGACAGGGCCCGACGTCCTCCTAGGGCGCGGAGCGTGACGGTTACTCACCGCTCTTCAGCCCTGGGGCAGGCGCCAAGCCCCTTTCCGCTCACACTCGGCTCGCGCAACCCGCAGCCTCCGCTGCCGCTGTGATTCCATCCATCTTGAATTTGACGTCATCCCACACCAGGGATGAGGTCATCGCAGGCAGCGCTCGTCACGTGCGTGGCGCAGGGATTGGGTGCCGGGTGGCTGGGGGCGGGCCGGGGGTGGGCCTGCGGGAGCGCGGCCGCGTTGGGTGCCACGCGTGGGTGCCTCTTTGGTGAGGCGCTGTCACGAGTAGTGGAGCGCAAGGACGCCCCGAGGGTAAGTATGTAGTCACGGGAAGCTCCTGAATGTGGAGCTATAGGAAAATAGCTCGTCTCCCCTTCTTCCTCTTGGAGAAAGCCACAATGAACAAGTTGGGCCCCCAGGTTCCCCTTATTCGCTCTGTGGCTTTTTCAAACATTACCCTTTTAAAATGATGTTGAAGTTGGGCAGGGTGTTGCATGCATCTAATCTCAGCACCCAGGACACTGAGGCAGAATTCCTGTTTAACTATTTTGAGTGAAGCCCTGGCTCATTTAAAACAAAAGACAGTGAACACCCCCTCCCCAACACTCTTTTAACCTCTTTTGCATGAAAATTACAACTCCATTTGTCAGATGACTGTAAACCAACACCAGACAGCTGGGTAGCAAATGACAAACTGCAAATCTCAGCTGTGAAGAAAGGGTCTCTAGGTCATGGAAGTTTTCTAGAGCCTGGAACATAGATAGCAGCAGATAAGTCTCAACAAGTGAAATTTCAGTAACAGACTTTTAAAATGCCTAGATCCTAAATTAGGTGTGCTATATTTCAAGAAGTGTGTGATTTTCAAATCTCCTTCTGAAGGTGGGTTTTAGCTACATGAACCAAGGTAAAACAGCTTTATGAAGTGTGTGAGGGATATGTGGTAGAAAGAATCTTGCATTAGGTAGATCCAAATGGGGGGTGGGGACTCCAAATGAATAACTCTAAATATTTAGTTTCTTTCATTTCTAGACGATGCCCTTTAGGATTTCACACTGAAAATTCTATTCTGCAATCATTAAAGAGTTTTTTTTTTTAATATTTATTTTGAACTGTATGACAGTTAAAGCAAGAGGTGGTCTTGTAAAGAGGGCTTTCAGAGGACCACCTGCAATGAGGCTGGTTGAGCATGCACTATTGTGCCTCTTTTTTACATGCAGAAAATCAATATGGAGCTGCAGAGCCTGTGGCCCAGAGAGAAGCCAGATTCAGTTTTGTTTTAACCACATGGAGTACAAAGCAATCTCCCTCCAGCTGTTTCCCAGCTCATTTGCTGTGTTCCCAGTGCCTGTACCTGTACACTGGGCATCTCCATGTTCAACCAGGGTTGCCAGTTCTCTGAATCTGACCTAACTCCAAATACAACAGAAACCTTTGGATCTTTCATACACTTCTGGCTTATGATATTTTATTGGTTCCTTCTTCAAACTCAGTGGCAGTGCTGTGCCATTTTGCCCTGAACTTCCTGGCCCTGGCTTGCACCTTCTTGGCCTCCTGTATTGTTTCCTTTGCCCCTGCCCATCCCTACAGTTTGAGTTTCTGAGGTCTGTGGTCTTGCCTGTCCTGTTACTCTGTGCCACCTCATCCATGCCAGGGAAGATACTCGGATAGTGCAGTCACTTTAAGCTTGTGTGTACAAGCGAGAACACACACACCTGTGTCCACTCCAAATGCACTTGCACACACACAACTTTCTAACTGTTCTTCCAGCCTCCAGGTTTTACTCCACCTTGGATTTGAAATTAGACAAGTCTTCAAGTCTTTTTTTTTTTTTTTTTTTTGGAACCCCCCTCTCCGATCTGTTCTTCCCCTGCTTCTATAAGGGTACTCCCCCTAGCATTCCCCCACGCTGGGAAAATTGAGCCTTCACAGAATCAAGGGCTTCTCCTATGTCCAACAAGGCCATCCTCTGCTGTATATGTGGCTGGAGCCAAGGGTCCCTCCACATACTTTGGGTTTGTGGTTTAGTTCCTGGAAGCTCTGGGGGGGGGGGTCTAGTTGGTTGATACTGTTGTTCTTCCTGTGGGATTGCAAACCCCTTCAGCTCCTTAAATCCTTTCTCTAACTCCTCCATTGGGGTCCCTGTACTCAGTCCAGTGGTTGGCTGTGAGCATCCACATCTGTATTTGTCAGACTCTGGCAGAGCCTTTCAGGAGACATCCATATTAGGCTCTTGTCAGCAAGCACTTCTTGGCATCAGCAATAGCATCTGGGTTTGGTGTTTGTATATGGGATATATCCTCAGGTGGGGCATTCTCTGGATGGTCTTTCCTTCAATCTCTGCTCTACACTTTGTCCTAGATTTTCCTTTAGATAGGAACCCTTCTGGGTTAAGAATCAGGAGATGAGTGGGTGGTTCCATCCCCCAACCCGGGGGCCTTGCCTAACCTCTGGATATGAGCTCTACAGGTTCTTCCTCCTCTTTGTTGGGCATTTCAGCTAATCTCATCCCTTTTGGGTCCTGGGAGCCTCTTGCTGGCTACCCCCAGTTCCCCATTCCCCATTGCTACACTCTGTTCAAATTCCTGACCCTCTGTATATCATTCGCATCTCTTCCCATACCTGATCCTGGCCCCCTTCCTCCTCCTCCTCCTCCTCTCTTCCTCCCAAGTCCCTCCCACCCTCTACCTCCCATGAGTTTTTGTTCCCCTCTCTAAGAAGTACTGAAGCATCCGCATTTTGGTCTTCCTTTTTCTTGAGCTTCAAATGTTCTATGAATTGTATCTTGGGTATTCCGAGTTTTTGGGCTAATATCCACTTATTAGTGAGTGCATACCATGTGTGTTCTTTTGTGACTTGGTTACCTCACTCTGGATGATATTTTCTAGTTCCATCTATTCACCTAAAAATTTCATGAAGTCATTGTTTTAAATAGCTGAGTAATGTGTAAATGTACCACATTTTCTGTATCCACTCCTCTGTTGAAGGACATCTGGGTTCTTTACAGCTTCTGACTATTATAAATAAGGCTGCTATGAACATAGTGGAGGAAGTGTCCTTGTTGTATGTTGGTGCATCTTTAGAGTATATGCCCAGGAGTGGTATAGCTGGGTCATCAGATAGTACTTTGTCCATTTTTCTGAGGATCTACCAGACTGATTTCCAGGGTTGTTTTGCAAGCTTGCAGTCCCACCAGTAATGGAGGAGTGTTTCTCTTTCTTTATATCCTTGCCAGCATCTGCTGTCACCTGAGTTTTTGATCTTAGCCATTCTGACTGATGTGAAGTGGAATCTCTGACTTGTTTTGATTTGCATTTCCCTGATGACTAAGGATGTTGAACATTTTTTTAGGTGCTTCTTAGGTGTTTGATATTCCTCAGTTCAGAATTCTTTGTTTAGCTCTGTATCCCAGTTTTTAATAGGGTTATTTAATTCCCTAGAGTCTAACTTTTTGAGTTCTTTGTATATATTGGATATTAGCCCTCTATTGGATATAGGATTGGTAAAGATCTTTTTGCAGTCTGTTGGTTGCTGTTTTGTCCTATCGACAGTGTCCTTGCCTTACAGAAGTTTTGCAGTTTTGTGAGTTCTCAGTTGTCGATTTTTGATCTTAGAGCACAAGCCATTGGTGTTCTGTTCAGGAAAATTTTCTCGGTGCCCATGTGTTCAAGGCTCTTCCCCACTTTCTCTTTTATTAGTTTCAGTGTATCTAGTTTTAAGTGGAGGTCCCTGATCCACTTGGACTTGAGCTTTGTATAAGGAAATAAGTATGGATCGATGTGCATTTTCAACATGCTGACTGCCAATTGAACCAGCACCATTTGTTTAAAATGCTCTATTTTTTCCATTGGATGGTTTTAACTCCTTTGTCAAAGATCAAGTGACCATAGGTGTGTGGGTTCATTTCTAGGTCTTCAATTCTATTCCATTGATCTACTTGCATATCTCTGTACCAATACCGTGATTTTTTTCATCACTAGTGCTTTTACAAAGATTGAGGTCAGGGATGGTGATTCCCCCAGAAGTTCTTTTATTGTTAAGAATAGTTTTCGATATCCTGGATTTTTTGTTATTTGAAATGAATTTACAAATTGCTCTTTCTAACTCTATGAAGAATTGAGTGGAAATTTTGACAGGAATTGCATTGATTCTGTAGATTGCTTTTAGCAAAATGGCCATTTTTATTATATTAATCCTGCCAGTCCATGAGCATAGGAGATTTTTCAGTCTTCTGAGATTGTCTTTGATTTCTCTCTTTAGGGACTTGAAGTTCTTGTCACACAGATCTTTCCCTTGCTTGGTTAGAGTCACAGCAAGGAATTTATATTATTTGTGATTATTGTGAAGGGTGTCATTTCCCTAATTTCTTTTTCAGCCTGTATATCCTTTGAGTAGAGGAAGGCTATTGATTTGTTTGAGTTAATTTTATATCCAGCCACTTTGCTGAAGTTGTTTATCAGATTTAGGAGTTCTCTGGTGGAATTTTTGGGGTCACATAATTATACTATCATATCATCTGCAAATTGGGGTTATTTAATTTCTTTCCAATTTTTATCTCTTTGACCTTCTTTCATTGTCTAATTGCTCTGACTAGGATTTTGAGTACTATATTGAATAAATAAGGAGAGAGTGGGCAGCCTTGTCTGGCCTGATTTTAGTGGGATTGTTTCAAGTTTCTCTCCATCTAGTTTTGTTGGCTACTGGTTTGCTGTATATTCCTTTTTACTATGTTTAGGTATGGGCCCTGAATTCCTGACCTTTCCAAGACTTTTGTCATAAAGGGATGTTGAATTTTGTCAAATGCTTTCTCAACATCTAATGAGATGATCATGTGTTTTTTTTTTTCCTTTGAGTGTTTTTATATAGTAGATTACATTAATGGTTTTCTGTATATTGAACCATCCTTGCATCCCTGGGATGAAGCCTATTTGATCATTGTGAATGATCATTTTAATGTGCCCTTGGATTCAGTTTTCAAGAATTTTATTAAGTATCTTTGCATCCATATTCATAAGGGAAATTGGTCTGAAGTTCTCTTTTTTGTTGTTGCTGGGTCTTTGTGTGGTTTAAGTATAAGTGTAATTGTGGCTTTATAGAAGGAATTGGGTAGGGTTCCTTCTGTTTCTATGTTGTGGAATAGTTTGAAGAGTATTGGTATTATGTCTGATAGAATTCTGCACTAAATCCATCTGGTCCTGGGCTTTTTTTAGTTGGGAGACTTTTAATGACTACTTCTATTTCTTTAGGGGTTATGGGACTGTTTTGATGGTTTATTTGATTCTGATTTAACTTTGGTATCTGGCTAGAAAATTGTCCATTCCATCCAGATTTTTCAGTTTTGTTGAGTACAGGCTTCTGTAGCAGGATCTGATAATTTTAAAAATTTCCTTAGTTTCTATTATGTCTCCCTTTTCATTTCTGATCTTGTTTATTTGTATACTGTCTCTGTGCCCTCTGGGTAGTCTGGCTAAGGGTTTACCTATCTTGTTGATTTTCTCAAAGAACTAGCTCCTGATTTTGTTGGTTCTTTGTATGGTTCTTTTTGTTTCTACTTGGTTTATGTCAGCCCTGAGTTTGATTATTTCCTATACATGGGTATATTTGCTTCTTTTCATTCTAGTGCTTTCATATGTGCTGTCAAGCTGCTAGTGTATATTTTCTCCAGTTTCTTTTTGGAGACACTCAGAGCTATGAGTTTTCCTCTTAACCCTGCTTTCATTGTGTCCCATAAGTTTGGGTATGTTGTGCCTTCGTTTTCATGAAATTCTAAAAAATCTTTAATTTCTTCCCTGACCAAGTTATCACTGAATAGAACATTGTTCAGCTTCCATGTGTATGTGGGCTTCCTGTTGTTTTTGTTGTTATTGAAGACTAGCCTTAGTCTGTAGTGATCTGATAGAATGTATGGGATTATTTAAGTCTTGTATCTGTTGAGGTCTGTTTTGTGACCCTTATATGGTCAATTTTGGAAAAGGTACCATGAAGTGCTGAGAAGAAGGTATGTTCTTTTGTTTTAGGATGAAATGTTCTATAGATATCTATTAAATCCATTTGGTTTATAGCTTCTGTTAGTTTCACTGTTTCTGTTTAGTTTCTGTCTCTGTGTTCTGTCCATTGATGAGAATGGGGTGTTGAAGTCTCCCACTATTATTGTTTGAGGTGCAATGTGTGCTTTGAGCTTTAGTAAAGTTTCTTTTATGAATGCGAGTGCCCTTGCATTTGGAGCATAGATGTTCAGAATTGAGAGTTCATCCTGGTAGATTTTTTTTTCTTTGATGAGTTTGAAGTGTTCTTCCTTATCTTTATGGCTACTCCCACTTATTTCTTGGGACCATTTGCTTGGAATTTTTTTTTCCAGCCTTTTACTGTGAGGTAGTATCTGTCTTTGTGTTTCCTGTATGCAGCAAAATGCTGGGTTCTGTTTATGTATCCAGTCTATTAGTTTATGTCTTTTTATTGGGGAATTGAGTCCATTAATGTTAAGAGATGCTAAGGAATAGTGATTGTTGCTTCCTGTTATTTTTATTGTTAGAGGTGAAATTATGTTTGTATGACTATCTTTTGGGGTTGTTGAGAGAAGATTACTTTCTTGCTTTTTCTACGTTTTACGGAAGTTCCCTCCTTCTGTTGGAGTTTTTTATCTATGATCCTTTGTAGGGCTGGATTTGTGGAAAGATTTTGTGTAAATTTGGTTTTGTCATGGAGTAAGGCAGCATGGTTTCTCCATCTAGGGTAATTGAGAGTTTTTTCTGGGTATAGTAGTCTGTGCTGGCATTTGTGTTCTCTTAGGCTCTGTATGACATCTGCCTGGGAACTTCTAGCTTTCATAGTCTCTGTTGAGAAGTCTGGTGTGATTCTGATAGTTCTGCCTTCATATGTTACTTGACCTTTTTCCCTTACTGCTTTTAATATTTTTTCTTTGTTTTGTGCATTTGGTGTTTTGACTATTATGTGGATTTCTTTTCTGGGTTAGGAGTTCTATAGGCTTCTTGTATGTTCATGGGCATCTCTTTAGTTTAGGAAAGTTTTTTTTTCCTATAATTCTGTTGAAAATATTTACTGGACCTTTATTTTGGGAATCTTCACTCTTCTCTGTACCTAGTATCCTTAGGTTTGGTCTTCTTATTGTGTCCTTCATTTCCTGGATGTTTTGGATTAGGGGCTTTTTTTCATTCTGAATTTTCTTTTACTGTTGTGACAATGTTTTCTATGGTATCTTCTGCACCTGAGATTCTCTCTTCTATCTCTTGTATTCTATTGGTGATGCTTATATCTATGACTCCTGATCTCTTCTATCTCCAGAGTTGTCTCCCTTTGTGGTTTCTTTATTGTTTCTATTTCCATTTTTAGATCCTTGATGGTTTTGTGCACCTGTTTGAGTTTTTCTGTAATTCTTTAACGGATTTTCTTGTGTTTTCTCTTTAAGGGCTTCTACCTGTTTACCTGTGTTCTCCTGTATTTCTTTAAGGGAGTTATTTATGTCCCTCTCAAAGTTCTCTATCATCATCTTGAGATGTGATTTTAAATTCAAATCTTGCTTTTCTGGTGTGTTGTGGTATCCAGGACTTTCTGTGGTAGGAGAACTGGGTTCTAATTATGCCGAGTAGCCTTGGTTTTTGTTTCTTGTGTTTACCTCTTGCTAACTGGTTATCTATGGTATTAGTTGATCTTGCTCTCCCTGACTGGAGATTGTTTTTCCTGTGGCCCTGTGAGCCTGTGATCTTAGTTATGTCAGTACTCTTGGGAGACCAGCTCTCTCTGGTATTTGGGTAAGGAGGGCTGTGAGACAGACTTAGCTCTGGGCCACAGGTAGAGACCCGAATGATCCTGTCCCCTGCTGCTTCAAGGTTTCTGTGCCCTGTGTGCTCCTGGAAGGTCCCTCCTTGGACAGTTATTGGAGCAAAAATGGTGGTCTCTGTGGGCTTAAAGAGTGACAGCACTCCTGGAAGACCAGCTCTCTCTGGGTGGGATTTGGTTAAGGAGGGTTGTGGGACAGACTTAGCTCCAGGGCACAGATGAAGATTGGAAGCCTAGACAAGTCTTAAAATGCTGCCTTACTCCAGTGTTAATACTAGGTTCTTCATTGTTTTTATGAGAGAATTGACCTTCATCCTGTAATAATCTGATAGGTTGACCCACATCTCTGAAAACAAACTTTGCTTGTTATCCTTCTCAGCTCACCTCTGGGCTTCAGGTGTGTTGATTCCTTCACTGGAGCTAACCTGTACTTTCTACGCTGACTTGTCATCTGTAATTGCTCTGGGATTCTGTTGCTTCTGCACTCTTACTGTCACTTCAACTTTATTCTGTGGTTGATACTACACCTCTGTGCTCATTAGTGCTTTTTGTGGGTTTGTCTGTTGCCTTTGGATTTGTCTCCTTTAGGCTTCATGCCTGCCTGTGTGTGGAAGACTAGCTCTAACAGTGTGTTCATTGAGCCAAGGAGGGGATGTGGGGTAAGTGATAATATAAAGCACACACACACTCACACATACTTGGTGGATGAAACAAGGTACAATGAGCAAGCTCTAATAACTTCACACATATACGTACATACAATATACATGCATACAACATACATACATTTATGCATTCATACACATTCACACATTGGGTAGATGGAGCAAAGCTTCAACAAGTAGGCTTCAACAACTTTATTTTTTTCTCTTAGCCTTTTTATACCATCTAAGACAAAGTTATCTATGTTAAAAAAGAAAAAAAAAAAAAAAAAACAATTACCTCTTAGCCACAAGTTATGTATTCTCCAAAACCAATCACCACAAGGACATATTGTTCAAGAACAGATTAAAATCATTACACAAAGGGGAATTACAACAGAATTATTGATTATGTATTTTTCTTTTGAATCTCACACCTAACTAAACATTTACCATCTTTCTACAAATTCATCATACTCCAAAAGCAATAATGCTTTTGTCATCGTTTAACAAAGTTTAAGCAAGTTTTTTTTTCCTATGCTTAGCTGACAGTTTTATTTACCAAGAAAAAGGTCATCTTCTTTACATTTTATTTTTGAAGCCTTGTTCAGCTAAACTGGCTAGTCATCTAATCTCTGTTTTTATAGTCACAGTAGAATTATTTGATCTTTATTTATAACCTTGCCTTTTCATGGTGCACCTGTGACCACATACCTATATCAGAAATTTCAGGAACTCAGATTGTAGCGGTTTGAGTAGGTTTGCCCCCACCCCATCCTCAGACTCATGTGTGTGAATGTTTGGTCCACAGGCAATATTAGGAGGTGTGTCCTTGGAGTAGGTATGGCTTTGTTAGAAGAAGTGTGTCACTATGGAGGTGGGCTTTAAGGTTTTCATTGCTTAAGCTCTGCCCAGTGTGGAAGAGAGCCTCGTCCTGACTACCTGACCCTTTCTGGATGCCTTCAGATCAAGATATAGAACTTTCAGCTCCTCCTCCAACACCATTTCTGCCTGCATGCTGCCATGCTTCCCGCCATGATGATAATGAACTGAACCTGTGAAACTGTATGCTACCCCCAATAAATCTTTTCCTTTATAAGAGTTGCTTTGATCATAGTGTTTCTTCACAGCAATAAAACCCTAAGACACAGACCTAACCTAGAATGAAATGTGTTTTTTTTGAGCATTAACTTGTCCCAAGCCTATTTTTCTCTTCCTAGTACAATTACATACTTGCAGTACATGAAAGCTCACTGTACTCCTTTTCTAACTTATGCAGCCCTCACTATTCTACAAGGTAGGGTCCACATTCTACTCGTAATTATAACTTTATTAATATATTTAATTAGTTCTAACTTTAGAAGTTAAAATAATTAATTCTAACTTTATTATATATATTCCAGATATTATCTATCTGGCAAAACAACTTAAACATCCTCTTAAAGTTTTAATCAATTACCCTAACTTTCTGAAACTATTTAAATAAAATCAGGCATTCTGTAAAATCATTAATTCATCTAAACAATATGGAAAAATCTCCCAATAGAGTGGGCTATCTCCAGGAAGTTCACCTGCCCACACAAGTTCTGCATGGCATCCACCATTGTCCCCATTTAATCCAATAAAAGATTTTTTTCCATACAATAAGAACAATTATGGTAACTATCAGGTAAGAATTACATTCATAATGCCTCGTCTATTTGTATTTAGCAACCTGCTATCTATTCTACTTGGTGAGTTCAAAGTTCTGTATCTAAATCACTTTCTATCATAACTTGTATTTATCAACCTATCTTTGTAGGCCTTAAATTATTTTCCTAAATCCTAAACAATTTAAGCTTAACTGTGAGACTATATTTATTTACTCTTTAACCCTATCAGAGACCTGAGAAGGATATGACCTCTGTAAACAGGAAGTGCAGAGCAAGCAGCTTCTAAACTATAGAAATGACAGGTTGCTGACTAAGTGGATAGTCACCCAAGATTCCTCTGCAGTGTTGGGGCATCCATCCTTTCATCCTTTTGTTCTACTAGCCCAGAACATCTGATAGACTTTCCTGTGAAGCAGGAATTACAAAAGACTGGCTTACTTGGTCCTGGCAAAATTTGGCAATTGGCTTCCTTTGTGTCCTGCTTGTCCAGTTTGGACAACATACTGTCAGCAGTTGAGACAAGGGTAGATTTTGCCCAGTGGCTAGCTTTGCACATTTGAAACAAACTCCATATAGAGGTTTTTTGATGCCCATCATCTTTGAGTAGTATGAGGGTGCTGCCAGGAGCAAACATGTCTCACTGTCAAGCCTTTTATTATTAAAACATCTTTAATTCTTATCTCAGGATATTTGAATAGTCACATGTTGTTTGTTTCTGGCTATTTGCTATCTGATTAACTTTGAAAACATCTACAGAAGGCTAAAGTTTATTTTTGTAATTAAGTAAGCTAATACCTAGCGAGACTACAAATTTGACTATTGATTACTAACTTGCATTTCTTAATTATCCTAAACAATTTATAATAGTAGCTTTCAAAGACTAAAATTTTATATTACATTTTAAATGAGTTCCACAGGTACAGTACCTTAAACAAGAGTTAATGTGCATATATGTATGTGTGTATAAATTTAAATTTGTATCAATATACAATAATCTGTAACAATGTAAATATTTGAATCATGTTGATTTCTAGTCTATGTAGATTCAGTAATCTTTTATCCTATCATTCCTATATCCTCCCTTTTTTGTTTTTATCCCTTTTCCCAATTTTTAAATTAGTTAATCAAAGTATGTGTATTTCTCTCTGGAAAGAATATCAGATCCCAGATGTCTGAAGATGACTGAAAGAAAAAACAATGAAGCACAAAATAATTGTATAATAACTCCAAAATGTATAAGGAAACTATATAAGGAATTATTCTTAATAAAACTAACTGAATTAGAAAAATAACTAGCCATTTCTTCTGCAGCCTAGAATGACTAACAGCATTAATCTGAGAGTGCAGAGTTTCCATATTAACAGTAAGTTCTGAACTATTCCAAACACCTCGCAGGTGTGCCTGTACTTGATCCTAGGACATATCTGACCCATTTATAATGGCTGGTGAGGAGCACAGATTCATTTATAACTGACATATGTAAAATGATTAAGCATGTCTTAATATTTTTAGATAGTCCCCATGTAAAGAATGGCTTCCTCTAAAGCACTGATTTTATCAATCAAGCTTTGATCAATAATCAATGCTAAGGAAACATTTAGGGATAAGGAAGTCACATGTTTGGGGGTGTGAACCTGTTGAATTACAGCAGCAGCTGAGGTTGACACAGATCCTACCTCCTAAAATGAGTGCAGCAATAAATTTCTTTTGCTGAGAGTAAGAGCATTAGCAACCCATTGCAGTGCATACATAGCAGGATCTTTATACCCAGGTAGGGAAAGAGTAACAGATAACAAAACATAAGGTAGCTGACATACAATGAGAAAGACATTAGGTAGAATTAATACAATCAATCAAATGACATTATTCGCAGGAAATGTTATAGAAACCCAATTTTAGCAGTTTTTATATCCCTTGTATCCCCTGGGTATAGAATAACAAAAGATAAAATAACAGGATTTGGAGCCCATCAGGAACTTCCTCAGTATCTTCTTTTGAAGGAATATCCTATATAGGTTGAGAAGCATGAGATACTGTTGACTGAGGTGGTCACAGAGGAAGTGGCAGGAATGGAAGTGTCTACCCCCTGTGGACTGACATAGAAGACCATCACAATTCTACCCATTAATAGGCATGCACTGATGAGTCCTAAGTAGGATCTTCAACTCTGCCTCAATGTACATGTTTATGTACACATGATTTAACCACCTCATTAGGATTTACTGCCTGGATAACCCCCAGCCATGGACTTGGAGATGAATTTGTCTGCTCTGTCTAACCCTTAAACTATTACTTGATGTCCTATCCTACTTAATGGAACTGCTGCCTACTCTACTAACCAAATTTGAAACTTGGGATAACTTTTCTATTTCTGCCTTCAGTTGTTACTAGGTTCTATCAGGTTACCTCTTAGATATCCCTCAGGTTTGTTCTCACTGGCCCTAATTGCTCTTTCTGGGCTCTTAACGGCCAGTCTGTAGTAGCTACTTGATCAATTTCTGGTCCCTCTTCCCTTAGTAGATTCTATTTTTAGCGGGATGCATTCTTTTAAATGCATGTTTCATCAGCATGTGCCCAGTACCCTCTCCATGTAGCTGCCAGTGGTCTGCTGACTCAGCAAACCTAAACATAGCTGCTTTGCTTTCTGCCTGTCCTGGACCAGTGTTTACACCCTAATCAAGTCCTCCTTACCAGCTCCCTGTTCCCTCTGTATAGCACACCCATGTTCTCATTCATGGTCAAACCACAGCCTCTCCCTTATGCTTCAATTGCACCTCTGTAATATCTGTGCCATCTCATTCCAGCTGCTTGATGGTTTTTTCTCCACTAGCATGAATGAGTATTCCTTTGGTATGGAGACTGTCTAGTACCCTGGATGTTCCAAGACTTTTGGGCTCATTGCTAAGG